>NC_064920.1:554916387-556116387 GCF_023897955.1 Schistocerca gregaria
CAGCCGAGGACAACAGATGCAGAAAGTACGGAGGCAGTCCACCTTGTCCTTAAACAGTTTAATTGTGGGTGTCCTCCTACAGGTGGGACGACCCAGCAACATGCCGCAAGCTCAGTCAGTAATTGATGAAATTACAGAGGAAGCTAAGCAGTATAATCGCATCTATGTTGCTTCAATACACCCAGATCTCACTGAAGAGGATATAAAGAGGTGAGTGGAAATCATTAGTAGTCTTCTATACAATCAGTAAATGTGGAGCTTGATTTTATAATTCATTTATTTCCAATAGATTGACCGGCCATGAATCTTGTAAATGCCATCAGATACGTAAATGATTTTATGGAAAACTCTAATGTTGTATCTATTTATTTTACAGTGTATTTGAAGCATTTGGTCCTATAAAGTATTGCAAACTTGCGCCGGGAAGTACACCGAACAGGCACAAAGGATATGGATTCATTGAATATGAAACACAGCAAGCAGCCCAAGAAGCTATTGCTTCTATGAATCTGTTTGACTTGGGAGGACAGTACTTGCGAGTTGGCAGAGCAATAACACCTCCAAATGCCTTACAGGTCAGTATATTAATTTAAATAAAAAGAAAAACCGGTTGGGTTAGGTTAGGTTAAGTTGGAATTTATAAAATTGTGTGTGTGTGTGTGTGTATATGGAATGAAACTATTTAATTCAATACAAACTGTGTGTGTGTGTGTGTGTGTGTGTGTGTGTGTGTGTGTGTGTGTGTGTGTGTGTGTGTGTGTGTGTGTGTGTGTGTCTGGCTTGCTTATACAGCATAGCCAGAAGATAAATGTTCATCAGTCACAATACTGTGAGTAATTATGGACAGGAAAATGTCATTTTATTATATAGCCAATTGCAGTGTTGCTTTTTTTGTTAATCTTTTGTATTACTTTCATTAGTTTTGGTCGCTTATTTTTCAAGTTCCGTACATTCTTCAGTGTAGTTTCCCGTTTGACACATCAATAAAATTATACGTATTGATATCAATATCGCATTCATTTACATCAGTGGAGTGAAAATGTAAAACCTGTTAATTCTACTCAATTAAAGGAAAATAATTCTGTAGTCATACGCCTGAGAGTTTTTCAAAATCAAGCATTGTCACAACTGTTCAATGTTCTATTCTGCTATGAGTTTCCACCAATCTGTCAGCAGTTTACTATGCCATCAAAACAGCTAATTTGAGTCTATTTTAACATGGAGTCAAACTGCCTACAGCTTAGTAACATATATTTGACAATGCCCACTTTTCCTGCTGCTACGGAAAGTTACTTTTGGACTAAATTGTGAACATATTTATATCCCTTCCGGATATCTACACTCCTGAAACCTGTCATTCCAATTCTGCATAACATACTCTTTACTTGTAATCACTTATAACATTCACCACCACCACCATCCTATAGCTGTACTACAAAAATATACTGTTTAATTGTTGCACCATTTTAAAAATATCTCGAAATGCATCCTTTTTGGTTGATTTGCACAGAAGTGTCATGTAGGTGACAAAAACTGTTACTGGAAGGGATTTTGTTGCAAGTAGGGTTTTATCAATTAAAGCACACAGTCGTAGAGCCTTATTTATGTATACTGGAAGTGAACTGTCATTTTAAGACTATGAATGAATTTCAGCCCTAAGAAAAAATTCAAAATTCAATTTAAACATTCAGTAACTATAAATTACCAGGTTTAGGAAATAGTTGCTCTCAGATTTAAATTTTCACATGGGAGTAGAGGAATTGCCAAATTTTGCGACATTTCGTAAAAATGAACAGTGACGTGATTTCTAATGTTATCATTTACATAAAATTAAATTTTCCTGTTCCTATCAATAATTTAGTCCTGTCATAATATTACATTGATTATTTGCCAGTTGTCAGGCCTATTTAAGCTTTGGACTTTTTTTTCCCCAGGGGTCTGCAGCACTTCGTAGGGATTCAGCCAGCATGCGTGCCCATGTGAGTAGAATCACATTCCTTCCTTTAGTTTATGTTTCTGTCAGTTTTGTTTTGTTTTGTTATCGTGTGTTTCCTATAGAGTATGAGCAATCACTCTCTGACTCAATTACTGCTATTTTGCTGAACATATCAGATTTTCAAATAAAAAGTTATAAAATGACATTTGATATAAATATCAAGCAGAGGCTTCCTCTAAATTATCTGCAAGATTTATATAATTAATTGAAAAGGGGATGGGGGAGAGTTGTGGTCACCCATATTAAGTTTGTACTTTGAAAATGTTTGTTGTGCATTTTTCCTAATTATTTGAAATAATTAAACTTTTCATGTGCATTTAATTAAAACACTGAGTTTATGGTATGTGGAAGGATGATAGAAGAAAATTAAATTGGAAGGTGTTGGGTGAAATAGTGTGGTGCTGGAAGTAAAGAAAAGAAGTAAAAGTATTGTGTATAGTTGGCAGGATCACAAGAAAAATAGCAGTGTTAAGTAGCAAAGTTAACCTAATTTTAGTTACCTGTTATTGTTGGACAACATAACCTTATATGCAGAAATAATTCTGTAACATTACCATCCTGATGACCTCCATAATACTGGTAGGAAAATATTTGGTTATGGGATATCTTGTAATGCTGTGTTTTGAGCATCTCCCAACTGGCTCAAGCTATTTGTCACATAGTAGGAAATCTCAAACTTTGTCATCTGATGAGCTAGCGACTTCTGTTGATACTAGCTCCTCGTATTGTCTAACTGCTGTAATTTATTTGTGCAGTCATAATTCACTCTAATTCTATTTTATTTTGTTTATTAGGCATTTAATTTCTAATTAATTTCCATGTTTCATCAGACTGTTGCATCTTGCCTTCAAACTAAGTAAAATCTGGTAACATGTTCATATTGTGATATAGTTTATGAACAAGGATTGTAATTTTCTTTTGCAACCTACTTGGTAAATCATTATAACCCTAATAACCAAATGAAATAGTATTTCATCTGAAGAACTGGATTTTTGCATTTTACTCTTGGTTTCACTTAAGTAACCACTAAAAGTGTTGGTATATACCAGAGAATGCATAAGTGTGAAATCCCATTGAAAGTGACTGATCAAAATTATAATTGTGGTGAACGGAATGTAATGAAACAAAAAATGGAATTTGATGACCATACTTTCAGGTATGTTGTACTGTCACTTGTTCTGTATGAACCCTTCTTCGCAAATATTACTGATGGTTGTAAAGAATTAGACACCCCTGCAAGCACAGACATGGTTATTGGCTTTAATTATTACTAGAATGCAGTAGATCTGCCAAACAAAATGAGCTTGATATCCTGTTGAGTTCTGCTGTATATAGGGATATCATGGTCCAACTTTCTTCTGTTACTATTGCTGGTCGTTTCTCACATTGCATAAATGATATTTTGCTTATAATAATGCTGATAATATTGTGCTTATCGCAATGCATGGCTTACAGAAAAGAACTTTAATATCAATGAGTGTGTAGTTTGTGCTCACATTAGTTAACACTATACCCACTAGAACTTAGGACTGAAAGAGATGGTGTATCCAGAAGTAGAACTATATTTGGAGTCATGGACAGTGGCAGTTGAGTTTAGCCTTGTTCTGGCTATCTACATCATGAATACTCAAACAGCCAATGAGTGTTCAGTAGAGTTCTCAGCCCTCTGCTGAGAATGTTGTAGCTAATGCGAGCTGTAAATGTGGTTGCAAGTTGTCATCACTAATCGCGGTGGTAAGTGATAAATTCTGTATAAGCAAGCGAGAGACATAATTTGCAGGATATTTGGTTCCTTCAAGTGGAAATCATGTGCATACCACAATTGTCACTTGGAATTGTCAACAATGACATTTCTGTCTGTGGCTAAACATGCGTGAACCGCCAATCGTTCATGGCTCAGACGATAGTAACAAATCACTGCATTTGCTTTCAGCATAATTTTGGAGGAATTGAAAGTAATTTCAGAGCATTACTTACATGGACTCTGTTGTATGACTGATTTTAGTTTATAGATGCCCGGGCAAGGCTTATAAAAAATGTTAGACGTTTTGACACCTATTGTGCAAATGATTGTTTTGATGGCCTCTGGAAATATTACTTCCATTCTAATATAACAATGATATGGAAAGAATAGATTGTTGCTCACCACATAGAGAAGACCTAGAGTCACAGGCAAGCATGATGAAAAAGACCGATGAAGTATTAACTTTCAGACAAGGTCCTTCTTTTGAATTGGAAAATGCATGTGCATACACAGAAGCACAACTCGTACACATGTTTACTGTCTCACAGCAATAGAGCCAGACTTTGACTGCATCTGACATGAGTTGCAATGTGCTTGGGGGGGGGGGGGGGGGGGTTATGATGGGGTAAATGAAAGTTGTAGAACCTTTATCCTCTCGTCTCAGAGTAGCAGTTTTTTTGTCCGGATCTTTCCATTTCACCTCCCTGTCGATCCAACGGTGGCGAAGACCCTGGGAATGCTTCTGCAAGTTCTCTTTATTGCACTACTAAATAAATAGCCACACTTCTCACACACAGGGGTATATTTTCCCCAACATATTCGTTACTACTTTTCACAACACAATGGCTACGTAATACCACTCTCTTGAGTACATTCAAACATCCGTATGAGCATAATGTAGGACCTGAGAGAGAAGCCAGAAAAACAACTATTACTCTTTATTTGTTCATCAGTGAATTTGAACTAGGTGATGCACTTAAGATTCCGGGTGTTCAGAAAGAATTCCTCTAGATGACCCATGAAGACATCAGCATAGGATGGTGTTATGTGGGTGCCCATTGTTCTACCATGGATTTGTAGGTGATGCCTTGGAAGGAGTAGTTCTTCACAGTATTCACCTTTTTGCATCTGCAGCTCTTTTTTGCATAAAAGATGGAACTTATACCTCATAATAATTCTGATAGTTCGTCATGGTGACCAGGAGGGAGATCATAGGTTTGGAGTCAGTTGAGTGTTGGGAAATGTGTGGTGTGTCGTCGTCGTCATTGTCCCCCCCCCCCCCCAATTAAGGATGTTAGGAGGGAAATGGCATCAAGAAG
Source organism: Schistocerca gregaria (assembly GCF_023897955.1). Classification (NCBI taxonomy): domain Eukaryota; kingdom Metazoa; phylum Arthropoda; class Insecta; order Orthoptera; family Acrididae; genus Schistocerca; species Schistocerca gregaria. The sequence goes on from NC_064920.1 coordinate 554,921,447, forward strand.
ACCTCTGCCAGGTAATTAATTTCAGTGGTTCATAACCACAGTTTGGAGCCTTTGTCAATAGATAGCATTATAAGGTCAGGATCAATTTAGATGATGGATTTTGGTTCTTTCTGCAGATGTAAGGATGGTTTCCATGTTGAGGGATTTGTGAAATGATGGTGCAGCAAGGTTAGAGGTCAGGAAAATTCTGGGTTCTTAAAAGGAGTAGCTTTGGGGTTGTTGAGGATTGGTTACTATTGGATGGAGGATTGAATTGAGTTATGCAGCATTCAGTATTCGTTTTGGATCAGACCTGATTGGTTGGGTTGGTAACAAAAAGGTGTTTCTACTGCAGGAGCTTGGGAGAAGGAGAACATGTCTGTAATAAACCCCTGCAGGATTGAGTTTGGGGGTGAGGCAAAAGGTAAGGCCTTTGGAAGGGATTGAGATTTTTGGAGAACAGGTTCATGACTGTGTTTCAGGACTGTTTAGTGTCTGGAGTGTTTGGTGGTGGGGTGTGGTAAATGTATAGATCTACGAGCCAGGGTTTGGTGGCTGTGAGGGTATGTGAGGGAGGTTTGATTAGACTTGTAGACATTGCGAATAGTTGTGTAGATGAACTGATAGGGAGAGTTTTTTTTGAGGTGGCATTGTACGTGCAGCTCTAGTTCCTGGGGGCCAAAAGTTTGTCTTGGATGTGGGATGTAGGAATTTGGGATTGCAGAGCAGTAAAATTTTGTGGATGGAGAGGAGATATTGCAAGAAGGTTTGGGCCTGACTTATAAAGTTTTACAGGACTCAGTTGGTGATGGCTATGGGCTAATGGAATTTGAGCAGATAGACGTCATTGTGTAAGAAGGGGTTGCTGCTGGAGGAGAGTAATTTGATGGTTAGGCCATTCGGAGAGGGGTCGGTTGGGGGGGGGGGGGGGGGGTGTGTTAGTCATCAGTACAGGAACAGTATGTTGTACTGGATTATGGCTAGGGATAGAGAACCTTTACTGTGTTGCTGCAGATGGGAGGAGTAAGGACCATTGCCTGTGTCTGTAATAGATGTCTGTAAAAATATTCCAGTGGAACTTCAAAAACAGCTGAAGAAGCCTGTCAAGTTCTCCTAATGACATTTACTATTATGGCCTGGTGTATGAACAAGGGTTTTGAATGTTCCACTCGAATTGTTTTAGTGAAATGTTGGAAATGCATGAATAGTTTGAAAATGAATGGAATCATTTTAAACTAGTCGCCATTAAAGACAATATGTGACTGAGACTGAAATTAAACAAATAATGCATATACTTAGTAGCTGATCCTTTACAACATCACAGTGTTGAAAATACACTAAGGTGTTTTTTCTCATCAGCCTTAAATCCGAAATGGTTTTGTAAAGAAGTGACAGAAAATTAATCTTCAGCATGATTCCATAAGTTACTAAATATGTAATAAGGGACTGTAATTGAAATTGACACAGAGATGAATATTTCATAAATTGCTAATTATGTAAGTGCTTAGTAGTGGATCTAATGTGAGACTTGTGGTTTCAGGGTACATCAGGAACAACAAGTATGATGCCAACTGCTGCAGCTGTGGCGGCTGCAGCTGCCACAGCAAAAATTCAAGCAATGGATGCAGTAGCAAGTAACGCTGTAGCATTAGGTATGATACAAAAGTTATTGATATTTCAACTGGGGTTTTAGCTCCTAAAACTATTTCTGTCTTGTAAACATTTGTTTTCAAATAAATTCTTACTATGCAGTATAAATTAATAGCATATGTAGTGTGTGTGTGTGTGTTTTTACAAGAGAAAATTACTTTCACAGGTCTCTCAAAATTGGGTGGTGTGGGAACATCACAGTTACCTATAATACCTAATGTCCCTGCAGTGCCAACAGTGATACCAACACTGCCATTGCAGACAGTCCCCACTGTGCCAGTTATCCCAACTGTAGCTCCAACTGCACTTGGGCAGGCACATGCTGGTGTATTACCAGCAGTTATACCACCTCCAGGCCTTGCCATACCTCAATTCCGGCCTCAGGCCGTTACAACACCAGTTACTGCTACAGTAGCAGGTTGGTAATTTGAATCTTTGTCATTGCTGGTGCTTGTATCAAAGTTTGTGTGTGTGTGTGTGTGTGTGTGTGTGTGTGTGTGTGCAACTTATTACACTGTTCTTATATGCAAACAAATTTTGTAGTGTTTACTTCAGGTTGGATTTCGTAGCATGCTGTAGAGCAAAAAATTATCATCTCTAATTGTCAGCCGATATACTTTATAAAGGGTAGAATTTGGCCTGATTGCTAATATGGTATCTATAACCAGCTTGTGTGTATGGGCAAGGGGAAAATCATTGTTTCATCAAATCAGTTGAGTTTGTCTCGTTGATACACATAAGCACATATTTCATTCCGAAGTATGGATATGGAATAATTTTGTCTTCAGGAAGAGTGGACCATTGTGATTTTTTTTCCTGGTTTTCATACATCAGTTCAGTCAAACATAGGGAGTAGTGAGGCCTGTTAAAGTGGTGGGGGTGGGGGGTGTTAGCCATTCCTTTATTTAACCCTTTTGGGGCCATGTGATTTTCAAGGTAACAGCTGAAAAGCGCCAGGCAGAACTGCAGAAGTTTGTTAAACTTACCATAAAATCTGAACCGTTTATCATAGGACCTTAATTTTTTTTCTTTTATAGCTAGTACCTTCAATTACAGGAATATGAGCAGAGTACACTATTAGGCCTCATACTTCTAAAGAACACAATATTTGTATTAGAGTTTTTGTACAGAAAAAATTAAAACTTTATTTTTAAGTCATATTTAGCCTCATGTAATATAATTGAACTTAAAAATTTGTGTTCATATTATCAATCTACATATTATTCTGAACAATATAATATTTGTTTGTGTGCTACTGTCAGATATTTTAGAAAATAGCACAAAGGCCTTTCTAAAGGATTGGACCTGCCCAATGTCAAATTTGGAAAGATGATTAAGTGTGAGAAATTTTCTGTTCCTCTGAATTGTGCCAGTGAGGAAGGTTCCTATGGAATACAGTTTTTCCATTATTGGAATTGACGTGAAAAAATTGTCACAGAAAACGTGGTGCCCCTAGTTCATGTAATTACCTAGAGCAAGTAATTTAATTTTGTAATAACTACATAGCCTAATCCGTGCTCTTTTTACCTCCACTCTGTCAGCTTCACATCTTGCTCCACGGTACACACAAAGTCCAAGGCAGTAGTTCACCACAGAATTACATAGCATCCAGAACTTTACACCCCCATCTGTGGTGATGTTTATTAGGGAGATACTGGATGAGTTGAGAATGAGTTTTAGAGCCAACAAGACTTTCGTCAACACTGAGCTGTTGATGAGGCGTATAATGGTGACGAATCACATTATTGGCAATGTTCAGCATAATATCAAACTTTGCAACGGGATCATATGCTGCATGCCCAGGAGGGTGCAACTTTGTATTATCTGCCAAGTGGAAAATTTTAGGAGTAACTGAAATCTTTTTCATGAAAACATTTGGGGAAAACCATGAGGTTGCCATATTTTCCTCTATGGGCCAGTAACTAAAAATTGTCAGTTTCTTTACAAGTCCCACATTTAGTATAGCTGCCACAAAAGGCCTCACTGGCACTGGGTAGGATACCACTTTTTCAAACAAGAGTTCACTGATAAGTTTACGTTTGCTTCGAGAAATAGCCGAGCATATGTGTTTGTTTCCATTGCAATTATCGTCAACAGTTTCATTGGGAGGGGGGAGGGGGAGACCACTTTTAAAAAATCAATTGGCGTAGCATATTGGTACACATTTGGGGCCTGATGAAGCAGTGAGGAGCAGGATTGTCCAACTCATCAGTTCCAATTTCAGCAAACGTGTCGCTGGCTGCAGTCATTTCTTTAACATCGTTGCTGGGTGCAGATTCAGCTATTGATGACTCACATGCTGATATATCACCACTAGACCACTCATAGATCAATCCACTGCCCGAAAAACCGTCAAAATCATTCTCACTTTCACTACTTTCCACGGTATAGATCGCACTCAAATGAGACTTCTTGCTTGGCTGAGCCATATTACCTTCGAAACGAACGAAAAACAAGCTTGTGTTTGGAACTCAAAAATATTGATTATTGCCATCAACAGTCGAAACGAAGAACTCGGCGGCTATCTTTTGACCTTCATTTGTCTTCATGACATCGATATACCATGATCTGTGCCTCAATTTTAAAAAAAAGGTGCGCATAAATGGCAGTACGATTACATTGTACCTGGCACATTTCGTGCGCACCGCGCGATCTGATTAGATTGTATTTGGCACTATAAGGTTTAACTATCTCTCCTCTTAGGTTACTGTTTCCACAGCTCTTCCGAATACTTCTCTGGCCACTACAGTGGGTGTGTTTTGCCCAGAGTTTAGTGCCACGAGCAATAGGAGTCAGTTGACAGATACTCCGTAAAGTAGTTGTAGTGGATGATTGTATGAGTCTTTCATGAAAATTGACTCCTTGAGATTATTTGCCAGTGGGGGCACAAAGTTAATAAAGGCTTAATGACATTGTTTATCAGATACACTGGTTAAAAGCAGTGGCAAATAGTATCCTGTGAAATCTGGTTAAAGTAGAGAAAGCTAATAGTAACAATAAATGGTTATCATCAATTTCCCAATTAGTGCTGCATCCCACTTTAGGGCAAGAGAGAAGGAAAAGATCGAAGACTTGACAAACGGTGAGGTTGCAATAGAAGGGAAATTGCAATCTCCACTGCCTCGAGATGACTTGGTGTTGTTGATGTCATCTTAATCATCATCATTCATCCCCATTACAGTCAGAGGAAGGCAATGGCAAAGCACCCCCGCTAGTTCCTTGCCTAGTACAGCAGTGCGGGTCTCCCACATTGTCCCCTAGGCTCTGTCGAGGAGTATGAGACTTCTTCACCACCACCATCGGAGTCAATAAAATGACTTTGTCTATTTGATTTAATGCTACATTAAATTGAGACCTTCCTTTTAATTTATGCCAACTCTTTATTTTTGTCTTTTATCAAGGTTTTAATTACTGCAATAAAATTGGTAAACTAGGTGAAAAAGTTACGTTGTTGTTGTTGTTGTTGTTGTTGTTGTCGTTGTCGTCGTCTTGAGTCCACAGACTGGTTTGATGCAGCTCTCCATGCTACTCCATCCTGTGCAAGCTTCATCTCCCAGTACCTACTGCAACCTACGTCCTTCTGAATCTGCTTAGTGTATTCATCTCTTGTTCTCCCTCTAAGATTTTTACCCTCTATGCTGCCATCCAGTACTAAATTGGTGATCCCTTGATGCCTCAAAACATGTCCTACCAACTGATCCCTTCTTCTAGTCAAGTTGTGCCACCAACTCTTCCCCAATTCTATTCAGTACCTCCTCATTAGTTATGTGATCTACCCATCTAATCTTCAGCATTCTTCTGTAGCACCACATTTCGAAAGCTTCTATTCTCTTCTTGTCCAAACTAGTTATCGTCCAAGTTTCACTTCCATACATGGCTACACTCCATACAAATACTTTCAGAAATGACTTCCTGATACAGAAATCTATATTCGATGTTAACAAATTTCTCTTCTTCGGAAACGCTTTCCTTGCCATTGCCAGTCTACATTTTATATCCTCTCTACTTCGACCATCAGCAGTTATTTTACTCCCTAAATAGCAAAACTCCTTTACTACTTTAAGTGTTTCATTTCCTAATCTAATTCCCTCAGCATCAACCGATTTAATTTGACTACATTCCATTATCCTCATTTTGCTTTGTTGATGTTAATCTTATATCCTCTTTTCAAGAAACAGTCCATTCCATTCAGCTGCTCTTCCAGGTCCTTCGCTGTCTGACAGAATTACAATGTCATCGGCAAACCTCAAAGTCTTTATTTCTTCTCCATGGATTTTAATTCCTATTCAGAATTTCTTTTGTTTCCTTTACTGCTTGCTCAATATACAGATTGAATAACATCGGGGAGAGGCTACAACCCTGTCTCACTCCCCTCCCTTTCATGTCCCTTAACTCTTATAACTGCTGTCTGGTTTCTGTGCAAATTGTTAAATAGCCTTTCGCACTCTGTGTTTGACCCCTGCCACCTTTAGAATTTGAAAGAGAGTATTCCAGTCAACATTATCAAATGCTTTCTCTAAGTCTACAAATGACAGAAACGTATGTTTGCCTTTTCTTGATCTATCTTCTAAGATAAGTCATAGGGTCAGTGTTGCCTTACCTGTTCCAATATTTCTATGGAATCCAAACTGATCTTTCCCGCGGTCGGCTTCTACCAATTTTTCCATTTGTCTGTAAAGAACTCTTGTTAGTATTTTGCAGCCATGGCTTTTTAAGCTGATAGTTCGGTAATTTTCACATCTGTCGGCATCGGCTTTTTTTGGGATTGGAATTATTATATTATTCTTGAAGTCTGAGGGTATTTCACCTGACTCATACATCTTGCTCACCAGGTGGTAAGAGTCATGTCAGGGCTTGCTCTTTTAAGGCTATTAGTAGTTCTAATGGAATGTTGTCTACTCCCGGGGCCTTGTTTCGAATCACTGCTGTATTTATCTGATTAGTTGATGATTTTTTCCCCCAATTAGCCATTTGAAAAATACAGGGTTGTCTTAAATTCACAAGGTAGACATTTTTACATTCTGTAATAGATATAGGACCATCTTACAAGTGCAGATGAAGCTTTGGCAATTGAGATCATTTAAAGATTTATTATGAAGAATTCGGAAAGATTGTGTAACTTCACAAAATTGCTGACACTTAAGAGCTCATACTCCTGCCACTATAATTTATTTTAATGGACTATTAACATTAGCGCCATGTCCAACTCTTGTTCAGATGCTACGTAATGTAGACTTGCTGCTGTTGCGCAAGACAAAGATGTTAAGAGGGTTAGCTCCATGACACTTCATTGAGGATCTATTCTAAACTCCTTGTAGTGCATAGACACTGTTCCTTTTTCAACAGTGAATACTTTTTAATTAGCTCGATTGAGCAGTGTATAACATCAATTTCACCAAATATATTATACTATAGCAAAAGGAAAGGCCGTGTTTTTTTTTTTTTTTTTTTTTTTTTCTTTTTTTTTTTTTTTTTTTTTTTCTTTTTTTTTTTTTTTTTTGATGAAAAGAGATTGATTGCAACTAAATCATCTTCTCAGTTAGCTACCTTTTTATTTGTAGTCAGAATTTAATAGACTTGAATTTAAAATTGAACAAATACTCAACAATAATATACATTTGTGCAGAAGACTGTAAAAGTCTAGATGGGGTCAGTGTTATACTAACATGTTTTGTGCAGCAATGGTGTTAATGCTCGCTGTGAGGTAGGACTGGAACAAAAAGGGGGTGTGTTAGCCATTGGTTCTAGATATCAAATAAGAGAGCAGAGGACAATTCATGTGTTGGGATACGATAAATGAAAGGAAACATTGTCATATTCACATATCAGTATAGGTGTGAAATCTGCTCCGTATTTTGGGAGGGGGGGGGGGGGGGGTAGGACATATGTTCACAGGTGCTACTGTAACAATCACCTCAGACATCACAAAATACTCAGAAGAAACAGTAAAATATTTGTAACAGCTGCAATTATAAATTTCGTTGTTGCTCGTTTCATTTGTAGCAATTTCAGATGTGCCATGAGGTCCCACTACAATCACCACCTCAACAGCCAAATATTTGTGACAGCTTGCTCATATGTAGGAATACACTGCCTCTTTTGTCTCCCCAAATTGGTCAGGTGAAACTCGTACCAGATTATGATACTGGTGGTGGTGGTGATTTTTATTTCTGCTTGAATTTTCATAATGTAGATAAAAAGACTTAAGTTTAGTATAGATATAATATTTAATTTTTTGGTAGGTGCTTTATAGCAGTGAAGCAGTCTAATTTTGAGGTTAAAAATAAAATTTTGTCAAAGTTCCTCTTTAATAATGGCGAGGTCTTATACTAATGTATGTACTGTAGTATGTTGAAAATTAATTTGCAGATGTTTGAATTTCAGTCTTCCTTTCATAAGCGAAAGGGTGGAGAACATGCCAATTAATTACCAGTGGCTTTACAGAACAATAATTGCTAGTTTTGTGTGTCATCGGTTTCATATACTTTTTGGCAAAATATTAATATTTACTGAATGTATATTTATTTATGTTTATGCCACTTCCTGCTAATTCTCTCTGCGTTTTGTGTTAATTGCCTTTTCACGTTTCCTTCAATTTCAGATATCTTTTTTTATAGTTTTCCGTGGTATTTTAATGAGCATTGATACATTGTATACTACCGTAATTAATTGATAGCAAAGAATATCATACCCATCAGATATTATGTTACTTAGTTATTTATATATTTTGTTGTTTACTTATATAATTGTGTTTTCAGGACAGCCAGTTGCAGTGATACCACCACCAGGTGTAATAACACCAGCAGTGATTGGACAACCACTGTCAGCTCAAGGAGTTAATCCACAAGATGCACTCAGGAGAGCACAGGAACAAGCTCAGGTTACTATCTTCTCTCAAAAGATAATACTGTGTTTCGCCCCAGTGTATTTGTATGGTTTGGATTTTAAATTTTAAAGCCTTGAATCTGTAGTATGAAGAGTAACATATTTAAACATTGGAAACACCAGGTTGTGGAATATCAACAATATTAGGAAAAAAATAGACTGCTATTCACCATAAAGATGATATGTAGTGTTGCAGACATGCTCAACAAAAAGACTGTTTCACGTTATAGCTTTCAGGCAAAACCTTTTCCAGCAAAGAAAACATACACATATATATAAACTTTGCACACACAATCACAACCACTACCACTACCACCAGCAGCTACAGTTGGGGTACATTCACACCTTGCTTGGTTAATGCAGAAACACTGACAAGACACAGTTGGCTCAGTTCTGTGACCACCTCTGTGGCTGTGGGTGCTTTTCTGCTCACAGGTGGCCACTAGTTGGAACAGTCTGGTATAGAAGCGAATGCGTATCATGGCATGATCCTTCGTAAAAGATATTAATTATTTGTGTTGCTTTTTTATGTTAATCTGTTGACAAGTACATCATACATAAGAACAATATTAGTGTTCATTGAAGTATTACTGTCATTATTTTATTGAACCTTAATATTTTGTTGTTCTCTTCTTAAATTCATGCAGCAAAAACAACAGGAGGAACTTCAGAAAAAGTTGTTAGAAGAAGCTGAACCACAGACCCTGCAACAACAAGAAAATATGTCCATCAAAGGCCAGAGTGCAAGACATCTTGTTATGCAGAAACTTATGCGTAAGGTTGAGGTAAGTTTTTTATGACTAGAGAAACGTATTGCATATGAGTTTTGTTGTAATATTGAAGGATGTTTTCTCAACCATTGTGTGAATTATTTGGTTAATATTCATGGTTATTACTATGCTAACAGAGAAAGTTGGAAGTTATTGCACGGAAAACAGATTTCATACCAATCAGTGTTGTATTTGCACTGAAAATATGCTAAAATAACAAACTTCTTTTCATTTTTTGCTGTTTTGTATAATGCAAGGTGGCACTTTAACTAAATAATTTTTAAAGGTAAATGTGTTAACGAATGGGGGAACCTTTCTAACGTTTCGTTGACTTAAACTGTGGGTGTGGGTTTGGGCTATACTGATTTATTTCCCCAAATCACATTCCACTTCTTTACGAGATAACTTGAGGTTTGCAGCCACTCTTCTTTACTGGATAGCTGGCTGCTGGAAACACTCTTCATTTCTTCTCCATCGAATAATGCTAGGACAAGAACTTTCAAGCCTCTTTCTACTAGTGAAATAAGTAGCCATACAAACTTTACGTTTCGTCTATCAATGATATGTTTGACTTTAAAGCACAATAAAAATTGTCACTTTCAACGTAATATGTAATTTCATTAAGTCTCTCGTATAGTCCTACGTTAGAAACAAATTGATTTACATTTGAAAGAAAGTCTGCTTATACACCATGACTTTAAGAACAGGAGATTGAAAAAATGTCTTGCCTCTTACAAGGTTGAGTCAAGAGTCTATATGAGTAATTTTTCAACTGTTCTTGTTTCACATAACAATAGTCAGTGACACAATAAGCACATAGCTGCAAACAGATTCCATGGTTCTTCCATACAAACTCACTAACAGATCTGTGTATTGTGCGACAGGTACTTGTTGGTGCAGTTTGACCGCCGCGTTTACTTGCGTCCCGCAACTTATTTTAAACCTACACACACAAACATATAACATGCAGTAGGTAGGCTTTTACCACCCCACACTCGTATCTAGAATATTGTGTGTTCGAGACGGTAGAAGGCTGAGTGGTTCTAGAATTTATACAGAAATTCTCAAATCATTACACCTTTTTCTCTCACAGCATAAAAATCATCCTCATAACAGTGAATGCCCTCGACCTCCATCCCATGCACGCACTTACTGTAATTTTGACCTTTTATTTCAGAGTCGTGTTATAATCCTCCGTAACATGGTGGAACCTGAGGATGTAGATGAAACATTGCAAGAGGAGATACAGGATGAATGCAGCAAGTGAGTACTCTTTTCTCAGTATCTGCCAAAAACAGTTATTTCTTGGGACTCAAAGGGTTACTACTGGGGCTGTGAAATTGTAACCTGCTTACCAAGGAACCCCACATTATTTATGAGCTAGCCTTCACTTGCCTTCCTAAGCCTTTTTTCATGGCTCTATTTTTAGAGATTATCTTCCATGTGAGTTCAAACTGTTCTCACTCCTTTCTTTTGTAATAAGAAGTCGAAAAAAATTTCAGTACGCTGAAGTAATTAATTAAACCTGCTTCTGAAATAATTATGATAATATTTAGAGTAAGTTAATAGTTGTAAAGTTGAAATTAGCTTCTTGCACTAACTGACGGACTCATCTGTTCAAGTAACTGATACGTACGAGGGCATACTGGAAAGTAATTCCTCCAAATTTCTTATGTGTAAACTCTCAAAGCCTTGTAAATAATACACTTACCTAACATTCTACACCTTTATTCTTCATGTCTATTTATTTATTCTTAACACAAGTTATCCTGGTGACAAACGCACTTCTCCCACTGAGAGACCAGTTTGTTGATACCATCACTGTAGAATGTTGACGGAGCCACAACCTCAGGTCTGCTTGCACCATTTCACCACTATCAATGTGAAGTCGTCAAAGGTGTTCTGTAATTTTGAAAATATGATGTAAACCAGACGGGGCCAAGTCGGGATTGTAAGTAGGATTGTCATTGACAGTGAACCCAAGGTGTCGAATTGTTGAAGATGTAACTGTGCTCGTGTATGGTGTGGTATTGCCATGATGATAGAGAGGGTGTTCCATGTGTGGATGAACTCTTCGAATTTGAACTCTGTTTAACAGCATGCAATGTCTTGTACACTGACATAGTTACGTTACATGCTGAAATTCAGAGCCATCTACTGGCAGAGGGTTGCAAATATGTAGACACGAAAGATTAAAGGTGCACATTTGTCACAACATTAGTTCTGTTTAAAAAGCTTTGAGAGTCTTCACATAAAATTTGGAGACATTGCGTTTCAGCACACCATCGTTTGTAAACTTGTTATCCAGAACAAAACTTCCTGATAAATTGTTCTTGATTATTAGAAAATTCCATGCAACAGGTATTTCAGATATCTACTACAGAGTGAAATATATTTAAATTCTCGATGAAGAAACTCTCCTGTGTCATTCCGTGCCAAGTGGCCTAAATTTAAACAAAGTCAACACTCACCATCATCATCATCATGATCATTTAAGACTGATTATGCCTTTCAGCGTTCAGTCTGGAGCATAGCCCCCTTATAAAATTCCTCCATGATCCCCTATTCAGTGCTAACATTGGTGCCTCTTCTGATGTTAAACCTATTACTTCAAAATCATTCTTAACCTGATCCAGGTACCTTCTCCTTGGTCTGCCCCGACTCCTCCTACCCTCTACTGCTGAACCCATGAGTCTCTTGGGTAACCTTGCTTCTCCCATGCGTGTAACATGACCCCACCATCTAAGCCTATTCGCCCTGACTGCTACATCTATAGAGTTCATTCCCAGTTTCTCTTTGATTTCCTCATTGTGGACACCCTCCTGCCATTGTCCCCATCTACTAGTACCTGCAATCATCCTAGCTACTTTCATATCCATAACCTCAACCTTGTTGATAATGTAACCTGAATCTACCCAGCTTTCGCTCCCATACAACAAAGTTGGTCGAAAGATTGAACGGTGCACAGATAACTTAGTCTTGGTACTGACTTCCTTCTTGCAGAAGAGAGTAGATCGTAGCTGAGCACTCCTACACCTCGCTTCCAGTTCTTTCATTATGTTGCCATCCTGTGAGAATATGCATCAAAAGTACTTGAAACTGTCCACCTGTTCCAACTTTGTTCCTCCTATTTGGTGCTCAATCCGTTTATATTTCTTTCCCACTGACATTACTTTCGTTTTGGATTTGCTTATCTTCATACCATAGTCCTTACATTTCTGATCTAGCTCTGAAATATTACTTTGCAAACTTTCAATCGAATCTGCCATCACAACTAAGTCATCCGCAGATGCAAGACTGCTTATTTTGTGTTCACATATCTTGATCTCACCCAGCCAGTCTACTGTTTTCAACATATGATCCATAAATAATACGAACAACAGTGAAGACAGGTTGCAGCCTTGTCTTACCCCTGAAACTACTCTGAACCATGAACTCAATTTACCGTCAACTCTAACTGCTGCCTGACTATCCATGTAAAGACCTTTAATTGCTTGCAAAAGTTTGCCTCCTATTCCATAATCTTGTAGAACAGACAATAACTTCCTCCTAGGAACCCGGTCATATGCCTTTTCTAGATCTATAAAGCATAGATACAATTCCCTGTTCCACTCATAACACTTCTCCATTATTTGCTGTAAGCTAAAGATCTGGTCCTGACAACCTCTAAGGGGCCTAAACCCACACTGATTTTCATCCAATTGGTCCTCAACTAATACTCGCACTTTCCTTTCAACAATACCTGAGAAGATTTTACCCACCATGCTGATTAAAGAGATACCTCTGTAGTTGTTACAATCTTTTCTGTTTCCAGATTTAAAGATTAGTGTGATTACTGCTTTTGTCCAGTGTGATGGAACCTGTCCCAACTCCCAGGCCATCCATTTCAATTATCCTGTGTAGCCATTTAAGACCTGCCATTCCACTGTATTTGATGAGTTCTGACTTAATTTCATCCACCCCAGCTGCTTTATTGTACTGCAATCTATTGACCATTTTCTTCACTTCCTCAAATGTGATCCTATTTCCATCATCATTCCTATCCCATTGTACCTTGAAATCTGAAACATTACTGATGGTATTTTCACCTACATTGAGCAACTCTTCAAAATATTCCCTCCATCTGCCCAAGGCATCCACAGGATTCACCAGCAGTTTTCCTGACCTGTCCAAAATACTTGTCATTTCCTTCTTACCTCCCTTTTGAAGACCGCTAATTACACTCCAGAATGGTTTTCCAGCAGCTTTACCCATAGTCTCCAACCTTTTTCCAAAGTCTTCCCAAGATTTCTTCTTAGATGCTGCAATTATCTGTTTGGCTTTGTTTCTTTCTTCAACATAACTTTCTCTGTCTACCTGAGCTCTAGTATGTAGCCATTTTTGATACGCCTTCTTTTTCCTTTTACAGGCTTCCTTGACTGTGTCATTCCACCAAGCTGTTTGCTTCATCCTACTTTTACACACTACTGTTCCAAGACATTCTTCAGCCACTTCTAGTACTGTGTCGCTGTACGTTGCCCATTCCTTTTCCAATGACTGTAATTGACTACATTCAGCTAACTGGTACCTTTCTGAGATCGCTGTCACGTACTTGTGCCTAATTTCCTTATCCTGAAGTTTCTCCACTCTTATCCTCCTACACATGGACCTGAGCTCCTGCACTTTCGGTCTCACAATCCCAATTTCACTGCAGATTAAATAATGATTAGTGTCATCAAAGAATCCCCTGAATACACGTGTGTCCCTCACAGCCTTCCTGAATTCCTGATCTGTTATTATATAGTCAATGACAGATCTGGTTCCCCTGCCTTCCCAAGAATACCGATGAATGTTCTTATGTTTAAAAAAAGGAATTTGTGATTACTAAGCCCATACTGGCACAGAAATCCGAGTTGTTTCCCGTTCCTGTTGGCCTCCATATCCTCTCCAAATTTACCCATAACCTTTTCATACCCTTCTGTTCGATTTCCAATCCTGGCAGTAAAATCCCCCATGAGCAGAACACTGTCCTTGTCCTTTACTCTAACAACTACATCACTGAGTGCCTCATAAAAACTATCCATCTTATCTTGATCTGTCCCTTCACAATGCGAATATACTTTGCTTTTCTTGCTAGACACTGTCAAATCTATCCACATCAGTCGTTCATTTACATACCTTATTGCAACTACGCTGGGTTCCAATTCTTTCCTGATGTAAAGCCCTACACCCCATTGTCAACCCTTTTCAATTTTTATGAAATTTTTGTGGGATGTACATATAGGTCTTACATACCTGAATTTTTCCATTGTTTGATCATACCAAATTACCGTTTGATAAATTGCAAGTTATGGCCACTAGCCATCCTTACGTAAAGTGCAGATTTTCCTTATTGTGACAGGTATGAATAAATTACCATTTGCTTCACTGTTGCTCATGATCTAAGGGGCTGGCATGCGGGTACATGGTGGTTTTGCTCAACTTTTTAGGTACAACAGTGTAGTTGCTGAACATGTAGAATTTTTACACATAAGAATTGAAAACAGTCAAATGGAAGTTAGAATCGGACTCCAGGTTGATGAATGTTACAGACAGTACTTTAGTGCAGTGAGTTGGTTTTGCAGATGATTCTGCATGTCACCTTACAACATTTTACCCTTCTTTCTGAGACATCGGACTCCTACATACACTACTATATTCCACAAACTGCTGTGAAGTGCTTGACAGAGGGTACATCCCATTGTACCAGTTATTAGTTTCTTCCCGTTTCATTCATGTATTTACTGTGAAAAGAATGATTATTTAAATTACTCTGTGCTTGCTGTAATTAGTCATCATTTACATAGGTTCTTGAAACATTTTAAGTTTTCTATGTAGTTTATGTAAATCTTAGAGGCTGCCAGTTCAGTTTCTTCACCATGTCTGTGGCACTCTCCTTTGGGTCAGACAAACCAGTGACCATTTGTGCTGCCCTTCTCTATATACAACATTCGGAGAATTAGCCAATCGCTAAACGTGAACAAGCAAGACCAGAGGCTGCAATTCCGCACTATCCAGTTGGCTGCTGGCAAAGCTGGAAGTCCATCTCTGAAAGTATTTGATTGAAAAACATGGTACTTTGCAATTTATAACATACCAATGCAATGTCTAAGAATATCAAATTTAATTCTCCTGCTACTTTCCAAGAGTTTACAAATTGAGTGCAAATTTGCCAATTTTTCAAAAAAAAAAAAATTCAAATATGAGCATATAAGGTGCTAAAAAACGACAACAAGGTGAGGAAAAGATGGCCGAAAAAAATTGACGTTTTGAAAAATGTGATACTTAGCTTTTTATATCTCCAGATGTAACTGCAGGTTAAATCTTAAACTTTGCACGGAATAACTTACCAATACAAAGCCTTTGAATATAAAATTTTATTTTCAGAATACTGTACAGTAGTTTCCAAATTGAGGCCAAAGTTGATGGTTTTTATAAAAATACTTTAACAAAGAAAGTGTCTTACTCAAACTCTTTAACCCGTTTTCATTAGAAAGACCATGTTCTAAACACCTAAAAACTGTATTTAGTTTTGAAATGTGAGCATATAAGAGCCTTAAAAAAATGACTTCAAGATGGAGGAACTTTGAAAATTGGCCTGTTTTCTGAGGGCACCCAATCTGACATCTTTTATGTTCAGTTATTTAATACTCTCTGAGGGAGGCAGTATCAAAAGTCTTGATGACTAGGAAGTGAGATAAAGTGTGAATAATATTAAAAACTTAAGAAAAGTGGTGCCTTTGGTCGCAACTCATGTTGCGACTACAGGATGGAACTGGTTGTAAACATCAGTCTTAACTGTGCATTACCAAGGTAGTGGAGATCATGGTTGTAAAATTGTTGTACAATACCTGCAGCACACATCATATAAACAGGTTGCATGTTTTACACGAGTATCACACTGTGTAAATTTTGATGTTAATGGCAGTCTTTGGGACAATTTTTGGAATGTATTCATGTGGTTAGTATGTCTTTTATTATATAATGCTATTGATATGTTCGTGTAATTCTGGTTTAACGTGTAGTGTCCTGTGTGTTATAGTTTGCTGTTAATGTGGAACAGTAGTGTACTTGCGAAAAAATGTGTTAATGTGTTGGTATGGTCCATGGTGGCTTACCATTGCTGGTTTGTTTTAATGAGAAACCAGCATTCCTAGCTGTGAACAGCAGCCATGAGTGAGATTCTTTACCACAGTTTCATAAACTTGATAAGGGGTTCTTTATGCAGGATCCCAAGCTAATATTACATTTCTGTAAGTGTCAGAGGCCAAAGACTTAAGTGGTCAGTTTTAGGATCCTAAGCTTATGTTGCCTTCAAGCTATTTGAAGTTATTGCAGGATTCATTAATATGCAGTAGAAAGCCATGAGGAAAACATACTGCGGGCCAGATTATGTCAGTCACGGGATTGCTCGGGAAGAAATTTTGATAGACAGAACCCAAAAAATTAAGGTTTTCAAATGTGATTACCTGAAATTATTAAAACCACAAGAGAGAATTATTCTCTGTATTGGATTCCTTGTTCCATTTCATTTTTTATAAAAGGTATTTTACGTAGCTGAATGCTGTAGAGACGTCTTTTAAAAGAAAAAGAAAAGGGGGACAAGGCTACTTGACTGCAGTTTTTCTGACTCATTTACAAATAGTCAGGATTTCAGATATTGTCTTCAATAGAGAATACTAAACAATTGTAGAAAGTAATAAAAGATGAGATTGTCAAAGTTGTTTAGTGCCTTACATTCTGGGATTGCAAAACCAAATATAGCTTTTTAAGTAGTTCAGAACACGATCTTATTAATGAGAACAATTTAAAAGTGTTTTCAGAAGACTTTCTTTGTAAATATGGGTCAAAAATAATTTTTTATGTTATTTTTAGAAAAATTGTCATTTTTGCCTTGTGTTTGTAAACTGTTGAGAAGCAATAAGAGAAAATAAAATTTTGTATTCTAAGATTTTGTTGTTGTTGTTGTTGTTGTTGTTGTTGTTGTGGTCTTCAGTCCTGAGACTGAGACTGGTTTGATGCAGCTCTCCATGCTACTCTATCCTGCACAAGCTTCATCATCTCCCAGTACCTACTGCATCCTACATCCTTCTGAATCTGCTTGGTGTATTCATCTCTTGGTCTCCCTCCACGATTTTTACCCTCCACGCTGCCCTCCAATACTAAATTGGTGATCCCTTGATGCCTCAGAACATGTCCTAGCAACCGATCCTTTCTTCTAGTCAAGTCGTGCCACAAACTTCTCTTCTCCCCAATCCTATTCAACACCTCCTCATTAGTTATATGATCTACCCATCTAGTCTTCAGCATTGATCTGTAGCACCACATTTCGAAAACTTCTATTTTCTTCTTGTCCAAACTACTTATCGTCCATGTTTCACTTCCATACATGGCTACACTCCATACAAATACTTTCACAAACGACTTCCTGACATTTAAATCTATACTCGATGTTAACAAATTTTGTCTTCTTCAGAAACGCTTTCCTCGCCATTGCCAGTCTACATTTTATATTCTCTCTACTTCGACCATCATCAGTTATTTTGCTCCCCAAATAGCAAAACTCCTTTACTACTATAAGTGTCTCACTTCCTAGTCTAATACCCTCAACATCATCCGACTTAGACTACATTGCATTATCCTCGTTTTGCTTTTGTTGATGTTCATCTAATATCCTCCCTTCAAGACACTATCCATTCTGTTCAGCTGCTCTTACAAGTCCTTTGCTGTCTCTGACTGAATTACAATGTCATCGTCGAACCTCAGTTTTTATTTCTTCTCCATGGATTCTAATACCTACTCCAAATTTATCTTTTGTTTCCTTCACTGCTTGCTCAATATACAGATTGAATAACATCGGGGAGAGGCTACAACCCTGTCTCACTCCCTTCCCAACCACTGCTTCCCTTTCATGCCCCACGATTCTTATAACTGCCATCTGCTTTCTGTACAAATTGTAAATAACCATTCGCTCCCTGAATTTTACCCCTGCTACCTTCAGAATTTGAAAGAGAGTATTCCAATCAACATTGTCAAAAGCTTTCTCTAAGTCTACAAATGCTAGGAATGAAGGTTTGCCTTTCCTTAATCTAGCTTCTAAGATAAGCTGTAGGGTCAGTATTGTCTTACGTGTTCCGATATTTCTACGGAATCCAAATTGATCTTCCCCAAGGTCGGCTTCTACTACTTTTTCCATTCGTCTGCAGAGAATTCGCATTAGTATTTTGCAGCTGTGACTTATTAAACTGATAGTTCGGTAATTTTCACATCTGTCAACACCTGCTTTCTCTGGGATTGGAATTATTGTATTCTTATTGAAGTCTGAGGGTATTTTGCCTGTCTCATACATCGTGCTCACCAGATGGTAGATTTTTGTCAGGACTGGCTCTCCCAAGGCTGTCAGTAGTTCTAATGGAATGTTGTCTACTGCCAGGGCCTTGTTTCGACTCAGGTCTTTCAGTGCTCTGTCAAACTCTTCACGCAGTATCATATCTCCCATTTAATCTCCATCTACGTCCTCTTCCATTTCCATAATATTGTCCTCAAGTACATCGCCCTAGTATAGACCCTCTACATACTCCTTCCACCTTTCTGCTTTCCCTTCTTTGCTTGGAACTGGGTTTCCATCTGACCTCTTGATATTCATACAAGTGGCTCTCTTTTCTCCAAAGGTCTCTTTAATTTTCCTGTAGGCAGTATCTATCTTACCCCTAGTGAGATAAGCCTCTACATCCTTACATTTATCCTCTAGCCATCCCTGCTTAGCCATTTTGACTTCCTGTCGATCTCATTTTTGAGACGTTTGTATTCCTTTTTGCCTGCTTCATTTACTGCTTTTTTATATCTTCTCCTTTCCTCAATTAAATTCAGTATTTCTTCTGACACCCAAGCATTTCTACTAGCCCTCGTCTTTTTACCTACTTGATCCTCTGCTGCCTTCACTACTTCATCCCTCAAAGCCACCCATTCTTCTTCTAATGTATTTCTTTCCCCCATTCCTGCCATTTGTTCCCTTATGCTCGCCCTGAAACTCTGGAGAACCTCTGGTTTAGTCAGTTTATCCAGGTCCCATCTCCTTAAATTCCCACCTTTTTGCAATTTCTTCAGTTTTAATCTACAGTTCATAACCAATAGATTGTGTTCAGTCCACATCTTCCCCTGGAAATGTCTTACAATTCAAAACCTGATTTCTAAATCTCTGTCTTACCATTATATAATCTATATGATACTTTCTAGTATCTCCGGGATTCTTCCATGTATACAACCTTCTTTTATGATTCTTGAACCGAGTGTTAGCTATGATTAAGTTATGCTCTGTGCAAATTTCTACCAGGCGGCTTCCTCTTTCATTTCTAAGCCCCAATCCATATCCACCTACTATGTTTCCTTCTCTCTCTTTTCCTACTACCGAATTCCAGTCACCCATGACTGTTAAATTTTCGTCTCCCTTCACTACCTGAATAATTTCTTTTATTTCATCATACATTTCTTCAGTTTCTTCGTTATCTGCAGAGCTAGTTGGCATATAAAGTTATACTACTGTAGTAGGTGTGGGCTTCATGTCTATCTTGGCCACAATAATGCGTTCACTATGCTGTTTGTAGTAGCTTACCCGCATTCCTATTTTTTAAATTCATTATTAAACCTACTCCTGCATTACCCCTATGTGACTTTGTATTTATAACCCTGTATTCGCCTGACCAAAAGTCTTGTTGCTCCTGCCACCGAACTTCAGTAATTCCCACTATATCTAAATTTAACCTATTCATTTCCCTTTTTAAATTTTCTAACCTACCTGCATGATTAATGGATCTGACATTCCACACTCCGATCTGTAGAAAGCCAGTTTTCTTTCTCCTTATAATGACATCCTCTTGAGTAGTCCCCGTCCGGAGATCCGAATGGGGAACTATTATACCTCCAGAATATTTTACCCAAGAGGACGCCATCATCATTAACCATACAGTAAAGCTGCATGCCCTCGGGAAAAATTATGGCTGTAGTTTCCCCTTGCTTTCAACCGTTCGCAGTACCAGCACAGCAACGCCATTTTGGTTAGTGTTACAAGGCCAGATCAGTCAATCATCCAGACTGTTTCCCCTGCAACTACTGAAAAGGCTGCTGCCCCTCTTGAGGAACCACACGTTTGTCTGGCCTCTCAACAGATACCCCTCCATTGTGGTTGCATCTACGGTACGGCTATCTGTATCGCTGAGGCACCCAAGCCTCCCCACCAACGGCAAGGTCCATGGTTCAGGGGGGGGAAGATGATGTATTGGTAAGTTATTACGTGCAAAGTTCCATGTTTATCCCACAGTTATTGTCAGATATATAAAAAGCTAAGTTTCACATTTTTTAAAGCATCTGTTATCTTTAACTGTGGTTGCTGTGTAACAGTTGCCCTGTTGTATACCATCTCTTAGTCATTCATTGCGGCAGACGAAAGTGTGAAAAATAACGACTACTGAAATGGTGATTGAAAGAGCTCTCAACTGCTATTAAATCAAAATTCATTCTTTGATCTCTACAGAAGTAATCAGAATTTTGGGGCGTGTATTAAGGTTGTCAAAATTATTTTGGGCATGTATGTTGTCAAAATTCCTCATTTTGTTTAACATAACATAATTTAGAAATAATGCCACCATTTAATTTCTGTGTCAGTGCAGAGATAAATAATATAATTACTGGTACTAGTGTTGGAAGGAAGGGTAGTTGTTGGCCCTGAAGCCAATAAAACTCAATAAGACTCTAGGACTTGACAGAATATTTGCAAAGTTTTACGGTGAACGTACTGGAGATTGCTCCTGTTGGAAACCATTATTTATTGCATGCTTGTTTGTGCAGAAAACTGTCTCCAGCAAGAAGAATCAAGTCACACCCCCGTGTTAAAAAGGCGACTGAACTGCTTGCCCACATTAACCCTGTAGCAGAGTTTTAGAATCTATTACAAACTGAACCTTACCTTCTTCAGAGACAGGCCCCATGCCAGTGGCAGTGAAAATAAATTCTGGTAACACCGATCATTGAAATCTTTATCTCTTTACATGTGGTGCACTAAGGTGTAACACAGAGGTGACGCATAATGTATCCAAGGAAAGAGTTATCAACAATCCGCAGCACAACTAAAATCACATTTGCTTTGTTCACAGCTATTAAATCTTAACCCCTATGAGCAAACTCAAGACAGAAAAATGTCAGTTTCAGAGATAAAATTGAACTAATTTCTTGCTGTCATAGGTACCTGAAACTGTCATCTCACTAGCTACATCAGCTGCCACGTTACCAAATGATTATCAGTCCTCATTGGCACTTGGTTCCAGATTATAGACAACCCAGGCAGATTCCAGGCAAAAATAGCATGATAGATAGGTAAAATAAGAGCAGATAAAACAGTCAATACAATGATGAAAGTGACATGGCAAAAAAAAAATCAGGAATAAATATATTACATTTAAACCAATTACTTGAACAAAAATGATAATCAAACTCTTATGATTAGATTTAGAAAGACAAAAAAAAAATTCGGGACAGTTGTCAAGACTTAAATATACGACCTTCAGAATGGCAGGCTATTACGGTAACCATTGCATCAAAATATGACACTGACTGATTTGTTTATACGTTCGACACTCTAACCCAGTCCCACTGATAAATTGTAGCCTTCATAACCTTGGTTTCACACCATGTCATGCAAAACTTATTTGATGTAAGCCGATCCCTCTGAACATGATGATTTCATATGTGATGCTGAATTGTAACAATACCATAGAAGGAAAGTTGTCACTCACAATGTAGCAGAGATACTGAGTCACAATAGGCACAACAAAAAGGTTCACACAATTATAGCTTTTGGCCATTAAGG
The DNA here is from genome assembly GCF_023897955.1 of Schistocerca gregaria. NCBI lineage: Eukaryota > Metazoa > Arthropoda > Insecta > Orthoptera > Acrididae > Schistocerca > Schistocerca gregaria. Next base: position 554,943,611 of record NC_064920.1, read on the forward strand.
CCTTTGTCAGCAGTAGACACACACACACACACACACACACACACACACACACACACACACACACACACACACACGTCTCCAGTCTCAGAGAGCTAAAACCATGCTGCGAGCAGCAGCACTAGTGCGTGATGGGAGTGGTGGCTGGGTGGTGGTAAGGAGGAGGCTGGGCCGGGGAGGGGGAAGGATAGTATGGTGGGAGTAGCGGACGGTGAAGTGTTGCAGTTTAGACGGAGGGCAGGAGAGAAGATGCAGAGGGGGAGGGGGTAAGTAGCGAAAAGGAGAGAAATTAAAAGACTGGGTGTGACGGTGAAATGACGGCTGTGTAGTGCTGGAATGAGAACAGGGAGGGGGCTGGATGGGTGAGGACAGTGACTAACAAAGGTTGAGGCCAGGAGGGTTACAGGAACATAGGATGTATTGGAGGGAAAGTTGCCACCTGTGCCATTCAGAAAAGCTGGTGTTGGTGGGAAGGATCCATATGGCACAGGCTGTGAAGCAGTCATTGAGATGAGGGATATCATATTTGGCAGTGTGTTCAGCAGCAGGGTGGTCCACTTGTTTTTTGGCCACAGTTTGTCGGTGACCATTCATGCCTACATAGAATGCAGCACAGTGGCTGCAGCTTAGCTTGTCAATCACATGACTGGTTTCACAGGTGGGATAGGTGATGTTAGTGACCGGACTGGAGTAGGTGGTGGTAGGAGGATGTATGGGACAGGTCTTGCATGTAGGTCATTTTACGGGGTATGAGCAATGAGATAAGAAATTGGGAGTAGGGGTTGTGTAAGGATGGATGAGTATATTGTGTAGGTTCGGTGGAAGGTGGAATACCACGGTAGGCGGGGTGGGAAGGATATTGGGCAGGACCTTTCTCATTTCAGGGCACGATGAGAGGTAATCGAAACCCTGGTGGAGAATGTAATTCAGTTGCTCCAGTCCCGGATGGTACTGAGTTACAAGGTGAATGCTTCTCTTGGCCAGACTGTGGAACTTGGGGAGGTGGTGGGAGACTGGAAAGATAAGGCCTGGCCTTATTCTTTTTATTTCTCCCCTTTTCGCTACTTACCCCCGCCCCTCCTCACCTTCTCTCCTCCCTCTGTCTAAACTGCAACACTTCACTGTCCGCCACTCCCACCATACTATCCCTCCCCCTCCCCACCCCAGCTTCCTCCTTACCCCCACCCGGCCACCACTCCCATCATGCACTGGTGCTGTTGCTTGGACTGTGGTTTCAGCTCTCTGAGACTGCAGATGTGTGTGCTAGTTTTGTGTGTGTGTGTGTGTGTGTGTGTGTGTGTGTGTGTGTGTGTGTGTGTACTGCTGACAAAGGCCTTAATGGCCAAAAGCTAGAATTGTGTGATTCTTTTTGTTGTCCCTATCGCAGCTCAGCATCTCCACTGTATGGTGAGTGGCAACTTTGCTTCTCTGGTATTGTTACAATCCATCCTGTATTTTCCACTGTTTGATGCTGAATTGTATCTTATGTGAAAGTACCCAGTGGTGTTTAGTTAGTGCCTTGAATGAAACGTGTGTTTCTTTAGCATCATTAAGTGTATTTTGTTTGTGATGTGCTGCGGTTATAATGAAATTCAAAATAAACGTGCCTGACCCCTGATTCAAGATCCAAACACATCAAGAAAGGATGGTGGTTCAGGAATTGGAAATGACTTCACCAATTGTTGTGGCACTTTGGCAATGGCGAATAATTCGGACACGACATTGAGCACTCTGATCAGAGGAAACTAGCCCCAGCATCAACTAACAAGTAATTTTAAGCAAACTGTACATGGATGTATTGTTTTTACACCTTTGACTTTAATACTATATTGTCATCTCAATAAAGTATTCCTGAAGTAGTATATCCTTTGGTGAGTAGAAAGGAAATGCAGTAGGATCACTTCAGTTAGAAGTTATTAGCACACAACTGAACAGGTAGCATTGGTAGCAAAGATGTGATTATGTATGTATGTGTGTGTCTAAAAATTGTGTTAATATTTGCTAGGTCTTTCAACTGTATCATTTTTACCCACTCCTGGCTCGTAAATGTAGATAAATGTATAGTAGTACATTTTGTGAAAACTTAGAAAACAATGGTGTAAGATGAGCTGTTGAATGCAAGAGTTCGTCTGGTCATAATTGTAAGAAAAACTAATTTGATGCCATTTATTGTAGTTTGTAGTGTGATACTGCAAAACTTTATCATTGTTTTTTTGTGGCTGAGACACATGAAGATTCGATATGAAAAACTTTCAAAAACATTGCTGCTCAGCAAGTAATGTTCAGAATTATCAGAGGAGACAGGAAAGCAAACAAAAGAACCAGAGAATGTGCTGCAGGGAAGATTTAACTATGATTATTAATACAGATGAAATGGATGTTGTTGTTACATGTAGTCAAGCAAACAAAGAATTGTTATACACAATGGCAGATAAGTCTACATTTATCATTTTGTGTACCTAACTGCTTTTGTATGTAGGGTGATGTGTAGCATTTGGCAGGAAGTGGAGTTTGTTTACAGAAGACTACTTCTTTTTTAGGTACGGAACTGTTGAAAGAGTAATAATTTATAATGAGAAACAGTCTGAAGAAGAAGATGATGATGCAGAAGTTATTGTCAAGATATTTGTAGAATTTTCTCAGATGAGTGGTAAGTTGTGAATAGCTTATGACCTTGAGTGTTCTGTCAAGTGTGCTGAATTTAATATTAGCATTTTACTTTTGTACTATGTGTTTATTTTCCCCTTGCTTTTTTACAGAGGCTGAGAGTGCGAGAGACGCTTTGAATGGAAGGTATTTTGGTGGAAGATTAGTGAAAAGTGAGTTATATGACCAGACATTGTTTGACCACAATGATTTCTCGGGTTAATTAGGTGCTAGTGTCTAGTGTCATAGTTTCTCCTATGGAAGAAACTTTATGGGACTTTCTCTCAACATCAGAGAAGTGAGCGGTACATTGCATGTGTGTTGTGTCAAATAACTGATGAAATACGTGCCGTGTTTTAAAAGGTTTTGTCAAAAATGCATTTCATTGCAGAGTATATTTGTTAAGCATGGAGTAAATACTGTATTACAAATTCATGTAAATAATATAATTAAACATATTTTAGGCAGAATATTTTTCTGCATTTGACACACAGTTGGAAGGTAAATGTAAAATTTACCATTCGGCTACAAGCAAGTTCTGTAGCTGTACATGGAGACTTTTAAAAAATATATGTATATAGTAAAACTTTATATTTATCTCTTTTGTTCAAAGAAGCTCAAATATTTTATCCTTCCATCCCAAAAATACAAAAATGCACTCACTTGAAATCTATCATACAAAATATAGTTAGTCACAGACTTGAAGTGTGTCACTCCGTAGAAGATAAGTGAGACTTTGTGGGCTGACAAAGAAAATAGCTTACAGTGGCCAAAGTAGAACCACTGATAATGAATTTGTCATGACACAAGTTTAATTACTCATGATTTTTGTTTCACTGCGTAGTGATTTCAATATTTGAAGATGCTAATGGCATAAGTCAAGATTCTCTAGTAGACTGGAAGACTTATTGTATTATATATTCATAATGTGAAGAAGTGAGCATCTCCAATTTGAATTAAGTTCTGCACTGATGTTCCCTGTTGAATAAAATTAAGCTTTGGAAAATCTGAACTTAAGGTACCAAAAATTCAAGCTTTTAGGAGGGATCCAGTGGGGAGCTGCAGAGCTCAGGCCAAATTTAAGACAGCTTAAAACTATAACTATTAATGATGTCTAAGGATTGTTGGGTTATGTTTGCAATTTTGGCATTAAACACTGTTTAATAACATTATGTGATATTGGATCTTTGACCTGCCGCAAATTTAAGTGTGTTCAGTTTTACCAAGCTGCAGCAGTGATATGAGTCTTCTAAAATATAGTAATATGTAAACAAGCTGTCAAAATTGTTCATAACAAACTTGTGATATATTGATACTGTATTGCTAATAATTATTAGCTCTAGTTTTCTTAGCTTTTGTCTCAAGTAACAACAAAAAATTTCTCTGGGAAAGTGTTTTTGTTTTGGAGACTGAAGGTAAGATTTTAAAAATATTTTTAAAAAAACACATTGTCAAACATGCAACCAGAGCATTGTATATACAAAAACAAAATACATTTATAATTCTTGTAGTATTTATGTGCATTTCTCTCTCTGTATCTCTCTACCACACACACACAAAAAATGTTTTATTTTCACACACAGTGTTTGCATTTGTTTCCCATGGTAAGAATTTCATATTTCACAGAGGAACTGCAAGGAGATGACCAACGTTAGTTGACCCTTCCTTGAATTCATATTAACTCATCAGCGTCTGAAACTTCTGCGGAGGATAACAACACAGCAAGTATTTTTTATTCCTCATTCTGGCGCACTGAAAAATTTCTGGGTATATAAGGAGATGTCCTAAGTGGGCGAGTTGACTTTTTGAAACCATTTATCGGTGATGTAGGTTGAAGGCCCAGGTATCACACCCTACACCCATTCCTCCTGGTTGGCCTTCATTTGCTAGTAATAAAAGGAAAAAAATTGGAATTTTGCATAGTGCTTTGTAGCTTTGAAATACGTTATGCTGATTGGCTGTCTAGTGTAATGGTTAAGGTACAGCTCACTTGCAAAAGGTTATAGGTTTGTATCTCATCATATGCTTTAAAGTTTCTCAGTTTTAAATCTTCATCAAAATTACTTTGATTACTATTTTTATCCAGTTAATTGGTTTGAATTTTTTAGAATTAAATTTGTTCTATTTGCATGTTATTTTAATCATTGTTAGCTCATTAATTTGCTCTTTTTTTCTTCCTATCATTCTTTTTCTGGTTTGAATCTTGTTAAGATGATTTTAATTAACTTTAATTTAATTCCTTCTGTTTTATCTTCCTATATTTTTGTCATCCGCCGCGCATGGTCTTGTGGTAGCGTTCTTGCTCCCTGAGCATTGGGGTCCCAGGTTAGATTCCCAGCGAGGTCAGGGATTTTCACCTGCTCTGAAACCATTATGATCAGAGGAAGGCAACGGCAAACCCCCTCCATTAGGACCCTGTCTAGGGCGGCAGTGCGCTTCTCCCGCATTGTTCCCCTATGCTTTGTCAAGAAGAATGGGACTCCGTTTCCTTATTTTTGTCGCATGTTATTGCGTTCGTTACTTCCATTCTTAATTTTGCTTTAATTTCATTTTACTTAGAAGCTTATTGTAAATGACCAAATTAATTTCACAGATTTGTTGTAGCTGTATTGTTTGACATGTCACAGAGCTTTGCACACACATAGAAAAACTCAAAAATCTCTCTTTCTTTTTTATTATTACTATTATTATTATTATTATTATAAGTGCTCCATATGCATGCCTGTACTGTTTCTCCAGGGATCAAATCGATAATAAAGTTGTTCCCACATTCAGCTCAACATGTCCCTATCAGTCTGTTCAAAAGCACTGATGAATCTAGCTTGCAGTTCTGATAGGTTCTTTGGTAGAGGAGACATAAACACTGAATCTATCACATAACCCCACACGAGGAGGGAAGAAGAAAAAAAAACAGCACAGGGTGTTAGGTAGAGAGAATGTGGAGGCCGTGACATGAACTGCTGATCATCATCATGCACGACTGATCCACTGGTTTCTCAATTTCCTGTTTAAGAATTCGTGAACATCATGATGGAAGTGAGGTGGAGAGAAGCACCATCCTGTCGGTATATGAAGTCCACACAGCTGGTCTCTAATTGCGGTATGAGCCAATTTTTCATAATGTCCAGATACATTAGCCCTGAACTGTCTTTTTGCAGAAGAAAAAGGGGCTGGTAAGCTTTAAACTATGAAACTGCACACACCACAATGTTTTTGTGAGTCTCGAATGTGCTACCTAACAGAGCAGGAATTTTCTGTAGTTGTCTCCCTTGTCTCCACTGATGTGAATGCGTTTAAAGTAAAACACACGCTTTTTTAGCACCTGTCGCACCCTCTTGCCCAACTGCTCGCTGCTGCCCTCTTGTGGGAGAAATCCTAAGTGCTGCAGCAACAATACCAAACTTCATAAGTTTTTATTTGAATGTTGAGTTCTGTGACAACATTTCAATTAATATAGCTACAGTGAATTTGTGAAATCACTTCAATCATTTTAATAATCATGTCTAACCCCTTCTTTCACTTAAATTTTCATCTGTGTTGTATCGTCTGTGGTGCAATAGGAATTTATGCTTTAAAGGTTTACATGATGATTACTGTCAAAAAAAAAGTCTTGTAATGAAAATATATTTTTTACAACATTACCCACTCAAAATATGTTACGTCATCTTTCATTTTTTAACTGATGGATTGGCATTTTTAAGTGTTTAAATATTATGATAGACGAATAAACATAATTAGATTCAAATGCATAAAGATTCCAAGTGGAAGTAGAATTATAGGAAGAATAAATGAGAACAATTGAAAAAGTTAATGTGGTTAGTAAAATGAGTGATGAAACAATAGAAAAAAGTAAATACTTCCAAACCAATTAAATAAATAAAAATAATGATCAAAGTCATTTCAGTCAAGATTACGAGAACCTGATAGATTCGAACCCACAACGTATTTGCATGTGAGTACTACACCTTACTCGTTATGTTACACAACCTGTATTGTGTGATATTTCTTTTTTAAAGCTTTATAGCATCATGAGCCCCATGAACCAAAAGGACCCTGTTGTCGGCCCGGTGGCTTTCATGCCTCAGTGATACAGATAGCCATACTGCAGGTGCAACCAAAACAGAAGGAAATCTGTTGGGAGGCTAGACAGACTTGCGATTCCTGAAGAGGTACAGCAGCCTTTTCAGTAGTTGCAAGTGCAAAAGTCTGGATGATTGACTGATCTGGCCTTGTAACATCAACTAAAATGGCCTTGCTGTGCTGGTACTGCAAATGACAATGCAAGGTCAAACTGCAGCCATAATTTTTCATGAGGACGCATGCAGCTCTATTGTCTTGTTAAATGATGATGATATCAGTGTGGGTAAAATATTCTGGAAGTAAAATAGCCCCCTTTCGGGTCTCTGTCTGGGAACTGTCAGGAGTATGTCATAACCAGCAGAAGCAAAACATGTTCTACAGATCAGATCAGAGCATGGAGTATTGAGTACCGAAACTGGACAGGTGGGTTAGAAATTTTAAAAAGGGAACTGGATAGGTTGTAGTGAGATATAGTGGGAATTGGTGAAGGTCGATGGTGGCAAGAGGAACAGGGCTTGTGGTCAGATACACCTACCACAGTAGCAAAGGGCTCTGATGACCTCGATGTTGAGCGCCCATAAGCCCCAACACACACACACACACACACACACACAGCAGTAAAAGTTTATATGCTAACAAGCTCCACGGATGATGAAGAGATTGAAGAAATTTATGATGAAATAAAAGAAATTATTCAGATATTTAAAGGAGTCGAAAATTTAATTTTGATGGGGGACTGGAATTCAATAGTAGGAAAAGGAAAGATAAGGAAAAATACCAGGTGAATATGGAAATCAGGGAAAGGAATGAAAGAGGAAGCTGCTAGTAGGATTTCGCACAGGGCATAATCTAATCATCGTTAACACTTGGTTTGAGAATCGCGAAAGAATGTTAAGTTTTGTGGAAGAGACCTGGAGACACTGGAAGGTTTCAGATTCATTTCTTATGGAAGATGTGACCTCTGACCATAATTTATTGGTTATGAACTGTAAATTAAAACTGAAGAATCTGCAAAAGGGTAGGAAATTAAGGAGTTGGGGAGCTGTATAAGTTGAAAGAACCAGTGGTTGTTGAGAGGGAGCATTAGGAAGTTCGACAGCTTGGGAAAGGAATACAGCAGTAGATGAATGGGTAACTACAAGAGATGAAATTGTGAAGGCAGCAGAGGATGAAATAGGTAAAAAGAAAGGCCTAGTAGAAATCCTTGGATAACACATGAGATTTTGAATTTAACTGATGAAAAGAGAAAATATAAAACTTCAGCAAATGAAGCAGGCAAAAGGAAATATAAATGTTTAAAAATAGAGGTTACCAGGAAGTGCAAAATGGTTACGCAGGAATGGTAAGGATTTAGAAGCACATTTCCGTAGGAAAAGATTGATTATGCCTAAAGGAAAATTAAAGATGCCTCTGGATAAAAGAGAAGCAGCTGTATGAATATCAAGAGCTCAGATGGTAAACCAGCCCTAATGAAGCAGGGGAAACTGAAAGGTAGGAGTATATGGATAGCCTGTAAGGGAGATGAACTTGAAGGCACTATTATAGAAAGGGAGGTGGATGTAGATGAAGATGTGATGGGAGCTAAGATACTACAAGAAAAATCTGACAGGCTCTTGTGACTACGTTTGCCTGTTTTATTTCTTCATTGATTGTCCTTGGTATTGATGTACTGGATGAAAAAGTAGGGAGTGGAAGTTCAGTACTGTCAACTATAAATGATGTAGCCGACAGTTGCACATTTGCATTTCACAGTTGTTTACTTTCACTTTGCACAACCCCCCTCCCCATATATATATGTTTAATATAGCCAGTGCACTATCCATAAGCCTCATCAATAGTTTTCAGGCAAACATCCACATACTGCTCCAGTAGTTCATTATTTGTATGAGCAGTAAAAACCCTCCACAAAGTTCACAGTTCTTGAAGAATAAAAAGGTACATATGGAGGAGACACTGTCATTGTTTTAACACATGGCTTAATTGTGTAACGCTTATGTCACAGTTCAGTTGAAACATTGTTGTTGTTTAACCAACACAGGTTCCTTGTCTGAAACTCGTCGTGGACTGTATGTTGACCAAAAATTGGGCTCTTATACATCCTCACTATAATAGGTGCAGAAACTACACATTGTTTAAAGTTTAATTTACAGAAACTACAATTAAAACTTAATTTAACTGAATACATTGAAGAATTCGTTCCTTTTAACAGTTTCTTCTATTGCAGGGGTTAAGCCGAATTAACATATATAAATACCTGAACAATACTTTGGACAAAACTGTTAATTAATTTGGAATTTAGAGCTTTGCTAACATGTTTTCAAATAGATCCTTTAGAATTAGTTGTTCCTCCAAATGTTTATGATAAGTATAGAATTTACATTTGTTTATACTTCAACAATAGAATTTAAGTTAAACGAATACTGATTTCACACTATAAAAAATATACTAACTAGGAATAGTCAAAATAAATTACAAAATCAATTACATCAATAAAATGAAGCACAAAATTAGATCTGGGCCAGCCTTTCTCTTTTATGAAAATACAGATAACACTCGCATGTTAGTGATAGATAGTTAAAAGTGAAAAAATGTATTTTAAGGAGGCAGATTGCAAAACAAGAGGGGAAGTAAAAGTATCCCAGCTTGCTTCGTCTCTCTCTCTGGAAGAACAGAGTCGAAACAAGGCTCCAGGAGTAGATGATATTCCATCAGAACTACTGACAGCTTTGGGAGAATGAGCCATGACAGAACTCTACCATCTGGCGTGTAAGATGTTTGAGACAGACGAAATGCCCTCAGACCTTAAGAAAAATGTAATAATTCCAATTTCAAAGAAAGTAGTTGCTGACAGGTATGAAAATCACCGAACTTTCAATTTAATGAGAGACAGATGTAAAATGCTATCATGAATTCTTTACAGAAGAATCGAAAAACTGATAGAAGCAGACCTTGGGGAAGATCAGTTTGGATTCTGGAGAAATTTAGGAACACATGAGGCGATACTGACTTTATGACTTATCTTGGAAGACAGGTTAAGGAAAAACAAACCTATGTTTATAGTATTTGTGGCTTACAGAAAGTTTTGACAATGTTGACTGGAATACTCTCCTTGAAATTCTGAAGTTAGCAGCACTAAAATACAGGGAGTGAAAGTCTATTTACAGAAACCAGATGGCAGTTAAGAGTCCAGGGGCATGAAAGGGAGGCAGTGGTTGAGAAAGGAATGAGACAGGGTTGTTGTGTATCCCCAGTGTTGTTCAGTTGTACCTTGAACAAGTGGTAAAGGAAACCAAAGAAAAATTTGGAGTAGGAATTAAAATTCAGGGAGAGGAAATAAAAAATTTTGAGGTACACAGACAATATTATAATTCTGTCAGAGACAGCGAAGGACTTGGGAGAGCAGTTGAACGCAGTGGACAGTATCTTGGAAGGAGGATGTAAGATGATTAGCAACAAAAGCAAAACAAGAGTAATGAAACGTAGTCAAATTAAATCGGGTGTTGCTAAGGGAATTAGATTGGGAAACAAGACACTTTAATGGTAGATGAGTTTGCTATTTGGGTCGCAAAATAACTGATGATGGCTGAAGTAGATAAGAAGTAAAATGTATGACAATGGCAAGAAAACCATTTCTGAAGAAGACAGATTTAAATTTTAGGAAGTCTTTTTCTGGAAGTATTTGTCTAGAGTGTAGTCATACATGGAACTGAAACACGGACAATAAACTGTTCAGACAAGAAGAAAATAGAAGCTTCCTAAATATGGTGCTACAGCAGAATGTTGAAAATTAGTTTTGGAGGTACCTAACTTATGTGGAGATACTGAAGAGAAATGGGGAGAATAGAAATTTGTGGCACTACCGACTGGGAGAAAGGATCAGTTGACAGGACACATCCTATGACTTCAAGGGATCAGTTTGGTACTGGAGGGAAGTGTGGGGGGTTAAAATCATAGAAGGAGACCAAGAGATGAATACATGAAGCAGTTTCAGAAGGATGTAGGTTGCAGTAGTTATTGGGTGATGAAAAGGCTTGCTCCAGGTATACTACCATGGACAGCTGCATCAAACCAGTCTTGGGGCCAAAGACCACAACACCAGCAGCCTCATGCAAAATTCCAAAATTTTTTTCATTGACTTCTTGCAAATGAGGGTCCACCTTGGTGAATGGTTGCAGCGTATCATGCCTGGAACATTAAACTACATTGCCATATAGATGGTTTCAAAAAGATGATCCCCCTCCCCTCTGTCCCTCCCTCTGTTTCAGTTACCCCTCCCCAATTTCAAAATTCATCACCGTAATTGTTAATACATTAATCATACTGTGAGACAAGATGGTCACTGCCTTCATGGAAAAATACTTATGGTTACATACGAAACATTGGTTTTACCCAGGCAGACATCTCTTCATCTGAAGCAAAGTGATGCCCACAAATGTCTTTCTTCAGGATCCCAAAAATATATAAATTGCTTGAGGAGATGTAAGAACTGTGTAGAAGTGTAAGGGCTTTCCAGCAGTATTTCTGCAGCATATTCTAAACAACCTGGGCAACATGTGTGCCCGCTCAAGTTTCCAAGGTTGTTTACAGAGTAGTTACAATACCATGACAATACAGGTGATCTCATCAAAAAAGAGAGTAACATTATAATGTCAAATGTGTATTCACTCCACTGGGAAGCCCTTACACGCCCTTCATACAGTCCAGATTCCTTCCAATGCAATTTCCATATTTCTGAATCCTTGAACAAAGATATTTGTGGCCATCGATTTACTTCAGATGTAGAGGAGCACGCCAGGGTATAATTGTTGCTGTGTAGGCAACAACCACCTTTTTTTCTGTAAAGCTATTGGTCATCTTGTCTCTCAGTGGGATGAATGGATTAATTTTGAAGTACTGAAAAATTGCCTTACTTTTGTCCCATATGTCTAGATTTCATTCGACTGACCCTTATAAAATCACTTGCAGCTTTCTGACAACTTGCAGTATCATCTGAACATTCGTTATTTTTTGCTATGGGGTCCTGTCTTGGAGGTGTGGAACACACCATGGAAAAGGCAATACCGTGACAATACAGGTGATGTCATCAAAGAAGAGAGTAACATCATAATGTGTCAATGTGTGTTCATTCTGTTATCACATTGTATTTCTCTTCAGAATTGAATATTTTGCTGCACTCCTTATGATGAGAGACTGCTAAAGAATTCAGAAACTAACTCTAAGCTTTCAAAATTGGCAATCTTAATGAAATAACAGAGTGAGAGAACTAGTTTAGGTAATTATAGCTCGCTAGCAATCTCATTATCTACAATCACTGGGAACACAGCAAGAGATATGATCGTATTTTAGGTATGTATCAGTAAACATGCTAGCATGACCCAGCACAATTTTTTATCTCCCTATGTTAAATTGAATTTGTTTTACAAATAGTAGATTAAAATTGTAAATTCAGCATCATTTTTCGTTTTCTGTAAATTTTACTACTTGTATATGCTGTATATCATCATATGATTAGTACCTTCCAAATCTATGAGTAATATCTATGTAAGTTGCACATCATTTTATTTGCATTTGCACATTCAACTGTCATCTTAATCCAGTTTGTGACCAAATCAATGCATATAATAAATGTAAGCATGGTTTTTTTGTGCCTAGCACTCTTAACTCTGCAGCCCACTCTCACAGCCCTCTGGCAGTTGTATTACAGGGTAGCCCTTCCATCCTCGATCTGTGAAGGTTTCAGTTTAGAACAGCAGGGGTTCGATTTGAAAATAATAAAAGGGGGGAGGTGGTATCACACCAAAAGCTTCATATAGAAAGTCAATGAAGCAGCTGGAAATAGTGCCAAATCAACTAAGTCCGGCCAGATGTTTTTGGAAAACAAGTGAAAGTAAAGACCAAGAAAACCGGATCTTTTTTCAGCAATTACATAATAATGAAGTTTTATAGTAAAATTGTGGGTATATGAGTATGAAAATTTATTAAAAGAGGACCAAACAGTGGGTAGGCTTAAAATTATTTTTATTCTTAATGTTGCAATTGATTGATTTGGTACAAATAACTCGTTACTGTGAGCAAAGATAATCAGTTTGTAGATTTGGAAGTGGTTGACATGATTTTGTTTGTTTTGCATCATGCATATTCCTAATGGTGGATTTTGAATAGTTGATAGTAGAGATATACTGTTAGAGCTGCCCGATAATATGATTTTGTACCATATTACTGATTTGTAATAACTGTGACATACAGTTGACTTTCACTAATTTGAACACTGATAAAATGAATAAGTTGTCCAGTCCGTTGGGTAAACCTTGATTTATTGAAGAAATCCTGTATGCCCTTGATACACTGAATAAAACACAAGGATTGTCATGACAGTCCACCCATAACAACTCCATAATCGAGTAAATAGTTACGTTCAAACTTGGTACACACAATTTGTTTGTCATACAACTCTTTGCAATACCCATTTGTCTTTTGAATAAAACAAAACATACTACAGAATGTTAATCACATGTAAGAAACTTCAGTCAAGCACAAGTATTTGGCCCATACAAAATAATTTAAAAATGTAAAGGGTTTGAGGGCGTGATAAATGGAGTGAATAAATGGGATGTAGTGAAAACTTCCTGGATTCCAGTATCCACACTGTAGACACTCCTGAAACGTGATGATCAAATTGCTGAAAACATATTTTATTGTAGAAGGAAATGAACCCAGGAAGATAACTTTCCAATTCACTATTAGTGCCTATTGAAATGGCTTAGTTAATCTGAATGATTAAATGTACATCTCGGAAGCTATATGCTTAAAAACTTTGTCATTCGTTGTTGAAGAGTTCACACTAGTGTGGGGTGATACTAACTTAACAGGAACATTTTTAAAGTGTTTTCCTGACCAAACACTGCCTTTGAAAGATGATGAATATCATGGGAGAAAGCTTACTAATGGAGAAGTAAGAGTTGTTTGCAGTAGACATGGACAAGTTTCTGGAACTAAAACCGCTTTTGATATCCAAATAAGTGTGTTGAACCTGGACAACTATGCAGTTTAGGATGACCCACTACCACTATTTAATGCGAAACTTCATTTTTCCACTGTGTACACCACTTATAAATTACAGCTGTTTGACCAGCGAATAATTCTGGATTTTTAAACTTTGTACTGCATAGTAGTTGTGATTATGGTGTCGGGATAGCATTGAAGATGAATAGGGGAGCAAGATAACAGTTTTGAGGCTGTGACTTAACACAAGTGGGCATGAGTGTTGTGCGCAGAAATGTTGACACAAAATATGATGCTGGTAGGGCTGCATTTAAAAGGTCATGCTTACCCAAGCAGGCAAGTGATGCCAGGGACTCATTGATGATCCAGGCAGCTGTGAAATATTGGGATGTGGCAAATAACAGAGTTAGTGGTGGGTTTCTGTCATAGTGACAGGTAGACAACAGTTAGCACAAGCTGCCTCTTGGTCGCACAAAGCATGCATTCAATAGTCATTGCTAAAAACATGATTTGAGCAACCATTTACACTATACTCAGTCTGATAGCTTTGAGAGGTGGTACGACAGCAATTAAATGTACGATAAAACCTATAAAAGTTACAATTTAGCTAACCAGACAGACAATAGCCAATAAATTACTAAGAGCAACACCCGCTAAATGCGTGAAGCTACAAATGCATGCAGTATCTTAAATTAAAGATCTCTGTGAGCTATTGTGTATTAATGAATCAAATCACTCGTCCAACTGGTTTTGCTGTTCAAACTTGAATAACATGATAAAATTCTTTAAACATACCATAACACTATTAAATTGTTCGCTAGTGTAGTTTAGGTTTGTAAAATTGCCAGTTTATTATGTATGATGTTACCAACTGATAGCTTTTTTTTTTTTTAAAGACAATGCTAGTACATACCGTACTTGCATTGATGTTAGCAATGTGGTCTTGATTCTAAACACTTCTTTGATAAATCTTTCCACACTGCTATCCTGTGCTGGCCTTTTCATCCCCAAGTAACTACTTCTACGTACAACGATATGAACTTGCTTACTGTATTCATTCCTTGGTATCGTAAGCATTCCCCCCCCGCAAGACACTATCTGTTCTGTGAAAACTGTAATGTGCAATGAGGAAAAATCCTTTATTTGCGGTGACTAGTTTGGGACATGCCATCCATTATCAAACAATCCCCTTGACCACGAATAAAGGACTTTTTTCTCACCACAATTTCGACAGAATTACAAATAATAGTTTAAATATGGGGTTCATTCAAACGAAACCTTGTCAGTGCATCTACCTTTGCCTTAAACGTAAGGTGGCACCACGTAACTGAGAGTATGATGGTGCCATCTATTGGTCGAGAGACTGACGCGTGTGCATCATTTGATGTTGCAGAGCACCA
Organism: Schistocerca gregaria; assembly: GCF_023897955.1. Taxonomy (NCBI): domain Eukaryota; kingdom Metazoa; phylum Arthropoda; class Insecta; order Orthoptera; family Acrididae; genus Schistocerca; species Schistocerca gregaria. The sequence continues at coordinate 554,958,736 of NC_064920.1, forward strand.
GTATGCTTTCATGCCGAAGAGAAGGTGGTCTCACAAGTTATCATCCACTACCGAACATGCATGCGAGTAAGCAGGGACAACAAGGAGTGTGTAGATTTTTGGCAACGGAGGGAGTTGGAGGCCATTAAATATATCAATGGATGAAGGCTGTGTACGGTGAGAACAGTCAGAGTTGTTTAAAGTGTTGTGGAATGGCACAAACGATTCCACAGGGGCAAGAGTCACTGGAAGCAATTCTCATCCTGAACAGGCCCATCGTGCCATCACACCAGGAATGGTTGCAGAAGTGAATGCGTCAGTCTTATACAACGGCAGAATCACTGTGGACAAGGTCCACCAGTTACTGGGTATTAGCATGGGCACTGTCTACACCATAATACATCAACACCTGAACTTTCGAAAAATCTGTGTGCAGTGGGTTCCCCACCAATTGCCCACCGAACAGCACAATACTCGAATGGCACTGTCTTTGAGTCATCTGCAACATTATCATGAGGAGGAATATGGCTTTCTGTCATGTATTGCCTCAGGTGACAAAACAGGGTGTCACCCTTTTGAACCAGAACGCAAGCAGTGGAAAAATGCGACTTCAGCATCTCCAAAGAAATCAAAGGCCATGCGTACCAGTTCTGGTAAGGTCCTAATGTCCTTTATTCACCACAAGGCCCCACTGCTTGTTGAGTTTCTGGAACGGAGAACCACCGTCAATACCCAGCGTGGTCACAAGTGCAAAGCAATGGTAACAATTTTATTAACTCAAAAATGTAGTTATACGCAGTAAACATATGCGAACATAGTCGTCAAAACTGTTGGCACATTTATCACTGCGACACTAGCCGGTTGATTCCACCCTTGAAGAAGCTAGTGGCTGCTGTTGCATCCAGGCCTGGACCCAGTCACACACTTTGTCATCTGTTGTGAATCAGTGTCCGCCAATAGCTTGTTTTAGAGGTCCAAACACATGAAAGTCACACGGTTAAAGGTCGGCACTGTATGGTGGATGTTCCAGCATCTCCCACCAAAACTGCTGCAATGACATCTTCACCGCATTGGCCGTGTGTGGGTGGGCATTATCATGCAGAAGGATAATGCCATTGGACAACACGCCTCAGCGTTTCCACTTGATAGCTCATCTAATGTTCTGTAAAGTGGCGCACGTGTGGGTGAGAGCTATGGTGAAATCTCAAATATACAAATTTACTCACAGATTGTGTTTTTACTTTGAAAGGTAGAGGGACAGTTGGTGATCTTTGATAAAGTGATTGACATAGTAGCAGTACCATTGAACAGCTCTACAGTGAAAGTGAGGAGGGTCACAAATAATAGACTCAATTTCAGCTGGGAGCCCTGTTATTGTGATACCTAGAAAGTCGCAGAAGAGATCGTGTCGTGTGACTGAAACAGACCACTTTGATTAAAGTGCTATCGGGGCAACGTATATAGACATACTACAGCAGGAAGGAATACCTAACACTTAAAAGTGTTGTTGGCTAGTGGTTTATTCACAGGCAGAATGGCAAGTCTCTCCGTTGTTAAAAAAAGAAATTGCCTTCTGGTGGAAAAAGTTCTCGAGAAGAGCGTTACTATGGAACATGGAGACATTGTGGCATGGAGGTCTCATTTCCTGTGTGAGTTGCTAGCAGCAAATCTGGAGAATATAATATGGATTGACAAAGCATGGGTCAATATGCTTCATGCATGATACGTTGCATGAACAGGCCACACACGCCACTGCACTTTGAGTTTGCCAACTGGTAAGGGAGGGCGACTAAATTATTGTTCATGTTGACCCTATGAACGGTTTTGTACCCAGTGCTATGATGATGATTCAATCAAAATAACTTGTTGATTATCATGAGATACATTTAAAGATTGATTTATTAATCGTTTGCTACCAAATGTGAGTACCGTTAGTGTTTTTGTAATGGATATCACACCATACCATTCTGTACAGTTAAATAAGGCACCAACGGCTATTGCAAGGAGAGATGAAATAGTCAGCTGGTGGAAAGATTTTTAGACTTTGAACAGAATATGCGAAAAGTGGAACTTCTGGAATTAGTGAAGCAACACAAGCCACAGAAGACAAAGTACACAATTGATACGTCAGCAGAGAACCGTGCCCACAAAGTTACACACCTTCCACTGTGTCACTGCCATTACAATGTCGTCAAACTTGTCTGGGCTCAGATAAAAACAGATGAAATAGAGTGGGACAAAAAACTTAATGTTGTGAGACAGAGAGAGGCTGTTATGAGGCTGTCGCAAAAGTAACACTAGAAAATTGGAAGAACATTGTGAACCATGTATGCAAAGAGAATACGAAGTTGAACGTAGAAGGTGTAAGAGAAGAAACCATGCAAAATATTGTAATTTATGAGATGATGACAGCAGCAACAAAGATATTGAAGCCTATGTGGGCATGATGAGAGATGATTCGTCAAATGATCTTAGGGTCTCTCTCTCTCTCTCTCTCTCTCTCTCTCTCTCTCTCTCTCTCTCTCTCTCTCTCTCTCTCTCTCTGTGTGTGTGTTTGTGTTTGTGTTTGTGTTTGTTTGTTTGGGGGGGGGGGGGGGGGCGGCATAGCCCTGGTTGTTACGGGGACGAAAGGTAGGAGGGGGAAGGTCTGTCATCCCACTTCCAGTGCTGCCAGCTGTCAGAACGCTTCTCTCACCATACAGAATATAGATTCCAAATTTATGTTGTTCAGATGGTCTTCCTTCAAAATCTCCAAAATTGGTGACCAGCTACTCTTTAGACAAGACCACATTTTCGATCCCAAAGTTGTCTGTTCCAGTGGGTACTACCAGCTCACCGTCTATCACCTGTGTACATACAACACTCTGTGTTATCTAGTTTGTCATTCTCTTTTAGTGGTTCAACCAGACCTAATAAGATTACCGATACTTCAATTCCTACACTCACCCGTAGTAGTTTTTCCACACCTTGCAGTATTTTATCTCGCAAATTAATCCTTAGTGGCTTCATACACACTGTAATTGATTCCCCTTCACAAGAGCCAAACCTTGTGGTAGTGTGGCACTGATAATTTTCTCCCAGATGAAACAATGTCCCATCAAGTTTCACTCTATGCTAGAGATCATAAATGAGCTTTGTATACTTGCTTTAAAATCACCAGCAAGTTCAGTGATTTCATGTCTCCATGTGTCAGTAGACACCATGTGTGTGCTCCCTGCCGCCGTTGGATAAGCAGCTGCAGCAGCAAGTCATATACTCCTAGCTCACTCATTTGTTACATAGTTTAATTCTTAATTTCTTTGCGTGTTTTTGGTACTTGCATTGTTTAATTCATATATTTCGGGCGTGTTATAGTATTTGAGAGTTGTAGCATTGCGTTTTAGTACCTGAATAGCGTAAAATCGCGTAGTCTCCTTCCGCCGCCAAGCAGTGTGTCAGCAGTGCGCAAGTAGCAGCATTACTGCATTTACTAGGCAATCTTGTAATTTAATAACCGTTTAAATTTGTTTGTGATCTCTGTAGATTAATTCAGATGTTCTTTGCACAACAGTTTTTAGCATGGCTAGGGGCTGCAACTGCTGTGTTCGGATGCAGGGTGAGTTGGCATCCCTTCGCTCCCAGATTCAGGCAGTGTTGGCTTCTGTCACACAGCTTGAGGCTGTTGCCAATGGGCATCACTGTGGGGGTCCGGATGGGGGTTTGTCGGGGACGGCTAGCTCGTCCCACGCATCCCCGGATCAGATTACGACTGTGGCTGCCCGGGATACTGCCCACATTGAGGCTGATCCCTCACCTGTGGTAGAGTGGGAGGTCGTCTCTAGGTATGGCAGGGGGCGAAAGACATTCCATAGGGCTGAACGGAAGGCCTATCCAGTTTGTCTGACGAACCGGTTTCAGGCTCTGTCTCCGGCTGATACTGATCTTCGGCCGGAGATGGCTGCTTGTCCTGTTCCAGAGGTTGCCCCTCAGTCTGCAAGATCTGGGCAGTCGCAGAGGGTGGGCTTACTGGTAGTTGGGAGCTCCAACGTCAGACGCGTAATGGGGTCCCTTAGGGATATGGCAGCAAGAGAGGGGAAGAAAACCAATGTGCACTCCGTGTGCATACCGGGAGGAGTCATTCCAGATGTGGAAAGGGTCCTTCCGGATGCCATGAAGGGTACAGGGTGCACCCATCTGCAGGTGGTCGCTCATGTCGGCACGAATGATGTGTGTCGCTATGGATCGGAGGAAATCCTCTCTGGCTTCTGGCGGCTATCTGATTTGGTGAAGACTGCCAGTCTCGCTAGCGGGATGAAAGCAGAGCTCGCCATCTGCAGCAACGTTGATAGGACTGACTGCGGACCTTTGGTACAGAGCCGAGTGGAGGGTCTGAATCAGAGGCTGAGGCGGTTCTGCGACCGTGTGGGCTGCAGATTCCTCGATTTGCGCCATAGGGTGGTGGGGTTTCGGGTTCCGCTGGATAGGTCAGGAGTCCACTACACGCAGCAAGCGGCTACACGGGTAGCAGGGGTTGTGTGGCGTGGACTGGACGGTTTTTTAGGTTAGATGGCCTCGGGCAAGTACAGAAAGGGCAACAGCCTCAACGGGTGCAGGGCAAAGTCAGGACATGCGGGGACCAAGTAGCAATCAGTATTGTAATTGTAAACTGTCGAAGCTGCATTGGTAAAGTACCGGAACTTCAAGTGCTGATAGAAAGCACCGAAGCTGGAATCGTTATAGGTACAGAAAGCTGGCTGAAGCCAGAGATAAATTCAGGCGAAATTTTTACAAAGCCACAGACGGTGTTTAGAAAGGATAGATTGCATGCAACTAGTGGTGGCGTGTTTGTCGCTGTTAGTAGTAGTTTATCCTGTAGTGAAGTAGAAGTGGATAGTTCCTGTGAAATATTGTGGGTGGAGGTAACACTCAACAACTGAGCTAGGTTGATAATTGGCTCCTTTTACCGACTTCCCAACTCAGCAGCATTAGTGGCAGAACAACTGAGAGAAAATTTGGAATACATTTCACATAAATTTTCTCAGCATATTATAGTCTTAGGTGGAGATTTCAATTTACCAGATATAGACTGGGCCACTCAGATGTTTAGAACGGGTGGTAGGGACAGAGCATCGAGTGACATTATACTGAGTGCACTATCCGAAAATTACCTCGAACAATTAAACAGAGAACCGACTCGTGGAGATAACATCTTGGACCTACTGATAACAAACAGACCCGAACTTTTCGATTCTGTAAGTGCAGAACAGGGAAGCAGTGATCATAAGGCTGTTGCAGCATCCATGAATATGGAAGTTAATATGAATATAAAAAAAGGGAGGAAGGTTTATCTGTTTAGCAAGAGTAATAGAAGGCAGATTTCAGACTACCTAACAGATCAAAACGAAAATTTCTGTTCCAACACTGACAATGTTGAGTGTTTATGGAAAAAGTTTAAGGCAATTGTAAAATGCGTTTTAGACAGGTACGTGCCGAGTAAAATTGTGAGTGATGGGAAAAACCCACCGTGGTTCAACAACAAAGTTAGAAAACTACTGCAAAAGCAAAGAGAGCTTCACTCCAAGTTTAAACACAGCCAAAACCTCTCAGACAAACAGAACCTAAACGATGTCAAAGTTAGCATCAGGAGGGCTATGCGTGAAGCGTTCAGTGAATTCGAAAGTAAAATTCTATGTACCGACTTGACAGAAAATCCTAGGAAGTTCTGGTCTTACGTTAAATCAGTAAGTGGCTCGAAACAGCATATCCAGACACTCCGGGATGATGATGGCATTGAAACAGAGGATGACACGCGTAAAGCTGAAATACTAAACACCTTTTTCCAAAGCTGTTTCACAGAGGAAGACCGCACTGCAGTTCCTTCTCTAAGTCCTCGCACAAATGAAAAAATGGCTGACATCGAAATAAGTATCCAAGGAATAGAAAAGCAACCAGAGTCACTCAACAGATGAAAGTCCACTGGACCTGATGGGATACCAATTCGTTTCTACACAGAGTACGCGAAAGAACTAGCCCCCCCCCCCCCCCCCCCCTCCCCTTCTAACAGCCGTGTACTGCAAGTCTCTAGAGGAACGGAAGGTTCCAAATGATTGGAAAAGAGCACAGGTAGCCCCAGTCTTGAAGAAGGGTCGTCGAGCAGATGCGCAATGCTATAGACCTATATCTCTGATGTCGATCTGTTGTAGAATTTTAGAACATGTTTTTTGCTCGCGGGTCGTGTCGTTTTTTGGAAACCCAGAATCTACTCTGTAGGAATCATCATGAATTCCGGAAACAGCGATCGTGTGAGACCCAACTCGCTTTATTTGTTCATGAGCCCCAGAAAATATTAGATACAGGCTCCCAGGTAGACACCATTTTCCTTGACTTCCGGAAGGCGTCCGATACAGTTCCGCACTGTCGCCTGATAAACAAAGTAAGAGCCTACGGAATATCAGACCAGCTGTGTGGCTGGATTGAAGAGTTTTTAGCAAACAGAACACAGCATGTTGTTATCAATGGGGAGACGTCTACAGACGTTAAAGTAACCTCTGGCGTGCCACAGGGGAGTGTTATTGGACCATTGCTTTTCGCAATATATATAAATGACCTAGTAGATAGTGTCGGAAGTTCCATGCAGCTTTTCGCGGATGATGCTGTAGTATACAGAGAAGTTGCAGCATTAGAAAATTGTAGCGAAATGCAGGAAGATCTGCACCGGATAGGCACTTGGTGCAGGGAGTGGCAACTGACCCTTAACATAGACAAATGTAATTTATTGCAAATACATAGAAAGAAGGATCCTTTATTGTATGATTATATGATAGCGGGACAAACACTGGTAGCATTTACTTCTGTGAAATATCTGGGAGTATGCGTTCGGAACAATTTGAAGTGGAATGATCATATAAAATTAGTTGTTGGTAAGGCGGGTACCAGGTTGAGATTCATTGGGAGAGTCCTTAGAAAATGTAGTCCATCAACAAAGGAGGTGGCTTACAAAACACTCGTTTGACCTATACTTGAGTATTGCTCATCAGTGTGGTATCCATACCAGGTCGGGTTGCCGGAGGAAACAAAGAAGAGCGACGTGTTTCATCACAGGGTTATTTGGTAAGCGTGATAGTGTTACGGAGATGTTTAGCCAACTCAAGTGGAAGACTCTGCAAGAGAGGCGCTCTGCATTGCGGTGTAGCTTCCTCGCCAGGTTTCGTGAGGGTGCGTTTCTGAATGAGGTATCGAATATATTGCTTCCCCCTACTTATACCTCCCGAGGAGATCACGAATGTAAAATTAGAGAGATTCGAGTGTGCACGGTGGCTTTCAGACAGTCGTTCTTCCCGTGAACCATACGCGACTGGAACAGAAAAGGGAGGTAATGACAGTGGCACGTAAAGTGCCCTCCGCCACACACCATTGGGTAGATGTAGATGTAGATGATTATCCATAACAGCCCACTTATCACATGAGTCTATTGTCGGTTACAAGTCAACTCAACCTGCTCAGAAAGGAGAAAGAGTACAAGAGTTTGCAAGTATAACTGTGGTCTTGCCACATTCCTTCCCAGTGGTTGTGGACTCAAGATCTCAGTCAGCTAGAACATTCTTCATTCAGTAAGATGCTTGTAAAGAGGTTGTTGGTGGTGACTTGGAGGCATGCACAGACCACAAGGCAGCAGCTGCTACCTCAGCATAAAATACAGTGACATGCTTGGCTGTAGCAGCATGGTGATGCTGGGCAGGACAGCTGCCTCTCCAAAGTAGCAGCAGCTGGCTAGGCATTTGGCAGTCAGGCATCTTACTCGTAGGTGTGAGACTCGAGATCCCTTGGTGATGCCCAGAGGCCAGTCACCCTGGAGATTGTCCCCTCTTGGTGGCACTGGCTCAAGTGCCAGTATCGTCAGGTGTAGCAGTGGCTCACAGACCAGCAGCTAGTGGATATGTGGCTCGACATAGATGGAAAACGATTAACTCACTTGGGACCAAAGAGTGGTGTAGTAAGTGTCTTGTCATTGGTAGCAGTCAAAGGCAAGGGACTGAGTGGAGAGTATTTATAGCAGCTCTGCCCAACTTTATTTTGATAGGGCCTCACTTTCAGTCACGAACGGGAGCACAGTAGTGCAACATGAGGAAATGCATCTCGCCACTGCGGTGAACTGGACTATTGCACCATGCTGCTGTTGCAAATTTCCAGTCCTGCCCATCTTGACATGGATTGTGAAGCGTACATGGAGAGGTGTTAACACAACACCCATATTTAACCAAAAAAAAAGTCACTGTTGTCAATTTCGGAATTTGACTAGTTTTCTATACCTAGTGTTATGAGATCCATTGCTTGTGAAGACTTCTTTGAACATTGCCAATGTCAAGTTCTCTTAGTTCCAGCTTACCTTTCTTTTTTAAGTTCCCAGATTCATGATAACATCAAAAGGAAAAGAAAGAATGCTGTAAGTATTTAAATAGTTGTAAGCCTAAAATGGATGACAACTTAAATTTTTATTTGACACAATGTTTCATTTTTAAATATTTTACGTTGCCTACCCTCAAATGAGGACACTTCCATAGTTGTTTTTCATGAAATCCATAATTCCGTAACATAAAGTTTTTCATCTAAATGGACATATCTTTTGCAGGCTTGTCACTCAACTAATGATTCGTATGATTAATTTATTTTTTATGAATTTTAATTCAAGATAAAATATTAAGATTTTTCAAGATGCAAAATAAAGGGGGGGGGGGGGGTCTTTGACCATGAAAAAAGTTATGCTTAAGTCATTTATGGTCTGTGAATCACCTACCAGAAGTGTAATTCAGCTGACAAAATGAGATAAAAAGTTATTACTGACAATACTTTACTTGAACATTTTGTATTTTAAATGATTTCTAATAGGTGACACATCTTAGTTCAGAGGAAAACCTTGCAGTACTATTGATGAAAAATGCACGTCTCATTCCAGTTCTTGTTTGCAGGATACAAATCTGTTTGAAATATAATTTCGTCCTGGCTAAATAAATGTTTTGGTCTGTAATTTCAGAAACCTAAAAAGGAATTTCAAATCACTGAACTCCTGAATTTTACCAACACAGAATTTATCTGTCTTATGTACTGTTGAGTATTTCACACAATTATGTCATAACTTTTACACTTTGAGGGTCTTCACTATTACTATTATACCGTCTAATTAAAAGGAAGTTTCATGTTAAAATGCCTACAATAACAGTAATAGCAAACACATATAAAAAGTAATATTATAAAATATTAGATAACATTGTTTTGTATGGTGACAAAACATTTATTAGCAGACAGTGTAACATTCAGAAGGTAATATACAAAATATGCACTGAATAATAAAATCACTTTCTGAGAGTCTTAAAACTAGAATTCATTTTGAAATTCATATGTTAATATTAATTAATGCTAATTAGTGTTCTTACCCCAAGCAGTTAAATATCTGCTTATGCCAAGATGAGCTTTGTCAGAAAATTTGCTCACACTAATGTGACACACAATCATAATGGCAGACAGTCAGACCAGCTGTTAAATATTTATTATCTGTTCTTTGGATAATTTACAGTACAACATACTTTACTATAATGAGTGTCTTAAGCAAAATTTTACAGTGAATTTTTTTTTATACATTGGTACGTTCTGTTTCATAAATATAAATAAATCCATGTGTACAACTATACAGGGTGTTACAAAAAGGTATGGCCAAACTTTCAGGAAACATTCCTCACACACAAAGAAAGAAAATTATTACTTCTCTTCAAATCACATTAATCATGGAATGGAAACACACAGCAACAGTATGTACCAGCATGACTTCAAACACTTTGTTACAGGAAATGTTCAAAATGTCCTCCGTTAACGAGGATACATGCATCCACCCTCCGTCACATGGAATCCCTGATGCGCTGATGCAGCCCTGGCGAATGGCGTATTGTATCACAGCCGTCCACAATACGAGCACGAAGAGTCTCTACATTTGGTACCGGGGTTGCGTAGACAAGAGCTTTCAAATGCCCCCATAAATGAAAGCAAGAGAGTTGAGGTCAGGTGAGAGTGGAGGCCATGGAATTGGTACACCTCTACCAATCCATCGGTCACCGAATCTGTTGTTGAGAAGCATAAGAACACTTCGACTGAAATGTGCATGAACCACATGTTGTGTCGTACTTCTAAAGGCACATGTTCTAGCAGCACAAGTAGAGTATCCCCTATGAAATCATGATAACGTGCTCCATTGAGCGCAGGTGGAAAAACATGGGGCCCAATCAAGACATCACCAACAATGCCTGCCCAAACGTTCACAGAAAATCTGTGTTGATGACGTGATTGCACAATTGCGTGCGGATTCTTGTCAGCCCACACATGTTGATTGTGAAAATTTCTAATTTGATCACGTTGGAATGAAGCCTCATACGTAAAGAGAACATTAGCACTGAAATGAGGATTGACACATTGTTTGATGAGCCATTTGCAGAAGTGTACGCGTGGAGGTCAATCAGCTGCTGATAGTGCCTGCACACGCTGTACATGGTACGGAAACAACTGGTTCTCCCGTAGCACTCTCCATACAGTGACGTGGTCAACGTTACCTTGTACAGCAGCAACTTCTCTGACGCTGACATTAGGGTTATCATCAACTGCACGAAGAATTGCCTCGTCCATTGCAAGTGTCCTCGTCATTCTAGGTCTTCCCCAGTCGCGAGTCATAGGCTGGAATGTCCCGTGCTCCCTAAGACGCCGATGAATTGTTTCGAACATCTTCCTGTCGGGACACCTTCTTTCTGGAAATCTGTCTCAATACATGTACCCCCCGGCTATTGCCCCGTGCTAATCCATACATCAAATGGGTAACTGCCAACTCCGCATTTGTAAACATTGCACTGACTGCAAAGCCATGTTCGTGATAAACACTAACCTGCTGATGCTACATACTGTGCTTGATGCTAGTACTGTAGAGCAATGAGTCGCATGTCAACACAAGCACCGAAGTCAACATTACCTTCCTTCAATTGGACCAACTGGCGCTGAATCGAGGAAGTACAGTACATACTGATGAAACTAAAATGAGCTCTAACATGGAAATTAAGCGGTTCCGGACACATGTCCACATAACATCTTTTCTTTATTTGTGAGTGAGGAATGTTTCCTGAAAGTTTGGCCGTACCTTTTTGTAACACCCTGCATCACATGTTAATGCTTCATGTTTAATTTATAAATCATAAATTGATACATATAATGCTACTACATGTTGTCAAAATATCTTACTGAATTGGTGAAATGATGCTGTAAATATGTCCACACTTGTCTCAAACTGTTTTAGTCAGTGGCATATTTTATAGCATTAGCAAGTTTGTTGTACGGTCTTATTCCCATATGATAGGTTCCTTTCTGGCATCTGTTATTGTATTTTGGCATAATATGAAAATTATCTTGCTGTCTTGTGGAAGAAGTGTGACTGTCTGAATTTTTCTGTATTTTCTTATTACTGTAATGTAATATTTCTTGATGAACAGTTATATTTATAAAATGGTACATACAGGGCAGTGATGTTATATTTGAATTAAAAAAAAAAAAAAAAAAAATCCTGTCTGAATCTCCGTAGCTGTTACCCATTAATAGTTCTGAAACTCTGTTTTGTATTTTGAAAGGATCTTGTGCTGCACGTGAGTTATCGTAGAATATGATTTCGAAATTTTTATGTGAAAGAAGATACACATACCATATTTTACGGACTATATGATACACTTTTTTCTTCAAAAAATTGCCCCCAAAGTTCAGGTGCGTCTTATACTTAAAATTAATATAAAAATGTCCAGTATTTGATTTAAAATTCCCGCAAATCTTAAAAATGGTCATATATTCGATGTTGCAGGAAATCTATCTCTGTCTGGCAATGTTGGATTCCAATGGCAGCAGCAGTTCACTGATGCAACAGATGTGAATTGTGGGGATTCACAAGCTTGCTAAGACTGTCCCCCTCCAATCCCGTCTTCACAAACCCAGAATATTTTGTACTCTATGACTTGCCGTTGCAGTCGACCGTGCCAGTGAAATTGAAGTGAAAGAGATTTGTGTTATCAGTAACAGTACAATATTTTTTCAAGTAGCTAGTTTCAAAATGGAGCTATAATTTGAAAGTAATAGCAAATGCCAAACAACATGGAAACAGAGCAGCTGAGTTGCATTTTGGCCCTCCACCAGCAGAAAACATCATTTGCGATTGGCAGGCTTTGAAATGAAAAAAATGAGGAAGACTAAATGTGCAAATAGAGCACTGAATGCAAAATGGCTAAAACTAGAAGATGACATATTGAAATGGATTCAAGGATACTGTAAAATGGCACTGGAATTAACACAAATAAACTAGTGCTACAGTGGAACTTTAACAGGCTTTAAGGGTGGAGTTGGTTGATCCTACAGGGTTATGAAGCACCATGGACTCGGCAAGCAAACCAAAACCAAAAGATCTCAGAAAATGTCTCAAGAGTATGAAGAGAAAATATCTTAAAAAACCAGTGTGGAACTAAGCGAAATAGCAAATGTGGATGAAACTGCTCTGACATTTGATGTACTGAGTAACAGAAATGTTGCAATGAAAGGTGATTAAACCCAAACTACAAAAGCAAGTGGACATAAAAAATGCACTAAACTGTTATCTTTTCATGTTGTGTTGATGGTACTAAACTTAATCGAATTATCATTTTCAAGCCCAAAATCGTATGAAATACCGCCAGATGATGTTTACGTATGGTACATGACAAGGCTTGAATGGACAAGGCTGATATGAAATTATGGATTAACAGACTGTGGGAGAGAAAGGAAGGTAGGTGCTTTATCAAAAAAGAGTTTTGTTCTTGTGCTAGATCGGTTTAGTAGTCATTTGAAAAATTATGTGAAAGTGATAAAGGGAAATACAGAGCTTCCTTTTATTCCGGGAGGAATCACTTCACAATTGCAACCTCTCGATGTCTCAATAAATAAGTCATTTAAAGTTTCTGTGACAGAGGAATGGAACAAGTATGTGATGGATGAAAGTCAATATGAGTTCACACCGAACTGAGCTTTAAAATGACCTACAATCAAACAATTGTCAGTGGATAAAGCAGTCATGGTCTAGAGTGAGAGCAGACATTATTGTTAAATCTTCCAAGAAGTGTAATGCTCTCGATGGCAGTGAAGACTGTGTTATATATAAAGGGGACAACGATGATGGTGATGGTGGTGGTGGTGGTGAAAGCTCAGATGAAGATTTCAGGGATTTTAAAGGTCAGTTTGGTTTCTTAAACTAAGAATTTTTTTTAGTGTGGCTTTAGAATCTGATAATAAAAATGTTATTTTTGAAAAATTACAGTGTGTCTTATAGCCTGTAGCATCTTGTAGTCCATAAATTATGGTAATACACACTCACAGTTGCCTGATCATTTATGAAAATTTTCGCAGAGAAAAATTGTAAGCTATGAATAACATAGAATTCAAATTTAAAAAGTGAACTGTGTAAGAGAACTTAGCATAATGACCAAAAATATCTCTGATGCTGAGGCATGCATCAAGGGCCTCGTCAATGCCCAGCATCTCTCAATTTGACTGGATGCTACCCAATTTAGAGTCAGTACTCTTGTTTATGTTCGGCCTACTAGTATTGCTAGCAAGAACATAGTAAGTATCGAGTTATGTACTTACTTGATGCTTGGGATCTCCTTAGTACGGTTAAGTGTATTTTGCGACAGAATTCACTTCACATATGAGTTTTGATTTGGTCCATAATCTTCACAGATCATTTGCCCATCTGCAGTGGCTAATTGCTGGATAGCATGCTTATCATAATGTATTTGCATGAAGCATTTATGTTCAGATTGTGTAAATGAAGCTACTGTTGTCCCCCAATATCAAAGTAGTGACAATTACTTGTTGATTCAGCAAGATAAGTCAACATTGACAGAACCTCTGCTTACATATCTGGGTTTTGATGAAACAAATGAACATTGAGAAACTTCATCAGCATCAGTTAACAGTAAATCTATAACACTGTAACATTACTGATCCTATTTCTGAAGTTACTCTGAAGTTCACAGATACACAAACTGACCTAGAAATTAAAACCATTAGGGGGTCCCAATGGTTTGTTCTTTGATGAAATTGGCAGATTACTGTCAATTCATTTTAATAAGCAAACCTTTGTTGTTTCAACATTGTTAAAAGTATAATCAAACATATGATGCTTGGATTACCAATCTTAATTGACAAAGTGAAAAGGGCAATAAATCATATCCCAATTCTCTTGTAAAAGACCTAGTAAATTCCCTATCTCCAATTACAGAGATCCAGGCATCGACCTGTCAATAAGAGGATGTTCTGGCACGGCACTGTTGTTTGAAATATCAATACAACATACAAATGTAATCACAAATCCACAAAAATAGCTCAAAGCTTTTAGAAATTAGTCACCATTGCCAAAAAACGAAGATATGTTTATGTGCCTGACTGCTGAGCAGCAGCATTGCACACATATAAACAGTTCACTCTTGTGTCCAACAAGAAAACTCAGTGCCAAGCAATCTGCTACAAAGACTATCAGCAAACAATATTCCACTGAGCTTTTGAGTTGATAACAGGAATCGTGGATGTCTAGTCAAGGAAAAGATGTATGTAGTAGTTATCAGTTCACCACCAGGCATTGGTGAGTACTTACATATAATAACCAAACTGTTCCCTTAAAAAGACAAATTGTGGTTTTTGCCATGAATAAATATTTTAGTAAGCATCTGACTTTTGTAGCAGATAATATCACTGTGCCACCTTATATGCTGGAGTTAAATAACTTTACAGTGTTTGGATACCAAATCTGAGATTCAGGCAGTCTGGTCTTGAACACTTTCTAATGTGGACTCATGATTCAAAGAAAATATGCTCCCTTTCCAACACAGTCTAGGATGCACGTAAAGAATTTAATTTCACATAATACTAGAAGTTGTAGTAAATTAATGTCTCTCTTAAAACAAGCTAAGGAGTATAGCCTCCTCTCTTGTCTCATGTCCTGGAGAATGTAAGCATGCCATTTTATTGCTCTCTGTAATTTTATCATTAATTATAAAGGTAATTAACCTGAACACTGTTGTTATTTATTAGAATATGCACCACTATTCTTTACCAATAATATGTAAAGCCTCTTTTTGTGTTTCAGTTTTTAATAATTTAGGGAAGCAGTTGGTTTGGTAACAAGCTGATTGCGCACCATCCCCATCTCATTGCATGCAAATTTGTAGTTTCGTAAGTCAAACATTGTATTCTAAATTTCTTGTGACAAAGTCTGATTACTATGTAAACAATCAATTTTTGACAAAATAATGTAACCGGATAGATAAAAAAATCTAATGACCAAGTGGTGGCAGAATACACACACAAAATCAGATTATAACTAGGCAAGCTTTTTGAGCCAGAGGTTCCTTCTTCACGCAGAAGGGGAAGGAAGAAGGCTGAATGAAAAGGACTGGAGAGGTCTAGGAAAAGGGGTAGATTTTGGGAAAGTTACCCAGAATCACAGGTCATGGGAGACTTACCAGATGGGATGAGAAGGAAAGACTAATTTTTGGGACTGCACCAGACAAGATTTGAAAACCTGATAGCTTAATGATGGAAGACAGGGTAATAAGCAAGACAGAGATTACTGCTTAAACATTGTGCATGAGTTAATAAGAATGAAAAGCTAAGTGCGTTGTATGTAACAGAGATGGGAGGGGGACGACCAAAAATAGACAGTTAAGAAAAAGAAAGATGTTGAAAACTAAAACAGAGTGAAGAAAGGAGTAGTTACTGTGAAGAAATGCTGATACAGAAGAAATTAACGTAAATCAAGGCCAGGTGGATGGTGATAACCAAGGCCATGTTGTAGCACTAGTTCCCACCTACAGAGTTCTGAGAAACTGGTGTCTGGGGCAAGAACCCAGATGGTGTGTGTGATAAAACAGGAGGCACCAATGTCATAATTGTCATGCTCTGCAACAGGATACTGCATGTTGACAATGTACACCTGCCTATGCCCATTCATAACTGATAATTCGGTGGTAGTCATGCTGAAGTAAAAAGCCAAACAGTGTTTACGTATCAGCTGGTATATGAAATGTGTTGTTCCACAGGTTGCTCTCCCTTTTTTATAGCATATGCTCTCCCATTTACAGAGCTGATATAAGTGGTGGTAGGATGGTGCACAGGGCAAGTCTTGCAGTGGGGATGGTCACAGGTGTAGGAGCCATAGGGCAGGGAGATGGGTGCAGAAGGAGCATAGGGTCTGACAAAAATATTGAAGAGACTGAGAGGGCAATGAAAAGCTATTCTAGGTTTGGTAATCAAAATCTCAGATAGAATGAATTTCATTTCAGGGTATGATTTTACGAAGTCATGGCCTTGTCGAAGTAGATGATTAACACATTCCAGATGAGGATAATACTGAATGACTAGTGGCATGCTCTGAAGTTGGTTTTAGGAGGGTTCAGCAGTACTGGGAATGGATGTGATGACCTGGGAAATCTGCTTTTGAACTAGGTTGGTGGAGTAATTATTTCCAGTGAAGGCTCAGGTGAGAATGGTGATGTATTGCTGTGGAGAGTCTGCCTCCAAACAAATATGTTTATCTCGAATGCCATGGCTGTATAGGAGAGAACATGTGACATGGAAAGAATGTGTTGTTTGTTAACAGTTTTAACGTGGACAGAAGTGTGTAGCTGGCCTATGGTGAGGACGACGTCAACATCAAGGAATGTGATGAATGGGCGTAGCCAGAAGGTGTATACTGTCAACACGCAATATCCTGTTGCAGATCGTGACAATAATGACGTTGGTGCCTGTTTTACCACACACACCATCTGGGTTCTTCCCCCAGACACCAGTCTCTCAGATCTCCACACGTGGGAACTGGTATTCAGAATAGGATCACGTGAAATTTAATTGGGAGAAGTAGGGTTCCTAACACTCTGTTGTAGGTAGTTTTCAGAGAAGGCATTTAGTAAAGTTTCACAGGATGTCTTATCAGGCAATTAACTGTTGGATGAGTAAAGTCTCCATTGATGATTATGGTACGATTGGGGAACTTACATACAATTGCGCTAAACTTTTCGATTACACCAGGAGATGAGTCTGGTGGGCAATGGAAGGATCCAACTATCATTTTATGCCTACCCCTGATACTGAGTCTTGCCCAAACAACCTCGAATGCAGCTTATTTATGTCGTGGTGGGTTTGAATTTTTTGTCTACTGCAACAAATACACCATCTCCATTTCCCATTTGCCTATCCTTTCGATACACATATTTTCCCCAAAAAATCTCACTGTTATCTATTTCAGTACCTAGTAATATACGATCTTCACCGCTTTTCATGAGTGCTTCAAACTCTGACACTTTGTTGTGAATGCCTCAGCAGTTTACCATTCAGATTTTAATACTCTCACCTGTAGGAGGCATTTCTTTCAATCTTACATTGATACTTCTGCATTTCCTACAGATATCATTATCTGGATTGGACGGAGGGTTGCCTAAACAAAAAATCCCTTATGTGCACCCCACACATTAGTAGCAGCCTCTGATGTGTAGCGCACACCTGACCTATTTGGTGGGACCCTACAGTTCTCAACCCTACGGCACAAGTCCAGGAAGTCGCAGCCTAGTTTGTCACAGAATTTCCAAAGTCTCTGGTTCAGCCCTTCCACTTGACTCAGAACCAAAGGCCCTAGATCAGTTCTGGAGACAATGCTGAAAACTGTGAGCTTTGCTTAAACTTCATGCACAAGGCTGGTCTTCTGAACTTTCTCTGCCAATCTCTGGAATTACCCAAGAATGATTTCGAAGCCCAGGCGACAGGCTTCATTTGTTCCAACGTGCGCTACTTTGTGCAGTTGGTTGCACCCTATTCCCTCAGTGGCTCCTGGAATAGTCTTTTCAGCGTGTTGAATGGCGACCCCAGACATAAAAACTGAGTGCACCTGGTGTCCTTCCCTGTTCCTTGTTGCCATTTCTGTAAGGAGTACCATCATTCACCATAAGTTTGAACTGCCAATGATTAATAATCCCTACCCTCTTATGTTTGCCGCCTCCTGACACCGGACAAAACTGGGTTCCCAACAGGAGAAGTGAGTCCCACTAAGTCAGTTTCAGTTTCAGAGAAAGATAGCACTTCAGACTTGTTGGTTCGTGGGTTCGGTACAACACCCTAAGTCCTCACTGGTACCCAGTCTACCCTGTACACCACACCTAGATCTACCATTGAAACACCACTCGCAGTCAAGTGGGTGGGTAATGACAGGTCCTGTACTTTCTGCAAGGGATTCACAGGAGAGGATAGCACTTGAGGCACCTTTGGTACAGGTATCACTGGTACATAACTCTCGAGAGATCTTCCAACATACTGGGTGCAGCAGCTGTCAATTTTTTGACAGCAGTCAGGGAGATTTCCAGCTGCTCAGGAATTTCAACCAACTCATCCCATGTTTGAGAACAGCATGCACAGTGGGGCTGCATTTCAGTTGATGCAATGTATTACAAAGCAGTGAACATAGGACTTCAAATTAAACGTGCTGATTACCTTTTAATCTGTAGAGCTAAAAAGTTGTTAATTCCCTATTAGAATTGAAGCAAATATACAAAACAAGATTTCTATTAAGCCAACACAAAAACGTGGTAAAAATTACTAGTTTCCTGAAATGTTCTGGTGTTAATTATAGTTGTTAGCAACTTGAAAACCCAGTTAATTTACAATAAATTCAGATACTATATATGGCTACTCCTTTTAATGGAAAACTAGATGTAACACAAAACATTAGCTAGAAAATATATTACAGTAACTAAATCATAAATCCAAATGTGTTACAGATTGCTCATAGAGTATACAAAGGACAATAGCAGCTTCCTAAAATTCTCAAAAAGGAATGTTCTTTTGTGTTGATATACAATGAAATTCAAGGGTGATGTATAATGTTCACCCAAACAAAGTTGACACTTGGCGCGGTGTCTGATGAGAGCGCCTGTATATGGGAAATGCCTTTGTGGTCACACTCGGCAGCCACCACGGCGAGTGTCAACTTAGTCTGCAGATACAGAACTTTGACAGAACTGTAAACCACAAATGCTGATTTGCTTCAAATTAAATTATATTTCCAAACACTCCTACCACTAACTTAAGGAAAATATTGTTTTGTAAGTGTCTGAAAATTCTGAAACTAACCTATTTCTCATGTAACTGCACAACGAAATTAAAGAAAGATTGGTTTGAATGAGGGCAGGCCTACTGTACTTAAAAATTTTAAAAGAGCACAATTTATTTTAAGCCTACAATAACTATATTAGTTTATTACGGTTCTTGCGAATGTTTGAAATTTCACAGCATATCACAATACAAACGGGTATTGATACAGTCAATGAAAGATTATGCAGGAGAAGCGACACAAATGGTAAAATATGCAAAAATAGAACTTTAAATCAACACACGATCTTCTACAAGCAGTCTCACTCAATGAAACATTCTAAAGTCACCCTTTATATATAAATAAATGTGCATGTTGTATGAATTTTTCACTTAGCTGATTCTGTGCACACTTCTACACTGGCATGCTGAATAAGAACACAGCAAAGTTCATCTCAATCAAAATCATTAAAGTGCCTTTTGGAGCTAACAATGCAATAATAAAGTAATAAAACATAAAATAAGGGAAAGGTGATAATTCACTTATAGCAGACTGATTTTTGCAAGATGTTGTTGTTGTTGTTGTTGTTGTTGTTGTTGTGGTCTTCAGTCCTGAGACTGGTTTGATGCAGCTCTCCATGCTACTCCATCCTGTGCAAGCTTCTTCATCTCCCAGTACCAACTGCAACCTACAGCCTTCTGCATCTGCTTAGTGTATTCATCTCTTGGTCTCCCTCTACGATTTTTACCCTCCACGCTGCCCTCCAATACTAAACTGGTGATCCCTTGATGCCTCAGAACATGCCCTACCAACCAATCCCTTCTTCTAGTCAAGTTGTGCCAGAAACTTCTCTTCTCCCCAACCCTATTCAATACTTCCTCATTAGTTATGTGATCTACCCATCTAATCTTCAGCATTGTTCTGTAGCACCACATTTCGAAAGCTTCTATTCTCTTCTTGTCCAAACCATTTATCATCCATGTTTCACTTCCATACATGACTACACTCCATTAAAATACTTTCAGAAACGACTTCCTGACACTTACACCTATACTCGATGTTAACAAATTTCTCTTCCTCAGAAATGCTTTCCTTGCCATTGCCAGTTTACATTTTATATCCTCTCTACTTCAACCATCATCAGTTATTTTGCTCCCCAAATTGAACTCCTTTACTACTTTAAGTGTCTCATTTCCTAATCTAATACCCTCAACATCACCCGACTTAATTTGACTACATTCCATTATCCTCGTTTTGCTTTTGTTGATGTTCATCTTATATCCATTCCGTTCAACTGCTCTTACAAGTCCTTTGCTGTCTCTGACAGAATTAAATGTCATCAGCGAACCTCAAAGTTTTTATTTCTTCCCCCTGGATTTTAATACCTACTCCAAATGTTTCTTTTGTTTCCTTCACTGCTTGCTCAATATACAGATTGAATAACTTCGGGGAGAGGCTACAACCCTGTCTCACTCCCTTCCCAACCACTGCTTCCCTTTCATGTCCCTCGACTCTTATAACTGCCATCTGGCTTCTGTACAAATTGTAAATATCTTTTCGTTCCCTGTATTTTAACCCTGCCACCTTCAGAATTTGAAAGAGAGTATTCCAGTCAACATTGTCAAAAGCTTTCTTTAACTCTACAAATGCTAGGAACGTAGGTTTGCCTTTCCTTAATCTAGCTTCTAAGATAAGCTGTAGGGTCAGTATTGCCTCACGTGTTCCGATATTTCTATGGAATCCAAACTGATCTTCCACAAGGTCGGCTTCTACTACTTTTTCCATTCGCCTGTAAAGAATTCACGTTAGTATTTTGCAGCCGTGACTTATTAAACTGCTAGTTCGGTAATTTTCATATCTGTCAACACCTGCTTTCTTTGGGATTGGAATTATAATATTCTTCTTGAAGTCTAAGGGTATTTTGGCTGTCTCATACATCTTGCTCACCAGATGGTAGAGTTTTGTCAGGAATGGCTCTCCCAAGGCTGTCAGTAGTTCTAATAGAAAGTTGTCTACTCCTGGAGCTTTGTTTCGACTCAGGTCTTTCAGTGCTCTGTCAAACTCTTCACGCAGTATCGTATCTCCCATTTCATCTTCATCTACATCCTCTTCCATTTCCATAATATTGTCCTCAAGTACATCGCCCTTGTATAAACCCTCTATATACACCTTCCACCTTTCTGCTTTTCCCTCTTTGCTTAGAACCGGGTTTCCATCTGAGCTCTTGATATTCATACAAGTGGCTCTCTTTTCTCCAAAGGTCTCTTTAATTTTCCTGTAGGCTGTATCTACCTTACCCCTAGTGAGATAAGCATCCACATCCTTACAATTGTCCTCTAGCCCTACCTGCTTAGCCATTGAGCACTTCCTGTCAATCTCATTTTTGAGACGTTTGTATTCCTTTTTGCCTGCTTCATTTGCTGCACTTTTATATTTTCTCTTTTCATCAATTAAAGTCAATATCTCTTCTGTTACCCAAGGATTTCTACTAGCCCTAATATTTTTACCTACTTGATCCTCTTCTGCCTTCACTATTTCATACCTCAAAGCTACCCATTCTTCTTCTACTGTATTTCTTTCCCCCATTCCTGTTAATTGTTCGCTTATGCTCTCCCTGAAACTCTGTACAACCTCCGGTTTAGTCAGTTTAGCCAGGTCCCATCTCCTTAAATTCCCACCTTTTTGCAGTTTCTTCAGTTTTAATCTACAGTTCATAACCAATAGATTGTGGTCAGAGTCCACATGTGCCCCTGAAAATGTCAATTTTAAACCTGGTTCCTAAATCTCTGTCTTACCATTCTATAATCTATCTGAAACCTGTCAGTATCTCCAGGCTTCTTCCATGTATAAAATCTTCTTTTATGATTCTTGAACCAAGTTTTAGCTATGATTAGGTTGTGTTCTGTGCAAAATTCTACCAGGCGGCTTCCTCTTTTCTTTCTTACCCCCAATCCATATTCACCTACTACATTTCCTTCTCTCCCTTTTCCTACTGATGAATTCCAGTCACCCATGACTATTAATTTTACATCTCCCTTCCTTATCTGAATAATTTCTTTTATTTCATCATACATTTCTTCAATTTCTTCGTCATCTGCTGAGCTAGTAGGCATATAAACTTGTACTACTGTGGTAGGCGTGGGCTTTGTGTCTATCTTGGCCACAATAATGCATACTATGCTGTTTGTAGTAGCTTACCCGCATTGCTATTTTCCTATTAATTATTAAACCTACTCCTGCATTACCCCTATTTGATTTTGTGTTTATAACCCTGTAGTAACCTGACCAGAAGTCTTGTTCCTCCTGCCACCGAACTTAACTAATTCCCACTATATCTTACTTTAACCTATCCATTTCCCTCTTTAAATTTTCTAACCTACCTGCCCGATTAAAGGATCTGACATTCCAGACTCTGATCCGTAGAACGCCAATTTTCTTTCTCCTGGTAACGACATCCTCTTGAGTAGTCCCTGCCCGGGGATCCAAATGGGGGACTATTTTACCTCCGGAATGTTTTACCCAAGAGAACGCCATCATCATTTAACCGTACAGTAAAGCTGCATGCTCTCGGGAAAAATTACAGACGTAGTTTAGTTTCCCCTTGCTTTCAGCCGTGGTTTGCAAAATAGGCACACATAACAGAAAACAGTATTCACTAGCTTTCGGAATAATGGATCAATTTTTTACCAAAAGTACACACACACACACACACACACACACACCTGTGTGTGTGTGTGTGTGTGTGTGTGTGTGTGTGTGTGTGTGTTTTTACTCTTGCTAATAAAAAGAGCTAGAACTCAAAAGCCACCAAGCAAGGTGCTGCAGTGGTTAGCACACTCGCATTCAGGGGGGACGACCGTTCTAACCTGCTTATACCCAGCACCAGACAAATAGTTCACTCTTTAAATGAATTACGAAAGAGAAGTACAAAATAAGGCCCCCAGCGAGCAAAAAGGTTTTCCACTCGATAAAAGAGTGCTTGAATTGGATCCTACCTGGCTTCATTCACACCAGGTGGAAATCTCTCTTGACTCACAATGTGGTATATTCAGCATCCCACTGTCTACAGGTCTAAATGTGTTTGAACAGCCTAGTGACATGTTCTACAAACTGGAGGACCTCCTCACTACAGATCGATTGGAATGAAAGTAAAAAAAAAAAAAAAAAAAAAAAAAAAAAATAGCTAACACTTCTGAAACACTATGAACAGCAAAGCTAAATTACTCAGACACAGCCACCCAGAAGATGACTCTCAGCAACCAAAGTCAGCAGGCTGCAACAACACTTTGCAATATATTATGTAATCTTTTAATTATGTAATCTTTGAGTTCCCAGAGGACAGGATAGTGAGGTGAGGATCCAAGGCAGCTAAAAAGGAAAATAAGGAATCACTTCTCGCATTTTGACAAGATAGGTAGTTTACTTGACCATATATTACAGCCCTTAACTTCTCCAGGTCCTTGTTGTACCCTTGTCTGGTTCTTGGCTGGTGCTACAGATCTTACATACAGAATCACCAATTAACATGAATTCCATACTCATTCCATATTGCCTGATGAAAACAGATACAGTGTCATCTTTAGACAATTTACACATACGATGAGTATGCAGACACATATGTTTATCAATAAACAAGGAGTTAAGAAATTTTATGAAGTCCATTTTTGAACACAATTGAGTTTGATGACAGGCCACAAATTTCTGATCACATATATTTGAGATGCGAGGACCCTCGAAAAAACTGCTCAGCCTTTCCAAAGATGGACACTACTCTTCAGTGATTACTATTATTCAGTCAAATGTAGACTCATTGTTCAGGACACTGATGCCTTATTCCAGCTGCTGATTAGTCAAGACCATAGGTTTGACATTCCATTTAATTCAGCATCCCTTACAGGTTAAGTAGCTGGTTAGGCCATTTCAAAGCCCAAATGTGGAACGTGATAATGAAATTACTTTCTGAGAAAGCACTCCTCTCATTCCTTACAAAATACCACACTAACACCACACCATCCCTGTTCAGTTGCTTCTCAAGTACAGGAACAATACCACTGCTTTGCCTGTTTCAACAAGAACAGGGGACACAGATTGACAATACCACCACTCATTAATTCATTACACATCCTACTGTGAATGTGAAGGAGAGCTGTAAGGGATATACATTAATTGACAGTAGCAGCCACTACAGGATACTTTTGTTAAGTACACTAGACATAAATCTATTCTAATTGATAAATTTTGAGAATTACTTCTAATTTACATTATAGAGGGTGTCCCAGGAGGATTGGTAAATATTTAGGGGTATGACATGAATGCTCATTTGAAGCAAGATGCCGGCCAGTGTGGCTGAGTGGTTCTAGGTGCTTCAGTCTGGAACCGTGCAACCGCTATGATCGCAGGTTCAAACCCTGCCTCAGGCAAGGACGTGTGTGATGTCCTTAGGTTAGTTAGGTTTAAGTAGTTCTAAGTTCTAGGGGACTGATGACCTCAGATGTTAAGTCCCATAGTGCTCAGAGCCATTTGAAGCAATATAACTTCATATGGATATAGACCCTATTCTGAATAGTTTCTAAGATAGAGCACATTTAATGTACATTTGTTTTTGGCCCAGTGGCATGCACACATGCGCTTGTGAATGTCTTGAGGTTCTTGCTTTGGCCATGCACTCTGCAGTATATTATTTATTTCTTGTTCGATCTGCCAGATCCAGATACATTTTACAAAGAACAGATAAGATTAATATAAATCACAATAAACGTTTGGAACTTACAATGTGGAAACAAATTATATCAGTGATTACATACAATTATGTCAGGGGAAGTACATTATTACATTCAATGGAACAAAAATCACATAAATTGAAGACATTAATTTCACAGTAACATTAAGATTATGGAGCCATTTCCTGGCATTATCCTTTAACTTGTGGAGCGACATTAGAGAGCCGATTCTGAAACCATGAATGTTACAAACATGAAGATGGTCCATTGTTTGTACCTCGTCACAGTTACATTATGAATTACGTGAGTGCAGATCAGGCAAATCTGCTATATAGATGTTGAAGAGCCAGGGAGCTAAGACTGATCCTTGCAAAAGACCATTTTATAGGGTATGTCACTTGCTGGTTTCACCATTTAATTTGACCCTGAACTTCCTTTCGCTCAGCATGTTGATCATGAGCTTCAACGTTATTTTGCATTTGATTATCTTTGCCAGTTTTAACATGAGACCATATAGCCATACAGTGTCGTACGCTGATGTCAGGTCAATGAGGACTATCCCTTTCTTCTTCTTTTCCTGAAAGCCTCGTTCAATGTGTGTGTAAGTGCCTGCAACTGGTCACAGCAGCTTCTCCCTTGTCTTAAACGTGCTTGCTCCACTGGTAGTTGTTCCTCCAGTACTGGTTTAAGTCTTTCCAACAGTATCCTTTCAAACAGTTTGTAGGTTATGCACAGTAATGAGATTGGCCTGAAGTACCCTGTGTCAGTACCACTCTTCCCTGGTTTAAGTATGGCAATGATTTTGGCTGTTTTCCATTCTCTGAGGATTTTACAGGTTTCCATTATTCTTGTGAATAGTTTGCATAGCCACTTCATCACTTTTGGTCCAAGATTTTTCAAACATTCAGGGAGGATGTTGTCTGGTCCAGCTGCCTTCCCTGCCCGTGTGTGTTGGAGTGCCATCTTCACCTCTTCTTCTTGGACTGCTCCCATGAACATGTCGGCTGTTTCTTCACATTCCTGCAGTGCCACAGCCATCTGAGCTTTTATGTTCTTTCTTTGCTCAGGAGTCGCTGTTATCTTGGCGTTATCCCCGAGTTTCTTGCTGATTTTGTTTGGGTGGATACTGGCTTCTGCAGACTTCCTGTGGTTGGCTCCTCCCAGCTTTCTCATGAGACTCCAGCTTTTACGGCTTGAATGTGTGAAGTCTATTTGTTCCATCAGCTTGTGCCATCTTCGTTTTTGTCCCTCGTCCAGTAGGTCGGTAAGAGCCTGGGCAGTGCCCTCATCTTCTGTTCTGTTAAATTCTTCCAGTAGGTTGCTGCATTCTTCAGACCAGCATGGATGTGGTATTTTATGGCTCCTCGGGGGATATTTTTATGAGCTGCGTGTATGAGTAACTTACAGAAGCGTGAATAGTTTGCAGCAGTAGATGGTATTCTCATTATCGTTTTCTCCACGCTTTCTTGATATGCTTCCCAGTTGGATTTTCTCAGATTCCAAAATGGGATGGGAGGGCTTGTTACAATTTGTAGCTGTAGGCCTATTTTTATTAAGACTGGGCAGTGTTGGCTTCTAGGCAGGCAGTTTAATACTGTCCGTGATGCTGACTTTGCTGCTCCTGTATTTGTGCTGGACACGAAACATGAGTCAGGAGCGGTTTTGGTCTTCCATGCACTCGAGTGAAAAGTGGGCTTATCTTTGGCATCGTACAGAAGGTGGTAGTTGTTGGTTTTAGCCCAGTCTGCCAGACAGACGCCATCACTGTTGTTCTTGTTATATCCCCACTTGAAGTGATGAGAGTTGAAGTCTCCTATGTAGACAGAGGCGTGGAGTGTCACAGGGAGCATGGATGGGGACCAAGAGCTGGAGGGTGGCTTGTAAACATTAAAAATCGTCATGTCATTCACCTTGATTCCCACAGTGAAGTTGTGACTACTCTTTTATTTTTGTTGTGTTGCTCAACAGGCTGTTCCTTACCAGAGTGGCTATGCCATGTTTTTCATGCCCAGCATAGGCAACTGTCGTGAAGCCAAGTACTTTGATCTTGGAGTTGTTGTCATCTGTTAGGTGGGTTTCTTGCAGTGCAAGGATGTCCACTTTATTGTCATTCGTGATTTTGAACAGTAGATCTCCTTTCACTTCACTGTAACCTTCTATATTTACTTGACACACACTTAGTGTGTGTTTCACCTTTTCTTGGTGATGATCACGCTTACACTACTTCTTCTTGCATATCTGGCTAGGCCGGGAGGCACAGAGGCATTTGGCCATTGCTAGGTTCTAGCATTCGGTTTACTATTCACGCCTTGAATAGTAATCCAGGGGCAGGATGAGGTCCAACCAGCTCACACCCTACTGCAGTGTTCATCCAGCATGACAGAACCCCTACAAATCTGACCACACTTGTGAGGGACATCCCAACTGTACATACGTACAATTAACTGGCCTTAAATTTTTGTTTATGGGATTGTCTGAAGTAGGATATTTACAAATGAAAAGTGAATACATGAGATAAACTACTTGGCTGCTGCATGACTGCTGCTACCCTCATTAGGGAACATGTAGATGCACTCAGACAAGTAACAAAACATGCTCTCCCAAGAGTGCATTGAAGTTGGCATTGCTATATTCAAACATTTTTTGTGGGCTGTATAACAGTGGTAACATGATTTGCATGGTAATGCTTAGATGTGTTAAAATGCATATTTTTCAATTAATACTTTGTAAAATACCCGTTGTAATGTTTACTAACTGCTGTACATGTTTTCTGACAATGTACTGAATAAGACAGAAAATAAATGACAATCTACAGTCTTAGACATAAAAACTGACCGCCAGCCGGCCGCCACAGAGACCAAGTCTGAGTCATTTACTTCTACATCTACATCCACATCCACATCCATACTCCGCAAGCCACCTGACGATGTGTGGCAGAGGGTACCTTGAGTACCTCTATCAGTTCTCCCTTCTATTCCAGTCTCGTATTGTTCATGGAAAGAAGGATTGTCGGTATGCGTCTGTGTGGGCTCTAATCTCTCTGGTTTTATCCTCATGGTCTCTTTGTGAGATATATGTAGGAGGGAGCAATATACTGCTTGACTCCTTGGTGAAGGTATGTTCTCGAAACTTCAACAAAAGCCCATATCGAGCTACTGAGCGTCTCTCCTGCAGAGTCTTCCACTGGAGTTTATCTATCATCTCCGTAACGCTTTCGCGATTACTAAATGATCCTGTAACGAAGTGCGCTGCTCTCCATTGGATCTTCTCTATCTCTTCTATCAACCCTATCTGGTACGGATCCCACACTGCTGAGCAGTGTTCAAGCAGTGGACGAACAAGTGTACTGTAACCTACTTCCTTTGTTTTTGGATTGCATTTCCTTAGGATTCTTCTAATGAATCTCAGTCTGGCATCTGGTTTACTGATAATCAACTTTATATGATCATTCCATTTTAAATCACTCCTAATGCGTACTCCTGGATAATTTATGGAATAAACTGCTTCCAGTTGCTGACCTGCTATATTGTAGCTAGATGATAAGGGATCTTTCTTTCTATGTATTCACAGCACATTACACTTGTCTACATTGAGATTCAATTGCCATTCCCTGCACCATGCGTTAATTCGCTGCAGATCCTCCTGCATTTCAGTACAATTTTCCATTGTTTCACCCTCTCGATATACCACAGCATCATCCGCAAACAGCCTCCGTGAGCTTCCGATGTCATCCACAAGGTCATTTATGTATATTGTGAATAGCAACGGTCCTACGACAATCCCCTGCGGCACACCTGAAATCACTCTTACTTCGGAAGACTTCTCCCCATTGTGAATGACATGCTGCATTCTGTTATCTATTAACTCTTCAATCCAATCACACAATTGGTCTGATAGTCCATATGCTCTTACTTTGTTCATTAAACGACTGTGGGGAACTGTATCAAACGCCTTGCGGAAGTCAAGAAACACGGCATCTACCTGTGAACCCGTGTCTATGGCCCTCTGAGTCTCGTGGACGAATAGCGTGAGCTGGGTTTCACACGATCGTCTTTTTCGAAACCCATGCTGATTCCTGGGTAATAAAACTGACCACCCCTGACAACTCTAAGTCCGGCCATCTGCACAATCTGGCAACACTGTAAGATGTGGAAGTGTTAGGAGGAAGTGTTATCTACTTCCGAGATGTTCTGAGATTGTGTGAGCCCATGGTCTAGTGGTAATCGTCGTGCATTCTAAACTTACTGTTGCCTGTTCGCTTCCACCTGTAAAAAAAAAAATATATATATATATATATATATATATATATATATATATATATAACAGAAAGAAACTTCCACATGGGAAAAATATATTAAAAACAAAGATTCCAAGACTTACCAAGCGGGAAAGCCGGCAGACAGGCACATGAACAAAACACACAAACACACACACAGAATTACGAGCTTTCGCAACTGGCAGTTGCTTCATCAGGAAGGAAGGAAGGAGAGGGAAAAATGAAAGGATGTGGGTTTTAAGGGAGAGGGTAAGGAGTCATTCCAATCCCGGGAGCGGAAAGACTTCCCTTAGGGGAAAAAAAGGACAGGTGTACACTCGCACACACACACACACACACACACACACACACACACACACACACACACACACACATATCCATCCGCACATACACAGACACAAGCAGACATAGAAAGAAACTTCCACATGGGAAAAATATATTAAAAACAAAGATTCCAAGACTTACCAAGCGGGAAAGCGCCGGCAGACAGGCACAATGAACAAAACACACAAACACACACACAGAATTACTGGCTTTCGCAACCGATGGTTGCTTCTTCAGGTAGGAGAGGGAAAGACGAAAGGATGTGGGTTTTAAGGGAGAGGGTAAGGAGTCATTCCAATCCCGGGAGCGGATAGACTTTCCTTAGGGGGAAAAAAAGGACAGGTGTACACTCGCCTTTAAATATGTCTGCTTGTGTCTGTGTATGTGCGGATGGATATGTGTGTGTGGTGTGTGTGTGTGTGTGTGTGTGTGTGTGTGTGCGAGTGTACATCTGTCCTTTTTTTCCCCTAAGGGAAGTCTTTCCGCTCCCGGGATTGGAATGACTCCTTACCCTCTCCCTTAAAACCCACATCCTTTCGTCTTTCCCTCTCCTTCCTGAAGAAGCAACCATCGGTTGCGAAAGCTAGCAATTCTGTGTGTGTGTGTGTGTGTTATTTGTTCATGTGCCTGTCTGCCGGCACTTTCCCGCTTGGTAAGTCTTGGAATCTTTGTTTTTAATATATTTTTCCCATGTGGAAGTTTCTTTCTATTTTATATATATAATTTTTTTAACTTCATTTTAGCCCTCGTCTAAAGTTATGAGCCTGATTGAAGATTGAAGATAATTCGCTTGATATTCTACCCACCAGCAACAACAAGTATTCCAGAAACTATTCCGCAGGACAGCTCGTGGCTGCGTCGTGATCAGAACAGCTTACGCTCGAGCGTTTCCTCGCACTGCAGCAGCTACCGGCCACTGGCCAGATGCCACCCGCTGCCTGAAATCCGACGCCGCCCATGTGAACGCGACACTACGCTGTCAGTGTATGTATCAACTGTCATTATTGAATTTGAAGTTCTAGTTATCATCTTGCAGTTAAGCATTGCATTTTGCATATTTGAAAATCATGAACTATGGTTAAGCATTGTGAAATTGAGTTGCAAGTGGAAAAAGGTGTAACATCTGCAACACAACATTTACTTTTGGTATAACAGAGGGGTGAATGCAGAGGAGGCAAACAGAAAGATTTGAACTGTGTGTGGAGCGAGTGCTTTTGGGAAAAATACGCCAGAAAAAGATATTCTTGTTTCAACAAAGATCATTCTGGCATGAATGATGTTCCACATTAAGGAAGTCTCGACTACTGATATATGTGATAGATTACCGTTTTACCATCATGCGACATTTGTGTTGAACAGGCAAAGTTCAGAAGTCTGGCGTAGGAGTACTGCACGGTCTAATTCAAAACAACAAAAATCATGGAGTGACTATTATTGAACGTTATCAGGTCACTCATTGAGCATTCATATGCAGTACTGTTATCGGTGACATGTTATGATGCCTTTATCGTTAACTTCCTAAGAAGAAATGAAAGGCTGAGCCCCACTAAAGGACATAAACTTGAGCAAAGAGTAGTGCAAGCAGAATATTTTACATCTTATAGCTCCAGAAGTGTGTTTTGGGCTACGAATTCTGCCCCAAGGGGTGTGTGCAACACAGCTGGAATTTGTTGCCAACAACTGAGGCACCTTTTGGTCGCAGTGTAAGAAAATCAAGCAACAAAACTACATCACCTGTGCTACTGCATGATAACGCACTCTGTTGATTTGAGAAACAAAACTATCCAGGAGATAGTCTCTCAGGCATTTGTATTGATAGGGAAGTCCTCTCTCAAGCACTTGTCCCTCTCGTCATATATTCGTAAGATTTTACCTTTCCTGCTCTTGATTGATCAACCATCAAGGCAATTCATTTCTAGACGAAAATACTGCTAAAACTACACTGGTTTAATGACATTGTTAGACCTAGTGGGTTTCTACGGGTGTAGAATTTGTAAACAACATTAGCATTGTCAGATTGTTTTAGATATCATGAAAGAAAATTCTGCTGCTGATTAATTTCTCTTTGATGATTACTGATGCGTTTAGTAAACTAATGGAATATGCAATTAAAATATTCACTGTACTAATACAAATTAAATTCAGCTTACTACAGAAACATCATGACGGCAGTGTATCTTAATAAAACATTAAGTGTCTATAAGACTATTGAGCCTATTTTAACACGAATTAGTAGGATATTACCGAGTTTTGACTCCGAAAAGATCTTTCTTCATTTCGTGTATCATTCGCAAGTATTATGAAAATGTGTCATTTCATAGATAAAATTATGTATTCACAACAACAACAAATTTGTCAGCAGAAAACAAAAGTGGTATTATGAATTTGGCAGTACCGTAAGGTTTTCGCTCTGACACTAAGGGTTACTGAAAGTAGCAATACGAATTTTGCTCTTACGATTCCCTTATTGAATTTGTATCTGCCTGCTTGTAGTTCTGCTACAAAAGAATTAAAAATCTGGCTTTCAGCGAGTCTCGAAAGTCGAACAAAGGCGGCGTTTATCTGACAGGCAAGTATGTTACCTAGGAGCCTGCGACGTACTTATTGGCTCAGTAGCCGCTATGGCAAAAAAATTACAACATGAGAGACGAGAGTAGTTGTATTTCCTGTGTGGAACTACTTTCGTTGATTCAAAAGTGTTAACTGATATCTTTATGTCACATTTCAAGAGAAAATCACTCACAGTATTCAATTGAAATGACACAATAATATCAAGTGAATTTAGCAGGATAGTTCTGTGCCATCTAGGAAGTAACTCGTCGGTCACAGAGTTGCCAAACATATTCTGCACTGTTGCCAAGTTTCAGTTATAGTGCCTGGAAGGATACCAGCTGAGGTGTTATGTGAGTGTCCTCTGAAGTGACTATAGCTTCGTCTCAAAGTTGCGGGTGACAAGGACCGCAACAGCTCTCCATATATCTTTTCTGTTAATGATGCTCCAATTTCCAGCTTGTACACTGTGCAAAGGCCTGAAAGGATCAAGGGGAAGACCTTTGTCCATTTCGCACAATGGCACATGAGAGCTGCCTTTAGACTCAGATGCCAGCTTTCTACCATCTCATTGCTGACAGGATGGAAGTTTGTTGTATAATGATTCAGGATGCCACATAAGCTGGGCAGTTCTTCAGACAAAACAGATTTAAATTGTTGACTCTGATCCATAGTAATGTCACAGCAGATGGGGGAGGAGGGTGGGGCAGAGGCAGATTGTGCTATCCAGGTGACGATGGAGGAATGTCTTTGCTGTTGTCTCAACAGAAATATCTACAGTATGTAATAGGATGACCGGAGCGGATAACGTGGTTGGGGTTATAGGGCGTGGCTGGGTAGAAGAAGGTGGCTGTTTATAGCAATCTTCCTCTATATTATTGGTTCTTCCAATACATTTTCCGGTATCTCAGCCCCACCGCTCGTGTAGTGGTGGAGACGTGCTGATGCGTGCAGCCCGGGGAGTGTGACGCCGTGCTCGGTCAGCAGCTGCGCAGGCGGTCGGAGGTTAGCAGCAGAACAACCACCAGTCTAGCTCGCCTCCTGCAGACGCTGCGGCTTGTAATGATGCTGGGAGTCGCTGGTGCAGCAGCGGACATCGCCTGCCGCCGGCCAGTCCTTGGGACAGCGTCACTGATGACGATGATGTAACAGCGGCCGAACGCCCAATCTCTGATGCCCTTAAATAGTGCAGACCACTGCTGAATCCGCCAGTTACGTGGCACTGTGTTTATTAGAATGTTCTCAATGAGTTGGCTAACACAACTGCACCACACGCAGCCCGTGCCTGCGTAGTTCTACTAATGCTGCATTCTGGCTGTTGATGGCTGCCGTGCATGTACACACATACCGACGCTCTTTGCAAAACTGTGTCACCTGCATAACGCGCCAGCCAGCCTTCATCTGCCATCTGCCATGAGGCTGACGCATCGCACACTGAAACACAATTTCGCACCATATTTCCTAAAAAAAAAAAAACCCTTGTCCTCTACAATTCCTCCCTCGTACAAAATGAATTCGTCCCTGAATTCAACCAAAAAGTCAAAACAACTACAGTTCACTTCACAAACACCACAAAATGCGATTGATTCACTATTTACACTGTGTTCAGTCACTTCTATCCTCAGTCTAATCTTTGTTCATAAACATTACTCAGTGATCTGCTGCAGTGCTTCACAACTGTTCAGTAATTTTGTCTGGACCCTTAGGTTAAAGGTTGGAAGGGCCAGGATTTGGGCTACCTTCCTCTTCAGCTGATAGTACAGTAATCCTACGACAAAGATAAAAATACAGGTGGTGGTGGTTAATGATCCAATAACTAGTAAGCATTGCATATGCCCATTACGGTACTCATGCACTCATTGAAAAAGATGTTCCATAGTTATACGTCCATCCTGAGCTGCTAGCATGTGGTCCAAAGAGGCAAGCAAAGTCAGATCTAATGTGCTATTCAAAAGAGTGAGATTTTTTTTGTGACGAATTGCATGGGTTGGTTGGGTACATAGATCAATATGCGTGTTATGTTCATGATTGTAGCTCCAGTAATCATGGCTGGTAAATGGGAAGTTGGCCCTGAAATGTCACACTGTGTGCTGTTAATTAACAGTCCCTGCCTCTCCAATTCTATTCTTTGCGTACTCCCTTGCTTACCCTGCTCATAACAAAGGAAAATAATGACTGTCTTTTCCATTACTGAAAATACCCAATGTGGATCCACTTGCTGAAAGAACTGCATCGTGCCTGCTATAATTTCTTTAGGGCACTCCGTGACTGGTTCTTGAGAGCAGAATAGAGAGTACTCACAAGATTTGGGAACAGTGTGTAACAATTTTGTGGGGCAGATGGTAACTGGACCTGTTCGACAACGCAGCAAGTTTTGTGCAGTGAGGAACGCATGAGCTTGTCTGTTATGTGCCACTAACAGTATTTCCTGTACAGTTAATTGTATGAATTTCTGCAAAATTTCCCACTTCACTGGATACGTATGCAAGGTGTAACATTCAAATTTACAATCCTTACATGTTAATGGTATTATGATATGAATTCTTAGCAGGGTACCCATCCGCATACTGGTAACAGTGGCCATTTTGTAGTACAGAGATAAGCGTTCATCTGTTAATGTCATCAGTAGCTCCAGGGATGCGGGCACCTCCAATTGAACTTTCCGTAATTCTTCCTGAAGTTGTTCCGAAGGTAACAGTACCGAGGTTAGGTGCCCGCGCATTGCGTGCAACAAAGCCTCCTGTAGTTCCATGGCTTCTATGCATGCTTCCGTAAAACTATCAGCAAGAAAACGGAGCAGCTTAGTGATTATCAGCTGTGAATCGATGTTATCCAACTGGTACTCGGTTATACCCTAGTCATGATTGGTTGTGTCGGCTGTGGCCTTACTGTGGGACATCAAGGTCATGGCCAAAGCTCAGAATTGGCGCGTATTGTTAACTACATCTTTCTCCAAACTCTCTGATTGGGTTGTGTGAAAATCTAGCATTCCCATTATCCTGTTCTTGCCATAGCATTTCATTAATACTTTTAATATCTTCCATGTCAGCGGTCCCAAAAACAGTTTTTAGGATATGGCCACCTGCGTCTAACCATCCTCTTTTCCTACTGACGTGCATGATTAACCCTGCAGTTTGCCGCAGCTGAGCTTGTAAGTGTGCCAAAGCCGATCGTAGTAGCTGATATTCTCCCTGTGTGTCATTAAACCTTGACTGATTAGCCACCATGGAATGAAGTTCATTAAATGTATCCTCTAATTTACAGATTTCATCTTCAACCACCCAAATATTACAGTCCACCCTTAAGGTCCATTGATGCCCGGACATAAATACGTCTGCTTGTCGTGAGACCAAAACACCACTTGATATAGGACGTACCTTCAAGGCTTCAGCTAAGTTGCAACAGCAGAACAGAATAACAATGCTGAGAGAGAGTGCACACCTTCCCTCTTCAGCGCAACCTATGATGCTGGAACTGCTGTTCTTAACAGAACGTAACGCCTCCTGAGAAACAAAAGAAAAACAACTCACATTAGCTCTTCCTTTTTACGCATGGCCTAACAGCATAATAGCATGTCTGATCGCTTCCACAATTAACTAGGTTCTCTTGTTTGTCTACTCCCTTCTTATTCTTTTTCTTAGATTCATCTTTCTCTCCACTAGAAGTTACTGTAGAAAAAGGGGAAGTTCCTCAAAATTCCACTTGAAAGGCTTAATTTGGCTCTCATGCACAATAGTAGGTTGAGTTGGAAGCTGTAATTTTACATTCACCGGCGATGTCATCTCGATCACCTGGAAAGGACTTTGATAATGGGATAAAAAAATTTTCGTTTTGCCTTTTGGCACATACGGATTAGGCACCATCGCCCATTGTCCTACATGATGTTTGGGTAATGCCACCTTTCTAGTGTAAACTTCGTCCTGTCTCTCTAATGCTTTAGTGTTCTTTTTTTTCCTCTGCCACCAGATTGTTCTCAACTTTGTGAATAAATCCTTAACAGCCGAAATAACAGTTCCTGGTGGGGTCTTGAGCAATTCAAATGGAGATGGCATTTTCCGACCGAACAGTTCTTCATACGGAGACAATCCTGTACTTTCATGCACTTTTGAGTTATACGCCGTGGTTACAAACGCCAGTAGGGTATCCCAATTGTTGTGCTATGAATTTACATAATAACTTAACATCTTAGCTATTGTACAATGAGACTGATGACCTAAGAAGTTAAGTCCCATAGTGCTCAGAGCCAATTTTTTTTGTACAATGAATTCTCACAGTCCGACCATTAGCCTGCGGGTGTTACGCGCTCGTTCTCTATTTCTTTACATGCAACAACTTGCATAACTGTTTCATCAAATCAGACATAAAGTTTGTCCCTTGATCTGTAATTATAATTTCAAGTGTTCCGAATTTCAGTATCCACTGATGTACCATGACGTGAACCACTGTTTCGGCTCACTGGTCCGAAATAGCTGTCATAGACACGTAGCGCGAAAAAGATCTATTATTGTTAAAACATAGCAATTACCCACTGGTGTTTGTACAAACAGTCCCAAGACGTCTAAGCCAAGTAATTGAAAAGATCTATCCACTTCCGGTAGTCGTTGCAACACAATTTTCCAATGACTCAGTTCCACCAGTTGAGCACACTGAATGCAATTCTTTACATACTGATTGACATCTTGCCTACGCGTTGACCGCCAATAACTCTGTGCTACCCTCCTTTCTCTTGCTCTTTGGCCCGAATGACCAGAAACATGGAATCATGTGCTTGCTTTAAAATTTCGCTTCACAATTTTTCTGGTACGACTATGCGTGGACCGTTCCTAGTTTTACGGTACAATATCCCGTCTTCCACGACGAACTGTTTGCTGCAAGATAAATTGTTGACAATCTGTGCCAGCGGTTTGTGCCTCCTCCAATTCGTTCTCGTTTATTCCTGTACATTCCCTGGTGCATACTTTACGACTCAGACCACCTGCGTTTCCGTGCAATTTACCCGGTCGATGAATCACTTCAAAATCGTACTCACTAAGATGCAAAGTCCACTTAGTTAATCTACTCATTGGGTCTTTAAGCCCTAACAACCACTTAAGTGCTGCATGGTCAGTAATCACCTTGAAACATCATCCATACAAATAACACCGGAAATAGGTTATTCCAAAAATTAATGCCAATAACTCCTTCTCGGTTGTTGAGTAATTTTTTTCTGCATTGTTTAGCTGTCTGGAAGCATATGCTATCTGGTGTTCCCGCCCATCTATTTCCTGAGATAATGCAATACCCAAAGCAAAATTGCTAGAGTCACAAGATAATATAAACTGTTTACTAAAGTCTTGAAAAGCCAAAACCGGACTACATGTTAACAATTTTTTTAACTTTTGAAAAGCCTCTTCACATTCTGCTGACCAGTGAAATTTTGTTCCCTTTTCAACAACTGCATGAGGGGCCTTGCAATTTCTGCAAATTTTGGAATATACCTCCTGTAAAAATTGGCAAGACCTAAATAAGACTGCAAATCTTATTTTTGTAGGTGTCGGAAAATTCATTACCGCCTCTACAAGTTTTGGATCTCTGTGGACACCCTCCTGTCATATAATATGACCTAAATAATGGTTGTCTTGCGACAAAAAATGTCATTTTTCCATATGAAGAGTTAACTGCGCTGCTTTCAGATGATCGAAAACTTCGTGCAAAAGCCGCACATGTTCTTGCACGTCCTTTGAGAAAACAATTATGTCATCCAAATGTACCATACACTGATTAGGTTTCAGCCCTCATAACACGCTATCTAGTAACCGTTGGAAGGTAGCCGGAGCATTTTTGAGTCCGAAAGGCATTCGCTGATACTGAAAATGACCTGTAGGTTTTGAAAAAGCTGTCTTCAGTCAGTCTTCTGGAGCAACCTCGAACTGGTGGTATCTGCTTCGAAGATCTGAGGTCGTGAGGTACTGATACTGACACAAATTAGCGGACCAGGGACTACTACTGGTTTCTATTATCCCATCCCTAAACTGTTGATTAATAAATTCTTCCATGACAGGCTGTAAACTTTTTGGAACACGATATGGATGTTTATACACTGGTGCTTCATTCCCTGTGGGGATTTAATGCTGAACTAAGGCTGTGACGGGCAGTAGACCATGAGAATTAAATAACTCTTTAAATTCCATCAAAAGGTTCTCCATGACTTCTCTGTCTTGCCCTTCTAAATGTCCTACTTAACCCTTCAGTGCAGACCAGCTGTCAGACTCTCCTGGTATTGTGTAATCTGCTGCGAAATCCTTATCCAGTTCATCTTCCCCTATTACCTCCAGATTCGCTATTACGGTACCCCATGCTAACTGCACCTCTTCAAGGCCAAAATTATCAACACTGACAGGCACAACCTTTTTTCCTTCTATCTCTCACACATAGGACATGCTATGGCACATAAAACACTTCATTTTAACGAGCAGTCAGACAAAGGTTCAACGACACACAACGAATTTACCAGCACGCTAGCTCCAACATGTGCCCAGATTATTTTCCCTGTCTCCTTCGGTATAGTATCCCGCAAGTTAACCCTAAGGGACCTTGTATGCAGTTTAGGTGGCCCACCCAACATCTGGGCGGTTCCTTGCAACAGTAATGGTTTTTCGGCCGGAGAACCTAGGGGAAATTGTATTCTGTCCAGTTCTACTGTACGTCATTCCAGGTTAACTTTTTTGTGACGTGCAACCAGGAAATACAATCCGAGTATGACAATATAGCTGCTTCCAACAACTGGAAGAACTTGTACCTTCACCTGGAAGTTCCTTATTTAAACTCGGAAGTTTAACACAGCTGATCCGAGTGACTTCACCTGTCCCCCACCCACGCCACTTAACGCCCAGCGTGGTGGCTTTAATTCTACTTTACCGAGTACATTTCTACTCACCGCGGATACCTGTGACCCGGTATCCAATAAAAAATTGCACGGTCTGCCCCTCACCAAGCCCATCAGAAAAAGTCTGCCACTGATTCTGCACTAGCATTAACCCTTACCGGGGGTGTTGCACAGTGGACACACCACTCCTTGCCCCGTTTAACTGAGGGGGGTGAGGCCCACCTTGCGGTTTCCTATCATGTTTCTGCCAGGACCCATTGCCATTACGCTCCCGATGACCCCAACATCTGCACTTCCTACATTGCACTTCCTTGCGATCGCATCTAATGTGTCCCATCCAGCGACATCTGAAAAATTTTATTTCTGCGTTAAACACTGCTTTCCTGTCCCGCGTCTTTGTTACTGGTTCAACTTCCTCTAACGCCACAGCGATTCCGACTGCCTCATTGAGAGTCTTAGAGAATTCCATCCTAATCTTGTGGGAGATTTCAGGTTTTATTCCCCACAAAAATGCGTTTAGTGCCCTCTTCTCAGCTTCCTGCAGAATGGCTTCATTAACCCAATTGGAATCCATTAGCTCCTAGGTATTAACATTAATTTTTCGAATTCAATCTACAAAAGCTTCTATTGATTCCCCATTCCTTTGATACATTCTATTCAATTGTTCACGACAATATCTCGACGTATTTTCCTCTGATACCTTCCCAGCAACCCTTTTTTGAATACTTCAAATGTCTGAGCATCCCTTAATTCTTCATGGCATGTAACATACACTCTGGCATCCCCAGTTACTTTCAACTTAGCCACATGCAAAAGTGTTTCTGCACCCCAATTTCCCAATTTAGCGGCTGTGCTAAGGTTCTCATAAAACAAAAAATCATAACATCCTCCCCAGCTTTTCCCGAGAAAGGGGGTGATCAAAGACAGGAATTACTGCATTAACAGTAAACCGTTCCTTGCTTGCGTCTTTAGACCCAGCATGCTCTATCTCTAATTCCGACACTCGCTCAAGTAGCTGACACAGACTGCTCCATCACTACCAGCTATCAAATGAAGACTACAGTAAGCCCAGAAAGAAGAACAGGAAGGGAAGATGGTTTATGCTACAGATTCAGACAAGCCACCAAACAAAAAATTGGCACTTACTTGTCATGTTGCAGGAGTTGTTGATCCATTGTTGCCCTTCTCAGGTGCGACATATCCTCATCAATTTCCTCCAAATCCAGGGAGAAGACCACTACTGTCACCAATTGTAACAGGAGTGTGTGATGCGCAGGTTGCCCAACTGACACCACTTGTAATAGGATGAGTAGAGTGGGTGACGTGGTCGGGATTGTAGGGTGTGGCTGGGTAGAAGAAGGTGGCTGTTTCTAGCAATCTTCCTCTTTATTGTTCGTTCTTCCAATACATTTTCCGGTAGCTTAGCCTCACCGCTCGTGTTATGGTGGAGACGTGCTGATGCGCGCAGCCTGGAGAACGCAATGCCATGCTCAGTCAGCAGCTGCGCAGGTGGTAGGAGGTTAGCAGCACAAGGCTCAGTCTAGCTCATCTCCTACAGACGCTTCGGCTCGTGACAATGCCAGGAGTTGCCGGTGCAGCAGCGGGCAACGCCCTCCACCAGCCGGTCCTTGGGGACAGTGTCACTGATGACGATGATGTAACAACGACCGAACACACTAAATCACAATTTCACACCATATTTCCTAAAAATAACCCCTTGTCCTCTACAAGTAGTTTCTGCCCATCAAGTACATCTGTTCACCATTGTGATAATATATCTAGCCGTCTCCAGGGGGTCTACAAGATTGACGTGGATGTGAGAATCTTACTGATGAACCTGGAAATGCCTGATGTCAGCCCAGACACCTCCAAAACATTTGTTTTTCATATTAGGTGCATTGTGCTGCCACCTACTGCTAGGTGCTCCATATTGGTCATTAGACAGCGTGAGAGAGCAGGATGTGGCACTCTGCAGAACTCACGGACTTCGAATGTGGTCAGGAGATTGGGTATCACTTGTGTCACATGTCTGTATGTGAGATTTCCACACTCCTAAACATCTCTAGGTCCATTGTTTCCAATGTGATAGTGAAGTGGAAATGTGAAGGGACATGTGCAGCACAAAAGTGTTAACTAACAGAGGGCACCAACTTTTGAAGAGAGTCGTAATGTGTGATAGGCAGACATCTATCCAGACCATCACACAGGAATTCCAAACTGCATCAGGATCCACTGCAAGCACTGTGACAGTTACGTCGGAGGTGAGAAAACTTGGATTTCATGGCTGAGTGGCTGCTCATAAGCCACATGTCATGCTGGTAAATGCAAAACAATGCCGTGTTTGGTGTAAGGAGCATAAACAGTGGACAATTGAACTGTGGAAAAACATTGTGTGAAGTGATGACTCATGGTACACAATGTGGCGATCCAATGGCAGTGTGTGGGTATGACGAATATCATCTGCCAGCGTGTGTAGTGCCAACAGTAAAATTTGGAGGTGGCGGTGTTATGGTGTGGTCATGTTTTCCATGTTGTTTTGCATGGCACTATCACCCCACTGTTGAAGAGCAATTTGGGGATGGTGATTGCATCTTTCAACACGATCGAGCACCTTTTCATAATGCACGGCCTGTGGTGGATTGGTTACACTACAACATCCCTGTCATGGACTGGCCTGCACAGAGTCCTGACCTGTATCCTATAGAACACCTTTGGGATGTCTTGGAACACCAACTTCGCGCCAAGTCTCACCGACCGACATAGATACCTCTACTCAGTGCAGCACTCTGTGAAGAATGGGCTGCCATTCCCCAAGAAACCTTCAAGCACCTGATTGAATGTATGCCTACGAGAGTGGAAGCTGTCATCAAGGCTAAGGGTGGGCCAACACCATATTGAATTCCAGCATTACTGATGGAGGGCGCCTCAAACTTGTAAGTCTTTTTCGGTCAGGTGGCTGGATACTTTTGATCACATAGTGTACTTCTTATATGATTTTCCACTGCTGGCATTGAATACACAATGTGTGCCATGTGTGAACGCCATTTTTAATCAGTGGATACACAAAAAGATCAGTCAGTAACTTTATGGTCATATTTGGTCATGGGTGAGACTGATTGTGAACACTGTCAAAAGCAGCTTTGTGTAGTTTTGGAGAAATGTAGAGCCTTGGCTTTTCCTGAGAGATGTCACACTATGATGTTAGCTTGGTGCCTGACACCAGGTTTTGGGTGAGTTACAGTTCTTTGGAAGGCTCGGCCAACAAAAGTTGTAGTTGTGGAGCAGCAATCTGAGCAATGGTGAGTTCTTTTTAGTCCATGGTATTTGCCGAACCACAGAGACATGAAAAGCAATTTGGCACAATGTTTTCTGCTTGTTTTATGTGGCACACATCCATTGTAAACTGACTGATGAACTCTTAAATTTCTGAACTGCCTGGGGAGCACTTGTCATTGGTGTTCTGGAAAGTGGAGAATTATCAGTTTGTGCTTGGTGCAAATTATCACAGGGTGAGCTACAATTTTTAAGTGAAAGTATTCAACAGCTCCATATTCCGAATCCAATATATATATAATTTTAATGATTTCCAATTAAGGTTAATTTGTTGGTGGAGGGCTGCTCTTATATGACTATTGCCATGGGTGCAAATAGCCCTGGGTGAGCGAGGAGCACTGCAGTAGATATGCTCAACTGAAGATCTTGGAAAGCTTTTTCCATCTCCAGGGTCCACTTGAAGGATGCCAGCCTGTGGTTCACCTATTCTGTTGAAGTTAAATGTTTTTTTGTGAACTATAAAGTAATATGAAGGCCTGAAATCCCTATCCTCATTTTCTGATCCACAAATAAAATAAATTTATGTCCTGAGTTTATGAAGAGTGTAGATATACATAAATCCTATTATCAATTTTTTACCTAAATTCAGTTCATGCATGTACAATTCCTAAGAACATACCATACAACTGCAGAACACTATGTAGGCTATTCTATGCAATATATTCTGCCATGATGCTGTTCTGAAGAAATGTCGAACCACTAAGTGTTTGCAATTTGTTTGGATTGTGGATTGAACGTTTGACACCCATCACACTATAAAACAGCTGATTATAATACAACTGACTGCTGTAGTAATTCATATGAAAATTCATGACTTCAGCAGTCAATGGGGACAAATGTGCTGTATCTTGCTCAATAGGCAAGTAATAATTTAAAATTCTTATTCATATATTCAGCATAAAGGACTATATTTGTCTTTGTCTTCAAATAATTCACAGTGCATAGAGGGCACTATCTGTGGAAATTTTTGAACTGGATTGTTTTTAATTTTTATGTGGGCGTTTTCCTTACCTTTGTGTCATTAAAGTAACATGTAAGCCTTCAGAGTAGGGAATAATTTGTTGAGACCGATGACCTCGCTGTCTGGTCTCCTTCCCCAAAACAACCCAACCCCAACCCAAGTAATTTGTGAAATACATTAATTGTGGTTCAGAAGGATATTTATTTTAATACATTTTCCAAATTCTGTGAAATATGTTACTTGGAGACAACGTTCAATGCAACAACAGAAACAGTAATTAATGGAAATTATATGGCCTGCTGAACATCAAAGTGTGTTTATAATTTGCATGAAACTACTACTTGTCATAAACATCTAGGGATCTTTTCCAGGAGCCATCACTCGAGGAGGAGTTTGGGATTGGAACATTCCAGAAATAAGTTTGCATTTATCCTTTTCTACTCATAACCTGTGTAACACTACAAATGCCAACCATTGACATGAACTGTTGTGACTGTGATACTTGGATTAATTGTGTTGTGTGATATTTAAATTTGTCAGAATCCAATTTCATGTATGATGATTATCTTTTCACCTATGACTTAAAAAGCTACAATTATATATGATATTATATAACAAAATGGCCATAAGAAAAATATGCTGAAATATGAATACTGATGGAAAGGTCAGAAACTTGAAAGTAGCCCCCCACTCCCACACAGACACACAAATTAATGTAATGTAATTGACTTTTAATCATCCTGCTTCTCTCATGTTATTGAAGAAATGTCATTCTAATGGCTGTAGACATCTTTTCCTGTGTAGTTAACAACAGTAAAAAAATTTCTCACATTTGCGTAGCATACAGTAGTGGCCATACGATCAGTTGCTAGAATGTTCTAGGGCATGCGCTTACATTATCAAGAGCTTATTGCGTAACAATTATCTTGTTTTATTCACCATTTTCCTTTCAATTTTTGTAAACTCTTGAGTGATAAATTTATTGCTGTATTTTATAAGAATGGCTAACATTAACATTATATATTATGTATGCCAAACAATAAGTGAATCTGCTGACGTGAACAAAATGATTAATCAGGGTAATGTCAGGGGTAGCCAAAGGGAATCCACATTTCAGCAGTTTGATATTTCACAGGTAAGTGACGAGCCAAATTTTA
The DNA here is from genome assembly GCF_023897955.1 of Schistocerca gregaria. NCBI lineage: Eukaryota > Metazoa > Arthropoda > Insecta > Orthoptera > Acrididae > Schistocerca > Schistocerca gregaria. The sequence continues at coordinate 555,003,057 of NC_064920.1, forward strand.
CTCAAAATTCTCTTGAAGTGCACATTTCAGGAGGAATTCCTAGTCATCAAGGGTGACAAATCATTATAATTGCCGAGTGAAATTTTCTTTTTTTCTTCCAAACGGGGTAGATAGAGAGATGCTGAATGAATTACATTTGGCTGTCAGGAGAGCAATGCGTGATGCCTCAAATGACTACCATAGCAGAATACTGTCAAGTGATTTTTCACGGAACCCAAAGATATTCTGGTCATATGTAAAAGCAGTTAGTGGCACCAAATTAAGTGTCCAATCTCTAGTGGATGAGACAGGAACTGAAATTGAGGGTAGCAAAAGCTGTAATGCTTAACTCCATTTTCAAATGTTCCTTTAGAAAGGAAACCCAGTAAAATTGCCCCATTTTAATCCTCGTACCACTGAAAAGATGAATGAAATAAGTATTAGCATCTGTGGTGTTGCGAAACAGCTGAAATCGTTAAAACTGAATAAAGTATCAGGGCCCAGTAGAATATCTATCAGATTCTTTATTGCATTTGTGGCTGAGTTAGCCCCTCTTCTAATTGTAGTCTGTCATAGATCCCTTGAACAAAACACCGTGCCTTGTTCTTGGAAAAAGGCACAGATCACACCTGTCTACAAGAAGGGTAGTAGAAGTGATCCACAAAACTACCGTCCAATAACCTTGATATCAATTTGTTGTAGAATCTTAGAACATATTCTGACTCAAACATCATGAGGTATCTTGAACAGAATGACCTCCTCAGTGCCACCCAGCATGGATTTCGGAAAAATCAATCATATGAAACCCACCTCCCACTTTTCTCACAAGATATGCTGAAAGCTTTGGATCTAATCAATAAGGTAGACAATGTATTTCTTGATTTCTGAAAAGCATTTGACTCAATACCAAGCCTACACTTATTGTCAAAAGTATAATAATATGGAGTATCAAGTAAAATTTGTGACTAGATTAAGAACTTTTTGGTAGGGAGCATGCAACATGTTATCTTGGATGTGGAGTCATTGTCAGATGTTGAAGTAATTTCAGGTGTGCTCCATGGAAGAGTGTTGGGATCCTCGCTGTTCATGTTGTATATTAATGATCTTGCAGACAATACTAATCGTAAAACCAGGCTTTTTGCAGATGATGCAGTTGCCTATAATGAAGTACTATAGGAGAGAAGTTGCATACATTTTCACTCAGATCTTGATAAGATTTCAATGTGGTTTAGAGATTGACAATTTGCTTTAAAAGTTTAGAAACATAAAATTTTGCACTACAAAAAATGAAAAAAATGCCGTATCCCATGACTATAATATCAATGAGTTACTAACGGAATGGGCCAAGTCATACAAATACCTGAGTGTAACACTTTGTAGGAATGTGAAATGGAATGATCCTATAGATTCGGTCATGGGTGATTTATTGGTATAATACCAGGAAGTGCAATCAATCTGCAAAGGAGATTGCTTACAAATCACTCATGCAACCCATTCTAGAGTATTACTCAAGTTTGTGGGACTCATACCAGATAGACATAACATGGGATATGGAATGAATACAGAGGAGAGTAGCATGAATGGTCTTAGGTTTTTTTTGTTTTTTTTTTTTTTTAATCTGTGGCAGAGTGTCACAGAGGTACTGAAGGAACTGAACTGGAAGTCTCTTGGAGACAGATGTAAACTATCTCAAGAAAGTCTATTAACAAAGTCTCAAGAACCAGCTTTAAATGATTACTCTAGGAATATTCTATTATATGCACAAATGCATTTCCCATTTACAGTCGCTCCCATCAACCCCCACGCCAAGTGTCATCTTTGTTTGCACGAATATTACTGTCCCCTACATATCGCTCACACAGGGATCATGAAGATAAGATTAGGATAATTACTGAATGCACAGATTCATTCAGACAATCATTCTTCCCGCACTCATTGTGTAATGGAACAGGAGGAAACCCTAATGACTGGAACAATGGAACGTACCCTCTGCCATCCACCTCATAGTGGTTTGCAGAGTATAGATATAAATATATACGTAGACAAAGAGGCAGTTCCAGGGTCACATATTCCTGTTAGTTTGATGATTTGAAACCAAGCAACATCAAATAGAAATATACACTCCTAAATGAATCAAGTTACGTTAATTTGCTACTTAAATATATGCAAACAATGCTAAGTCAACAACAATTAAAAGGTGAGCATTTGAACATGTGGATAATAAGTTTTCCAGCAATTTAAACATGTGCCTGATGAACAGCCATTTTCTGACCACAGCGATGTCGAAGATTTGATGTTTTACCAGATTCCTGATATTCACAGTACATTCGTGAACAGTCACGCAGGAAAGTTTCACTTCTTCGCTACCTCGGAGATGCTGTGTCCCATTGCTTGCGCAGCGACTATAACATCACATTCAAACTCATTTAAATCTTGATAACCTGCTAGTTTAGCAGCAGTAACCGATCTAACAACTGTGCCAGATACTTGTTGCCTTATATAGGCATTGACAACCTCAGCACTGTATTCTGCCTGTTTACACATCTCATTATTTGAATATGCATGCCTATACCAGTTTCTTTGGTGCTTCTGTGTATTTCAGGTAATATATGGTAAAACAATAGTTGGTGTGGTCATGGTTGAACAACAAATACTGAACATACACAAGGTAGAGATATCCAGATGGGTAACCATAATGTTCACAACAAAACTAACATGAATTGGCAGAACAGAGAACACATTGTCAAGATTATTAAAGTGACAGGAGCTGCCAATGTTATTTTGCTGGGGCCAGAAGGGCTATTTGCCCAGGAGCAATATGCACCATGAGCAATATGCAGAAACATTAGTGGATTTGCAAACTGACATTCAGATCATGAGAGAGAAAGTAAAGGAATCCTCCTGCCTAACTGCAATACAGAAAGATGAATATTCATGTTAGTATCACAATATTTGCCAGTGTTTGACAAAAGACCTAGAATTATTTGTGACCATATGTTCAAGATGGGGTATTTCCTCATCAGTGCTATACCTTTGGCAAAAAGGGAAGCTGTTATAAGGGAAATTGAAAGAATGATCAAATGGAATATAGCAGAATCTTCATAGTCCCCTCACTGCAGTCTGCTACTTGCTGTTGCGAAGCCAGGTAGCATTCACCTAGTGTTAAGTGCGAGAGCAATTAATAGAATTATATTATCAGTCAGAACAAAACCAGACAGTTTAAATGAACAACTATTAAACGACATGAAGTCAAATATCTAACAAATATAGATGTGTGATGTTCTAATTGATAGGTTGGTCCCATCCAGACAGTCTAAAATGTACTGCCTTTGACTGTTCAGGTAGAAACTGTCAGTTTTTTGTTGTTCCTTTTGGTTTGAACATCAGTGCAGGAGTTTTCATCTCAGCTTTGGATAATGTTCTGGGCCCAGAGCTGTTGAGTGTACTATAAATAGTATATGTAGACAATCTTTTAATTGTGATCACATGCTGGAAGGAACATTTGGAACTATTAGGCAAAGTGCTGAACAGATTCCTAAGTTTTGGAGTTAATGTCAATTTACAAAAATCAGAATATGACAGGTAGGATATTAAATCTGTAAGCCACCTTATTTCTCCATCTGGAATACTTGCAAATAAAAGAAACACTGAAGCAATTAAACATTTACCTGTACCTCAAACAGAAAGAAAGACAATTAAAAGCATTCCTTGGAATGGCATAATTTTTTCATAAATTTGTACCAAACCAGGTTTTAAACAGTGATGCCTTGCTGCACGTACTGTGTAAGGAATCTGCTTGGTTTTGGTCAAATATGTGTCAAAATAATTTTCAGACAGTAAAGAAAGCCTTAGTAAATGCAATCCTATTGCACCACATGGACCTGAATAAAGATTTTTTTTTTAGCCACAGATGCTCCTCCCCCCCCCCCCCCCCCCCCCCAAAATTGGAGGTGTTGACAGAAGACCTACTGTTTGTATAATAAGTTTTGTGACCAGAATTCTCATGGGGTGTCAATGACCATACTCAGTGAAGAAGTTAGAACCATTAGAATTTGTTTGTGCTTTATTAAATTTTAGTATTATGAGGGGGAACAAAAAAACTGGAATTCTTTTTTAAAAGCTATATATTTTCAAATTGTTTACAAAACAACAAAAGTTGATGGACATCCAGAATGAGGTTTGTCATCAATCAACATGTTGCCATTTTTAAATCTAGCAAACCATTTTTCTACTTGAGTTTTTCCAATAATGTCATTTTGGTAAGCTGTATGTTGTTCACTTAAACTTGCCACCCTAAAAAATGAAACAAGGACAAAACAGTGGTGACATGATGGCACCTACTGTTCCTATTATTTAAAGATGTGTAATAACATGAGTCTTTTAGAAGATGCTGATTCCTGATGGAAAGCTGTAAAGCAGAAACTTCAACAAATCACACACCTGATTCATCTTGTTGGTGTATATGCATACTCTTAACTTGTGTAAATGGTTCCATTACTTGTACTTAACATGCTTGGAGAAATTATGGAGTTTCCAAGGATATGAACAAAATTGTAGCCTTTGGTTATTTTCCTAATGAGTGGCACTGAGTTCACAAAGTTTTGAAATTGTATTGTTTGCCAGAAAGCAAAACATTTGAACCAATCTTGTCTGATTAAATTACATCCTATCATTTCTACAAAGCCTTTAGAATTAGTCTCCTTGGATGCTGTGGAGCCTTTCCCCAGGCTAGAGGAAGTGTGAACTATTTGTCTGCTTTATATGAAGTCTTCACAAAATTTTGGGCTGTATGCTACCAAGAACATAACGTCAACCACTCCATCAAAAGGATCTCTGAAGACTGCTTGCGTAGACTTCGCAAACCCACCATTTTTTTAACAGACAGTGCCTCGAATTTTATGGGTGACAAACAAATAAAACACATTTTAGTTTCTCATTTCCATCTGGAAGCAAATCCCATGGAAAGAGTTTTCAAAAATTTCAACAGATGTATTGGGACATATGACCCTACAAAACAGACTAAGTGGGCAGAATACTTAACTCCATTTCAGCAAATTGTAAACAATCTTTCATTTTCTACAGGATTTGCTCTAACAGAATTGTGTTATGTTAGTCAGAAGTGGACAAGTTGGTTAAACCACTACCTCAAATACCACCTGACAAAGTTCCTCCAGAGCAAAAGGTTCCATCAAGTCCTAACAACTTCAAGTGAAAATGCAGAACAGAGTAAAGAAATCTTTGGCAAAAGGCTAAAACACACATGTGGATATCAGACTGGAGAAGAAGTGCTCTTTAGAACACATCCAGCGACAAGTAAATTGAAGAAGTTAAGCCGTATATGGCAGTTACTGTATTTAGGCCAGTATGTGGCTGCTGATATTCCACACCCAGGATGTTATGTATTAGCACTTTTAAATTTAGGGAAGAGACAAGATTTATTCCTGCACAAAGATGTACAGAAATTTGTACATTGAGCACCGATGGACCTTAAACATTATTTTAGTTGAAATTTATATGAAAAATATGAACACATACAATTAGACACTGCATATAGTAACATTAACAGCTGACATACAAGCAAGCCGTTGAGAGAAATTTCTTTTCTGGCAGTATGTACTGTAAAGAGTCTATGAAGAGAAACCATACCAAAAGACATACACATAACAAAATAAATTAATTTTAAACCCAGATAATAAGAAATACTATCTATCCTGTAATAAAAATATACACACTGATATCTACAATATGCCTATCTTACTGTCTACACATTATTTACAATTAGAAAACCTGAGCTGAAAGCATTGGGAAAATACTCCAGATGAGAAAAGGAAATGAAATCATAAATAAAATATGCCATGTCACTCTGTCTAGTTTATGAAGTGGCAGCAAGAGAACACACACACAAAAAAGATTATCTTACACAAGCTTTTGGAGCTAGTGGCTCCTTCTTCAGCAGAAGAGTTAAAGAAGAGTGAAGGAAAAGGACTGGAGAGTTTTAGGAAAACAGCTACAGTTTTTTTATCTGTCCAATCACATTATATTGTCAAAAACTGATTATTTTTATTGCCTAATTTATGAGCCTCTCACAGCGTAAATTACTGGGGGAATTTCGAAAAAGGTAAGTTTTATGGATAGCAAATGTTAGAGGAGTAAAACCATTAGTTTATGAAAAATACAAACATTGCCATGTTATAAAGATAACATATAGTAAACATTGGAGAACAATTTGTAGTCATACTGCCCTGCTGACACTGTGCAGTTGTATGAGTGTGGTCTGTGCTGACCTACAGGGAGCCAAGCACTTTAGTTAATTTATGTAGTACTAAGTAGTGGAAGTGATGTAAATCCCCTCATAGACTACCATCTTAACACTGCTGGGGAGGTTTGAGTATGTCAATGATCCACTGAGCTATGCTGGCGGGAGTTATGCGCCTGGTAGGGCCACCCATGCCAGACTGGTGAATTGGTTTAAGATTTCAGATGAAGTGTAGTCCCTCTAAGGAACTTCCTTATTGGAACTATGTGGATGGCAGCCTCATGGTCCCTTATCTATGCCTGATATTACTTCAACTTATTTGTAGCATTCACGCTTCCCAAGCACGGGGTCCCAGGTTCGATTTCCGGCGGGGTCAGGGATTTTCACCTGCCTCGGGATGACTAGGTATTGTTGTGTCATCTTCATCATCATCATTCCTCCTCATTCGGTCGGAGGAAGGCAATGGCAAACCACCTCCACTGGGACGTTGCGTAGTACGGCAGTGCGGATCTCCCGCATCGTTCCCCTAAGCTATGTCAAGGAGTATGGGACATCATCATCATCATCATCATCATCATCATCATCATCATTATTTGTGTCAGGCTTCTTCTCATTTCTTTGCTATAGGTCTCCCTTGAACAACTCTTTGTTTTTTCAGGTTTTGAGGCCTTAGGGTGCCTTTCATTTTCCTCTTCACTCTTCACCTTCTGGGGTGGTCGGGCTCTGAGAGACATAGTGAAAGCAGCGTAACTAGAGAAAGGAGACCCTGAAGAACAAAGCCATGGTCCTCCATGTTAGAGGTTCCTGATTGAGGTTAACATCCTGTCTGTGGGAAACAAATTCTAAGGCTGCTCACAGAAATAATAATGAGCCTCAGAATAAGATGGATAAAATCATGATGACCATGCCCCAGAAAAGGACAAAGAACTGGAAAATAATGTACTTTTAAGAGTTGGCACATGAGATACTAAAGAGCAGGAATTTGTTATAGAAACTGAAGAGCATAAAATAAGCACATTTGCAATAACTGAGGTAAAGAAAAGGAGGAAGTCTCAATCATAAGATGAAGGTACACACTGTTCTACTGTGGTGTTGATAAACATCTATGAGCACATTCAGGAGCGGGGATCCTAATTCACAAGAAATTTAATAAGAACATTACTAATGTTAGCTGTGTCAAGGAAAGGATAATCAAGATGATAATAGAGGAATATGAATCTATATTTAACATTATTTCTGTATACTCACCTGATGTGGGAAGACTTAAACAAGAAAGAGAAATGTATTATAATAATCTTCAAACTTTAACTGATGCTATTCCCAAAACAGGAAAAATCTTACTCATGAGAGATCTCAATGGATGTGCTGCCAATTTGATTATTCCAAGCATTAAACAAAGATTTAATGAAACATAAATAAATAAAAGTGAAGAAGACCTCATCCATTTTTGTGCATTCAACAAATTAGGTATTAATAACACATACTTTGACAATAAGCTGCAATATGAATATACATGGAGTAATGTAAAAGGCCAGTGCTCAGTTATTGAGTACATCATAACCAATAGAGCCATTCATCCAAATCAAATATTAAATGCGAGAATGTTAACATCATGTGTAAACTGAACAAGAAACTTAGAAAAAAAATTGGAGGCTTACTGAAGAAAGAATTAAAATTGAAGTCGTAGAGGATGACAGTACTAGGATTATGTAACGAAATTGATTAAAGGTGAAAATCCTTGATAACCTATATCTAGACAAACAAGATGCAGAAGCTAGGTGGTTTACTCTCAGATTGAATATACAAGAGGCAGCACAAAAAGCTTTGGGTATGAAAAGGGTGAATGTGATAGGAGGTAGTACTATGTAGAGGACACCATGGTTTAACCAATATGGTAAAGAATTAGCTACTGAGAAGAAGAAAGCATTTCTAAAATATAAAGCCAATCGAAGTCAAGATATGGAGTATAAGATCATTCATAATAGGGTAAACTTGGAAATTCAAAAAATCAGTGATTATCAGGAGCAATGTATAAAAGGTATGGAATCATAGCTTTATGAATCGCAAAAGAAAGCAAGGTGAATGCCCCAGAAGCAAAAGAAAGATATTAATGCACACATTCAGATACACAATGTAAACAAAATCCAGCGATAAAATTATTTTAAATTACAGTATAAGGACATAAGAAATATGGAAATTGAAACTAGTCGCCAAAGCACAGAAAATGACAACCAAATAGATTTCTCATTGAAGGAAATACGCACTGCAATAAAAACACTTAAAATAGAAAATCTTCAGGGCCAGATGGCATATACTCGTATAATAAGGGGTGGCAAGTATTATAACAACAAATTCGTACCTTGTTTAACAGCATCATGAAGGGAAGCAGGATATCAAGACAATGGAAAGGAAGTATTACCAGTCCAGTGTATGAAGGAGGAGATAAGCAAGTATTAGATAATTACTGGGGAATTGTCCTGCTTGGTACTACCTTAAAACTGTTAACATCAGTAATTAGAGGCAGATGCAGAATAATATACACTCCTGGAAATTGAAATAAGAACACCGTGAATTCATTGTCCCAGGAAGGGGAAACTTTATTGACACATTCCTGGGGTCAGATACATCACATGATCACACTGACAGAACCACAGGCACATAGACACAGGCAACAGAGCATGCACAATGTCGGCACTAGTACAGTGTATATCCACCTTTCGCAGCAATGCAGGCTGCTATTCTCCCATGGAGACGATCGTAGAGATGCTGGATGTAGTCCTGTGGAACGGCTTGCCATGCCATTTCCACCTGGCGCCTCAGTTGGACCAGCGTTCGTGCTGGACGTGCAGACCGCGTGAGACGACGCTTCATCCTGTCCCAAACATACTCAATGGGGGACAGATCCGGAGATCTTGATGGCCAGGGTAGTTGACTTACACCTTCTAGAGCACGTTGGGTGTCACGGGATACATGCGGACGTGCATTGTCCTGTTGGAACAGCAAGTTCCCTTCCCGGTCTAGGAATGGTAGAACAATGGGTTCGGTGACGGTTTGGATGTACCGTGCACTATTCAGTGTCCCCTCGACGATCACCAGAGGTGTACGGCCAGTGTAGGAGATCGCTCCCCACACCATGATGCCGGGTGTTGGCCCTGTGTGCCTCGGTCGTATGCAGTCCTGATTGTGGCGCTCACCTGCACGGCACCAAACACGCATACGACCATCATTGGCACCAAGGCAGAAGCAACTCTCATCGCTGAAGACGACACGTCTCCATTCGTCCCTCCATTCATGCCTGTCGCGACACCACTGGAGGCAGGCTGCACGATGGTGGGGCGTGAGCGGAAGACGGCCAAACGGTGTGCGGGACCATAGCCCAGCTTCATGGAGACGGTTGCGAATGGTCCTCGCCGATACCCCAGGAGCAACAGTGTCCCTAATTTGCTGGGAAGTGGCGGTGTGGTCCCCTACGGCACTGCATAGGATCCTACGGTCTTGGCGTGCATCCGTGCATCGCTGCGGTCCAGTCCCAGGTCGACGGGCACGTGCACCTTCCGCCGACCACTGGCGACAACATCGATGTACTGTGGAGACCTCATGCCCCACGTGTTGAGCAATTCGGCGGTACGTCCACCCGGTCTCCCGCATGCCCACTATACGCCCTCGCTCAAAGTCCGTCAACTGCACATACGGTTCACGTCCACGCTGTCGCGGCATGCTACCAGTGTTAAAGACTGCGATGGAGCTCCGTATGCCACGGCAAACTGGCTGACACTGACGGCGGCGGTGCACAAATGCTGCGCAGCTAGCGCCATTCGACGGCCAACACCGCGGTTCCTGGTGTGCCCTCTGTGCCGTGCGTGTGATCATTGCTTGTACAGCCCTCTCGCAGTGTCCGGAGCAAGTATGGTGGGTCTGACACACCGGTGTCAATGTGTTCTTTTTTCCATTTCCAGGAGTGTATAAACACCAGATGAACAGGACGGATTCAGGAAAAACAGGAGCATTTTCAGATTGTGGAGAAATTCATAGGGCTGGACAGATGCACAGATGGAGTCATTGCCAAGCACAACATAATTGCAAGATGAGAGATCATAGTGAACAAAGACTCGTGGCAGGGAATACAGTTTCAGAGAAGGAGTATGGATGTGCAAAATATGTTCAGGTACTTGATCGATTCGTCCTCATTCAGGAGGTGGGAGTGTTTGATGAACTTGGTCAGGAGGATGAGTCATTCACCGTAGAGGATGATGACAAGTGATACTTGTAAGTCCTCTGGGTGGGTCGTACATATTCCCAGGAGGATCCATGGTAGTGCTTCTAACCAAGATGTTACATGAGTACCGTCTTAAGTGTGTGGTGTCTAAGATTCATGAGACCATTGCTCAGTAGTTGGCAGGCCTGGGTGGAAGTTTTCAACACTGCACAGCTCACAAAGTTTGGAGAACAGTGAGTATTCGAGTTGGTGACCCTGGTCACTGTTTATAAATGAAGGACAACCAAAATGATAAGCACAGGAGTTGTCGAAGGCATGGGTGACTGAATCAGCTGTAAAATAAAACAGAGAAATGTTGTCGACCCACCTCGTATCCTGGTTGATGATTACAAGTATATATCAAAAGCCCTGGGAGGGAGGGAGGGAGGGAGGGAGGGAGGGAGGGAGGGAGGGCGCTTATGATGTCAGAGTGTACATGATGTAGGCATCCTTTGGGGATGCCAAACTGTCCTAGCGAGGGCTGTGCGTGTTGTCCAACTTTACTTTCCTGGCAAGGTACACAGGCCCGCAACAATCATTCCTAAACCCAGCCAGACTAATCGTTCAGTTAGCATCTTAGTAGTAGCCTTGAAACCTGGGTGAGCAAGACAGTGTCAGTTGTGGAAAACTGCTCATTGGAGAGGGGAGGTGCCTTTGGTTTGAGAGAATCCGACAGTGTCCCACATGATGGGGGATGGCTGAGCCAGGTACTGTGTATGGCTCAAGAGTCAGTGCACGTTCTGTGTCTTTTAGCAACTCTTCCAGTTCAGTGGGAACATGATAATGTTCACTCAGGAGGTTATCTGCGACAACATTGTTAGAACTGCGTATACAGTGTACTTTTGTTGAATACTGGCTGATTAGGTGCAAATGCCACAAGGACTGGGGATGAATGTCTTTCCCCAGGCTGCAGATGGCATCTGCAAGTGGCCAATGGTTGGTAAAAACAGTAAACTCATGGCCTTCAATATCTGATCACGTCACAGACCACGAGGAGTTTGCAGTTGAACATAGACCACTTGCATTGTGAGGAGAAAGTTTTTAGAGAAAAATTGGGGAGGTTTATTAGTATTGCCAAAATGCTGTTGCAAAACCATACCTTTTGAAACTTCCTGGCAGATTAAAACTGTGTGCCCGACCGAGACTCGAACTTGGGACCTTTGCATTTCGCGGGCAAGTGCTCTACCAACTGAGCTACCGAAGCACGACTCACGTCTGGTACTCACAGCTTTACTTCTGCCAGTATCCGTCTCCTACCTTCCAAACTTTACAGAAGCTCTTCTGCGAACCTTGCAGAACTAGCACTCCTGAAAGAAAGGATACTGCGGACACATGGCTTAGCCACAGCCTGGGGGATGTTTCCAGAATGAGATTTTCACTCTGCAGCGGAGTGTGCGCTGATATGAAACTTCCTGGCAGATTAAAACTGTGTGCCCGACCGAGACTCGAACTCGGGACCTTTGCCTTTCGCGGGCAAGTGCTCTACCAACTGAGCTACCGAAGCACGACTCACGTCCGGTACTCACAGCTTTACTTCTGCCAGTATCCGTCTCCTACCTTCCAAACTTTACAGAAGCTCTTCTGCGAACCTTGCAGAACTAGCACTCCTGAAAGAAAGGATACTGCGGACACATGGCTTAGCCACAGCCTGGGGGATGTTTCCAGAATGAGATTTTCACTCTGCAGCGGAGTGTGCGCTGATATGAAACTTCCTGGCAGATTAAAACTGTGTGCCCGACCGAGACTCGAACTCGGGACCTTTGCCTTTCGCGGGCAAGTGCTCTACCAACTGAGCTACCGAAGCACGACTCACGTCCGGTACTCACAGCTTTACTTCTGCCAGTATCCGTCTCCTACCTTCCAAACTTTACAGAAGCTCTTCTGCGAACCTTGCAGAACTAGCACTCCTGAAAGAAAGGATACTGCGGACACATGGCTTAGCCACAGCCTGGGGGATGTTTCCAGAATGAGATTTTCACTCTGCAGCGGAGTGTGCGCTGATATGAAACTTCCTGGCAGATTAAAACTGTGTGCCCGACCGAGACTCGAACTCGGGACCTTTGCCTTTCGCGGGCAAGTGCTCTACCAACTGAGCTACCGAAGCACGACTCACGTCCGGTACTCACAGCTTTACTTCTGCCAGTATCCGTCTCCTACCTTCCAAACTTTACAGAAGCTCTTCTGCGAACCTTGCAGAACTAGCACTCCTGAAAGAAAGGATACTGCGGACACATGGCTTAGCCACAGCCTGGGGGATGTTTCCAGAATGAGATTTTCACTCTGCAGCGGAGTGTGCGCTGATATGAAACTTCCTGGCAGATTAAAACTGTGTGCCCGACCGAGACTCGAACTCGGGACCTTTGCCTTTCGCGGGCAAGTGCTCTACCAACTGAGCTACCGAAGCACGACTCACGTCCGGTACTCACAGCTTTACTTCTGCCAGTATCCGTCTCCTACCTTCCAAACTTTACAGAAGCTCTTCTGCGAACCTTGCAGAACTAGCACTCCTGAAAGAAAGGATACTGCGGACACATGGCTTAGCCACAGCCTGGGGGATGTTTCCAGAATGAGATTTTCACTCTGCAGCGGAGTGTGCGCTGATATGAAACTTCCTGGCAGATTAAAACTGTGTGCCCGACCGAGACTCGAACTCGGGACCTTTGCCTTTCGCGGGCAAGTGCTCTACCAACTGAGCTACCGAAGCACGACTCACGTCCGGTACTCACAGCTTTACTTCTGCCAGTATCCGTCTCCTACCTTCCAAACTTTACAGAAGCTCTTCTGCGAACCTTGCCAGGAAGTTTCATATCAGCACACACTCCGCTGCAGAGTGAAAATCTCATTCTGGAAACATCCCCCAGGCTGTGGCTAAGCCATGTCTCCGCAGTATCCTTTCTTTCAGGAGTGCTAGTTCTGCAAGGTTCGCAGAAGAGCTTCTGTAAAGTTTGGAAGGTAGGAGACGGATACTGGCAGAAGTAAAGCTGTGAGTACCGGACGTGAGTCGTGCTTCGGTAGCTCAGTTGGTAGAGCCCTTGCCTGCGAAAGGCAAAGGTCCCGAGTTCGAGTCTCGGTCGGGCACACAGTTTTAATCTGCCAGGAAGTTTCATATCAGCGCACACTCCGCTGCAGAGTGAAAATCTCATTCTTCACCATACCTTTTGTTTGACATATCACTCTTGTTGACAGCGATGGACATGTGGGCTTCAGGTATTGGGTCTGCCAGTGTGGCAGGGTGGGTGAGGGCAGACTTGAGGGTCTCAAATGCTTAGATCATGTCATCAGAACATGGGACTTTCCTCATCCCCAAGGTGTTTCACTGATTAGGGCATCAGCGAATGGTGCCTCAAAGGAGGCAGCATGCAGTAAATGATGATGGCAGAAGTTTATAATGCCTAGGAACCTCCACAACTCACAGTAATGCGTTGGCAGAGGGAGGTTATAGATTAACCCTACACAGTCAGAGGTCAGACGGATGCCCTCAGCTGATACTGTATAGCAAAGAAAAGTTACAATCTCATGAGACAATTGAGACTTCTCATGGTTAATTTTGACTCCATTGTTCTGGAGCATATCCTGGACTTGTGGCAAATGCCATTCAAGTTTCTCTGGAAGGAGGACAAAATCAAGATAGCTTTCAAACAGGCATATGCAAATGGGAGATTGCACAACTAAGAATCAATAAACCCCTGCCAAATCTAGGTCACATTTCTGAAATAATGTGGCATGAAACAGTACTCAAATAGACCAACAGAGCAGTCTTGGGACTATCATCTTTGAACATTGGAATTTGGTGGTAAGCTTTGCGCCAATCATGTACATTGAACGCATGCATGCCATTGAGAAGTTGGGTGAAGTCCTGAATATGTAGGATTGGATAACTGTCTGTAATGGTGCGAGAGTTCAGAACCCTGTAGTCCCCGCGCAGACAAAATGAACCCTCTTTCTTATGGACAAGGTGTTTGGGGGAAGACCAATTGCTATTTGCTATCTGATGGGCATTAAATATAAATCTGCGTTAAATAGTTCACCATAGCTGATTTAGCATGGCACAGCTTTTTGGGACAGACACCTAGCCTTATGTCATCCAAGGGGTCTCCCGATCATATAGATTGTGTTACAAATACCATTAGTAATTGTACGTGTGCATACATTGCATGAATCTGTGGGGGTAACGTCATTGTTGGTTCAAGAGGGGAGGGAGTACCAAGAAAGATCACCAGGGAACAAAGTGTCATTGATCATGGAGACCTATGCAGGAGGTGGTGACAGAGGAAGCCACAGTTGCTGAAGTGTTGACAGGGCATGATGAATACTCAGGGAAAGAGCTGATGTGGTGTCTGATGAACTTGCACCAGTTTTGTAGATGTTGCTTTGGTCAGCTGGGGAAACATGGCATTGTGTGCTTGTAGAGCATCTGAACCAGAGCACTCGAGCATAAGCTCAGCCAATGATGAAGTAAGAGAGCCACAGAGGGGGGAAAAGGGAGCAGAGCCGAATGAGCTTGGGAATAGAGAGCGAGAGGCTTGGTTAAGCAATGAGGCTGACTGGATATTAGGTGATAACCCGAAATGTTTAAGGAAGTCTATACCCAGTACAGACTTTCCCACATCTGCAGCATGGAAAGTCCATAGAAAATTATTAGGTTGGTTGATATGCAAACAGGGACTTATGTGATGTGAATGAGGCTAGCCTTCATGCCTTTATCAATAAGAAATCTTATGGCCAATGTTTGGCCCACCACATAGAGATGACCACCAGAAAAGGAGATGGTGTTTGCCAACTGTTGTTTCATAAGGTGCACTTTGGATGCGGCATGGACTGGGGTGCATAGATTGGTTGGGGAGCAGAGATTGGGAGTGCATAGGGAGCACAGGAATTCTGTTCAATGTTGCCAAAGGTAGTGTGGAACCAACAGATGGGGTACACAGGTTGGCGGATACTCAGTGCTGCATGCACAATATCTGTTGGCTTCCACAATGAGTCAGCCGAGTTCTTGGAAGAGGGCTCAGCAGTGCTCAGTAAGAGTCAGCCAGTAGGAGCAGGCAGTGCACAAAGGCTGCTACCAGGTGGCTGTGTGTCCTCTTGAATTGCTGTGTGTGCTCTCGCACGTCCTCTGTCAGGTGGGTGAGATGGAAGGGGAGGGTCATCAGTGGTACCAACACTGGTCTCTGTGTGCTCATCAGGTTAGCTAGCAGGTGCCTACAATGAAAGATGCTATATGCCTGGTCTACAGGGTGTAGTTTAGACTCCAAAGAGCCTGAAGGTACTGAAGTTGCAGCTCATAAAGTAGCTTTGTAAGCCACAAGGCACATAATGCGATGTCAGGCATGAACTGGACAACGACCAATGCCCTTAGCTGATGGCAGAGTTGGGATGGAGTCAATGAAAACGAGCTTTCTTTGTGGATAACGTAGTGAATAACTCTGAATAGAGGGTGCGAATAGATGCATGATTATCAGTATTTTGGCAACTGAATATATCCAGACAGTAGACAGACAGAGAATGAGGTCACCAATAAGGTCCGTGTAGTCATTTAGATGGCTCACCAGGCGAATAATGCATGTGTGTTCATCTGCAACGCTGCGCAGGTCAAAAAGGTTGCTAGCCAGGTCAGACTAGGTCCTCGGGTTGTCTTTCAACTGGGGGCTATTTAGGGTACTTGCCAGTAAGAACACTTTACGTCAGAGAAAATTGAATCAGTGCATCCTGAGGCTTTGAGGGAAATATGGCACTGTGACACTGACAGCAAAATCTTGACTGAGCAATTATTGGTTTCCAACTAATTTCTTCATGGAGGGATCAAGATGGTAACCGCACACAGTGCAAGACGTGGTAGGCATGAAAGCATGGTTGACCAACGTGGCAGGTATGATTATGGTCATCAAATGCATTGATGGAGTACTTTCATGCATTGTGAGAGTGCGATGTGATGCATCGTATGAGGCCCACATGAGGGGGAGGGGGGCCGAGATCACATGGCACAGAAGTCACGGATGCATGATAGGCTATCACGGGTGGTACAGCTGTGGCTGTGATAGGTGATAATGGATGATGCATGGTACACAAGAGTAGCAAATGAACAGTACCTTCAGCAACATGTTGTGTGTAAAAATTTACAGTCTGACAGTTGCTGGATTCTGACAGTGGTGTATGTAGCTGAACTGAATAGTTCTCGCACCGTGTGTCTGCATCCACCAGTAGTAGCAGGTACGGCAAAGTGGCATAAAAAAATTGGGGGGCTTCAACACTGTTCTGCAAAGGACTGCCCTCTTGGGGTCTTGGTTTTGATTAGGTGTTGTTACTGTCCAATGCACCACCCAGACTGTGGGAGTATTGTTTTGGGAATTGGTGGATGGCATCTTATCCCACAAACAAGAAGGGAAAAACAAATGATCTACAGAAAGCTCTGTGTTACCTAGATGAGACCAACACAAATGTAGACATCCCAGAGATTGCCTGTTTTACTTCAACAGCCATCCAGCATGGGCTCACCTTGACGTTCAAGGTTTTTTCTTAACCCTTTAAGTGACAAAATGGGTATTGATATCTGGGTTGAAACACACATATTCAACAGTTTGTGGAGCACTGAGGTCGACATGACCTTGATGCAGTGACACTTGGTTCACTTTATTACGAACTTGGATATATTAGAGGGAGGAAATGTCTCTGTTCCTATGTAATGGTGACATGAGGTAGGTGCTGCACTTGAGATTCACAGTCCACAGATGAGGAAATGAGATGAAAGAACACAGGGTTTGTTATGTCGTATGGCATATGGCTCATTGTTTGTAGAGTGCACACAACTCACAGTCACTGAAATAAAGGCTGAAAAGGCAAAAACGAGCCTGGGGTCACCAACTGTGGTAATTCTCTCCCTTTACTTGTATGGAGAAGAAATAACAACCACTAACACAAAATACATTAAAAACAATTTTATCAAATAACTATAGCACATATACACAAAGTTTGACAAGAGAGTACCTATGAATTTAGTGAAAATCATGGAAGATTTATAGCCTATATAGGTAATAAAACAAGATTTAAAACATATGAAGGATTCACAGATGAAATTACAGTACATGAAGGAATTAGACAAGGAGACTCACTAAGCCCACTCCTGTGCAGCTTAATAACGGACCACATCATTGATGGCATAAAAAAGAAACCAGGCTATAAAATAGAAAATAAAGTGGTAAATATTATATGTTATACTGAGGATGCTGTACTGATAGAAAATAATGAGGATAATTTACAAAGTGACTTAACCAATTTAATAAAACAGCTAAGCAATATAACAAGGAAATCTCATAAAAAACTAAGAGTATGATAATATCAAAAGCACATGTATGATGTAAATTAGAAATAGATGGTGTATCAGTTGAACAAGTGATGAGCTTTAATTATCTACAGGCTGTTATTACTAGGTATGAAGATTTAACCAAGGAAGTGAAAAATCAAGTTACAAAGGCGGTAAGGGCAGCCAGATGCCTGCAAATACTGTACGGAGAAACAAGTTTATGTCAACAGAGGGGAAACTAAAAGTATAAAACAATGGTGTGGCCTGTTTTGACATGTGCAGCAGAAACTAGAGCAGAAACAAAAATGATAAAATAAATGGCAATGCAAATGAAGGTACTAAGACAGATCCAAGGAGTAACCACATGGACAAAATAACAAATGTGTTATAAGGCAACAGTGTGGAATACAATATGTAAATCAATGTATTAAATCAAGGAATAAAACTGGAAGGATCATTTGGATAGGATAGATCCCACAAGACTTGCTAACATGGACGACGGAAAGGGAAACAACTACACAGATAACTACCCAAAACATGGTATGGCAGTTTGTCCAATACAGTCAAGAAATCTCTCACACACACACACACACACACACACACACACACACACACACACTAGGAAAATAGGAAAAAGCCTAGAGTGGTCTAGGAAGAGGGCTATAGTAGTTTCGAAAAGTCATTAAGAACTCCAGGTCAGTGGAGACTTACCAGACAGGACAAGAAGGAAAGACTGATTGTTGGGGACTGCGCCAGAGGAGATTTGAAAACCTGAGTGCTGAAAGGTGGAAGGGAGAGTAAAATGCAAGACAGAGATTACTGCTAAAACATCATGCACAAATTAATAAGAGTGGAGATCTAAGTGCATTGTAGGTAACAGAGGTGGGAGAGGGAATGGCAAGAAGTATACTGGTCAGAAAAATGAAAGATGTTGAAAACTAAAAACGAGAGAAGAAAGGAGTAGTTACTGTGAAGAAATGCTGAGACAGAAGGAACTGACATAAATTAAGGCCAGGTGGGTGGAGTTCTGAGAAACTGGTGAGTAGGGCAAGAACCCAGAAGGTGAGCATAGTGAAGCTGACACTGAAGTCATGACCGTCATGCTGTAGAGCAGGCTCTGTGACAGGATATTGTGTGTTACCCGTATATACCCTCTGCCTAAGTCTATTCATCCTAACTGATAACTGGGTGGTAATCATGCTGATAGTAAAAGGCTGAACATTGTTTACATAACAGCTGGTACATGACGTGTCATTTCACAGGTGGCTCGCCCTTTGGTAGTATATATTTTTCCAGTTACAGGGCTGGCATAGGTAGTGGCAGGAGAGGGCATAGGGCAAGTCTTGCAGCAGGGATGATAATGGGGGTAGAAGCCAAAGGATAGGGAGATGGGTGATAAAGCAAATCTTGTAGCACCGACAATCGTAGGGGTAGGAGCCGTAGGGGAGGGAGATGGATGAAGAAAGAGCATATGGTCCGACAAGGATACTGTGGAGATTGGGAGGGCAACAAAAAGCTATTCTAGGTGTGGTGGGTAAAATTTTAGTTTTCTACTTATTTCATTTTCTGACCACCTCTTCCCCCCCCCCTCCCCCACCTTGCCCCCCCCCCCACCCCCCACCCTGTCACATACAATGTACTTAGTTTTCACTCTTATTCACTCATGCACAATTTTTTAGCTTAATCTCTGTCTTGCAGAGACTTTTAAGCTCTCAGGTTTTCAAACTCATATGGTGCAGTCCCCAACAATCAGTCTTCTCTTCTTGTCCCATTCGGTGAGCCTCCCCTGACACAGGATTTTGGTTGACCTTTCTGGACTGTACCCCTTTTCCTAAGCCTCTCCAGTCCTTTTCCCTTACACCTCTTCCTGCCCCTTTGACTCCTGGGCTGGAAGAAGGAGCCCCTGATTCCAGAAGATTGCATAAGTTAACTCTTTTTGTGTGTATGTTTTCTCCTACTGAGGCTTGGTGAGTATATTTTTTTACCTACCATATATATGCTTGCATTTATATAGCTGAGGCATTGCCAATGACAAGGGAACATTCTCAAATGTCAATAAACAATTTTGATTAAATGTGGGGCATGTGTAGAGGGGACAAAATAAAACAATAGATATTTTTTTGTTTGTCACTAGTTTCACTTCTAAGGGATAAAACACACCCCAACAGGTAATTTGGACTATTAGGTTTAGAGGGAATACCTTCAAAATGCGAAAAATGTTTTTCATACAAAAGTTGATATACAATTAATGATCTTGAAAACTGTATAATCAACTTTCGTAAGATCTGAAATTATGCAAAATATCACAGCACCATTAATTAATTTATGTTACAACATAAATTAAAGAAGCTTTCAAGCCACTTATATCTATGTCTAATAAAAGTGCTTTCTGAAGTACCATTTTTGGAAAATAAAATGTACACAATTTGCTGTTATAGTATTTGTAACATATCTAATTACAATTTCTAAACATTTATCATCATCCTAATTATTTGTTTTACTAATATTTGTTTTACATATTAAATTGTTGTTTTATGTTTTACATTCACTTTTTTTGTTCCTTGTTTACTGTTTCACATACATGTATTTTGCTAACTGAAAATAATAAGTAACTCATAATTATTATAGAAAATCACTACGATAATAATATCTGTAAAGTAGTGCTTAAAACATAACATTTTTTTATACCATACTCATAAAATGAGTGAAATTATTTCACCTAATATACACAATGGAGAACACTATGTAAAACAAAATTCAGTAGGATTTCAAATTGTCGTAGATGATCCTCTAAATATCCTGATTTGTATCAAGCATATTTCAATAAATTGGTAAATCTTGGCAAAGAGAATTGATTTTGTACTAGTGAATGCAGTTTGATTATATTGTTTCTCAAGTGGAGGCTGACATCATAATCATTCAACAGAACTAGAACTGAAAATCTCCTCATAAAGTTCTCCCAATATTGAAAGCCATATACATCCCATGGCTGTACATTTACCACTGAGATCTTACAAATATATGTTAACCTGCCTAGGTGTTTGTTTATCAGATTTCAATGCTGTCACAAGGACATTTGGCACTTCAAAAAGAGATTCTCGAGATCTCAGTCCAAACTCATGATTATTTTCTTTTAAAACTATGAAAAGGTGGGTGGTTGGTGTGAAAAAATTGCTTTGAGTGTTGCACCCAAGGTCAAGAAACTTGGTCATCTGATGATCCCAAAGGGCTTGACAATACAGGTACAACCATGGAATATATACAGCTTTTGATGTTGGAAGAACTTTGTTAGAAGATTTTCAGTTCTAGTTGTGATGTCATTATTCACTTCAGAAACAATATGATCAAGCTTCAGTCACTATTACATAATCAGTTCTCTTTATCAAGGTTTACCAATGTACTGAAATATGTCTGATACAAGTCATCAAATTAATGGTGCACTGACATGAAGATATTGTAAGCTTTACTGTTTGCTGCAAGAACTTTAACTAGCAAGGGGTTGTATAATTTTGAGGTTTGTAATGCCACTTTCTGATCAAAAGTATAACAAATTGTGATGTGCACTAAAGATTCTGCTTACAATTGTTTACAGACAAAGTCTTCATATGTAATGTGAAACTTTTGAAGAGATCTTTTGCATATGCCACCCAAGCTGCATAAGATTATTAAGATTTCTTGTGGGAGTGACAAAATTAGAGCCTAGAAGTAACAACTTGATGCTTTTTGTCACAGTAGGAAGACCACAGACAACAAATGTCTGCAAAAACTAGTATCTCAGGCTCTAGAAGAGCATGCAATTTACAAAGGATAGAGAGCAAGTACGCATTTTTTTGCTAAAAGTCAACTCTGCTGAAAAACAACATTTTTTGAATTAGGACAGTGAAATAAGTAACTTTGAATACTGATTTATAGGAATAAGAAAAATTATATTTTAACGTTCAATAATACAAAGGACTTACACATAAGACTGTGTTAGCAAGATGACATCACAGAGTACACAGCACACTGCAGAAAGGCCTATTAAACTCATTGCTCATAAACATATTGCTCATATATCCCTCACACCACCCTTTGAAAATATATTTTGGATATCACTTTTACAAAACAAATCTGTATTTTTTCACTATCTTCTGAAACTTGTTTTTGTTCAATGCTTTGGTTAGTAGATCAGTCAACACATCATCTATAGACAAGAAGTCTCTCTCATTATTCATTTGCTCTATATGATCCTTTATGAAATATTGCTTTATACTGATGTGTTTGGCTCTACCACTAGTAACATAATTTTTGGCTAAAATTATAACTTCCGTGTTGCCACAGAAGATCTTGGTAGGTTCCATACTGATATTAAGTTCTATCTCTCATGTACTAGAGTCCTGATTCACAAAGCTTCTTGAATTGTGTGTCATAAAGTCCACTGAAAACTGATCAGGATTGGAAGTCAACAGGCCAGTCTTCAGACAATGATTCCATCCCATACAGGTACTCACGTGACCCTGATTCAGACAGTTAGTCAACAGATAGTGACATAGCTTAGTGTTCTGTTAATAGCAACTCATGCAAGCAGAGTAAATACTTCATTGTGTGATTAAATTCCTGCACAGAAGCTGCACAAGTTTTTATGGTTTGTTTTATTAAGCATTTTTGTGCCCTGTATCATTTCCAGGACAAGGAATGTGATCGCTGTAGCAAAGTTAGACATATAGCTGATGTTTATCAAAGCATTCTTTAACTAGATTGATACTTGCTGTAAAGAATACACATTAAGTTGCAGGTAATTACAAGAAACTTCCAGCCACAACCTGCATCAGTTAAAGAGAGACACACACCATTCATACCCACAAGCACACCTCATGGTGCGATTTTGGCAGTCATGTGTACATGAGGAGCACAATATTTGCAATGCATTCTCTTCAACACCTTAGAGGTGTTATGTGACAAATCTTCCTCTCTCTATGAAGCCAGTCTGGGTTGTGCCAAAGACTATACTTCACATGTCACACTCAAATTCATGGGGACTATCAGAACCCTATATGTGTTGGATTCATATCCAGTCCTTCACTCAGAATACCTCCTGACTGAACTCACAGGTAGCTGCCTCTTTTGCAAAATTGATCTGCCACTGTGCATATCTCCAGCTTTCATTTGACAAAAAGTCCTCTTCATTCATGGTCATTAACACACATTTGGTGAGTACTGCTCATACACTTGCCATTCAGCATTGTTAGTGTTCCAATCATTGTGCAGCACTATTTTGAACAACTTATATGCAATATCCCCAGTTGTGGTAGTTATCTGAGTGACATAATTGCCACAGGCCATATGGAAGCTGAACATCTGCTGGTCCTGCTCTTCACCAAAGTCCAGCAGAATGGTTTAGAGTGTTATGTAAAGAAGTGATTTTTCGGACTTTGAGTGGAATACCTAGGCTTCATACTCAGCAGTAGAGGCATAGATCTGAGGCAAAAACATGTGGGAGCCATCACTGTTGAAATTTTAAAGTGTACTGTGATATGGGTGAGGATTTGGTACTTAAATTATAAATTATTACACAGGCATCATCACTATTGATAAACATATTCCACAATGTGCGTGTACACACACACACACACACACACACACACACACACACACACACACACACACACAGAATGGTACTTCTGCCACACTGTCATATTTACACTGAGATGTTTTGGTGCAAACTAGACGCTGGCCCAAAGAGCACACACAGGAAAGAGAAACATAAGCTGGAAATCCGCTGGTTTCTGAATGCACTGGGAATGGTGTTGAATTCAAATAATGGTCACTGCATTCACTAGACAGAATTTCAATGCTTCCCCCTCTGTGGAAATCATAAAAAGATAATTTAATAGCCTCACTCTACTAAATTCCAGTGTTAAAAATAAGAATCTAAATGAGACGTAACTTAACCGGCAGTTAGTCCAACAGGAAATAACACTTATTTTAATCCTAACATGTCTCTGAATCTCTCAATTTTAATACATATTAATCTTTAGTTAAAATGTCTACTGCATTTGTCATCAGCTGACACATATTTAAATAATCCATGACAGTCAGCTTTATTTTATGATAATGTACCCTGAAATGTTTGGTTCTTTCTTATAACCCTGTCTCTTGGTAATCTCAATGGAAACTATGTTGTCAGCATTGACCTGTAGGGATAGCTAACAAATTCAGAACATCTCATCTCATTAAGAAGATCTACAAACCCTTTCACCTCCATACAAGTCCCAAAAATAGCAATATATTCAACTTATACTGTGGAGGTCACTACAATGGATTGATTGTTTCGTTCCAACTAATTTCTGTTCCAGCTAACCAATCATGTACATGTTCAGATTTACTATTAGCTGGGTCATTTGACCAGTCAGCACCACTGAATACACTATTGTCAGAAAACTTAACTCTAAAACATGAACTAAAATCTTTAGTTTGCTGCAGGAGGAGAAACATTCTATGTAGTCCTGCCCAGTGTGAAACACATAACTTAGAATTGAATAGACTCAATCTTCTCACAATAAATATAATACCAGGCCCAGTACATGTGCAAATATATAGCAAAGAAGCCACCACCATTTGGTGAAGTTTTTGGTCAAATGGTTTATCATTCTCTTCTGCACCAAAATGGTTATCATTACAAGGTGTAGTTATGCCCTTGGAGACATGCTTTTTAAATTCCGTTAATGCCTGGTGAATGTAGCTAGTTTGATTTAATTTCACCTGCTCTTGAGACTGTTTAATCTCAAGTCTTAAAACAAACAATATGTCATTAATTTCTTTATGTTACTGAGAACTTTCAGAACATGCTTGAATGTTATGACCGTTTCTTCCTCACCTATTACAACGGTCATCAATATGAACCCCAGTGATAAAATTATTAGAGAAGACTACATAAGGATCATTTTTACATTGTTTTGAACCTAACTTTATCATCAAAGGACAGAAGAAAACGTTCCAAACTTTACCTGCCTGTTGAAGCCCATACAGTTATTGAAAACACAATCTTTATTCGCTGCACTCTACACATGAAAATGGTGCCATTTTTGGGACTGTTCAGATAAGCAGTTTCTATATCAATGTGTTTGGCTTACCATCATGTAAGTATCTATGTGGTGTCACCGCCAGTCACCACACTTGCTAGGAGGTAGCCTTTAAATTGGCCGCAGTCCATTAGTATACGTTGGACCCGCGTGCCGCCACTATCAGTGACTGCAGACTGAGCGCCGCCACACGGCAGGTCTAGTCTAGAGAGACTCCCCAGCACTCGCCCCAGTTGCACAGCCAACTTTGCTAGCGATGGTTCACTGACTACAGGCGCTCTCATTTGCGGAGACGACAGGTTAGCATAGCCTTCAGCTATGTCATTTGCTACGACCTAGCAAGGCGCCATATTCAGTTACTATGTCTTCTGAACAGATAATATAGTGACTCATGTACCATCAAGAGCGACGTTCATCATTAATGGATTAAAGTTAAGTATCAAACTAATTACATCCGCTTTCTGAATTCTAATTCCTTGTCATGTTCCAGACCTCAAGTCAGTAGAGTCCTTCCCTCCTCATGCCAGCCTGCGTGAGCTAAAACGCGTGCATTTCGGCTCCCACTAGTAGCACGGTGTTGGCTCTTCTGCCATCACAACCACCTAAGTACTGCAAATGCTCTCAGAATTCTCAAGCTACTTCATCTCGTCCATAGGCTGTAGCTTTCCATATAATCTACTCCAGATATATCGCTGTAACTCAGAGCTATTAACCTCGCTTTAAATTTACTGATACCAATTTCTCTGTTTCACTTCATTGTAAATAATCACTTATGTCCTAGAACATGATCAGCTTTTGATCTGTCAACAAGTTTCCTTGTATTGTATAGCATTTTAGGCTACTTGCTTCTGACCATTCATCCCTGTGAACTGATGTTGGATCATATTCATTCAACACGTGGTAGCTAAAAAACATGCAAAAAGACACAAACCAGTCTTTTTCATTTTTGCCAGATGTGAAGACTGTTATAACCACACTCCACTATTGCACTGGAAATTTCATTTTCCAGCACTGTATCACACTTCTCACATACGTCACTATCTTTAGTACTGGTAATTACACCATCTTCTGCATCATATCTACCTTCTTCTCCAATCCAAAATTTGCCCCCTACTCCTCGAACAGCTCTTTACTCAACTTCATCATCTGCTATTGGTTCTGCATTCCCCACAGATGTGTTGTTACCATCTGTTGATAGGCCTGGAAAGCTCAATCACATTGTATTGGCACTGTCTGCTGTCACCTCATTGCTTTGTGGATTGACTTTTGTCATCTGCTTCATGTTTACTTCTGCTGGAAGACACAGTTCCTTGTGTATCAGAAAGAATGCTCGCTCATCAAAGATGATACCTCTTCTCAAAAGGATTTTTGTCTATACAAGGCTCCACAGACGATGACCTTTTGATCCTGCTCCTACTCCGAGATAAACACATTCTTCTTGTTGTTCCCCAATTTTGTTAGATGTCAATGTGCTTGTCCAGGGTTTCCAGCCAAATGGTTTGAGCTTACCAAATGTTGCTTAACAAGTTCTTCCTGCTTTCAGACTGCATATGGGATTTTTCCACCAAGGGATCCTGTTGGGCATCAATTTCAGATGTAGCAGGCCAACATCAGAGCTTCTCCTCAAAATGTTGTTGGGTAAATCACCTTTGAGCAGTAGGCACCTCAGGATGGATATAAGTGCTTAATTCAAGTGTCTGGCTATTCTGTCAGATGGAGTGGAGTAAACTGTGCTTTTCTGATTTGATGAGCCCTCTCCCTTGAACAGTTCTTCAAATTTGCTGTTGATGTATTTGGTCTCATTGCCCATTTGGAGACTTTGCACTTTCCTCCTTGTCTCACACTCTGCATGTTCCTTAAACTCCACAAAAAACTCACACACGCCATTCTTATGGTTCAGCACTTTCAGTACCGAGTATCTTGAGTGATCATCCAGTAAGTAGCATAGTACTGTGCTCCACCCAGGGAGGACTATTTAGCATAGCCTGCATCACTATGTACCAGTTCTAGGACACTTACGTTTGTAGGTTGGCTAGGATATTGTTTCATAATTTTTTATTTTTTTTTACTTAGTAGTGCATCTGCTTTAGGTTGAGCTTCCCTGTCTCAAAGTCTTCTTCTGCCTGTCTGGTTCTTGCTTCATTTTCCACTTGTTGATGCATTTTGTTTCTGTGGGGCATCACTGTACTGTTACTCATTTTGTAATTATAGCAGTGCACTAAATAGACATCACTGCTTGATGACCATCCTCTGAACACTTCCTTCTCACCAACAGACATACTGCAACATCATCATTTTTAATCTAATGCACAATTACTTTCTTGCCCATTTGTTCAACAGACAACAAGTTCCTGGCCAGTTCTTTCACCAAAAGCACTCTGTTAACCAGATTCACATGATTTCACTGCCTTCATGCCAACACTGCCCTTACCAGTCACTTTAGTGATGTCCCTTCAGACAATTTCGTTTCTCCAAATTTACCTAGTTCTAAGTCTTGTAGAATCTCTTGGTGACTAGTCATGTAATGGGATGCTCCTGAATATGGAACTTGTGCCCTTCCATCAGCACCTGTTAAAGTCACTATCTCATCATCTTCCTTTGCACTTGCACTTGCTGAGCCATCACTGCTTGTATAATTTATAGCACAGTTGAATTTGCTCCAACTTGCTCCATATCCTGATACCTCGTGAATATTTAGTCCATTTGGTTCAGCCCCTCCTTGTTTTCCATGGAAATGTGGGCATTCCCTAGCAATATAGTCTGCTTCACTGCAGGAGAAACAGAGTCTGTTTCTGCTGGATGTGTACTTTCCACTTTCTTGGTTTCATTTATGATGTTTGTAGTGTCTCTGGACACTCTTGTTTTGTTTCTGACCTCCACCTAGTGCTGCATATGGTTTGGCTTCTTCTAAGCTCTTGGTGGATACCAATGACTGTTGTCAATGGCTTCAGCTTGTTGGAAACTTCTAATGAGGCCTTCAAACTTATCCAAAGGCAACTCAAGAAGCATGAAGGTTGCAACTGTTTTGTCCTCAAAGTTGAAGCTTCCTTGCTTCACTAATCTATTGGCAGTCTGAATCTTCATTACATAGTTCTCTATAGTCATATAATCCTCTTTCTTCATATTTACTAAGTCTCTCATATTGGATACAATGTTGAGCAGGCCATTTTTGTAGTGTCTTTTCTTGATCTTCTCCCCTGCCTCCTTTACTAGTTTAAGAATACCAGTCATCTCTACGTAGTGGCCTTTGACCAGTATTAGAATTATGGACATGGCCCCCTTCATTTTTCTTCTTTTCCTCTGTACCCAGTAAATCATAACCCATTCTAAAGCCAGGATCTATGGCGTCACTTGCCTCATCATGTTTTATGAGTGAACGAACACAGACTGACTGCAAAAAATAGTTATTGCTGCATGGATGATCAATCTTTGCAGATGGTTCCATCATTCTAAAATGTTTTCTTCATCATCAGCTATTGTACAATTCAGATATGTTGTCTTCATTAGTTCTTGCATTTAGTGATCCTTTTCTCATCAAACTCCAGCACACTCACCACAATCATACATTGGGCCCACAACCTGTGGTAACTTTGAAGTGTTTGACACGTATTGAGATATGGATGAGGATAGGTTGTTGAATTATAACACAGACATCATTGCTGTTAAT
This sequence comes from Schistocerca gregaria, assembly GCF_023897955.1. Lineage (NCBI taxonomy): Eukaryota > Metazoa > Arthropoda > Insecta > Orthoptera > Acrididae > Schistocerca > Schistocerca gregaria. The sequence continues at coordinate 555,031,572 of NC_064920.1, forward strand.
AAATGTATTGCAGATGAAAACACACACACACACACACACACACACACACACACACACACACACACACACACACATGTACGCAAACAAATGTATGTACAATGTACAGAATGGCACTACTGTCATACTATTGTCTTTACATTGAGATATTTTGGCGTGAACTACACAGTTGCCCCGTAAAGCATGCACAGAAAAGAGAAACAAATGCTGGAAATCCCTTGGTTTCTGAGTGCACTGGAAATGACACTGAATTCAAATGATGGCCACCGCACTGACTAAATACAATTGCAACAATTACTCATTTACCCACATCAAAGATATAAAGGGACAAGTGTTCTTATGAAAAGTAAATTATTAGTCCAAACATACTACAGGCATCTGAGATTGCTCTGTCAGACAGCATATGAAGCTTTCTTAAGAAGGATCACTGCCTACCCACTTTTGATCCCACAAAGACAAAAATAAACAGTTCTTCGTGTAGAGAATGTGAAAAGCTTGTGATGAAGGGTATTCTGTGTATCAAATGCAACTACTTGTTACACGAAAAGTGCGCGAGGGTAAATCTAAAATTCATCAGCGATGATTTTCCGTGGATGTTTACGTGATGAAATGGCCAATCTTGTAAGTGCAGTTGATACAAAACACGAAATTATAAAGTTACTACAAAGTGACATTGAGGCATTAAAAACCGAACTTTCGACCATCAAGAAAGAAAACGATATATTAATACAAGAAAAGAAGTCCTGTGTGTGTAAAAACTATGAAATGGAAAAGCAAGAAGATCGCGAAAATTTGAGTGAACGATCGGACTTTAAAAACAACGACATTTCAAGTGTTCCTGTTGGTGTCTCGTTAAGCTCAGTAAGCCAAAAACTGGAAGATAAATATAAATGGAAGGTGGTCACATACACCAAAAGGCAAAACAAGGCGACAGATACGCAACAAAAGGAAAATGACTTTTTAATAATTGGCAATTCGCTGCTGAGGAATATAGCTGTCTCCAATTGCAAGATCGACGTACAACCTGGAATTAGAACGCAACAACTCGGTAAACATTTTAAAAATATGGTGAATGCAAGACAAGCTACTACAGAACCCGATTCTGAAACCAGACATAATTATAAAGGGGTATTTATATGTGTTGGAACGAATTCGTTAAGGAGCAACAGTGAGGAATAAATAGCAAACTAAATAAGAAACATGTTTCGTTCTGCAAGAAATATGTATGCAAGATCTCGGCTGATACTTAGCAGAATCATAAACAGAAGGTCAGTGAGTGAAAAATATATCGCTAAAATAAACTCTGCTCTTAAAGAACAATGTGATCGTCTTGGGGCAGTTTTTATGGACCCAAACAAATTCCTATGTGGAAACTCACTAGCAAACGAAGGTTTGCATTTAAATAGACTGGGGTCTGTTACATTCAGCAGAATGTTTGCAGATATCTGCTAAATCATTAGAAGCAAGGGAAACTAATATGGCCTGAAGGGGATGAAAAATCATACACTCTAGCTGGAAAAGAAAAATATAAGCACCATACAAAAAGAGACAATGCTAAAGAATTTGCCTCACAACATGTAAAGTAACAAAAGAAATATTACATAAAAGTACTTCATCAAAATATTCAATACTTTGGTAACAAAAAATTAGAAGCAGAAGTACTTCTGAGTGAAGTAAGACCAGACATATTATGCATCAGTGAACATGGACTAACTGAAAGTAAAACAGGCAATGTTGCTATAAAGGAATACAAACTTGCTAGTTACTTCTGAAGATCTAAATATAAGGGTTGTATATATATTAAAACAGATACTCTCCGAAAGAATGTAAACAGTGAAGCTGCTACATTGCCCATAGCTAGAGAAAAAGACTTTGAAGTTACTGGTATAGTGACAGAGGATTTTAGAGTGTTTTGTGTTTGCAGATCACCATGTGGCAATATTAGCATCTTTCTGAAAAAAAAATTGCTAGCTTATTGAGAATGAATATGAAGAGAAACCTTATTATATGTGGAGACTTCAACATTGACATGGGAAAAGACACAAAAATAAGACAGGATTTTGAAGAATTGTTAATACAGCATAACATGAAAGTAACAATAACTGCACCAACAAGAGTGACTTCGCAAAGTGAGACAGTTATTGACAACATAATTACTAATATGTGTAACTATGAGTCACATGTAGTTCAGACAGAAATATCTGATCATCATGGACAACTAATCAGCTTTTGCAGAAGTAACGACACAGTATCAGAACCAAAACAAACAACCAAAGTAATCAGGATCATCAGTGAAAAAAATATCAACATCTTTAGAACAATGTTAAGTAAGGAAACCTGGAATGAAACCCTACAGGCCCAGAGTGTAAATGAAAATTATGATGCATTTATTTCAACAATTAAATACCATTTTAATGTAGCATTTCCCAAAGTAAAGAGACAAGAAATGCTGCAAGATCAAACACAGTGGATTACCAGCGAAATACTAGAACAGTGAAGGAAGCTGTAGGATCTGAGATGGATGGGCGAAGCTGAAAACTATAAAATATTAAAAAAGAAGTACAGAAAAACAATAAGAGAAGCAAAAGCAAGAGCAATTGACGCCACCATAACAAACTCAAAAAACAAGACAAAGGCAGCTTGGAATGCAATCAATAATGAAAGAAAGGAAAAAGATGGATCAAACGAAGAAGAAGGTATTAGGTCAATTAAAATAGACAACACAGTGATCACAGATGGTATGGAAATAGCAAACATACTGAATAATAAGTATATCAGTGTAGCAAAAAACTTAAAACTAGAAAGAAATAGTCAAAAATAGAAGAGCATTAAGGTACCAAAAAGATCAGGCAGTAATATGTTCTTAAGACCTGTCACGGAAGATGAACTATGAAAAACTATACAGAAACTGAAGTCCAAGAAATCAGCTGGTGATGATGAAATATCAAATCATATAATAAAGCTGGTAAGTGAGCAGATAATAACACCACTGCTGAACATAGCAAACTGTCTATTCAGAGATGGAATTTTTCCAGAAAAGCGGAAGATAACGGAGATGGTGCCAGTGTACAAGAAAGGGGATAAGAATGACCCCCAACAACTACAGACCAGTTTCACTTATATCAGGTTTCTCAAAAATCCTAGAAATACTTATGTATTCCAGATTAGTTAGTTATTTGGACAAACGTAACATTCTCATACCCTCAGAACATGGTTTCAGAAAAAGTAAATCTACAGAATCAGCAATTGCCAGTCTAACAGAATACATTTTACAGTCCTTAGGTGAAAGAAAGGTTGTCTCTGCAATGTTTTTGGATCTTTCAAAAGCATTTGGCACCATTGACCATGAAATGCTGATACAAAAATTAGGCAACTGGCATTTGAGGGCAACCAGGTGAATGGATACAATCATACTTGTGCAACCGTAAGCAGTATGTATCATTAGGAAACTCATACCAATCAGAAACCAAACCCATCAAATATGGAGTGCAGCAGCATTCAGTAATGGGGCCATTGTTATTTAATGTGTTTGTTAATGATATAGGTGTTGAGGAGGAAGAAAAGAAAATATTGTATGCTGAGGACATGACAATACTAAATAGTGACAAAAATATGGAACAGATTGAGAGAAGAGCATACATATCTGCAAATGTCAGTGCTCAATGGCTGTCGGAAAATGGACTAGTTATATATAAACTATGTATGCAATGTTTAAAAAAAAGGAGAAGTCTGTAGACACGGATTTAGAGGTTAATAGAACAAGGCTGCAAGAAGTAGAATCTTCTAGATTCTTAGGTATTCTTGTGGATAATGAACTGAAATGGAAAAAAAACATATTAATAATGTCTGTAAGAAGCTGAGCTCTGTTACATTCTTATTGATGCAGCTATCACAGTTTTCAGACAAGAACCTTCTGTGTACAGTGTATCATGGACTTTTTGAACCATACTTACAGTATGGAGTGACTGTGTGGGGAAACTCAAACAAACAAGAGACAAAACGAGGGTTCACATTACAAAAAAAGCAATTAGGGCCATTTGAAGAAGAAAGACCTCTAAAAGGTGCAGAAACTGTGTCAAGAAGTTAGGTTCTTAACTTTTTCATTGTTGTATATATACAAAACAATAATGTACATCACAAAAGGTAGTGAGGACTGGATTACAAATGCTAGTGTAAACACCCACAATAGAAGAAGGAAGAATCAAGTACGGAGCATACTCCACCGACTGGCAATGCTAGAAAAAGGGCCCAAGTACTCTGGTGTCAGACTACAAGAAGTCTGCCTAAAAACCTGCAAAATAGTGTACTTGACAATGTCTTTCCAAAGAAACCTAAAGAATATCTCAATGAAAAAGAGTTTTACTGTGTTGCAGAATACTTATGCCATTAAATTTGTATATATTGTTGTTCATTATCAATGATGTAAAAATGTAAGCTAAAGGGGTAGAAAAATAAGTGATAATGAATGTTACTACTTTGACATGTCCTATATTACATGTACATTTATTATACACAATGTAATATTACAGGATCAAATAAAATTCAATTCAATTCAACATCTTAACCACATCATTGTATCAGTGCAACTTTGTCCTACAAATAACTCCAGAAAAATTAAGAAAGAATCTGTTGCCATTGGTCTGGAATTAAAAAATTCCACAATTTCATGTAGGAACCAAAGTTCACTTAATCACTGACCACAAACCATTCCATGCTCTTTCAAAATATAAATCCAAGCTGCCTGGCTAAATAGCTTAACAGCATCAGTGATGGGTACTCTTTTTAATCAAATACCACTTTGACATTGACTGCCATACAATACCTCAACGCACAAACACAGACACACTCTCTCATCTCCAAATGGGCCATGACCCATCTTTCAATTCCTGAAGCCCACGTGCTTTCAGATCAGTGACATTTTCAGTGAAACTAAGAAAAGTAATCTAGATACAAACAATAAAATAGAAACAATAGAAAAGGAAGTAGTAAAGAGGTGTTTGGCTACTATTGAAAAGAAAAGTGAAAAGGCCAATGAAAATCAAGGATCTAAGTTTGTTGAGATTGAAAACAGGAGAGGTAAATTAAAATAAAGGATCTAAGTTTGTTGAGACTGAAAACAAAGTCATTTAACTTCAGTATCAGGCACAGTGTTTGTACTGTATCTAATGGATTTTCTTTTGTTAGATATAAAAAGTTTAATGATTTTTAACTACAGGTATACAGTAATGCACATCTTCTCAATTCTATTAGAGACCTTACTAATTTGTCTGCAAGCTGAAGTGATAAAGATAAAATGTCTTCTGTGATATGTTTTTCCAGGGGGAGAAAAAGTCTCAAACTTTATTGAATTTCATCCAAATATAAGGGTGTGATGGTCATCAAAAACCAGAACTGAGGGTTGACACAGTGTGCTATCTTTGTGCTACACAAAATCTTCGATTTTTCAAACTTGCGTCACCACTGTGGTTTGTTCCGGAGTCTTATTCTGGCTCTTGACATGTGATGATGTATTGTGTACTGTGTTTGTAATAAATATCGGGTTTCATATAAAGTGGTTTCTAGGTTATTAATACATTGATTGCATGACCTGTTCCCCATAGTGATGACCCTGCACTTCCATATAAATCCACACCTGTTTTCACTACACTCATTTCACATTATTCCAGTGACATAATGTACTAATGAACTGCCACATGCTGTGTGATTCAGAAGTGGCAATCAGTTTGGTTCAAATGACTCTGAGCACTATGGGACTTAACATCTGTGGTCATCAGTCCCCTAGAACTTAGAACTACTAAAACCTAACTAACCTAAGGACATCACACACATCCATGCGCGAGGCAGGATTCGAACCTGCGACCGTAGCAGTCGCGCGGGGCAATAAGTTTGCCTTTGGTCTCTTTCACTACTAGCTAGTGCATAACCACCTATGGCAAGCTAGCATACACCAACAAGTGACAAACGTCGGCAAGCCCCTGCATATCAGCAATGTTGACTGGATATGCCAGCTGCTATTAAAGCCGACCAACAGGCTACAGCAGGTAAACTGACAAGCTCGCCCACTGATGCACAAAAAAATTGCCAACATCACCCTACACTGTGCATCTGATATATGTCCTATTGGACACAAAACAATTATGAACCTGTTACAGGTATGCTGTTGCTGACTGTGAGATCAATGCTGGCACCCAGCGGCAGCTGCTGAGTAACAGCACCACACAGTGTCAAAGGTGCTGACATGCATGATACCCACTACTAACAAAGCCTAACTTTGCATGGCCTGTCTCAGGCAGCAAGACATCTGCTACTGCTCTTGCTATCTGACCTAACTATCGCAAAGGTTTTTTCCTCTTGGTTCTTGCCTTGGCACTTACCTTTTTTCCCTCTGATCTTCAAACCGCTATCCTTTTGTTCGACTTTTGACCCAATCTATCTTCTCCAGATGAGTGCATATTAATGATTAACCTTAACCACTCCAAAGCTGGCACAGCGTAACATAAGCAGTACTACTCACGAGCCATGGTGCACGTGGACTGCACCGCATCCACATGTGCAGTAGTTCCTCAACTTTGTACTGCAGCTGAAACAAGGACTACCTTTACTGCAGTGCTCCACAACATCTGAAGTTAACACATTTCCTGCAAGCCTGACACACAAGCATGTACTTCCACCCGACTTGTGTGTCATTATGTTCCTGTATCAACAACCTATGACAGTGTACACAGCCACCTGTTCAAAGCTTCCACAACTGCAGACGAACAACCCTACAACATGGTTCATACTAGTGATTATACTACTATTACTAGTGATTATACTACATACTAGTCATTATGTTCCTGTATCAACAACCTATGACAGTGTACACAGCCACCTGTTCAAAGCTTCCACAACTGCAGACGAACAACCCTACAACATGGTTCATACTAGTGGATAATATCCTGGACATCCATGGCGCATTGGGCATGCTTCATCTGTTTGAAGAGCCATCTACACGAAAAGCCAGACCTGATCAGCAGTCTATTGCTCACGTCACCAAGCCATCACAAATACACAACCGCAACAGCCGACATCATCAAGAGCTTAATGTGTCTTCCTGCAGAAGCATCCACTATTGTTCATGAAGTGTCTTTGTGGAACCATATGCCTTGTCAACTTTGGTGCCACTTACGAGATCAGGTCAGCACCGAAGAACTTTCTGACCTCGTACTCTGGACGTTGCGGCTTGTGGAATTGCCATCAAATCTTCAGCTACATCTATTGGAACTTCATTTCTCACCAGGCCTCAAAGCAGCAGTCCTTCTGCACCACACTATCAACAACCAGATACCAGGGGTCTTTGCTACCACCCCCCGGCCTCCTGCCACACATTGTGATGCCTTGTCTGCTGCTACAACTGAATGTGCTCACTTCACTGCAGAGATCACTGTTACCCTGGCCTGCCTAACAATTTAGCGCCATGAGGCCACCGACCTTTGTGCCAAGAACAAGCACCTATGACAGCTTATCGCTGCTACTTCAGCTGACCTGACACACGCACTCAAGACAGCACAGGACATGGCCGCACTGTACGGACATGTTCACCACAATACCACCATGGCACAGACACCCTCACAGCAATACCTATTCCCAAATGTCAGTGACATTCCAGCTTCTGGTGCTGCGAGTGTTCTTACATCTGCCTCCGATATTGTTGCTCAGGAAATCCTGTTGGTGGTAGGTGTTATTACTAATCGTTTTTGTCACTGACTGAACACCATGGCAGAACCCCCAGACCCCCATGTATGCCACAAGGCTTGACACCTTAACGCCACTGAATTGCAACATGGAAAAGCCACAGTACAAGAACTGCTAGACTCTGGTATTGTCTGTCCATCCAACAGTAATTGATCATCACCAATCCACTTAGTTCCCAAGAAGGGTAGTTCTTTTCATCTGTGTGGTGACTACCGACAAGTGAATGCCTGGACAATCTTAGATAACTATCCCATACCCCCCACATAGATTTTTTCCCAACAACTCCATGGCGCACAGGTTTTCAGTGTGATAGATTGTAAGAAAGTGTACCATCAGATTCCAATGCATCGAGGCGACATCTCCAAGACTGCAATAGTCACCCCTTTCAGACTCAGTGAGTACTGCTACGTGCTGTACAGCCTTATACGTGCTGCACAGACCTGATTTTTTTGATATTATTGATTCCATACTGTTCTCACTTTCATACCGTTATGCGTATCTAGACAGTATTTGTACACTCCTGGAAATGGAAAAAAGAACACATTGACACCGGTGTGTCAGAGCCACCATACTTGCTCCGGACACTGCGAGAGGGCTGTACAAGCAATGATCACACGCAGGGCACAGTGGACACACCAGGAACCGCGGTGTTGGCCGTCGAATGGCGCTAGCTGCGCAGCATTTGTGCACCGCTGCCGTCAGTGTCAGCCAGTTTGCCGTGGCATACGGAGCTCCATCGCAGTCTTTAACACTGGTAGCGTGCCGCGACAGCGTGGACGTGAACCGTATGTGCAGTTGACGGACTTTGAGCGAGGGCGTATAGTGGGCATGCGGGAGGCTGGGTGGACGTACCGCCGAATTGCTCAACACGTGGGGCGTGAGGTCTCCACAGTACATCGATGTTGACGCCAATGGTCGGCGGAAGTTGCACGTGCCTGTCGACCTGGGGCCGGACCGCAGCGACGCACGGATGCACGTCAAGACCATAGGATCCTACGCAGTGCCGTAGGGGACCGCACCGCCACTTCCCAGCAAATTAGGGACACTGTTGCTCCTGGTGTATCGGTGAGGACCATTCGCAACCGTCTCCATGAAGCTGGGCTACGGTCCCGCACACCGTTAGGCCGTCTTCCGCTCACGCCCCAACATCGTGCAGTCCGCCTCCAGTGGTGTCGCGACAGGCGTGAATGGAGGGACGAATGGAGCTGTGTCGTCTTCAGCGATGAGAGTCGCTTCTGCCTTGGTGCCAATGATGGTCGTATGCGTGTTTGGCGCCGTGCAGGTGAGCGCCACAATCAGGACTGCATACGACCGAGGCACACAGGGCCAACACCCGGCATCATGGTGTGGGGAGTGATCTCCTACACTGGCCGTACACCTCTGGTGATCGTCGAGGGGACACTGAATAGTGCACGGTACATCCAAACTGTCATCGAACCCATCGTTCTACCATTCCTAGACCGGCAAGGGAACTTGCTGTTCCAATAGGACAATGCACATCCGCATGTATCCCGTGCCACCCAACGTGCTCTAGAAGGTGTAAGTCATCTACCCTGGCCAGCAAGATCTCCGGATCTGTCCCCCATTGAGCATGTTTGGGACTGGATGAAGCGTCGTCTCACGCGGTCTGCATGTCCAGCACGAACGCTGGTCCTACTGAGGCGCCAGGTAGAAATGGAATGGAAAGCCGTTCCACAGGACTACATCCAGCATCTCTACGATCGTCTCCATGGGAGAATAGCAGCCTGCATTGCTGCGAAAGGTGGATATACACTGTACTAGTGCCGATATTGTGCATGCTCTGTTGCCTGTGTCTATGTGCCTGTGGTTCTGTCAGTGTGATCATGTGATGTATCTGACCCCAGGAATGTGTCAATAAAGTTTCCCCTTCCTGGGACAATGAATTCACGGTGTTCTTATTTCAATTTCCAGGAGTGTATTTCTTGAACTACCTCCAAGGAGCATGAACAACATCTGTTAAGAGTCCTTAATATACACTATGTAATCAAAAGTATCTGAACATTTGGCTGAAAATGACTTACAAGTTCATGGCACCCTCCATTGGTAATGCTGTTTGGCCATCCTTAGCTTTGATAACAGCTTCCAATCTCACAGGCATACATTCAATCAGTTGCTGGAAGGTTTCTTGGGGGAATGGTAGCCCATTCTTCACAGAGTGCTGCACTGAGGAGAGATATCGATGTTGGTCGGTGAGGCCTGGCATGAAGTCGGCATTCCAAAACATCCCAAAGGTGTTCTATAGGATTCAGGTCAAGACTCTGTGCAGACCAGTCCATTACAGGGATGTTATTGTGTAACCACTCCACCAGAGGCTGTGCATTGTGAACAGGTGCTTGATCAATGCTGAAAGACGCAACTGCCATCCCTGAATTGCTCTTCAACAGTGGGAAGCAAGAAGGTGCTTAAAACATCACTGTAGGCCTGTGCTGTGATAGTGCCATGCAAAACAACAAACAGTGCTAGCCCCCTCCATGAAAAACACGATCACACCATAACACCACTGCCTCCAAAATTTAGTGTTGGCACTATACACGCTGGCAGATGACGTTCACCAGGCGTTCGCCATACCCACACCCTGCCTTCGCATCACAACATTGTGTAGCATGATTTGTCACTCCACACAGTGTTTTCCACTGTTCAATCGTCCAATGTTTACACTCTTTACACCAAGCAAGGTGTCGTTGGCATTTACTGGTGTGATGTGTGGCTTATGAGCAGCCACTCGTTCATGAAATTCAAGTTTTCTCACCTCCTGCCTAACTGTCATAGCACTTTCAGCGGATCCTGATGCAGTTTGGAATTCCTGTGTGATGGTCTTCAAGTGTCAGCGGTCTCTATCAGTCAACAGAAAGGGTGGGCCTGTATGCTTTTGTGCTGTATGTGTCCCTTCACATTTCCACTTCGCCCAATCACCTGACCACGTTGCAACACAATGAGATCCGCGGAGTGCTCTCTGAGGTCGCTGATATGGAGTTCCTGGCAGTAGGTGGCAGTGCAATGCACTTAATATGAAAAACAAATATTTTGGGGGTGTCCTGATACTTTTGATTACATAGTGTACTTGCTGAGAATGGGGTCATGATCAACAACAATAAATTGCAGTCACGAATGTGTCACTCTCACATACCCTGTCTCTGATGCTCCAATATCGATTACGATGGACATGAGTGACACAGCCATTGGTGCCATGCTTTTTCAGCAGGTCGAGGATTGTGTACAACTACTTCATTTATGCCCACAAAAGTTATCCACCTCCCGGCGTAAATGGTCCTCTTTTAACTGAGAACATTTTGCTATTTACAAAGCAGTTCAACATTTCTGCGAGGACATCGAGGTAAGGTCAGTGACTATATATACAAACCATAAGCTGCTGGCCAATGCAGTGTGTAACCCCACAGTCGGATTCCCTCCCCGAAGCTTCCAACACATAAATTTAATATGTCAATTCACAACCGTTGTCCGTTACATCAAGGATGCAGACAACATCATCGCTGACTATATGTCACAAGTTGGTATGATCTCATTCTCTAGCTGTCCAATATTAGACAGATTAAGACATACAGCAGTTACTACACTCAACTGAGCCTCACCAAATTATGGGTTCTTTTCTACTGGTACTCTGCAACGTTTCCACAAGCACAACCCACCCCCTAGTTCCAGCCAGCTTGCACTGTATGATATTTGCTGCTAGCCATGACCTCTTGTATCCTAGTATTCAGACCACCATACATCTAATAACAGAGCAATTCGTATGGACAAGGGTTAGGGCAGACTGCAGAAACTGGACCCGTGTGTGCATACCCTGCCAATGCTCCTAGGTTGGCCACCGTGCACACCCATCGTTGGGCTCATTTGACATAGGCTCACCCAAAGGCACGTTCCGTCATGTACATCTCGATCTTGTTGGCCCACTCCCTCCTTCAGAGGGTTTTCAATACATCTTGTCTATCACTGACCATTTTAGTTGGTGGGTTGAGGCCATTCCGATCACGGATATAACAGCCAACTCTGTCACATGGATCTTTATCACCTTCAGAATTGCACAGTTCGACTGCCCAACTTGGGTCACGACAGCCCAGGGACAACAATTTGAGGTTGTTCTTTACTCCAAGCTGACCTGTGCAGTGCAAACAAATCACATACAATAGCCTACCGCTTGTATAGCAACAGGTTGGTTGAGTACTGGCAACGCACTTTAAAAGCCGTGCTGATGTGCCACGATCCATCTTGGTCAGCGGATCTCCCCTGGGCCCTGTTTGGCATCTGTTAGGTCTACAACGAGGATCTACAAGCCTCCCTAGTTGACTTATTGTACGGGGAACCTCTCGCCCTTCTGGTGGACCCCCTCCCCCCTTTCCTGTGCAGTGCGAACTTCTGGTGTTAGTTGAGCAAGTCCAACACTTCACCGCACATTTAAGCCCACTGCCACCAAGGGCACGCACAGTCCCTCGCGCCTTCATGCACAAAGACCTACATGTTTGTGACTACACAATGTTGCACGACGACATGGTGCGACGTGCATTGCACACATCCTACCTGGGCCCACATAAAGTATTTGCCACTCACCACAGACCTTTGACTTTCTGCTCACCAGTATAAGACAAACAGTGTCTGTCTCACATCTCAAGCCAGCTTGGTGGCTCGATAAAGATGCAGATTCAGAGGATGACTCCTCCCCCCCCTGATCCCGCTTCCGTGTGACCCCTCACTCCCATTGCTCCTAATCTCTCCTTCCAGCTCTGATAGTGCGTGTGGTGCAAGTGCTTCGTGTCCTCCATTCAGCTCAAGGGTTGTGTGTGAAGGATTCAACTCGCCTTCTCCCAACCTAGTGATTCCATGACCGGCTGATGCCTCTGATGACACCTGCATTGCTGTCTTCCATGTCAACCTTTCCCATCGAGGGCCTCTCTCTCTGCAGCTATGCAAGAGCACACTGTCCTGCATATGCCCCTCCATGCACACTGGACAATTCAGTTGCCAAGGTCACTCTTCTCCATGTGAGCCATCATTGGTTCAATTGATGATGATGGCTGTCTCTCTATTCACATGCCACTCACTGCACACCACACTTCCAAATCACCAGGCTGCCTGATCCCGGTTTCCCATTTCAGCCACCAGCTCCGTCCAATGATATGGCAACGAACCTTTGTCATTAAGGGAATCTACACCCGTGGGTACTCTTACCGCACAGAGACATCTTCAGTAACAATACCAGACCGAGCACCATGCCAACCTACACAACCACCTCTCCCATGCTCTGCACTAGGGAGGGAACGGGGGCATGGGCTCTGTGGCAGTCATAAAGTGTCAACATAACATCCTACCTTTGAACTAACCAATATCTTTGGCTTTTCAAACTTGCACCGTCATTGCAGTTTGTTCCATAGTCTTATTCTGGCATTTGGCATATGATGATGTATTGTATACTGTGTTCATGATAAATACTGAGTTTCATATAAAATGGTGATCGGGTTATTAATACCACAACTGTTTGCCCTGTTCCCAATAGGTCTGAAGAATAATATAGACCAACTACTAATATACATAACAGATCAAGAATATGAAAGTGAACTTCACATAATGGTTTTTTCTGAACATCTTTTCATGATCATAATCCACATGTTACAGACTTAAAACTTTTGTTTAGCTGCTCATTATTGTAGATCTAGTACGGCAAGGGTGACTTTTTAACAGAAAATAGGAGGGGAAAAAAAAACAGATCTAGAACACCTGATGTGCTCTTACAACTTAGAACCAGAGATAGCTCAGTTAGAGTAACAGCAAGTTCTAGTACTTCAGTAGGTAACATATTTATTGATGAAGATGCATATAATGATTTAACTGGGAAAAATATTATAAATGGCCTCTCTGATCATGATGGCAGTTCCTCACCATAAACCAAATAAATGTACAAAGAAAAGTAGATTTCATTTTGGAAAAAAATTAGAATTTTAAACAGACATGCCATGAGAAACTTTTAACATCAACTACAGCTGCTGTTGACGTAAACAAATGTTATATTTTTATCAATGAGGTTACAATTCCGTTTGAAGAAACATTTCCTAAATCTTTAGTGAGGGGAAATCTGTTTAAATCAGGTCACAGGCCTTGAATTACTAAGGCCATTGAAATTTCTTGTAGAACAAAAAGAGAGCTGAATAATATTATGTAACAAAGCAGGTGGATTCTTTCTCCTTGTTATGTTTTCCTCTCCTTCAAACTTTTTTTTTATGGCATGTGCATCTTGAATATTAACTTAGGGCTTAGCTCATTCATTTAATTAATTACAATCTGCTGGCATGACTAGTATACTTAAAAACTGTGCTAGTTACCAACACCAGCAATTTTAGATTTCATTATCTTATGTGAACATATATCCCATTACTAGCTTTCAGATAAAGAAGATTAAAAATATATGTAAATAAGTCTTATTGGTACTAAAGTTGTACCCCATATTTTGGGAAACTAGGCAGCATAATTCAGTAGCAACAGTTGTTGTATCTAAAAGTTTGCATTCAGAAGATTCTCTCTCCACTATTCAGTTAATCAGGTGTGTAAATTTTTAATTACAGCTCTTAAAATACCAGTAAACAACAATCGAAAAATGTAGTTTTTATTATTGCGGTCTTGTAAAAGAGAGGCACAAATTATAACTCATACAATGTGCAAGTTTTAGCTAAATTTTGCATCCAGGAGATCGTTTTGTAATGACTATTTTTAATGACTGACTGTGAACTTGCAGTTAATCTCGGGAACTGTTAATCTGCAATAATGCATTCTACAAACTCTGACAATAGTACTCAACTGTAAACAGTATTATTTCCAGATTATAACTACAGTGCATAGCATGTTTGTTTTGATATGATTACATTAATGATTTACTTGTCACTCATTAATTATTGTGAATCAGTATATCTATGTTAAGTTACTGCACTCGAACAAGCATCATTGTTATAGGACATCAACCGAGTGTAGAATGTGACTAACCACTTATCTCTGCATAAACTACAATATTTGAGACTTGATCAGGTTATAAACCATAGGTGACCCAACAAAGAAAGTGCTGTTACATTATTTGAACTGTAAATTTTGTGTGGCCCTTTTCATCACTTTCAGACAGAATCAATGTATGTGCAACTCCTGATGGCATACTGGCACAGCTAAAAAGGATAATGTTACAATCAAGCATTGCAAACAACAAAATTCTTAACAAGACCATACAGGCACCAAGGCTCCTTCTTCTGGTGGAAGAGTTGAAGGGAAAGGAAAAGGGGGGAAAGAAAAGGACTGGAGAGGTTTAGGAAAAGGGGTACAGTTAAGAAAAGAGATCTTTCCTTCTCATTCCGTCTGGTAAGTCTCCCATGACCAGGGGTTCCGAGTGAATTTTCTAAACTGTACCCCTTTCCCTAAACCTCTCCAGTCCTTTTCCTTCACCCCTCTTTCCTTCTCATCACATTTGGTAAGTCTCCCCTGACCTGGGATTCTGGGTGACTTTTCTAAAGTGTACCCCTTTCCATAAACCACTCCAGTCCTTCTCTTTCACCCCCCTTCCTGCCCCTTCCACTCTTCCACGAGAAGAAGGAGCCACTGGCTCCAAAAGCTTGTGAAACTTAAATCTTTTTTTTGTATGTGTGTTCCTGTGCCACCATTTTGGTGAGCAGATTTTTATCTGTCCAAATAAAAAATGAGTGTTGTCTTGTTAGTGATCCAAAAACAGTTACTGATACATTCAAAAAACATTTTTAACAGTAACAGAACAAATGGGATCAGAAAGCTCCATAAATGAAACCATGAATTTTCTGCACGCAACCTGACCTAACACAGTATCACAGAGAGTAGTGACAAGTCACCAATGCAGAAATTGAAAGAGTCATTAAATCTCTGAAAAGCAAAAACTCTAATGGAGTTGAAGACATATCTAGCAAATTTTTAAAATACTGCTGCAACCATATAATTAAAATGTGTTTACCACATTTTTGATGCATCACTTAAGTAAGGAATGGTTCCTGAAATGCTTGTGTGTGCAGTTGTGAAACCTCTGTATGAGAAAAGAGATAACACAAATACTGCAAACTATCAGCCAGTCTCACTTTTGACAAGTTTTTTCAAGGTTTGAGAAACTAGTGCATGCCATGATCGTCAAGCACCTCAGCGAGTGTAATATCATCAGCAAAAGTAAGTTTGGATTTCAGAAGGGTTATCAGCATAAGATATACCATAATATTTTCATTGGCTGCCAATGTTTAGGATTCCATCGGAAGCAATTGACTGTCATTCACCTAATACCTTTACACAAAGGTACATATGTAGGTATAAGTGATGCAGCATGGAAGTGGCTGGATTGGTATGTTCCAAACAGAAAACAGAAAGTTGCAGTGGATAGTTGAGTAGGGATCTCAACACTATCAGGATGGGGTACTATCGCATGTTGAGTGCCTCAGGTTCCATTCTGGGCCCCCTACTTTTTCCTATTTTTATCAATGATCTACCTCTCTGTATAGAATATTTTAAATTTGCCATCTCTGCTGATGACACTACACTGATTATTTATAATTCAGTAGACAAGCTTGAGATGTCAGTTAACAAGGTTTTAGGGATACTGTGAACTGCTTTAATATAAATGGTATTTCTGTTAATTACAGTAAATCAAACTATAACCTCTGAAGATGAACAAACAGAAGATAGCTGAGGTGGATATTTCAAAATACCTTGTCTTACTTTTTGGAAGCAAACTAAATTGGTCAAACCACATCCTGGATCTGTGCAATAGACTGAATTTGCATCTTATATTCTTATAGATAAATCCGCTTATTATAGTTATTTTCATGCCATTATGGTATATGGAATTACATTTTGGGGAAATCAGCCACTAGATAGAGAAGCACCACGTGCACCGAAAAGATTCATAAGAAGGATGAGTGGAGGTCCACCCTAGAGCCACATACAGAAATCTTTTTAAGGAACTTGAAACCTTCTCATCCACTGCATGATAGATACTCCTCCTGATGTGCCTCATAAGGAAAAGAAAGCTGCTTTTCAAACCTGATAATGGGTATCATAGTCATGATACTGAGTATGGTGCAGAAGGGCTTTAGTGGCTGTAAGATTTTTAATGCCCCATTCACAAATCAAGTGTTTAGTGGATTATGAGCACTAATAAAAAATAAAATTAATTAATTAATTAGTTTAAAAAATTAAGGCAGTTCCTATTGTAAAGATCATTTTACACTATAAAAAAGTTCCTGAACCACAATGAATAGTATCCGTGTACTTTAGCCCTCAGCCACAAAACCAGATTTTTACTTGTGATTCTATCTGCTCATTACTCTACAATATAACAACAAAAACAATCAATCATTGATAAAATTATTTAATTGGACAAATAGAAAATCTACTCACCAAGAGGCGGCAGAATACACACATAAAAGACTGTTGTCAATGGCAAGCTTTCAGAGGCAGAGGTTCCTTCTTCAGGCAGAGGGGTTGAAGGGGAAGAAGGGTGAAGGAAGAGGACTGGAGAGGTCTAGGAAAAGGAATATATTTTGGTAGTCACCCAAAACTGAGGGTGACTTACCATATGGGATGAGAAGGGAAGACTGAATCAGTCTTTACATACGGGATGAGAAGAAAAGACTGAATAAGTCTACCCCTTTTCCTAGATCTCTCCAGTCCTTTTCCTTCAACCTTCTTCCTTCCCCTTCAACTATTCTGCCTGAAGAAGGAGCCACTGGCTCCGAAATCTTGCCAATCACAACAGTCTTTTATGTGTGTGTTCTGCCACTGCTTGTGAGTAATTTTTTATCTATACAATTAAATATTTAGTCTAAAATATTTCTTTGTCAATGATATATTTTCTGTGATATTTATTTAACTGCAAAATTTATTTTTCTGTAATACAACCTAAGCTGCAGATACTTTAATATATTAAAGTGATTAGTACTATTTGCATTATACCGAAACAAATTTGTAAAACTGACGCATTCTATATCTTGTGATATATCTACAACATAGATCACTGCGGCATGAAATAAATAAAATTAAGGGTGGGCAGCAGAAGAGGTGGAATCTTGTAATTCACAGAAATAATTTAAGAAATCATTTATGAAGAAGTATTGGACTAAAGAGTAGAAGCAAAGAATTATGAGTCAATTTTGGGATGGTGACAGATATGACTCAAGAAGGGGTAGTGTTAAAGGTTTTTATCAATAGTAGTTGCAAAGGGAGCTGGGTAGTGAAACGGGGGGCTGGAAAACACATTTTCACAGAAAGTTAGAGAATTGTTTTAGATTGCCCTGCCTCAGGAGTAATGTTCTCGATTTTTTTAACAATGAGGGAAAAGTGGAAAGATCCAGACCCACAGTACAAGATGTGAGGAATTTTGATGCTAGAAATCAACCAAGGAAAGATTACCAGGTGAATAGTGTGAGGAGGACAGGTTCTGGGAGGTACAATGTATATCCCAGGGGTAATTGGGTATTGATTGGTCCAATGGAAACAGAAATTATTGTACAAATTCCATTGAGTATGGGAAGTAATGATCACAGACCCAACCATGGAAACTGAGGATTGTTCCAGCTGGGGGTAGCATTTGGGCAAGACATAAAAAAGAGCCACTTGTAAATAAAAGTAAACAAGCCACAAATAATGCTAATCTAGATAGAATTTGTGGGGAAAGTGAAAAACCAAAGTCATGTATAGCCCTAAGCAAAACTGTTTCCAACTAGAAGGATCTTACAGAATTAAAAGAGGTGATAACCAAGCAGACTAATGAGATAGAAAACTTTTCACTGTTCAGTGTAAGAAATACACTCTTATGACAAAAAACTACACCACAAAGTAATAACCCATATGGGACAGAAATTTGTAGATGTAATGTACACCTGCCGACAAACAAATGATTAGAATTTCATAAAAACTGGATGATTTATTCAAGAGAAAGAGCTTCAGAAATTGAGCAAGTCAATAACATATCGGTCCATCTCTGGCCCCTTTTGCAAGCAGTTGTTCGGCTTGCCACTGATTGATGGAGTTATTGGATGTCTACCTGAGAAATATCATGCCAAATTCTGCGCAATTGACAAGTTATATCCTCAAAATTCCAAGCTGGTTGGAAAGCCCTGCCCATAAGACTCCAAACATCCTTAACCCTCGCATTACCAAGCGGAGTATTCTGACTACCCCAAGTTGATTTTTTCCCTATAATAATGTTATCTGAAGGGCCACGTGCCTGTGGTTTCATGACTTTGTACTGAAATGATTGACGTTGAATTCACACTCGTGACTTTTTTTGCTTCATCACTGTTATTCAAGTTACTTATTGGTGGGATTGTGAGACTACCCCCCTTGGTTATTTTCTTATTTGTAGAAGAAGATTTTGGGAAATATATTTGTCAATCATCTTCTTTGTTGAGTTTTGCCATACATCCAATGTTTGTTATTGTTTCTGGTTACTATTGTTGAGTTGAATTTAACGTTCACTGTTGAGCTGATATTACACGAGTCAGTATTTCATCTGCAAGTAAGGATGTCTAGCAAAGAGATCATGGAAATTCTATGCAATTCTGATGTCAGTGATGAAAATGGATGGGACATTGATAATGAACTGAATGAATATATGGAACCTCTTCACAAAGACCATATCATAGCATCAGATGAAGCTGATGATGAAATATCAGAAGATACTACACATTCACGTGAACAAGTAGTAGTAGAAGAAGAAGAGGATGAAGATGTAGAAGAAAAAGACGAAGACGCTGGAGATTTGTTTGTTTCTAGAAGTGGACTACAATTTTCTAGTGAACCACGAAAAGGTGAGCGGTGTCGACATCGCAACATTTTGAACGTAACACCTAGCCCAGTGAATGATGGAAAAACGATCAAAACAATAACAGAGTCATTTTTATTATTTATCTCACCGGAAATCGTGTTTATCAATGTAGAAGAAACGAACAGGGAAGCCAAACGAGTAATTTCTTTGTGGAAAGCAGCTCATTCTTCGAACAAAACGACATAGAGAGATATAAATGCAACTGAAGTGTATGCTGTATTAACAGTTCTAATAGGAGCTGGTCGAACTCATGGACATCGCACAAGTGCTTCCGATCTGTGGGGAGGTAATGTTGCCTTTTGGCAACCATTCTTTTCTGCTGCCATGTCAAGAAACCGATTTTTGTCTATACTGAAATTCTTGCTATTTGACAACAGAGACACAAGAGCACAGAGACTTGAAGAAGCCGAGGACAAGCTACAAACCATCAGGGTAGTGTTCGACAAATTTTAATCTAACTTGTGCAAGAACTTCTATCCTTACGAATATGTGACTATTGATGAAGGATTAGCAACGTAACGAGGAAACTGGCTTTTTGGGGTTTATATGAAGAGCAAGCCTGACAAGTATGGCATTAAAATTTGGGTTTGTGCTGATGTGAACACATCTTACTTATTACGGATCCGAATTTAAACAGGAATGGTGGACAATACCCATGAAGTGATTCAAGGACAGAGAGTTGTTTTGGATCTGATGGAACGATTGCTGAATAATGGTCATGGTGTAACAACTGATAATTTTTTCACCAGTTTTCCATTGGCTGCTGAACTACTAAAATGAAACATGACATAGGTTGGTATCTTGCGTTCCAATAGGAAAGAGATTCCTTAGGAATTCTTGCCAAACAGAAAGAGAGAAGTTCACTCTTCAATGTTTGGTTTCACAAATGACTTGACCCTAGTTTCCTATGTTCCAAAGAAGGAAAAGGCAGTAATACTACTCTCTACTCAGCATAATGAGAGACAAGTGAGTGGTGAAGAAAGTGAACACAAACCAGAAATCATACAGCACTACAGCAAAACCAAAGATGCTGTAGATAATGGGGACAAAATGACAAGAGAATACAGTTGTGTTAGAGGAACGAGGCAGTGGCTACTAAGGATCTTCATGGAAATGATAGATATTGCAGCATCGAATGCATATATTCTGTACACTAAAAGATTTCCTGAATGGCAGAAGAACAATCGAAACTGACGTAAACTCTTCACAACTGACCTGGCATTTGGACTCAGCAAAGGCAACATGGTCTTCGTAAAGATGTACAAGGTGCACTGATAGCTTGTGGTATTGCAATTCCTACAGCAGTGACCCAGACCCAGTGCTCCAAGTTACCAACGCCACAACAATGTCAAGATTGCAAGAGAAACGAAGATTAGAAAACAAGATTCTGTTGTGTAACATGCAAGAAACCTGTTTGTAATGTACACAGAGAAGAAACTGTTACTGTGAAGTGCATGCAGTTCAAAAATGTACTTGACTTAAAAGTTGAAAAAAGTCTTGTGTTATTTTGCTGCAGTGACTGTTGAGGTACATAGATTATTAATTTTCTGTTCATTGAGTACTGAATATGGTGAAAGATATAAAAAATTTTTGTACTTCTAATAACCTGAAGAGCTGTTTTCAATACTAAATAAACCCATTCGAAGGAAATAACGAAATCTGAGAACAAATATTACAATAAAACACAAAACTCTTTTGGGGTAGTCCAAAAACCCCACTTGGTAAAATAGAGGTGTGTAAAAGCTTGGTAACGGGAGGGTTAATTGAGGAGGCATCTCGCCACCTCGCTGGCCAAGGTAGGTTTTGGTAAGACAAACAGCAGGTCCATTCACTGCCTCACGAGGAGATGACACTTCCCTACAGCAACTGCCGGACAGCAAAACAACTTGTGCGGTGGACACCAATCTCTCACTAGGTGCCACACATCTATGCTGTTTCGGCTCTTCAACATGCAAGTGTTGATAGCTGTGCACGATTTGCCACCGCGTCGTGCAATCCGCACTGTGCATGTTGAGTCACAGATGCTACCTAAGGCAACCACCTATTGACACAACACATTCAACAATGTCATATTGCAGCATTTGCTCTGCCTGCAGGACAATGTTAATGCACTAAACAAAATGTTCCAGCAGCATACCACAGTTCCACCACCGACTAGTGGGCAACTTGTTACATACAAGCCATCTGCACAACATCTGCTCCCTCCTGAACAACTGCAGCAGCCCACACGTTTCACCATTCATGGGTGCCTGTCCATCTCCACAATTTGCCCTCCCACTCTGGACAGTGAACTCCTCACAGACTCAACCAAAGTTCACACACCTCCCCCTCCCATGCTCACTCACGCGGGCCATGCCATGCATGCAGCAGTCCATTTCTGTGACTATTATCCCTACACGCTTCAGCCTCCAACAGATATGGGAGTTGAGGGAACTCTGTTGGAATGTTAGCATCGCTGGCTACAGAATACGACTTGTAGTCTTATCTCTGATGGTTGACGGTAGCAGTTCAGTTCGCTCTGTGAATCAAGTGTCTTATGTCATATATCCTTATATGTATCAAGTATCTATGGAAAAGTGTGTTGCCTACCATTTGCTATCACTACATATCAGAGTCCCACAGCTCTAGTATTTTTATAGGTCCCTACTGAAGACTTTGATATTTTTCTCCATTTGTTGCCAAATTGTGGCTCCCCCTTCAATGCTAAAAAACAAAGCAGATCGTCTTCGTCTGGTTTAACACTTTGCAAAACAGGCACTATATCTTTATCAGGTAAAGGTTTGGGATAGCAGTCCGAGTTCCTGTAGCTGATTTGTGGATCGTCTTACTGACATTTCATTTAACAAATGACTGAGGATGGATATGAACACCGACAGATGGTTAAACTTGTCTATAGACTGTCTGAAAATTGGGTCTGTTCAATTCCACTATCTGGCCAATGTGTTTTTTTAGTTCTGTTGTGGTAGGTGACAGCCTTTCTGTGTTTTTCAGCTGCTTAAAGGTAATCTGCTATATAAAGTAAATGTTTTCCGGCAGCAACATACTGCCTAATCAGTATATGATACATAATTTGGCAACAAGCTGTCCAAAAAATTCCACAAGAACATATGTTAACTTTTATGGTTCACCCACAATCACCATTTTTGTGTCTTTCAGATTTGGTGCCAACAAGAGGACTTTGGCAAAATGTCAAGGCACATAGAACAACAAATGTACTGACTGTAAGAAACCTGACAATGATGCAAAATCGAAATGTGGATATACTGTTTCTTACTAACTGGGAAAAAGAGTCCAGAGAAAACAAATATTTCCTGAAAACATCTGAAAGTGTGAGCTCGAACGCAGCCCTACAAATTGACAAATTTTTCACAAAGTTAAACGTTTAACTTTACTTGCACAGCGCGTAAAACATACACAATAGCTCATTTATCTGCTATGCAATTACGAAACAATAAGTGACGCCATGTTTTATTGTACATTTACAGTAAATTCTGACAAAAAAAGGAACAAATATGCATAACACAACTCACACTTACATACCATTAATTCCAGGCTTTCTGCATTTTTGAACTTTCCATTACATGCTACCCGAAAGCAAAACTTGTGGTTATGCCAAGATTGACTATTTCTTGAACTGTGTGGGGGCAGGGAGGGAGAGCGTATGTCCTCTCGTCTGTACGAAAACGATGTTAGCTACTTAACAGATTCAGGATTTTCTGATTTTACTAGACCTGCTGGCTTTTGATTTTGACAGCTGTCCAGATATCAGTTGGACTCCTATTTTCTCTGTTGTTTGCATCTTGTATGTCAAACTGCTGGTGTGTTGTAAAAGTAATTGCCTCTAAGTATATGCCTGTTATGTACAAAGTGTCCCATTTTCAAGTGGCTGTTTTATAGTGTCACATTCTTATGGCTCTCAAGTAAACCGCAGCAGATAGCCTCATAATCCAAAATGAAGTTACTACTTGATCTGGATTATTTTTGCACCAGGTCTCTATTTTTTTGGGATAATACGTTTTAAATGGGTCCATGAACCAACACAAAAGGCTGTATTTTATATGTGGAATGGGGTGATAAACAGATGATGTGGACATTGTCTTCTCTTGCTTTGTCTATCATGCAAATGTCACATGATGTCCATGTAGTATTAGCACAACAGCATCAACAGACAGCTTCACAAAATCGTCAAAGTACTTCATAAAAATACAAGTCTGAATCCAGCTGCTTGTGTGGCAAGATGAAGTTAGCCTAATACGAGATACTGTGTATTAGATATATCAACCTTAACTGGAAACCTAACCTCGTAGTTACGCTTATCAGTTTGAAGGACAATTCATTGTAGTGAATTAAAGAGTATGTTGTGAAGAATATAATCATATGAATACTGTTGAAACAGCTACTCAGCTCAGATATTGAAGCCCTACAAGCACATACACTCAAAAAACATACAATGCGACACTTTTAAAATCAGGTATTCTTGACAATATCCAGCTCCTTAATGTCTTATTGTCACTGCTCTACACCTCAGGCACTGTGAGAACTAAGTTCTGATACCTCCCAACATAACTGAGCACTTACTTTAGTCAGAGTCTAGCTTTCTCACATCAGCACTCTGTTAATAGGCACCTTTCCACTACATTCAAAATCATTTTAGGTAATGCCAGTATCTCTTGGGTAAATTACAACCAGTGTCAAATCAGAACAGTCATTCTCTCCAGTTAAATTCTAATTGCAATAAGGCAAAGAGATGTGCATCCAATAATGCGGTGTCTGCAGTTTCGTACCCACAGGCCACTGACATCATCAATGCTTTATTTTTCTTGAAAATTACAAAGAAACGAACCGTATATTTCATCGAAAAACCATATTTTATGCTTGTCCTTTCAATTGGAAGGTCATTAAATTTTGTACCTGCTTGTCACTTTCGGATTGTTGTACACATCCAACCAGATTTTAAAAGATATTGTCGGACAGAATTTAAACATCTTATTCAGATCCATTACGTTGAATGGGTGAACTTATTTATCCCAGCACAGTTGTAATTTGGCAGTTTATAGACTCATCGTTAAACATTCATTCTCTCTTACTCAATTTCATCTTATCTGCTACTTCCATGAGGAGTTTTATGCATACAGACAAAGCTTTCTGTTTGCCAACTTAATTTGGACCTCACTGTTTTCAAAATTGATAGCGATAGTGAATTTTAGTGTTCCTGAATAAAAGGGAATTACCAGTTTCATTTGTGCCATAGAACTCAATAGTTATTTGATTACTTACTCTCTCCTACATCTGAAATAAGAGCTTTGTACAAGACAAAACTTTGGTAGAAGTCTGATTGATCTAAAAATCATATACTCCTCAACATAATAATATTCTCTCATTCCTACATTATGAATGTATTTAAAATAACTGGGCTGAAATTCCTTAAATTTTGTGTTTTGATTATTTGAGCATGTGGTACTCATTAAGAGAAGAGAAGCAAACACAGAAAGGCAGTCACCTACCACAACAGAACAAAAAAAATATATTGACCAGATGGTGAAATTGAACTCTGATTCAACAACAGCTGGCAACAATAAGACCTCTTTCAGATCGAATGTAGTGCTCTTATTCAAATTGCTAAACATTTTGTGACTGCTGTCGATATCCTACACTTATGTGCACCATGTTTAACAGGCATTAATTTCCAGTGTGGTGTACACTACATCTCAATGGTATGATACATTGCTGCTATAACGCAACATGGCCATTAATGGAGTGAAAGTGTAGCCACAAATTGTGGTGTGGCTCTACATGTCGAGAATGACCATATGAGAATTAACCATTTTCCGCGCAAACAGTTATGCTTTGCCGACTTTTCATACATATTAAATTGAAGAAATAGTGACACACTGACATTTGTTTTTACAGTCCACTGCATGGATCACTGTTTGCTGCATTAACAGCCAACGATATGCATAATTTGCAGAAAATGATGTAATAGAATTAGTTAAGTGGATCGTGTCTTAAAGAAAGAATAATAATTAATAATTTACACAAAGGCAACAATGTCTTAAAGAGTACCCCAGAGGAATATTTTACACTATAGTGAAATACTGTTACAGAACTTTATTGCTCTGGACAGTACTGGTGAATGAAACAATAAGGTGTGGCTGGATAATTGAGGCAGAGCTTGACCACAAAATTACAGTGTCCAGATTTCAGTTCTGATCTGCTGGCAGCATCACAGACAATGGTATTTTCCATTTTCAGTTCTTGAGATCACACTGGTTATTTACATTGCATCAGTAGTAGTTAAAGTAGAATTGTTTAGGTCGTATGACTGAAAATAAATGTAGACAAATATAAGAAAACTGGAAAGTTGAATGGGGAAGTGCAACATCTGCTAACATTATCAAAAATAATCCCTTCAAAAGTAATACACTGGAACTGAAAAAGAACTATTGTAGACCTTATCTGTTGTAACTCACTTTGAATGATGCAGCTTCCTGATGTTCGTTAAAGACATGCTATCACATTTGACGGTGGTTCTTCTTCTTGTCTCCAAGAGGATGCTTTCAACATGATAGTGTAACATTCCGCTTTGATATTAATGACCATGAGCACCTTACCAAGAGATATCATTATCACTGGATTCGAAGACGAGGTCCAACATCATATCCAGCACAAACACTGAATCACACTGCAATGGTGTTACATGGAACAGTTGGTAAATGAAACCCTAGTAAAAACTGATGAACTAACTGTTAAGAGTTCTCCCTGCCTGTCCTCACTGTGCAAGAGGGATGTTTCAGAGACTTCAGTAAATTTTATACACCACTGTAATGCACAAATTGACAAACTTGACTGTCACTTGTAACTGGTGCTATGAGCTCAAGTTGTTGTCAATACGTGCAAGTTGTTTGTACCAATAAAAACCAAATATCCATTTCCAACCATTAGTTTTAAGAGTTCAAAGTACTTAATGTAGGAACCACTACCATTTGTATAATTTTGAACATAGGGTTTGGAATACCTTTAGTTACTGAAATGTCATCACATCATTTTAATGTGACACAATGTCTTAAAAAATTATACATCCACATTTCCTGTTTGCATTTGCCAATCTTGCTCTAGGAAGAAAACAATAATGTTGTAAATACTGATAGAGTGCGTACTAAATAATATACACAAATGAAGACAATAAGTTGATAAACAGGTACACAAATAAAACAGCAAAAAAGAGACACCACCACTAAGAAACAAAGATCAAAATATGTAAATAGACTAAGAGGAGAAAAAAAAAAATCTGACTCAATTAGTGATGCATCAAAACGAAAATGGAAGAATCTCAGACAGTAGATCACAGAAGAACGGACAGATAAAATCAAAACAATTACAGTATGTTAAACTTAGATGAATAAAAGGAACTGAACTTGTTTTGGACAACAGGTATGTACATCATTGCTCAAGGAGTAAATACACAAATTATGTAAGTAATGTGTTACTGAATATGCCTTGTCAAGTGTTATTGGCCATATCCATGTATCCCTAGTGCAACATACTCTTTATCAACACAATAAGAAAAGTCCATGTGATAGCAATTTAACTAATAAATAAATTATCATACACAAGACTCACTCCACACCACAAAGATTACATTACTCACATATCCAAATAGATGTCAGCAACTTAAACCCGTGTCTATCCGATGTACCTGGTCAATAAACACATGA
The DNA here is from genome assembly GCF_023897955.1 of Schistocerca gregaria. Taxonomy (NCBI): domain Eukaryota; kingdom Metazoa; phylum Arthropoda; class Insecta; order Orthoptera; family Acrididae; genus Schistocerca; species Schistocerca gregaria. Next base: position 555,058,866 of record NC_064920.1, read on the forward strand.
AGCACAGGCAAAGTAAGAATGGGTAGGTAAGGGCAGGGGCAAAGAGGAATGGAACCTACTACTTTATTTAGAGCTGCAACCATAAACATTCGTTTTAGACCAGGTACAAGAGTTGTGAACATTTTCACAGCAGTATATTAGCCATTAATGACTTCTAATAAGGACAAAATAAACAAAAAATTATGTTATCTTTTACAGAATATATGAGCTATGACACAGAAAATCTCATCATCAATGGTATTCACAAAACACACTAATCAACCATTTGACTTGTTTTGAAAGCAACAAATGACAATGATGATAAAAGTCTGTGTCCGCCAAGACAATAAAATACTTTGTGATTTCACAAATGACTTATTACCTTGTTCATTTCACAATCACAGATTGATCAGGTTTGTCAATGCTGCTCCAAAAGATGTACTTTCAACAGTTTTCACTTACATTGCACAACATGAATGAGGAAGCTTCCAACAGTGTGAAAATCTGTTTCCAAGGATTTGTAAGAAATTACACTTCTGTATGCAGCAAACGGTGAAACTGGTGGTTGGTGAGTACAAGAAAAAGAAATTAAGTGACTGGAATGTAAGTATTGTTATTGTCCTGAATCTCTCCTTCTCAAGATGTAATACAACATAGTACAAAGGATGTAAAGCATACAACTACTGGCTCTGACTGGTTACAAACACAGATATGAAATTAAAATGTTTTATAACACCCTTTATATTTTAATCCAAATTATTATACATGCAAATATGTGAACAAAGCTCCACAAAAAGAAAATCAGTTATACAGCAATAAAAAATTAAATACAATTGTATAAGTAATGAGCTTATTTGTGACATGCCCTTTACATGATGTGACTTGTAAAATATACAAAAAGTGAAAATTAGAGAAATATTTTGTGCCAAGACATGTCAAATCTAGTCAATAAAATAATGAGACTGAAAAAGCTGTCTGAACAGCATGACTAAAAAGTCAGTTTGATATAGCACTTTTCCTTGTAACAGACAACATACACGGAAAGTCACAATATAAGCAAATGTTGGTGTGTGTATATATATCTTTGGATCAAAAGGGCTCATTTTTACTTGGTCCATATGGTAGCAACAAAAATCTCAAGTGGTCATGCTGTAGTAAACAGGTTGGCATACTGCTCTACCCGTTATGCTTTTATTTAGAATTTTGCTGTAAATCTCTAAATAATAATGCTAAAAGACAAATAAAAACCTTCAAATACAGATAAAAGAAAGTAATAATACAAGGGAGGAAATATGATAAAACTCCAATGATTATAATATAGTCTGCCATGGGCACATAAAAAGGTATTAAAAATGCAATGAAGCATGATCTTCCAAATTTTCTTGGAAAAAAATGGGTGCAATAAAAAACCGAATATTAACTTGAGAGACACAGAATCATTTAACTAAAGACTGAGAATGTGTAAAAATTCTATACCAGACAAGTTGGTTTTTTTTTTTTTTTTTTCACTCCATTATGGAGTAAAATGTCCCACTGCACAAACGTATCTGCATATCCTTATTTTTGACAGGTCATGTAAGTGGAGTATTGGTCCAATAAAAAATGAGCACAAAATATATCACCAAATAACTAGAATGTCAACAGACTGTTGCAGCATATGCACTTAACAAGAACAACGATCTGTGATTGTGTCTAATAAACCAACAATTTGCTAACAAGCTGACCTCATACTTATAAATTACATTCACCATTTCAAATGAATAACTTACTAACAATATATACAAAATTCATTTCTGCATTTACACTCATAAAAACACTATTTTAATGATAAAATGCTTTCTTTTCAACTTATAGCAGTAAACTTTATATGTTGATAAAATTTTTAAAAATTTCACTATTTTGTGATACTGCACAGCCTCAACTTGTTCTTAAAATTTATATTTGCACTGCCTCTCATCAGTCAACTTTACAAATTAGTACCTGCAAAATGAGATAATGTAATTTATGATGCACACCTTTACTCTGCCTTTCTCCAATGTGTATATATACAATGCCTGTGATAAACCTACAGCAAAACATTGCCTTTTCGAAAAATATTAAGTTGAAAAGAACACGGCAAATTCACAGTATAAAATGTTTGGTGCTCAACAATAGGTCTATATACATGACACAGTTTTTGCTTTTCTGTCTTTGACACAACACTTGACTTCAAGTCACTCTTCAGCTCATAAGGATGGATTTTCAAATTTATTGCCTCTCGTAATGTGTATGTTCTCATATGATGACTCCTGCGTCAGTTCCAACACGGTATGCTTCTTTAAAACAAGAAGGGTGTAAAACTTTTGTGCCACCTAGAATAGGGAAACAGGATAGAATTAATTATGACAGATAATAAGTAAAAAGAGCAAGCAATTACACAATTAATGCACTGAGGCTACTGGTCCAAAAAACGTGCCAATGTAAGTCACTGTTACGTAAGATTGTAATTGATTATGTAACATTTTTCTAGGTCAATACACATAGATTCTTTTTTCTTTCTAAAAATAATAAATGAAATACACAAGATGAGCACCTCAACAGCATGACAAGAGGGTTTCCCACAAACTACTACAAGTAGTATATTCAGCTCTCAGTTATCACAAAACCATTATTACTAATATATATATATATATATAAATAAAATAGAAAGAAACTTCCACATGGGAAAAATATATTAAAAACAAAGATTCCAAGACTTACCAAGCGGGAAAGCGCCGGCAGACAGGCACATGAACAAAACACACAAACACACACACACAGAATTACGAGCTTTCGCAACTGGCAGTTGCTTCGTCAGGAAAGAGGGAAGGAGAGGGAAAAAAGAAAGGATGTGGGTTTTAAGGGAGAGGGTAAGGAGTCATTCCAATCCCGGGAGCGGAAAGACTTCCCTTAGGGGAAAAAAAGGACAGGTGTACACTCGCGCACACACACACACACATATCCATCCGCACATACACAGACACAAGCAGACATATTTAAAGGCAAAGAGTAAGGGCAGAGATGTCAGTCGAGGCGGAAGTACAGAGGCAAAGAAGTTGTTGAAAGACAGGTGAGGTATGAGCGGCGGCAACTTGAAATTAGCGGAGGTTGAGGCCTGGCGGATATCGAGAAGAGAGGATATACTGAAGGGCCAGTTCCCGTCTCCGAAGTTCGGATAGGTTGGTGTTGGTGGGAAGTATCCAGATAACTCGGACGGTGTAACACTGTGCCAAGATGTGCTGGCCGTGCATCAAGGCATGTTTAGCCACAGGGTGATCCTCATTACCAACAAACACTGTCTGCCTGTGTCCATTCATGCGAATGGACAGTTTGTTGCTGGTCATTCCCATATAGAAAGCGTCACAGTGCAGGCAGGTCAGTTGGTAAATCACGTGGGTGCTTTCACACGTGGCTCTCCCTTTGATCGTGTACACCTTCCGGGTTACAGGACTGGAGTAGGTGGTGGTGGGAGGGTGCATAGGACAGGTTTTACACCGGGGGCGGTTGCAAGGGTAGGAGCCAGAGGGTAGGGAAGGTGGTTTGGGGATTTCATAGGGATGAACCAAGAGGTTACGAAGGTTAGGTGGACGGCGGAAAGACACTCTTGATATATATAAATAGAAAGAAACTTCCACATGGGAAAAATATATTAAAAACAAAGATTCCAAGACTTACCAAGCGGGAAAGCGCCGGCAGACTGGCACATGAACAAAACACACAAACACAGAATTACTAGCTTTCGCAACCGATGGTTGCTTCTTCAGGAAGGAGAGGGAAAGACGAAAGGATGTGGATTTTAAGGGAGAGGGTAAGGAGTCATTCCATATTTAAAGGCAAATTTGCCTTTAAATATGTCTGCTTGTGTCTGTGTATGTGTGTGTGTGTGTGTGTGTGTGTGTGTGTGTGTGTGTGTGCGTGTGAGTGTGCGCGCGCGAGTGTACACCTGTCCTTTTTTCCCCCTAAGGGAAGTCTTTCCGCTCCCGGGATTGGAATGACTCCTTACCCTCTCCCTTAAAACCCACATCCTTTCTTTTTTCCCTCTCCTTCCCTCTTTCCTGAAGAAGCAACCATCGGTTGCGAAAGCTAGTAATTCTGTGTGTGTGTTTGTGTGTTTTGTTCATGTGCCTGTCTGCCGGCGCTTTCCCGCTTGGTAAGTCTTGGAATCTTTGTTTTTAATATATATATATATAAGCAGGAGACCATGACCACAGAGTTACATACAGTACATACTCTATATAGTGTGCAAATGATTGAACAAGAAACCAAAACAAGTTTACAAGATCTCTACTGACTTTTTTTCACATCAGTCTTTTCTCAATGAGCAGCATGATATGCTCCTTTCATTCTGTGTTCAATAAAATAAGGCTTGTGTTCGTCTGTGCCAGATAATTATATTAAAGTATAATATAGTAGTTTTATGTATGTACAATGTTTCCTTGCTGTTTCGACAGAACACAATTTGATGGGATAAAGCACAATAATCTCAAATAAAAAAATACAAAATAGAGAAAGGAAAAAAACAACATTAAAATGTGCCAGGATGTTTAAAAGTACTTCAATGACCTTGTGAGTTCCTCATGGTAATTTGGACTGCTTCACACATTTGGACACCAGAAAATCATGGTAAAACTATGTCGTCCAAATTCAAAACTCTCATTTATAACAAAACCTAAAATTGCAAACATAGTCAACTGGAATGGAATGAGAAAGAGTCACATTTAAATGTACACCAATAGCAGAGTGGAATACAACACAGTATTCTCAGTTCATCACCCAAACTGTTTATATTTACTTCAATATACACCATCATACACTAATCGGCCAAAACATTCAATCTGCTTAACAGCGTGTTGGTCCACCTCTAGAATGCAGTACCCCAGTGATTCTGTGTGCATGTGTGTGACAAGTTCTTGGTATGGGTGTGTGGCACCATGTATCTATGCACAGGTCACATTATTCATGTAAATTACAAGCTGGTGGTTTATGGGCGTGGAGGTGGTGCCTAATAGCATTCCAGGTGTTCTCCATTGGGTCCAGATCAGGCAAATTTTGTGGCAAAGACATCAACATGAGTTCAATATCACACTCCTAAAAACCATTGTAGCACAATTCTGACCTTGTGACAAAAACAGTTGTTCCACTGGAAGATGCCATTGCTGCTGGGGTAGGAATCAAGCATGAATAGATGCAGGCAGTCTGCAGTAATGTTCACATAGTCTACAGCTGTCATAGTGAGTTTAATTATTACAACTGGTCCCACTGAAGCGCAGGTGAATGTCCCCGTAGGATGATACTGCCCAACCCCCTCCCCAAAAACCTTCGGCCGTGATGTGGTTTCGAAGAGCTGTTTGACTGCATGATGGCATATCTGGAAACAACCATCAACTCAGTACAACAAGCAATGTAATTCATCCAACTGTTGGCAATTTCCATTGGTCTATGGTCCAATGTCAATGGTTGTGCCCACTGCAATCCTAACTTATGATGTCAGTGAGACAATGTGGGAACATACATGGCATCGCCTGGCAAGCATCGAGTTCCACAATATGAGCTGAACGATGTGCTTCAAAATACTTGTGCCTGCACCAGCATTGCAATCTATTGTCACATCTACCATAGATCACTGCCTATCCTGCTTTAAGCGCCCTGTTGGGGCTTGAAAGTCACTACAACAATTACCCATTTGTGCAAGTTCTGTGGACGCACTTTCCTTACAGTGTAGCATCCAATACCTATTGGATGAAGCTCCTGCACAACAACACTGCACTTTGTGAGTGACTGCCAGCCTTCCTGCACTCAAAAGTAATTTCAATTACCTCCTGCTGGTTCCCACTTCACACTGTTCATTACATCTATGCAGTGACATCACAGATTATCAAGTATGTCTCACCTTGTAGTCACAACAGGTTGTCCCTTCAAGTGATCCTAAACGACACCTGTACATCAGTATTTGCACAAATAACAGATTCAAAGGAGTCCAAGATTAACTCACTTTTTATTTTTTGAAGCCTACTATGTTCTTACCTCAACATAATGAAGAGTTCTATCAGTTTCCCCCCCCCCTAAAAACCGATTTGGTTCTTCTTCTTAGTAATCAATCCAGAAATTGGTTTTCAACAGTTCTTCTTATGAAGACGTTTTTCAGTGAAAGCCCTAAACCTTCTACAAATTGTTGACACATTCCTGCATTAGTTGTTCCTTAGCATTTCCGTCTTCTAAAATGGTAGATAGTAATACAAGACTTCTTAATATCTTTAACATATAGCTACACCTTTCTTCAGGCATAGTTTTTCACTGACTCATTCCAGCATCACATTTTAGTTACTGAGCCATCCAAGAAATCTTCAAAATTATGTGACAGCACTTTATCTAACATGCTTTGATCAAATTCATTTCTCGCTTTGCCAGATTATTCATACAAAAAACTTCATATAATAAATAAACTTTCCACTAAAGAAGATTTTACTTGGTTTGTTTATACTGCCACAACTCGCCTATTGCAGTAATTATAATTCTACAAAGAAGACAAAAAAAATTCTTTTTTTAAACTGGTGAACAATTTACAATTGTATTATGTCTGGTTACACCAGGTGGGCTTGGTTTTATTCTTACTTCTCTTTGAATACATTATGACTAAAGATAATTAGTTAGAAGATAGGCTATGGAAAGGCAAACCTACATGTACAGCATTTGTAGACTTAGAAAAAGCTTTTGACAATGTTGACTGGAACACTCTCTTGCAAATTCGGAATGTGGCAGGGATAAAATAGAGGGAGCAAAAGGTTATTTACAATTTGTACAAAAACCACATGGCAGTTACAAGAGTCGAAGGGCAAGAAAGGGAAGCAATGGTTGAGTAGGGCGGGAGACAGGGTTGTAGCCCATCCCCGATGTTATTCAAACTGTATACTGAACAAACAGCAAAGGAAACAAAATGAAAAATTTGGAATAAGAATTTAAGTCCAGAGACAAGAAATAAAAACCTTGAGGTTTGCGCAAGACATTGTAATTTTGTTAGTCAGCAAAGGACTTGGAAGAACAGCTGAATGAAATGGAGGTGTCTAGAAAGGAGGATATAAGATCAAAGTGAGGATAATGCAATGTACTGTAGTCGAATTAAATCACGTGATTCTGAGAGAATTTGATTAGGAAATGACACTTTAATTGGCAGAGCAGCAAAATAACTGATGATGGCCAAAGCAGATGGGATATAAAATGTAGGCTAGTGATGGCAAGGAAAGAGTTTCTGAAGAAGAGAAATTTGTTAACATTGAGTATAGATTTAAGTGTCAGGAAGTCTCTTCTGAAAGTATCTGTATGGAGCATAGATTGGTAGGACACAATCTGAGGCATCAAGTCAATGCCAATTTAATACTGGAAGAAGTGTGGACAGTAAAAATTGTAGATGGATGCCAAGAGATGAATATGCTCAGCAGCTTTTAACAAATGTAGGTTGCAGTAGTTACTCAGAGATGAAGAGGCTTGCACAAGATAGAATAGCATCAAGAGTTGCATCACAACACAACAACAACTATAGCCCATTAAATTTCGGAAGACACCCGACCAAAAAATGAGTGGAAGAAATTTTATTTGCGCGGCTGCATCCCCGAAATTTATTGGAGTATTCATTATGTCACAAAAAGTTGAAAATGGACAAGAACAACAATAATTTGTGCCACACTGAAACTCTAAAAAAACAGATTTCCAACTCTTTGTGAGCAGTTCTCTTAACTGTTAATACTATGTGAGCACAATTCAACCCTGACTCAAAATTTAATTGTCACAGAGTGTTCTTCCATTTTTTCTGAACAAACATTACTGGCTCTCTATTCTGAAAAAGCTTTGCCAGAGGAACGGATATGGTGGAGGATAGCAGCTTACCCTACCACAAAGAACATACACGAATTGTTTGTATTGCACTTATAGTGGATTGTTCCATTTCATGTAACACTGATAAAAAAAAACTTTCTGCTGACAGAAAGAATGCAAAATTTCCAAGAAGGTAATCAGTTTATGGAATTACAATCTCAGGCCTTTAAGAGTTTTTTTTAAAATAAAACCCTGTTTCGAAATATAGCAGGAAAGCAATTCTTGTTGTAGGTGAACTGTATGAGTGCATCAGTAACTTCACTGAATGATAACAATAGACTACAGCATCACTGAAGTAGGATTACTATATGGCAGTGTTGCAGATTACAGCATCACTGAAGCTGGGTTCCTGAACAAGGCGTTCCAAGCATCTATCACAAACGATGATGCAATATATATCCATGTTGCATACATAAATTTATAGCAGAAATACTGAAACACACACACACACACACACACACACACACACACACACACACACACACCTAACCAGGCCTTCGAAGGCCCAATGGTACTGACTGACTACAGTGTCATCTTCAGCCAATAAATGTCACTGGATGTAGATATGGATGGGCAAGTGGTCAGCATACCACTCTTTATTGTCAGATAGCTTGAGGACAATGGTCTACTGGCACATAAGAGATTCAGAAAAAATACTGTTCTTGTGAAACCCAATTGGCTCTCTATTTGCACAAAATAATGAGATATCGACACGAGCTGTCAAACTGATTCCACATTTCAAAATTTCCATTAGGGTTTGGACAGTGTCCCTTACAAGCAGCTTCTAATCCTCTGGCATGCCTATGATATGCTGTCTAGGCCAGGCTGGAGACCAATGACCTCGCTGTTTGGTCTCCTCCCCTAAACAACCCAACCCTCGGGTAAACCAGGCTGTTCCAGTTCAAGCATCCATTTGCAGACAGTTGTGCCATAGCTTACACAACTATACGGCCAGGGTGAGCACCTACAGGCAAGAACGGGCAAATGATTCACTCAAGCGACAGACTAAGGTGTGAATACAATACAACTGGGCAGCCAATACTACCTGCAGACTACCTGATAGGCACCTGTCCCCTTGCAGCAAACTTGAAACACCACTGGTCTAAACTATCACGTCTGTCAGAAAGGTATGTAGTAATTGGTGGAAAATCAAGTGAAGCTGATATTACATGTGTTTTCCCAAAGGAACTGTTATATACCCATTTTCTATTCTCAATCAATAAAAATGATTCAGTAGATAATCTGAGTGGCTCTCTTCTATTGTTTACACATGAAGTTGTCATTTGCTGTTTAGTAAAGTCAACAGAAAGCACGAAAACAGTTTAGATTCATTATTTGAATGCTCTTCAATAAACTTTACCAAGAGACGTACACTTCAAGATATTTTATTTTATTTTATTTTGAAAGCAACCAGTTTCGACAATTCATTTTGCCATCTTCAGGCCTCATATGCTTTTTCGAATCAAAGAGCTTATCGTATAGTGCCATAAAACTGGATATCGCGAATCCCAATCATTGTGCAGCTGATTCGTAAGAAAGCGTAACAGCTTGACAACTGCTCCACGATATGTTGTACACACATGTTTGATGGTTGACCTTTTTATAGGCAAGCCCAAAAGATATAATGCAATACTGAGGCACTTGTGTTACTAGTTTGGCACATGTAAACTCTTGGCTACAACAATTTTCCACATACAAGCTAAAGCAAATTCGATAAAAAACACATTTACCTGTTTTCTGTTATTTCGATGCACCATATCTGAAAAATAAAGCTTGTCACATCGTTCCAGTTTACTCCTCACAATGTGGTACATATGAGCAGCACGTTTATTCAGCACTCGTTCCTCAAATTGCTCATATGTCTCATCAACTTGCTGTTCTTCTTGCTGTTAAAAAAAAAGATCACAGGTGTAAAACGTTGTCAAAATGCTGTTCTTAGATGGACATGGAGAGAAAAATAAGTGCCTTATGGTAGACTGTGTACAGCTGAGTTAATCAACACATCTTTCTGGATCATTATGAACAGAAGCAAAATTGCAATGTCTGTGAATCGATCATATATATCCACTGGGCCTCAATAAAGACATTTCCTTTAATTATTTTTTCATGGTGCATAGTCAAAACAATCTTTCTAAATAAATTCTTTAACCAGCATTTTATATTTATAATCTACAGCAAGTGGTGGTGCACACTTGGTGTACGATCATCATTTCAGTCTTTTCTGTTCCACATATGAATGATGTGCGATTGTTCCTATTGCGGGAATGATGATTGATAAGTCTGCACTCTTTCTGCACACCTAGTATCACGCTTATCTGTCAGCCAATGAGCACTGAGTGTTCCAAGTCCTCTGCTTTGAATATCATAGCCACTGCAAGCATTAAACATGATCGTAATGAGTTATTTAACGAATTTAATGAATTTTTATTTGATTTATTGCAAGTAGACATGGCTTAAGATGGTAAGTGACAAATGCTACATAAACGAGAGAGACAATTTATATGATTCAAGCTTTCTTCAAGTACAGAGCACTCACATGGGCCTACACTAACTGCTGCTTGGAACCAGTAACGCTAGAATTCTTATCTGTGCCTCAATCTGGGCGAACTGCCCTCATTTGTAAATCTGACTACAGGCCTTTCTATGAGCTCAAATTTCTCCATTTTAGTCACCATCATTTCAAAATATATTCATTCCTGTAACTAAAAAAGGACCCTCACACAGACCACAAGAGATGTGCACAAACTTGACCTTTTTGAGCACTCATCCCAGCATTTTCTCTACTAAATAATTTATGAAAACCTAAACCTGTCTGTTCATGGATGTCCATTCCAGAACAAGTACACTCAAGTTCAGCACAGTACTCAGAAAACTGAAATCATTAGTTTAAGCTTAATGAGTAACTTCTCGCACATTATAATTTTTTGTATTGAGTGCTTCCATTTAGAAAATAGCTACGTCATGAATTAATAAATTCTCCACAACAGGGGACACCAGTAAATATTGTGTGTAATACTGAACTAAAAAGTGATGAAATATATCTTACTGGTCCAACAGATTGAGGAAACTCATATTCTTCACCATTCCAAGGCGTTAAGACACCTCTCTCGGAATGCGCTCCTGGAGTTTGCGCTGGTGGGTGTTGCTCATCATAGCCCATATTTGCCATCTGAGGAATATTCTGGAACGAAAATAGATACATATGTAAAGATATTTATCTGCTACAATTTATGTTCATACAAACATTGTTCCTTCCCCCACGAACCAAGGATCTCGCTGACGTGAGATGGTTTGCCTGTGTTAGTGATACAGATTCCATCCCTTAGATGCAACCAAAATTGAGGCATATCTGTGGAGGGGCCAGACTAATCCATGGTTCCTTAAGGAGGTAGATACAGTTATCACACAGTAAAATTAAGGTTAATTCGAAGTTTTGTTCCTCAAAAAAATGTAAGATATAATTACCTCCACGTTTTTTGTAAAAAAAAATAAAAATATGCATACACACAATTAGACAGACAGATTCTTGACTAAATACTACTCTGCAAGTGTCTTCATAAACAATTAAAATTTAACCTTGCAACTAAGTTGATTTTTATCGTTTCCTCAATAAAGAGGTAAGTAACAAATATTTTGCATTTTTTAAATTGCATTTTATAGCTATAACAAACGTGTGGTTCCTGAAGAGGGGCAGCAGCCTTTTCAGTAGTTGCAGGGGCAACAGTCTGGATGATTGACTGATCTGGCCTTGTAACATTAACCAAAACAGCCTTGCTGTTGTGGTACTGCGAACGGCTGAAAGCAAGGGGAAACTACAGCCATAATTTTTCCCGAGGGCATGCAGCTTTACTGTATGGTTAAATGATAATGGCGTCCTCTTGAGTAAAATATTCCGGAGGTAAAATAGTCCCCCATTCGGATCTCCGGGCGGGGACTACTCAAGAGGACATCATTATCACGAGAAAGAAAACTCGTGTTCTACGGATCGGAGTGTGGAATGTCAGATCCCTTAATCAGGCAGGTAGGTTAGAAAATTTAAAAGGGTAAAAGGATAGGTTAAAATTACATATAGTGGGAATTATTGAAGTTCGGTGGCAGGAGGAACAAGACTTCTGGTCAGGTGAATATAGGGTTATAAAAACAAAATCAAATAGGGGTAATGCAGGAGTAGGTTTAATAATGAATAAAAAAAATAGGAGTGCGGATAAGCTACTACAAACAGCATAGTGAACGTATTATTGTGGCCAAGATAGACACGAAGCCCACGCCTACCACAGTAGTACAAGTTTATATGCCAACTAGCTCTGCAGATGATGAAGAAATTGAAGAAATGTATGACGAGATAAAAGAAATTATTCAGGTAGTGAAGGGAGACGAAAATTTAATAGTCATGGATGACTGGAATTCGACAGTAGGAAAAGGGAGAGAAGGAAACATAGTAGGTGAATACGGATTGGGGCTGAGAAATGAAAGAGGAAGACATCTGTTAGAATTTTGTACAGAGCATAACTTAATGATAGCTAACACTTGGTTCAGGAATCATAAAAGAAGGTTGTATAGATGGAAGAATCCTGGAGATACTAAAAGGTATTATATAATGGTAAGACAGATATTTAGGAACCAGGTTTTAAATTGTAAGACATTTCCAGGGGCAGATGTTGACTCTGACCACAATCTATTGGTTATGAACTGTAGATTAAAACTGAAGAAATTGCAAAAAGATGGGAATTTAAGGAGATGGGACCTCGCTAAACTGACTAAACCAGAGGTTGTACAGAGTTTCAGGGAGAGCATAAGGGAACAATTAACAGGAATGGGGGAAAGAAACACAGTAGAAGACGAATGGGTAGCTCTGAGGGATGAAGTAGTGAAGGCAGCAGAGGATCAAGTAGGTAAAAAGACGAGGGCTAGTAGAAATCCTTGAGTAACAGAAGAAATATTGAATTTAATTGATGAAAGGAGAAAATATAAAAATGCAGCAAATGAAGCAGTCAAAAAGGAATACAAACGTCTCAAAAATGATATCGACAGGAAGTGCAAAATGGCTAAGCAGGCATGGCTACAGGAGAAATGTAAGGATGTGGAGGCTTATCTCACTAGGGGTAAGATAGATACTGCCTACAGGAAAATTAAAGAGACCTTTGGAGAAAAAAGAGCCACTTGTATGAATATCAAGAGCTCAGATGGTAACCCAGTTCTAAGCAAAGAGGGGAAAGCACAAAGGTGGAAGGAGTATATAGAGGGTTTATACAAGGGCGATGTACTTGAGGACAATATTATGGAAATGGAAGAGAATGTAGATGAAGATGAAATTGGAGATACAATACTGCGTGAAGAGTTTGACAGAGCACTGAAAGACCTAACTCGAAACAAGGCCCCGGGAGTAGACAACATTCCATTAGAACTACTGACGGCCTTGGGAGAACCAGTCTGACAAAACTCTGGTGCTCAAGATGTACGAGACAGGCGAAATACCCTCAGACTTCAAGAAGAATATAATAGTTCCAATCCCAAAGAAAGCAGATGTTAACAGATGTGAAAATTACCGAACTATCAGTTTAATAAGTCACAGCTGCAAAATTCTAACACAAATTATTTACAGGCGAATGGAAAAACTGGTAGAAGCCGACCTCGGGGAAACAAGTGTGGATTCCGTAGAAATGTTGGAACACATGAGGGAATACTGACCTTACGACTTACCTTAGAAGAAAGATTAAGGAAAGGCAAACCTACGTTTCTAGCATTTGTAGACTTAGAGAAACCATTTGACAATGTTGACTGGAATACTCTCTTTTAAATTCTAAAGGTGGCAGGGGTAAAATACAGGGAGCGAAAGGCCATTTACAATTTGTACAGAAACCAGATGGCAGTTATAAGAGTCGAGGGACATGAAAGGGAGGCAGTGATTGGGAAGGGAGTGAGACAGGGTTGTAGTCTCTCCCCGATGTTATTCAATCTCTATACTGAGCAAGCAGTAAAGGAAACAAAAGAAAAATTTGGAGTAGGTATTAAAATATATGGAGAAGAATTAAAAACTTTGAGGTTCGCCGATGACATTGTAATTCTGTCAGAGACAGCAAAGGACTTGGAAGAGCAGTTGAATGGAATGGACGGCGTCTTGAATAGAGGATATAAGATGAACATCAACAAAAGCAAAACGATAATAATGGAATGTAGTCGAATTAAGTCGGGTGATGCTGAGAGAATTAGATTAGGAAATGAGATACTTAAAGTAGTAGATGAGTTTTGCTATTTGGGGAGCAAAATAACTGATGATGGTCGAAGTAGAGAGAATATAAAATGTAGACTGGCAATGGGAAGGAAAGCGTTTCTGAAGAAGAGGAATTTGTTAACATCGAATATAGATTTAAATGTCAGGAAGTCGTTTCTGAAAGTATTTGTATGGAGTGTAGCCATGTATGGAAGTGAAACATGGACGATAAATGGTTTAGACAAGAAGAGAATAGAAGCTTTCGAAATGTGGTGCTACAGAACAATGCTGAAGATTAGGTGGGTAGATCACGTAACTAATGAGGAGGTATTGAATAGGATGGGGGAGAAGAGAAGTTTGTGGCACAACTTGACTAGAAGAAGGGATCGGTTGGTATGACATGTTCTGAGGCATCAAGGGATCACAAATTTAGCATTGGAGGGCAGCGTGGAGGGTAAAAATCGTAGAGGGAGACGAAGAGATGAATACACTAAACATACTCAGAAGGACGTAGGTTGCAGTAGGTACTGGGAGATGAAGGAGCTTGCACAGGATAGATTGGCATGGAGAGCTGCATCAAACCAGTCTCAGGACTGAAGACCACAACGACAACAACAGCTATGGCACACAGGTAGAACACTCACTAGAACTATCAAGTCACTGCTAGTGGAAATTGTTTCATAATAAATTGAATTCCTAAACCACTCTTTGTACTATTGTTAAATCCACTGGCTGCAGCCTGTTCCCTCAATGGCCACTGGAATAGCTTCTTAAACACATTGACTGAGCCCCCCGGGTATATGCAATAAAAGTACTCGGTGTTCCTTCCTGTACCTTATCGCCATTTACCTGAAGGTTATCATTAATCACTGTACATTTGAATTTCCAATTATTAATAGGCATCTATACTTCATGTTTGCCTCCTCTTGACACAGTACAAAGCAGGTTTCCCCAAAACAGGTGAAATGAACAAACAAGACAGTGCAATATTGCTGTTTCAATGCTGACAATACATGTGAGCATATCCTGCAAAAAATTTGTGATCTAATTAAGCCTGAGCCTGAAAAAAATATATCTTATACTACATACAATTTTACATTGTGAAGGCATCACTTCCACTTCCCCTTAAAGAGACAGCAGCCTTTTGAGTAGTTACAGGAGAAATATTCTGGATGAATGACTGATCTGGCCCTGTAACACAGGTTAACAAGGCCTTACTGTTCTGGTACTTTGAATGGTTGAAAGCTAGGGTAAACTACAGCTGTAAATCCCCCCCTCCCCCTCCCACCATTTCCCCTGAGGGCAGGCAGGTCAACTGAATGGCTTAATGACGGCATTCTCTTCCATAAATATTCCGGATGCAAAATAGTCCCCCATATGGCTCCAGAGATGGGACTATTCAGGAGGGTGTATACTCAGGAAAAATAAGACTGGCATTCTGTGGGTCAGAGTACTGATTATTATTATGTAGGTACATTAGAAAATTAAAAACAGTGAAATAGATAGTTTGAAATCAGGTACAGTAGGAATAAATGAAGTTTGATGGTAGGTATAACAGGACTTCTGGTTCGGTGAGTATAGGGTTACCTACACAAAACTAAATACGGATAATGCAGAAGCAGGTCTAATACTGAATGCATTATCATAGGCAAGAAAGACAGAATGCCAACACTAACCACAGTAGTACAAGTCCATAGGCCAACAAGCTGCACAAATGGTAATGAAATTGAAAGAATGTATGCTAAGGAAATTATTCACACAGTTAAAGGAGATGAAAATTAAATTGTGATGACTGCCTGGAATTTCATAGAAGCAAAAATAGGAGGATGACTGGGTAAAGGGATAACAGAGGACACCACCTGGTAGATTTTTGCACAGAGCATAATTTAATGATCAATAACAATTGGTTTAAGAATGATGAAGGAAGGCTGTATTCACAGAACAGACCTGGAAACATTGGGAGGTTTCAGAATGATTACATAACAGTAAGATAAGAGAATTTGAAACCAGATTTTGGACTATTAAGATCTCCAGGGGCAGATGTGGACTGTAACCATAATTTATCGGTTATGAACTTTAGACTGAACAAAACTGCAAAAAGGTAGGAAACAAAGCAGATGTGGCCTGGATAAATTGAAGGAACTAGAGATTGTTGAGAGTTCTAGAAAGAGAATCAGGCAATGTGGGACTTGAGAACTATTTTTTGGAGAGAGAAGAATTGAAGATGAAATGGGAAATACTATACGGCGAGAAGTATCGACTGACCACTGAAAGACCTAAGTGGAAGCAAGGAACGGAGAATGGATGACATCCTCAGAAAATTACAGAGATCCTTTGAAGAGCCAGCCATGGTAAAACCATTCCACCTAGGTGCAAGACATATGAGGCAGGTGAATTAACCTTAAGACTCCAAGAAGAACGTAATAGTTCAAACTCCCAAAAAGCCAGGTGCTGACAGGTACGAACACTATCAAGCCATTAGTTTAATACCAATATTATGAATAGGATAGTTGTTATCATATAGCAAAGATGCTGAGTCACAGATAGGCACAACAAAAAGACTGTCAGAAAATTAGCTTTCGCCAACAAGGCCTCTATCAGAGATAGAACACGCACACACACACACACACACACACACACACACACACACACACACAAATGTTACTTAATCTGTACACTGAGCAAGCAGCAAATAAAACCACACAGAAATTTGTGAAGCAAGTTAAAGTTCAGAAAGGGTGGGGGTGGGGGGAAATTTGTGTTTTGCGAATGACACCACAATTGTGTCACAGACTGCAGAGATTGTAAGATGGACATCATCAAAGTAAAATAAGAGTAATGAAGTGTAATTGAATTAAATCAGGTGATGCGGAGGAAATTAGCTTAGGAAATGAGAAACTAAAGGTAGTAGATGAGTTTTGCTATTTAGGCAGTAAAGTAACTGGTGACAGCCCTAGAATAGAGAATGTAAAATGCAGACTTGCAATACCAAGAAAAGCATTTCTGAAAAAGAGGCATTTGTTAGCATCTAATATAAATTTACGAAGTTTTTTTTATGAAGGTATTTGTATAGAGTGTAGCCTTGTGTGGAAGTGAACCACGGATGATAAGCAGTTCTGGGTAATCAAATAACAAATGACAAAGTTCTGAACTGAACTGAAAAAAAGGGGGAAAAACCATTTATTCTACAACTGACTAAAAGAAGGGATCAGTTGACAGGATTAATCCTGAGGCACATCAAGGTATTGCCAATTTGGTAATGGAAGGAAGCCGGGGAGGGAGGATTGTTGAGGAATACCATGGTTTGAATACAGTAATCAGGTTGCATTAGTTATTGGAGACATGAAGAGGCTTGCACAGTATACACAAGCATGGAGAGCTACACCAAACCAGTTTTTGGACTGAAGACCACAACAACATAAACAGTTATACTTCACAATCCAAAATAACACACATATGTAAAACAGATTTTCAAACTGCCACTAAAATTCTGTTACACTGCATACAAGAGACTAAGTTGCTCACACTTAGTTACAAGGACTGTAAGAATGGCATTTTTTAAAATCTAAGTTCTGAAACAGCTTATATAAATTATGCACCTAGTTTTAAAACATAATAAATAGAAATGCATTATGTGAAACAAAATCTAACAATGAGCCGATCAAGGTGCAGGCTCAACACCAGTTACTATCATCACACTGCCAACAATAATTTCCAACTTACGCTTCGCTATTCAAATAGGAAGTGTCAGAGAAATGCAGATGTATGTTCTCAGGTTTAAATATCACCCCGACTACCCTTCAATAAGATGAAGATTGGTTTTGTGGGGCACTCAACTGCGGGGTCATCAGCACTCGTACAAAGTCCCTATTTTTTACTCAATCCAATTTAGCCACTGTCACGAATGATGATGAAAAGATAAGGACAGCACAAACACCCAGTCCCGGGGCAGAGAAAATCCCCAACCCAGCCAGGAATCGAACCCCGGGACCCCGTGATCCACAGGCAGCAACGCCAACCACTAGGCCACGAGCTGCTGACCTTCAACGAGAGTGGACGTATACTTGCAGAGTGTTAATTCTGCCAATTTAATGGATAAGCAGCCTTCATGTGTCAAAGGAATTCCTCTGCACATTGGAGGCTTCCTAACTCCGAAATTGGTGAGTTACTTTTCTTCGTAACACTGCATAGTACAGTACATGGTGAAGTGTTTCTGTGTACTTATTTATCATTTATTTTACTTGTAAATGGAGAGTGGAAAAAACTGATTTAAGCCTACATGGACCTGACTGGGTGAATGATCAGACGCAATATTAATTTCCATTGTCCAGAAATCACAAAGGTCTTAGGAGGCAGCTGCATGTGAATGACATCGACAATCCATTGTATCTGTATCACCCTTCCAGCAGAATATTCTCAAACTGTCTTTCCAATATTCTTTTGTACCAAAATACTCCTAAACTCAACCTTCACCAGTGTCCATCCTACACTTGCCTCTACTCTTATCCTAACCCTCCAGTCCACTATTAATATGCTATATTGAGCTTCGCTGACTTGCATCTAATCTCTTCTCTCCACTTCCGCTTCCTTTCCTTGGCCATCACTCAGACCTATGCCTCAATACTTCCACATTTCCTTCTACACCTTACACACATACTCCACAAGTTATTGGACAATGCATGGTAGTGTAGTTTCTGTAAATATTAGCTTCTTGCTGTCATACATAATTTGCATATGGGTTGAAATGAAAAATGGCTCCATGGATGCCTACACTTGCTTCCTAACCTCTATTATAGGATGTTCCAGCTCTGGTGCTCATCCGAGGCAGCTGGGTGGACACGGACATAGATGGGCATACAGTGGAAACCTGGGCAGTGTTGCAGCCAGGTCACACTGAGAGCACAGGGGCAGAGGTGGGCAAGCAGCTCAAGTATGTGCAGAATGCATGCAATTGGGCCGTCTTGCGGGTAGCCTATATTGCTTGCACCTGCCTGTGAGGGTGAGAAAATGCACCCAAAAGCTCCCTTCTCCGGTAGTGTTGGAACAACCCTGCTGTATTATCCCGAAACCTATACAAGATGTCTGACAGTGGCTGTAGAACGGTTTTCTAATTCTCTGTCAGACCATGTCTCTCCAAGCTCATCCAAGTATGTTTCATGACAATGTCACCTTTCTCATTAAATGGCACCTGCTTGTGTCATATGAGAATCTCTGCGTATGCATTACACTGAGTTGTTACAATCCATAGTGTGCCTCTAAATTCTTCCAATATGTTCTGTCAAGCCCACTTAAATAAGCTACAAATTAAATTTCCTATTCACATGTCTTTCCATTATCCACGGTTTTGTTTCTCTGGTGTTTATGTTGGCAATTGTTCTGAGGGATTTCTTCACTCCCTCCATTACCTCTATTCTACCTACAATTTCATTTTATCATATTATAGAGAACTGATGAATGTTGTTTGCATTTAACAATGGAGTAAGGAACATCAATGCAAAATAATATTAAACTAACTTATCAGGAATAAGGTAGAAATATCCGGTATCAAGTCAGAGGTCCACTGCAGAGAAAAAGCTGAATTTTGATCATTTTCTCTCCTCAATTTCTCAATGGAGGTACCTTCTTAAATAGGGCTGGGGTGACCTATCCCTCCTTCCCAAATTTCCACCCTTTCCTCCATAATGAAGTTTCACTTTCAAATTCTCTAGCACTGTTCCTTTTTTCTACTTTTGATCTGTCTACTGACAGTATAAGAAATTTCATGTCCTGAGGGCAAGTACTGACTATTGTATCCGTCTAATCCTAATTTTATATTTTTATCTTTCGAATTTTCTTTTTCTTATAATTAACACTTCCATAACAATGCTCCAGTTAATACTTTTATGACAAGTCTCATGAAATATAAAAGTAATAATTAATAGTTAAGTGAATGTGGCTCAAACTTTGCATGTACACATTCATTTTGATATTAATACAAATGTAACAATTATCTTGTGAGCACAGAATTTACTTACATGGTCATAACCCATGTTTTCCATTGTTGGCAAATGCTGTTCAGTTGGCTGTAACACTTCCCCTGGTGCTTCTGTTGACAAATGTTCAGGGACTGGAGCTGGTGTAGGTACAGAAACAGCAGCAGATATATGAGCTGTGACTGCTTCCTCCTGTTCCATGGGGACCTGAGGGGCCGGTGTCAATGGTGGTATCATGGGTGTCATCGGCGGAGGTACTGGTGTCATAGGTGGGGGCCCTGGGGTCATTGGGGGAGGCACTGGAGTCATTGGTGGGGCACCAGGTGTCATGGGAGGAGGCACTGGTGTCATTGAAGGCGGCACTGGCGTCATTGGAGGGGGCACTGGTGTCATCGGAGGGGGCACTGGTGTCATCGGAGGTTGCACTGGCATCATTGGAGGTGGCACTGGCGTCATCGGTGCTGGCACTGGCGTCATCGGTGGTGGCACTGGTGTCATCGGTGGTGGTCCAGGTGTCATCGGTGGGGGTCCTGGCGTCATTGGTGGTGGCCCCGGGGTCATGGGAGCTGCTACTGATGGAACTCCGGGTGTTAATGGGTTAACCAGGTTATGCTCATGCTGCACCAGTAAAGAATGCACCTGAAAGTGTAGACACAGACGACACACTATTTTATTAAATACACACAATTATTTATCAGGCATAACACTAATTAAATGCACAAAAATGAATTTATTTAAGGCAAAATTATGTAAGCAATAACTTTTAGCACCCCAGTTTAATCACTTGCATCAATGAAAGTGTATCATTGTTACAGATAAGAAAAACGTTCATACATCAGGTTTATAGTGAAAACACAATAATTTAGGGTACAACTGAATCCAACATAGGTCTACTAATAATTCTGGTTAATCATTCGCATTCATACTTTTACACTGCTAGTCACCAAGCAAGCACAGTGCTCGGGAACAAATTACACATTTTATAAGGCTGTTGTACTGATAATATTAAATTAAAAGTGCTTTTAAATATGCACACTATTTTCCGTGAAGGCACAGAACCTACTCCAAGCTGACACATACAGAAGACTACAGGTTCAACCTCAGCATTTAAAACAATGCAGTATACCTTTACATATGCTGAAAGTCTCAGTGTAGCATTTTTTTTGTAATAGACATACCTTTTTACACAAATGAAACAATGGAAAATCCAGGTTGGAAAATGACAATATTATTGAAAGGATAGATTGCTACTCACCATATAGTGGTGATGCTGAGTTATAGACAGGCGCAACAAAAGACTGCTAAACAAGTAAGCTTTCGGCCAAAAGGCTTCCTTATGAACACACACACACACACACACACACACACACACACACACACACACACACAAGATGTCTCTAATAAGAGCTGTCTCTGGTATTTCAGCAGATAATTTAAGATTCATTTCCCACTACAAACAAAATTATTTTTAAAAGCAGAATTTAGTGTGGTGATTCAATAGAGGGGTCTCAAATTAGTCTAGTGTGATATTCATTTTATTGATACATATTAAAATAGATAGTGAAACGCAAATAACCAGTACTACAGCAGTGACTGAACAGAGCTGCTGTACCGTTGCAGCAGTCTGAGTAGGCCTGGGCAGCGTTGTCACTACTGGAGTACTGGTTATTCTTCATATTTTACTGTCCTTGTTAATGTATACCATGAAACAAATGCAGTATTATAGTCTGATTAAAATTATAGTTATTTTCTCCACTCAAGAGTGCTCAATGTCACCCCCTAACCATTCGCTGCTGCCAAACTGCCACAACAACTGGTCAAATGACTCTTCCAGATTGCTTTCTTGGATCCCAAATCCTAGGGCTGGCATTATTATTTCATCTCTCTCTCTCTCTCTCTCTCTCTCTCACACACACACACACACACACACACACACACACACACACAAACTGATGGTAATGAAATACACACTTTTCATATGCGTTATGAACCATGCATTATTGGATAGTTCCACATAAGACGTGATTCAGCATCACATATACAGTTTAATCTCAGATCAGATTATATTACATAAGCTCCACACAACATTGCATGAAGCCAAATATTTAAAACCTGCAATTCATTGTTCTGATTGGGCACCACGGTTATGTCTGTTTAACTCAGCAGTCTGGCATAGCACACCTGACGTGATGGTCAAAGGTTCAAATCACATCTAACTGGCTTAAATACAATTTTTTACTTCCAATAGTTTGCCGCGTCATTTTCATAATTGTACTGACTTTTTTATTTGATCTTATTTTTTCCCATCATTCTTTTTTTGTTGGAAATCTGTCTGTGTCGCCTGTAATCTGCAACCAATTGCCAACCAGGTCAGCTAATTGGTTGGTAATGCAGTAACTTGTGTAGCCCGTGTGAGGTTAGTTTCAAGTAACCAATGATAGCAAGAAACTAGTTTGCTTTTAGTGCTGAAACTGATTTTTTTCCCTCTCTCTCAAGTTTGCTTGTAGAGGTTACGCTTACACAACGTGAACAAAGTGATCGTGACTTTTGTTCTGTCGCAGATTGCTGTTTTCTCAGATACACTGCACATCATGAGGTTGTGGTTAGCTTAGCACACGAGTTTATTAAATTCAGGGCAACAAAACGCATAATCTGCCGCAGTTTAGTCGGTGGTCACTTAAAATCAGCTATCGACTGAGTATCCCGCATTCCCAACATACCTTCCAGCGGCCGCTTCCAACACTGCACCGTGTTACACATTAACAGCAGTTGTGAAGTGACCCAGTGTGTGTGTGTGTGTGTGTGTGTGTGTGTGTGTGTGTGTGTGTGTGTGTTGTAGCAGCAAGTGACGGAAATCAACTGTCAAGCAATTTTAATTGGACAACTGACTAATTTGAGACAGCACTATCGTATGGACACACAAAATTCCAGTTTAAAAATTATTTTCTTTGTAATAGGAAACAGGCAGACGATTTCTGCTGAAACATGTGATGAGCAGTATTTATTTGGGCTAGCTCCAGCGATACACTGTGAAAACGAAATTACAAATGGCTGTGTCCACGCCGCCATAAACACACACAGTGGTGAGATTATTTATTGCATCACCTAAGATTGCTTCATAATTTTGTCATTGGTGGCTGTTTGCTTCAGGTTATACCAGTTTATTGTTAAGCCACTGGTTATATATTGTTGCCTTTATTCTTTTACTTTCTATCACATTTTTCCCAACAACATCCAACTTACGTCCATTTTATGTTGACACATTGAAGTGAAAAGATGGGCAGGTCAGTGGAATTAATTAGAAAAAAGAAAGATGCTATACTTGCTTGTGTGTCAGATGGCCTCAGCACAAGAGAGATTTCTTTAAAGATAGGTTTCAACTCTTAACTACTATGGATGGTCTCTCAGACTGCTACAGTTTGTTGTCTTGTGATATTTCCCACAGCTCTGTGAGATGAAATAGACTCTTCTGTGTACCTTGCTATTGGAGGGCAAGCTACACATGTCAGAAATCTGGCATTGTTGTTGCAATTTGTTTCTTATTTTTGGGCCTTGAGAGGTCTCACAGACGTACCATACTCTTTGCGTGTCATGTTTCTCTTGAATGTTATCGTTTCTCTGTTATGAGGAAAGTTAGACCTTCTATGCAATGTGTTCTATGAGAGACTGATGGAGGTGTTCGAGAAGGTCTCAGCAAATTCTGAGATGAAGACTCTGACAATAGTGATAATGACTCTGATTCTCAGTATTTAGCAATCACGTTACTAATTCAGAGAGCCACACTTCTTCGGTAAGAACATTAAGTTGTTTTCGATGGAGAAAACAGAAGCCGTCACTTAACGTAAGGACATGGCAACTCAATATTATCTTGCAGCTAATTGGACTGCAACAGATTCAGGAAAATTCTTGGAAAATTTCCTGTTTTGGAGATATGAGCCTCAAATACATAAATAGTTTTCTGAAAAACGAAAAACATCAGTCTTTTGTTGTCCATGTTTGAAGTAGAAAACAAGATATTCATGTCAACAGTGTGGTGTTTCGATTTGGTTGGAGAATGGTAAGGCAATCTGAGTAAATGCATGCAGGCTGAAAGCAATTAAAATTTTATTCATGGCCTCAGAAGAATACATAAGGTGAAACAACTATCAACTTTCTTCTTCACGTTTAAAATAAAAATTTGGTGAAATTTCGCGCTTGATAGAATTATGGGGTGGAGTAATCGCTCTAAGGCTGAAACAATGAGAAGTAAACCGAAAGTTTCCGGAATGAGATTTTCACTCTGCAGCGGAGTGTGCGCTGATATGAAACTTCCTGGCAGATTAAAACTGTGTGCCCGACCGAGACTCGAACTTGGGACCTCTGCCTTTCGCGGGCAAGTGCTCTACCATCTGAGCTACCGAAGCACAACTCACGCCCGGTACTCACAGCTGTACTGGCAGAAGTAAAGCTGTGAGTACCGGGCGTGAGTCGTGCTTCGGTAGCTCAGATGGTAGAGCACTTGCCCGCGAAAGGCAGAGGTCCCGAGTTCAAGTCTCGGTCGGGCACACAGTTTTAATCTGCCAGGAAGTTTCAAACCGAAAGTTGATTCCAAAGACAATTTGTCATAACTGAAATGTGTTTCTCCATACAGTTATGTTGCGAATCTGTAATACCATGTTCCTGATGATAATCTGACTGAGTAGAGCGCTAACTATGTGCTGTTATTTTAGTAATACATAAAATAAAAATAAACTGCAAATTTTGCTGTGTTCTAGTTTTCAAAGTGTTTTAAATTCAGCATTGTTTGAAAAGTGCAAATTTCCATAAAGCCTGCTTCCAAGAAGTGTAATGAACAACAGGAAGTCATGAAAATATATATTCACCAAACATAAAAATAAATAGGCCATCTAAGAGACCCCTCCATAGTAAATGTGTTCCTGTGAACATCCACAGTAGTTAAGGGTTAATCAGCCTACAATATGAGGTTACTGAAAAAATACAAGCAGACAGGGAATGATGATAGTGAAAAAGGAAGAGGTAGAGGTAGAGAAAGGATGTTTACTATCAAACAACCATCAACAAACTTTCTCTCATAGGTTGTTGCCTGTCATAAACTGGACTAAAATGAGACTGGGAAAAAATTGGTGATGTCTCATTACAACAGTAGCCTTTATTGACAAAACAATGCGACAACAATGGCTAAAATGGGCAGAAGTACATGTGAAATGCATGCCAAAAACATGGACCAGAGTAATCTTTTCAAGTAAGTCTAGATTTATTCTGCGTGGCTCTGATGGCAAAGTTTTTGTATGTTGCACATTAGGTGAAGAATTTCTACCTTCGTTTTTAACACAAACAGTCAAACACCCAGCAGGACAGATGATCTAGGGATGCATTTCTATCCATGGAACAGACGGTCTGAACATCATAAATGGCAGTCAACACCAATGTATACATAAGCAAGGAAGATTAAGACTACAATAAGAGACCAGTTTGGAGATTTTTCCAGTTTCATTTTCGGAGCCAGTAGCTCCTTCTTTTGGCA
Source organism: Schistocerca gregaria (assembly GCF_023897955.1). Lineage (NCBI taxonomy): Eukaryota > Metazoa > Arthropoda > Insecta > Orthoptera > Acrididae > Schistocerca > Schistocerca gregaria. Next base: position 555,084,439 of record NC_064920.1, read on the forward strand.
AAATGACTGAAGGAAAGGGATAATGTAGAAAAAGGACTGGCAAGGGTTAAAAAAACTGGGAAAGTCCAGAAAAATCATCAAAAAACCTGAGTTAGGGGAGACTTAACAAAAGGGATAGAGCCTTTCCTTTTCATCCTGCCTGGAAAGTCTCCCCAGACCCAGTGTTCTGGGCAATTCTTCCAAATTCTCCCCACTTCCTAAACCATTTACGAAACCCTTGTGCATGTCACCATTTGGCGAGTAAATCTTTTGTCCATCCAATTACATTAGATTTTCAAAAATTGATTATTTTTGTTGATTGTGTGTGTGTGTGTGTGTGTGTGTGTGTGTGTGTGTGTGTGTGTGTGTGTGTGTGTGTGTGTAGGGGGGGGGGGGAGGGGGGGAGGAGATGCATGCACAGGCCACCTTCAAAACAGAAGAAAGAGAAGTAGCTTAAAAGATTGTGATCTTATATGTGTGTACATGCCACAACAACTGGTTGCTTATCGTTTCTGCTTATTGTTTCTATCTGACTTTTTTAAATTTTGATATTGGCATATTTCATGTGTAATATTGAGGTAGCTGTTATTCTATACCCACTGAACACTTGTTTGTTATGAACCTTTTAACTCTTGACCAAACTGCCATCTACGGAAATATTTACATTCCATTTGAGACTCCTTATACATTTAGTAATTTTCTGTGAATCTTTATATTGAATCCTTAACAAAGTTATACCTCAAAGTTCATCTTAATGAAGAGTTTCATTACAAGAAATGAAATAGTAATAGTCAGTGAATTAAATGAGAAAATTTTACAGTTGATTTTGCTTCTTTATTTACGCTGTTTGTGCAAATTACCATAACCCATAAAGATTAATATTTGTTTAAAAAAATGGGTATGGACTTTTTTCATGTAAATATGGGGAAATACGCTCAAGACAACAACATGGTCTTAATTTTGCAATTAAGAAATAGCCCCCAATACATATCTTTGTAAAATGTGAGCACTGGGTACCAGAGTACTTAGCCTAATCTTTGAACGAAGATTTCACTCAGTATTTAGCAGTTGAAGCCTTCCGCAAAGGAGGGGAATGTGTAAGGTTCTTGGTCTCGCATATTGTTACAAGGTATCAACAAAATTATGCTGTTACATACTTGGTAATCTGTTAGAACAATTCTTATTATGTAGCTTCCTAAAGTAGTCATGTTTTGTTTATTTAGTTTGAATGTTTCAACTGGATATTGGCTGATGTAAAATTCTTTGTTTGGACTTTTACTACAAACAAAAATTTACTCTATCTTCAACAATTACAAAATGAGCAACTAAATTCAAACAGGATCACTGACCTATCAGAAAAATAATACAGTACATTTCACATGAAGAATTAATTACAACACGTTGTGCAATATTCTTGGCACACTTGTTGAATGCTATCCACTGGCAAAATGGAAAATTAATTTACTAACAATATCTGGACTGGTTTAAAAAGAACTGAACAAAGTTTGTGAGTACACTTGTTACTGTATACAAGATGTGGGTCTGCTACATTAGCTACTAGGTTGAGAACTTTTCATTTTGCTCTTAGGTACACAATTTGTCTGGCTTTTAATTAGCTATTTTTCTACTATAGATAATTCAGAGTATCTTTTCCTCACATGTAAAATACCCTAAATATGTTCTAAAAAGCTTTCTTTAATCTACACAGAATAATAAAGATAATGTTGATGTAGGATGGCGTGAAAGAGCTCCGTATCTCACAAATATGGATGGAACAAAATCAGTTTTAATATTGCAACTCACATCACATTCTGCGTGATAACTTATCCACTCCAATTTTCTTTATTTATTTCCACACTAAATCACAACATACCATAGCTACAAGGTACACCAGTAACTGCTCTAAGAATCATGATACTCAGAAACCTCTTTACATAATATGTAAGTAATGCAGGCTTGAGGAAACTTCCTAGCAAAAATGTCAAACAAATTTGAATTCCCTGAAGTAACAAAAATGAGTGTATTCTGTTGATAAAGTGACAGAGATGCCCTAACACCCCAGAACAATTTACAAAGTTTGATAACATGAAATTATCCCATAACAGATTTAGTGCAGTAATCATCCGATGGGGTTGAAACGACTTCAGTTATTAAAACACAATATAGCTGTTATTCTGCTTGAGAATGGCATTTCATGTAAGTTTCACTCTGCACATGGTCAATTTTTTGTTACAGAGCATGAGTACATTTAATACTTCCTCTAGTCACAAATGATCCAATCAAATATGTTTAAATGAGGACAGGAGGGATTTGAATGGAGACTGTATTGCAAAGTTGGCAATCCTGTTGTTATGAAGCTACACAAGTTAAATAATGTATGTGACAACAAGTAATCAATTACATATACCTGCTCCGGTGGTAGATGAGGCATATCTGAGTCAACAGGAACTTGTAGTGGTGTTGCAGGTGGCTGAGGCACAACAGGTAGCTGCTGAACATCTGAAACCTCTGGCGCAGGAGTATGAGGTGGCATATGGGCACCTGTGTCCATAGGAACAACACCCACAGCAATTTCTGCACCTGTACTTGTCGCAGTCAGTGCATCAGTGACAGTAGGGGCCACTGAAGGTTGTGGTAAGTACTGACCAACATCAGGTACCTCTTCTTCTTGTGCCAGGTCAACTTTTTTTGATGGCTAAAATCACCAAATATTTATAATTAATCTTTGAGCCACTGGGTTAAAACATTTTCAGCTGTTATTGAGTAGGTATTTTGTTTCAAAGTTTGAGCCATATTTTATACTGTAAATTATTACCTAAACTTTATTATCATTACAAGATACATTCTGTTGTAGATCAGATGTGGGTTACTGAGAATAGCACTTCATGACAGTCTACTTCTTTTGTTACCAAAGAGAAATTTTAATCGAGAACAGTGACACGAGTTGAAACAATTTTGCAAGCTACACAGATTACTGCATCACAGTGATCCTTTCAAACCCATTCATTACATTCTTCACACTTCCAGACTGTCTTCCCGTCTTTTCTTAATTCACGTAAGACGCATCTACCATGTTGGCCACCTTGAGTTCTTTCTACTGTTTGGGCGTGTTGGGTGTTTGTAGATACACTTATCAAATTTCTTACACTGAGGACATGTCTGACCAATTTATTTTCATTTTTTGCTTTTTGTTCAATGTTAGGTCTCACAATTTCTCCTCCCAAAGCAAGCACGAACAGATGCCGGTGATATTTCTTCATTTGCTGCCCAGTTGGATTTTTTTGTCATCCAGAGAAGGAAAGCTTTCACACAGGCAACACCAATCAAATCGAAGGAAGTTTCATAGGCCATTGTCCAGGAGCTCTTGAGCATGTATATTCCCTCACTAATTCGTTCAACATCACTGCTGGTAGTATTGTAACACATGATAATTTCCAGCTTGAAGCCATTTACTTTGTTAGTTTATGAATCACCATGATGTTGGCATGAGAGTAGTATTAGCGCTGTGCTCTTTGCTGGGTCATAAGACACCAACATTGGTTCACTGGTAAAACCGAAGAGGAAGAGTGTATCATTCTTTGTTTATTTTTCAAAAATAATTCTGGAAGTGCTCTCATATTATGTCACATTGTGCCTACCAATGTCGTATTCTTTGTTAAAAGGAACTCTGCTAGCTTACAGCTAGTAAAAAAACAAATAAAGAGACTTGTCAATAGTGGCGCTCCTGGCTGTTCCATACAAATTATTTACCAGATCCTCGACTAAATGGAGACCCTGCTTTGTTTCTCTTTCAGTATATGCTTGCACAAACTGTGTGCAGAAAGTTTGGCCGTCTGCTGCAACCCAAACTTTCATTCCAGATTCATGAACACAAGAAACGACCATCTTCCCCTAAATCCAGTCAACTGTTCGTCTACTGTAGTGTAATGATTTGGTGTATAAACCATTTGATATCTGCTGATTACACTGTCTAAAAGTCTTCTGATTGGTGCTAACTGGTCTGACATTATAGATTCACATCTTATGACTTTATCGCCAAAACTATGGACAAGCAAAATTTGAACAAATCCGTCTCTTCCCATTGTTGCAGTAAATTCTGTCCCAGAAAATGCAGGGTTTGGACCATAAATTTACAACCAATTCTTTCTTCAAACTCATAACACATGCAAGAATACACCGTTCAATAAATGCTAGCATTTCTTCTGCAATAACATTGTTCCATCAATACAGAATTTTAGAAGCACCCTCAAATTAGTGTGAAGGCAAATTTCATTCAACAACTCAATCAGTAAACCAAGTTTGATAATTTCACATAATTTTGAAATGTTTTCAACAGTAAGCCTTCAACTCAGGCTTACCTATAACAGTGTTATACTGTCTGCTGTGACTAAGGAGGAGGTAACTTTTCCATAATTTACCATTTTTCCTATGTAATTTTTTCCCACTTCTTTGTCACCAGATTCTCCATTTTCATCAGAATTGTCTTCATTCTCAGATACATGATTCACTTCTGCTACATCTGAATGTTCACTCAGTAGATTGTTGTTATTATCATTATCACTGCAAAGATATCCGTACCATTGTCATCATCTAAATTTGCATTTAGTACTTCTTGCAACATTTTATTTATGGCTTTCATACTTTTTTTCATAGGAAGCCATTTTCACTAAGTACATGTCTGCTGATGTGTGAAGCTTGTTAACAACCGACTGAATGTAACACCAATTTTTAAACAATCAGTTTTGCCAACAGTGTAATAAGAACAAGAAAAACTTAAAAATAAAAATTAACTACAACAAAATTGATCCACTGATTTTTTTTTTATCAAGGCATATGCGTGAAAAAATATAAGTTTGATCATATAAAGTGAAACCTCTGTATTGGTAATCACAAAAGTAGTAAAATTTTACTGAGAATATATAGAAAAATACTGTAAATGGTAAAAATTAAAAAATAATTAGCTAGAAACAATTATTTTAATAATGAATTAGTAAAATACACAACCTCAGTCAAATTTCTACAAAAATCTTTGGATTGGCACAACTTTAACATCACATACCCAGGATTTTTTTATCTTCGGGACTCGAATTCCTTCATTCATTTTTCTCAGCCAGGGCTGAACGCAAAAACAACTGTCTTTTTGTTGTCATCTTCATCCTGCCCTAATCTAATGGTTACAGACACTGCCAGGGAAATATTTGGTGGTGGGGTGTGGGGGTGGGTCCACCATATGCAAACTGGTGTATAAATGTAAATTTAGGGTCTGTGTATACTACTGCTGTTTCTTTTAAGTTTTTCTATGCTCTTCACACCGATCCATTACATAGTAGGTGAGTAGTTGCCTTTCCCTTATTTTATGTATTGCTCCATCCCGGAATTTTCATTATTGTTACAAATTTACATACAATATCCTTGAGCAAACAAGTGTCATAGTACAAAACAAACAGTTGAGCCATAATTCGGAACAGTAACAACATAATTCTGTGACAGCTACATAAGAGAACAACAATCACCTAATAAAATAGGATCCTTGAGCTCTCACTTGTCAGAAATTTTTAATTCAAACGAATGACTTTACAAAAAATCACACATTTCCCTTCCATTTTCAAGCGTTATTCCATATAATGCGCTAGTGCAGATTTGCACCAGGAACATCCTGAGTGTATCGTGTAATCAGTCGATGTGAACCAGTCTCTAGTTCCAAACATGTACACCTGGGACACCCCTTAGGTGTATCGTGTAATAGGGACACAGTGTTAAAAACATTGTTCAGATGTTCACCATTTGCTCACACGAGATACAAAAGAATAGTGCCAACGAGACAAATGACGAGCATGATGGGCGTCACATCTCACGTTACTTGGGCACTGAAGCTGATGTTGACTCAAGCTGAGCACGGCTTTTTGGAGCCTGCGCAAATCCACAGAAAGGAAAACGAAGCATCTACACCAGTGGCTTAAACACTATAAAGAGGGAAATAATTGATTAGGTTTCCAAAAATATGAGCATTGCATCGAGGAAATCATTGTGTAGAGGAAACTTACTAAAGAGGAAACATACTAAAGAGATAACTTTAGCATTGTGTGTATGGGCTTCTGGTCGGAACCGAGAAGATGGACATAACATGGAGGAAAACATTATATGGAGAAACATTACACAGAGGTTTCACTGTATGTGTAATAAGTTTGATCATGTATATGTAATAACAACACCTAACTCATAAGTACACCAACTGTAAAAAGTTTCTTCCATAGAATCAAATAATAATTAAGAAAATATATGATCTGGATACAATACATCACCACTTAGCAATCAAACGTTATAACAGTGGACTGCTTCATGATACAGAGAAAATGAGCGCGCGCGCGCGCACACACACACACACACACACACACACACACACACACACACACACAACATTAAATCACTGCAACTAGTCAGAAATAATATTGCAGGTTACCCTTACCCTGAACAACATGTTCTGTTCTATTTACCTGATACTCTTCAGGTTCAACCAGTTTTCTTTTGCGAGTTGACCGACGGGGATCTTGTTGGACGAGCTCTGCTTCCCCTTCACGGACCTGTTCAAGAGCCATATCTTCTTCCCCTTCATCAACGCCCAATCCGAAGTCATAATTCTCAGCTGGGCGACTTGTGAGGTGTCTTTGGTAGTTCTGAATGGCAACATTACAAGAAGAATCAAACATACCTATATTTAATGCAAGCAAAAGTAGTTTCAAGAACGTGTTAATTTGTTTGCTCATTTATGTGACATCAGACCCTATCTTTGCCACTTATAAAACAAATGAAGAAAGGATGACTCTAAATCAAGTAACAGTGTGACACTGAAGTAAGAATATTCGAAAAGTTACCTCACCATAAAGCTGACAAATACAAGCGCAAATTTATGACAAAAGATTCTTTGAGATCATGCTCCATACAAGATGCATTTGACTAGCAGTTAAATTTAAAGAAAATATTATTGTTGCCAAGATAGATACGAAGCCCACTAGCTCTGCAGATGACGAAGAGATTGAAAAAATGTATGACGAGATAAAAGAAATTATTCTGATAGTGAAGAGAGACGAAAATTTAATAGTCGTGGGTGACTTGAATTCAATAGCAGGAAAAGGAAGAGATGGAAACGTAGTAGGTGAATATGGAATGGGTTTTAGGAATGAAAGAGGAAGCCGTCTGGTAGAATTTTGCACAGAGCATAACTTAATTATAGCTAACGCTTGGTTCAAGAATCATAAAAGAAGGTTGTATACATGGAAGAACCCTGGAGATACTAGACAGTTTCAGATAGATTATATAATGGTAAGACACACATTAAGGAACCAGGTTTTAAATAGTAAGACATTCCCAGGGGCAGATGTGGACTCTGACCACAATCTATTGGTTATGAACTGTAGATTAAAACTGAAGAAATTGCAAAAAGGTGGGAATATAAGGAGATGGGACTTGGATAAATTGACAGAACATGAGGTTGTAGAGAGTTTCAAGGAGAGCATCAGGGAACAATTGACAAGAATGGGGGAAAGAAGTACAGTACAAGACGAATGGATACATCTGAGAAATGAAATAGTGAATGCAGCAGATGATCAAGTAGGTAAAAAGATGAGGGCTAACAGAAATCCTTGGGTAACAGAAGAGATATTGAGTTTAAATGATGAAAGGAGAAAATATAAAATGCAGTAAATGAAGCAGGCAAAAAGGATTACAAATGTCTCAAAAATGATATCGACAGGAAGGGCAAAATGGCTAAGCACGCATGGCTAGAGGAGAAATGTAAGGATGTGGAGGCTTATCTCACTAGGGTTAAGATAGATACAGCCTACAGGAAAATTAGAGAGACCTTTGGAGAAAAGAGAGCCACTTGTATGAATATCAAGAGCTCCGATGGAAACCCAGTTCTAAGCAAAGAGAGGAAAGTAGAAAGGTGGAAGGAGTATATAGAGGGTTTATACAAGGGCGATGTACTTGAGGACAATATTATGGAAATGGAAGAGAATGTAGATGAGATTGGAGATACAATACTGCGTGAAGAGTTTGACAGAGCACTGAAAGACCTGAGTCGAAACAGGGCCCTGGGAGTAGACAACATTCCATTAGAACTACTGACGGCGTTGGGAGAGCCAGTCCTGACAAAACTCTACCATCTGGTGAGCAAGATGTATGAGACAGCTGGAATACCCACAGACTTCAAGAAGAATATAATAATCCCAATCCCAAAAAAAAAGCAGGTGTTGACAGATGTGAAAATTACCAAACTATCCGTTTAATAAGCCACAGCTGCAAAATACTAACACGAATGGATAAACTGGTAGAAGCCGACCTTGGGGAAACAAGTGTGGATTCCGTAGAAATGTTGTAACACGTGAGGCAATACTGACTCTACGACTTATCTTACAAAATAGATTAAGGAAACGCAAACCTACGTTTCTAGCATTTGTAGACCTAGAGAAAGCTTTTGACAACAATGACTGGAATACTCTCTTTCAAATTCTGAAGGTGGCAGGGGTAAAATACAGGGAGCGAATGGTTATTTACAATTTGTCCAGAAACCAGATGGCAGTTATAATAGTTGAGGGGCTTGAAAGGGAAGAGGTGGTTGGGAAGGGAGTGAGACAGGGTTGTAGCCTATCCCTGATGTTATTCAATCTGTATATTGAGCAAGCAGTAAAGGAAATAAAAGGAAATTCGGAGTAGGTATTAAAATCCATGGAGAAGAAATAAAAATGTTGAAGTTCGTCGATGACATTGTAATTCTGTCAGAAGCAGCAAAGGACCTGGAAGAGCAGCTGAACGGAATGGACAGTGCCTTGAAAGGAGGATATAAGATGATCAACAACAAAAGCAAAATGAGGATAATGGAGTGTAGTGAAATTAAATCAGGGTATTAGATTAGGAAATGAGACACTTAAAGTAGTAAATGTGTTTTGTTATTTGGGGAGCAAAACAACTGATGATGGTGAAAGTAGACAGGATATCAAATGTAGACTGGCAATGGCAAGGAAAGTATTTCTGAAAAAGAGATATTTGTTAACATCGAGTACAGATTTAAGCGTCAAAAGGCTTTTCTGAAAGTATTTGTATGGAGTGTTGCCATGTATGGAAGTGAAACATGGACAGTAAATAGTTTGGACAAGAAGAGAATAGAAGCTTTCGAAATGTGGTGCTACAGAAGAATGCCGAAGATTAGATGGGTAGATCATATAACTAATGAGGTGGTACTGAATAGGATTGGGGAGAAGAGAAATTTGTGGCTCAACTTTATTAGAAGAAGGGATCGATTGGTAGGACATATTCCAAGGCATCAAGGGATCACCAGTTTAGTATTGGAGCGCAGCGTGGAGGCTAAAAATCGTAGAGGGAGACCAAGAGATGACTACACTAAACAGATTCAAAAGAATGTAGGTTGCAGTAGGTATCGGGAGATGGAGAAGCTTGCACAGGATAGAGCAGCATGAAGAGCTGCATCAAACCAGTCTCTGGACTGAAGACCACAACAACAACAACAACAACAACAAATTTTTTTCTGCAACTAAAGTAATTTATATGGTACATGTGAAATGAACATACTAATTCCTTAAATATAGTGATCAGAAGTGACAAGCAACAAGCTTGACTTGGTCTTGATGTGAGGCTGAATAGTAAGACATATCAACAGAACACAAATTCTTACAAGATATATCAACAATGGTTCTGATGTGGGTACTTCTACAGCATCCTCTCCGTATACTGGGTTGTAGGAGTGGCTCCAAGGGAACCTGAAGGAGGGGTGAGGAAGGGATGAGGGGATGCAGCTGGTGAATGAATAAGGTACGGCAATGTAGAAGGTGAATAGATACAGCTGCCGATGTGTTTCGGTGTATGTGTTTCTGTAATGACAAGCAATTTGTTTTTAAAGTTTCGAAGCTCATGGTATTTAAAGGTATATGAAGAGCAGAAAGTTGCAAAATTTGTCTCAAAAGTAGAAACTTTTTAAGCATACAGAATAATTCATGCAATAACATTAAGCTGTGCAGAAATGAAACCAGCTGGATTAACTCACTGAAAAATTCTAGACATAGCCCCCCAACCTACACACACACACACACACACACACACACACACACACACACACACACACACACGAAAATCAACCTATCAATGGATCAACAATATAGCGTTTAGCTATTTACTGCCAAATTGCACGTCATTAGACAATTGTTTATCTACTGATAAATAAATTCTTCATTTATGTTCACATAACTTAAATAAGGCTTGTATCATCTAAAAGTAGTAACCTTGGCAAACATATGAAGCTGAAGTAGTCAACTGATGAATTCTTAGGTAATAAGCCAAGTAATAGCTTCAGTTTGGAAGGGACTTTTGACATATCTGTACATCCAAAACAAACATATTACTTGACTTACTTCCCAAAATGAATTCATCAACACAATTCATCACGAAAGCCTGCATTCACATGAAGTATTAGAATTCTGCCCTCCACAACACGTCCTCGATCTCTAGAAGTACACAAATTTGATGAGACTTGTGGGAAAATGCATCTATGTACTCTCAAGTCCAGAAAATAAGTTATGTACCACAAAAGAGATACATATACTCTAAAACATCATCTGTGAACACAAAGCAAATGAACTTTAACAGAAGTCAAACCTGGAAACAATTAATAACATACAACATTCAAACACTACCTTAAACAAAACACGTGCTGGAATGGGGCGCCCTGGTAGGGCAAACAACTTCTCCACTCCACCCGTTTCCTTCCAGTGCATCAATCTCTTAGTTGGTGGTGCAAGATCTAACGTAGTGACTATGTCACTTGTATCTGAAAGCTGAGCTTTCATTTCTTCTCCAGAAATATTCTTAATTTCATCCACAATCAGCTTCCGTTTCCGCTTTGTCTTAGTAAAACCTGTAATGAATCAAGAATGTCCACATTTCAGTATGTTGGCCATACAAAACACCATGGATAAGGAATAGTTTGAGCTCAACCCCCCTCCCCAATCACACAAACATTCCACAACTACTAATTATTCTGGAATTACACAAAAGTCTTGCCTTTTAATGCAGAAGCATCAACAGGCGCTAATGCAAAGCTCTCTTCTTCGTTATGCAGGAGAGTTGTTTGATCTTGCTGCTGACCAGCAACGTCTTCCAATCCAGCTTCCTGCTGGAAAACTGATGGTTCAGGTACAGGTGGTGGCTGCATCATAGGCTCCGCAGATGCAGGCCTTTCTGGCACTTGGCCAGGGACAGGTGTTGCTGGCCTTGATTCCCCACCAATACTACTACAATAGCAAAAACAAAAATCAATGTACACACATAAGAATCAAACACCACCCTAGAAAATGAATTAAAAATAATAAAAATACTGTCAATTTACTTTTAATTAAGTGTACCTCAAGTGTCGGCAGCGTAGGTTATCAAAATACACGTAACATGCATTTATAAAATCACAAAATGTTGCAGTAAAAAAAACTACTAGTTTAGCTTTTGCAGGGACATAAATATAGAGCTACTGCAAAACCATTCAATGAGTATCTAAATAATAAAAGCCATATTTTCAATCTACAATGATGCTGCATTAACTGTATACTCTTGAGTCACATTTTAGGGTTGCCAGTTACTATCCAAAGTAATAACAGCTTGAACCACTTGATACGCTGCAAGTCACAATCATGTTCTCATATGTGTCCACATCTATCTGGAGCCAAGCCGTCTGTAGTGCGTCCCACAGCTGTTGGAGGTTATGTGATGAAGGATTCACACAGAATAAAACATTGATCAAGGATATTCTACAAATGTCAAACTGGATAAAGATGTATGAAATTTGGAGACCAGTGCAATTAAGTACATGGTAGTCCAAAGCTGTTCCGTAAACTGTACACTTGGAGACCATGGTAGCTTGCTATGATCAAGTTTTTGGAACAGCTGCCACACAAAAAACTGATGTGATAGTAAATTTTATTGATCATTGCTGATTTCAAACTCCAACAGTTATTTTCATCTGGCTCCGATACATATATAAGCTTATGGCACACGTGCCAATGATCATATTCCAGTTGTCAGAAGAGTTCCAGGTGAGTTAAAAAAATTGCATTTATCAAATAATGATCCTAGCTCCTATCAAAGTAGTCCTCTTGGCTATCTATACACACTTGACAACATTTCTAGGAGGTCTTGGAAGCAAGCAGTGAAATTTTCAACTGCAACACTTGTAAGCTCATTTGTCACAGGCCATTGTATATCTATGATATCCTGATTATGCTTTCCTCTCACTCTACTTTTCACTCCCAGAAACAAGAAAATATTGCAGGGCCAGAGGTTGGGTGAATCCAGGATGGCAATAACAGAATGTCTGGCCAGATACTTGGTAAATAAGTATGGGGGTCTTGCATTGTAATGCAGTAAGAACCGGTCCTGAGTGTGGCACAAACCACGGTGGAGACAACGAACTGCTTGTCACAAGACTTCAATGTAGAGTTCAGTTCGCTGTCTGACCTGGAGGAACATACTAATCCTCTCCCATCAAAGAATGCTATCAATGTATTCTCTGTTCTTGAAGGTTGTCGTTTGACGCTTTTTTTGAGGCTGGTGATCCACGAATTCCGTCATTCAGCACTCTGAAACTTCGTTTGAGGGTCATAGTGGTAGCACTAACTTTCATACCACGCAATAATCTTCAACAGAAATGTGGGATCACACCTGGCTCTATCCAGTAGTACAGCAGAACTTCTTCGCCTTTCCTCTTTCTGTTCGTCTTTGAGGACCGAGTTTTGCATTAAATTTCTGCTTTCTTAAATCTTTGTGTAAAATTTTATGACATACATCATGGTTCTTCTGATATTGCACGGACAGTTACATGATGGTTCTATGCAATAACTGCTTTGCATGCACCACGTTTGCATCGGTGTGTGATGTAGACAAGTGACCAGCTCTGGGATTGTTTTGCACTGAATCTCTGAAATTCACAAAACCTTTTGGGTCATTCGAAAATACAACTTATTCAAACTTCCACACCATCACATGCTTGCTTAACCATTGTCCATGTTTCGCTAAGGGTTTTCCTGAGCTTAATGTTCACTCATTGCTCACAATTAGCATCCACTGTGTCACCGTAACTAATGTGCCAAGAACCCAAATGGTGTGTTGATAAGCACACCCCTGTCATCGTGTGTGTGTGTGTGTGTGTGTGTGTGTGTGTGTGTGTGTGTGTGTGTGTGTAAACATGGCCAAGGTAATTTCAAGGATGCACACATACCATGTAACATGTAAACATTTATTCCTTCTTAGTACCGCAAACTCAGAAATAAAGAAAACCTGTCCAGGAACTTTTCTGACAAAGGGGGTATTATATAAAAGACAGCTGTGAGCAATATGTACACACTGTTTCCTATTAATTCACCAGTGCAGCAAATGACACACTTTAGTTGCAAGATTATTTAGGTGGTAATCATAACGTGATCCGACGCTGTGTGGGTGATTCAACAGAAAGTTACATTTCAGTCAGTACTTTACAAGTATGTGCATAGTCATCATAGGCTTCATTCACACAAACAATATGTTACTGGCAGCTCATGTCATTTTCTCACGTTACAGCAGTGTTGGCGCAACAATGAAGCCACACACACCATGGCAGTAACGCAGTGAGAGGATTGTGCTCACCAGCCATCGCTGCATTGCAGCGATCTTGCCGATTGCCGTGAATCATCTGTTGTTATTGGTGAATGTGGCAGTGCATATGCGATTGCAACCAGCCATGGATACAACTGGTTCGGATGTTAAATTTTTCATTGAAGGGGTGAAAACATACCCTACTAGAACATGGGATACAGCTCGTGAGGAGTATCAGGATAAGATTAAGAATAGAGATGCATGGTTTCACGTGTGTCAAGTTTTGTGAGGGCGTTGTTGTGAAATCAAATCAGGAGAGAAATTATATACTGTAGGTAAACTATTTTGTGTCTGTGTTCTAGTGGTGGTGTTTTTTATTGAATGTGGCTATTTAAAACTTAAAACAGCACTAAGCAGCAAATGTTTTGCTCTCAGGTGAACAACCCTTCAGCTTGGTGAAAACATTCAATTAACAATTACAGTGTAAAGTAAATTATTTTACCGTGGCTCATTCAATGTAATCAATGCTTTACTGTGCTACAACCACAAAACACATAATTGTACACATTTCATTAATGATAAAAACTGAATAGTCTTCCATGTTTGGGGATAAATCGATCCAGTATTCACTAAGACTGTTATGAAACAGATTTAGATACATTTGTCTTGCAATGGTAATTTGCCAGCTATGTCTATAAAGTAATCAGTACATTTACTCTAATTTTAAGAGAACTCCTCTCTTGGGTTGATTGGATTTCATTGTTCAGATTACACAGTCTGCTACTCAAATCCCTTGGCATTTTTCAACCACCTTTCCTCTGTGAATTTCAGTATGGACTCTTAGTGTAAAACTTTCTACGCAGCTTTACCAACTTCCCTTACTATTTTATAAACTGTGGTGTGGCTGATTCTGTAGTGTTAAATCAGGTGATTGCCTGGTTCAACAATTTAAAGGACCAAACTATGAGGTCATCATATCCTCCTATCTGAGCAGGCGAGTCACCAAAACTACACAGAAAAGGTGTGCAAAATCTATGGAAAGAAAACCCTGATGTCTACCGGAGGCCCTCAAAGGCAGAAAATGTAATGGGGAGACACATCACCAACCACTTAATAGAGGTACCACCCAACGATACACAGAAAAGACTAGCGACATGGACAGGATGAGAGAAGCACCAGAAAACACAGAAAGAACATCAAGTAAAAACACAACATGCAAGAAGGGTGAAGAAGAGCAAAATAAAGGATAGGGCAAGGCTGGAGCACACCACCAAGCCCAACCAGCCATTACCTGGTTGGGCCAGAGGAGGTAACAACACATCCTAAAAGCCCCTCAATGGGCTTACACAGTGGTAAAAACACTCTACAGGAATAAACCATAAAACCAAGTCAGCTGCTGAGCCATCACTCGCTAACACCAGTGGTATCAAGTCAGAAATATTACGAATGCGCTGCAGAGCGGCTTTGAAAAGTGTGGGCTACTGTCAAACGTGCACTATACTGACAGTGAGGTGGATCATTGCGACAGAGGAAATGACCATGAGTCAGCCAAGTATGGCCAATGCCAAACTAGCAAAGGACAATGAAGTCCTTGCGAGGGGTCTGCATGAAGCACCTAAACAATTACGTGATCTTGTTTATAACCCATAGTTTGTTCGGCGAAATCAGAACATGCAATTTCATATTCAAAATCCTTATAACTTCGTGTTATAACTGAAGGTCAAGAAGTGGCTTGCCAGAAGCCAATTTGGGCAGCCTGTGAGCGAGTTAATTCCCTGGGGTCCCAATGTGACCTGGGGTCCAGACAAAGACCACCGAGCAGCCACACTGTTTTGAGGGCAAAAAAGGAAATCCTAGATAGTCAGAAGCAAGGGATCATGAGGGTAACACGGGTCACGACCTTGTAAACTACTCAAGAAGTCGTTACTGATAAGGAAGGACTCACCTGTACAGCAATGGATAAGGTCAAAAGCACGAGAGATCACTACAAACTTCACAATGAAAAAACTGCAGCCATCTGCCAAGGAGTGGAGTTCATTACATCCTGCATGAACGTAAGCGAAGCAAATGTGACTGTCAACCACTGAACTATCACTGTACACTACTTCCGAACCCCAAAATGCGCAGAGAATGGAGAAGAACTGGCAGCGGAAGGCCTCAGGCAGAGTTGGGTCTTTCAGACCTTGTAAGAGATCAAGACAGAGCTGTGGACGGGGGATGTATCAGGGTGGTGTGCGAGAGAAGAAGAGATGGTAGTGGGGGAAACCAGGAGATCTGAAAAAAGGGACCGGATGAAGATGGCGTCTGCAACTGTAACCCCAGACCTGGTCTGTCGTTGCGGGAGGCAGGCCTCTGTATCTGAGAACAGGATACGGTAGTTCGGGTGCTCCAGGGAGCAGCTAATGTGTAACACGTAAGTGATCAACTGTTATTGGTGTAAAATCCACAACTGTGGAACCACAAACTCTGCTAGCAGGCTGATTATGGGGCTAGTCCGAAACACGTCTGTTGCTAGTCGTCCTCCAAAAAGGTGTATTGGGTGCAGTACATATAATGTCAAAGGTGATTCTGGGTCATATGCAAGACTCTCATAATCTGGACATGACTGGACCAATGTTTTGTACAGTCAGAGCAAAGTAGAGTAGAGTAGGGTGGCCCACATCTCAGCTGGTATTGCTGAGGCACTGACAAGTGTTGAGGTGTGACCAACATGTGTGCTTCACTGCCAATATGTTTGCTTTGTTGACGAAGATGGGAAAGCTATGTCAACCGGGCACCAGCACCAGTCCTAAAAAACAATGAGAGTCCACCACATTCAGGAACTGGTCATCAAGGCACAGACCCGCAGGGAAAGCCCTATATGCCAGTGACAGAAATACATAACACAGGTCTTGGCAGCCGAAAACTGAAAACCATGAGTGAGAGCTTGTGCTCATTGTATGGCTTCCAACAGCTTGTGTTCAGCAACACCCATCGGTAATGAACCAAAAAAAGTCATCAGTATACAACAAGGAGGGAGAACATAGGTCCCACAGCTGCCACAAGACCACTAATAGCAACTAAATTTGAATGACACACAAAACAGACCCTTGAGGAATGCCATTCTCTTGCAGATGAGAAGTGCTACAGGAGGCACCAACCTGAAAAGTGCAACATGAAGAAAGTTCTGGATAGGCATCAGCCTGTAGCTGATAAGTTCCAGATAAAAACAGGGAGCATGCCACCAAGGTCCCACTCATGTTGTCAACATGTTGTGGTGCCATGTAGTATTTTAAGCTCTATGCAGATCAAAAAAAGACTGCAATAAGGCGTTGACAACAGGCAAACACTGTTCGGACTGCAGATTTCAAGTGTATTAAATTATCTGCAATAGAAAGGTCTGAGCAAAAAACCACCCTGGGTCGAATCCAAAAGGTCATAGGATTTAAGGACCAATATAGCCTTTGACTCACCACACATTCAAGTAATTTGCAGAAGGCACTGGTTAACTGACTGGACAAAGCTGTCTGTCTGAAGAGGCAGTTGACCCTATTGCAAAATGAAATAACATTTCTTTCTCACCAGTGGGAAGGGAAGTGCCCCTTGCTCTAGGAACAGTTAAAAAAAGGCAAGTATATGCCGTTGGCTACCCACTGAAAAGTGTTGAAGCATTTGGTTGAGCACACGGCCCGTTTCAGGGCAAAGAGCAAGAGTATTGGTGAATTCACACTCTCTAAACAGGGTGTTATGAGACTCTGGGCAGTGGGAAATGAAAGATAAAGGGAGTTGTTCCAGACTGTTTTTGTGAAGACTGAGTGCAGGCAAATATTGGACCAATGCTGAGGCCTGAGCAAAATGCTCAGCGATACGAGTCTGGGTGGGTGAGGATGACACTATTCAGGGAAATTCCCAAGACACTTGTAGGAGGATAGCACCCAAAAATGTGTCTGATCTTTTCTCATACCTGCAAAGAGGAAGTATGCGGCCCGATGGCAGTGACATATTGTTTCCAATAATTCTGTTTTTGGCATTTCATAAGATAACGGGCCTAGGCACAAAGACGTTAAAAGGCAAGGAGGGAGTTAGAGGGCATAACAGCAGTCTTTAATAGCCACAGAAATTTCTGGGATCCACGAGAGACAGTCTTCAGTCTGGGAGAACCTAAGGAAATGGGAATCACTGAAGCAGCTGTTGAATTCTGAACTCCCCATTCAGAGGAATCTAGGGCTACAGATGGAAAGATAAATGGTTGAGAAAGTGCCGTGTCCCACACGTGTGTGGGAGGTCCAGTGTTGTGAAGGAAGAGATCAAGCCCTGCCAGCAGGTCTTCAACAATGTGTTCCACACTACAGTGTGCGGGAGGTCCAGTGTTGTGGAGGCAAAGATCAAGCCTTGCCAGCAGGTATTCAACGATCCAACCCGTCAGTGATCACAGTACCACGATTATGGGTATTAAAATCTCCAAGGAGAAGGAAGGGACGTGGCAGCTGTGTAAGGAGGGTAAGAAGAGCATGAAGCACAGGAGGCCAATCTGGAGGCAGATAACGATTGCATCTGTTACCTCAGAATCTAAACGGATCTTTACGGCCACCACTTCCAGTGTGGTTTGAAAACGAACCCACAAACTAACAATTTCCCTGCAGACAAACATATAGAAACCACTGGAGGCTCACAAAGGGCCGACCCGGTTCTGGCAAGAGACTTGGAAAACATGAAGATTTGCAAATGGGTATCCATGAAATAAGATTGCTGGAATACAACACAAGGCACAAAGTAGACAGAAAGAAGGGATTGCAATTTTGGAAGATGACAATAGTAACAATTACAGTTCCTTTGAAGGAGAGCAGTACTAGAGTAAAAATTGACATTGAACAGGCCAGAATCAATTACTGTGCTAAGTCAGTATCCATCACCAGTAAGGGTGTAGTGACATGCACAAATGGAAGAGACCAGACTCTCATTGATATGGAGGGGTCGATACCCACTCAGATGTTAGGAGGAGAGGAGGATGGGGGTGGCTTGCCATCTTCTTCTCCTTTGGAGGGTGTGAGGAAGTGTGGTTGGGGAGGGAGAGGGAGAGGGAGAGGGAGAGGGAGAGGGGGAGAGAGAGAGAGAGAGAGAGAGAGAGAGAGAGAGAGAGAGAGAGAGAGAGTGTTCACAGCAATATTGGGATCTGAAAGGGCATAAGTGGCTGTGAGGCCCACAGAGCATGAGTCCTGCATCCGACTTAAAGTAACAAGCTTCTTGCCCCCGGCAAAGAAGAAGCTTTCTTCTCCAGCCAAGAGCAAGGAACAGTTCTGTGAAAGGAGGGTGCAGGAACTACCAGGGAGGAGTAAAGGAAGGGAGACAGGATGGAGGTAAGTTGGAAGAAGGAGGAGGAAGGTGTGCAACAGAAGCAAAGGCAGACATTCAAAGATACTAGGTGGAGATGGCCAAAACTCTGTCAGGCCTCCTGAATCTTCCTTTCCTTTTTATAGAGCGAGGAGAATATGGACTGCAACAGTTCACACACTTGGGCGGTGGTGTGCAAGGACTCCCCACAATGAGAGCAGCTGCAGCTGCCGCAAATAGGAGTCACCTCACTCATGAAGATATGAGACTAAAACAGACACACCAGCAACAGCACATGGCAGGTGGGATATAGGGATTCATATCGCAATAGTAAACCAAAACGTTGACTTTTTCCGGAAGGGTACCCCTCTCAAAATCTAGGATGAAAGTGGTGGTACCAATACAATTGTCCTTAGGACCTATCTGGATTCACTGGACAAAATAAATGCTGCACCGTGCCTGATTAGATCAAAATTCCTTATCAGATTCGAGGAGGAGGTCCTTCTGGAAAATAAAAGCCTGTGTCATATTTAAGGAATCATGAGGAATAATGCTCACCTTTTTGTTTCCTAAGTGCTCACAATCACAAAGAAGCTTACTGACTGGCAGAAGAGGTTCTGATCAGCAGGGAACCAGATCACATCTTACTAAGGGAGGCTACTTCCCCAAACTTATCTTCAATGTCTTCTACAAAAAAAATACTTCTAGGCATACATGGGACAGTGACAGCTCAGGTACAAGAAGTATGATCCCTGTGTTGCCAGAAGGCTACATAACAGCCCCACCACATGGGCTAGCTACTGTGTACCATGCTGGTGACCTAGCAGGTGGCTGGGGCAGGGGGGAAGGAGGGGGAGGAGTCAGAGCTAAGGTGAGGAAGAAGGGGGACAGGAGAGGAATCTATGCCAAAGATGCTAGGTTGGGAGTTCTTCCCCAAATGGCTCACACTATGGAAACAATTTTGAAAGGGAGGCTAAACTACCAAGGGATATCAGAAAAGTTTTTTTTTTTCAAAAAAAGGGAGAATGGAAAAGCAAGATAAGATCATACACAGCAGTACCGAGGGAATAGCTGGGCTTGTCATAAAGGGAGAGACCCAAGGGAGAAAGAGGAGGTGGAGTGGGAGCAACTAGGATGGGAGCGGGTAGACATGAGGATGAGAAAACAGCCTGGAAAGGAAGAGCGGTGGCAATAACGCAGGGCCCCGTGCATGCGACACACATACCCACAAGAGAGCTGCCCCCCCCCCCCCCCCCCCCGAGGGTTAATACAGATCAATCTGTGTACAGCCACTACTCAGATAATTAGAAAAGAAGAACTGTTAGCATTACTGCTGTTGCTTTAGCGTTAATTCACAAAAGATTGTACATTCATTTCAAAACAAGGACTGTAGTTTAAATTTCTATTAAATCTATAGACAGTGTCGCAAATGTTCTTTTCATCAGCTGTGAACTTAACGTTGGGTGAATCCAAACCATCCTGTTGCACTTCTTAATGTGTTCATAAACAAAATAAGCAAACAATACCTGCTTTCTTCTGTCTATGTGCATACTGGATGGCTTCCAATCAAGTACTGCTTCGTGATTATCACTACGATGCCGCCGTGTGTGCACAGAAACAGTTTCCAAGACTGCAATAATTACTCTCAGCTGGTGGTACAATGATTTTTCACCAAAATAACAAGAATGTTCAATAAGAGAACTTCAGGATATAATTAAGGTCTTACCTGCGGCCACCCACTGAAGGGGGTCCTCCGAAGTGGTCACCCATGTCATCATCACTATCCTGAGGCTCAGCAACCTCTGGTGGCTTCGGAGGCTCTTCTGGTGGCTGCAGTGAACTTGTCTCAACTGCAGGGACTTCTGCAGGCATGGGTGCCTCATCAAACAGGCCTCCTTCAAAAAGCCCACCAGCTGCAACAAAGCAAAAAACAAATCACATACTTCATTTCACTAAAAAGTTTAAAGTTGTGTCATAAATAATAATAGCTAAATCCTTAGATACGAGCGCACTCAGGCTGGGGACAGAAATTGGCTTGTCACCTTCCTTGGAACCATCCCACTATTTGGCAAACCAATTTAGGGGAATCAAAGAATACAGAAATACGGAAGGTCAAACAGCGATCCGAACCACTGTCCTCACAAATGTGACTAAGGGGTCTTACCACTCATTACAGACAAACATTTTCTGAAAACTGTAATGAACAAATGCATCTTACAAACTAGTGGATAGTACTGATACTGAATGGCTCCTATGCTACCTTGGAAAGTATAACTGTGATAATATATTGGTTTTTGTTCTGGCTTGCATTTAATTGTGGTAATGCAATAATGTAAAAGCCTGGATAAAATACAATATGTGATATGACTTAACAATCGGTCACTGTACACATATACAAGACGTGATTGCAGCTGTTATTCTTCTTATTTATGGATTAAGATTGATTGATTGCATCGTGAACTTAATGCTTGGAAGAGCCAACACAATTCAATGCACAACAACGTACAACACTGATGAACTTGAGTGATACTAGTACTACTGAATAACACAAAATAACTTGTGCCTAAAAATGGTTTATGATGTGAAACACAAAAAATTTTGAATAATTCTGAAGAATCTGTAGTCTTAATAAGATGTGATGAAACAAATATTCTCTCTTTTCCTAAGATTAAACATACTTTTTTCATAACGAATCAGCTAAATTGTTTACAACAGAAAATCAAAATTTCAAAATCTTCATTTTCAGCATTCACTTCTCACAAACATTAAGCAAATTACATAACTAATACACATGGTAAAAATAAATGAAACTATACCAATTATATCTTGCCCAAGATCTCTGCCAAAACCGTCATCTCTAATTGGGGCTTCAATCTGGCCAGCTGATGTTGAAGGTTGTGGTTCCTTTTCTTTTTCCATTGGTAAATGTTCCACTGGAGGACCATCACTGAACAACAAATTTGCCTGAAAATATAATCGCAACTGTTATGGGCAATGTACAAAAGATGATACACAAGCATTGGGAAACTATCGCAGACTGTAACATTGTTGTACAGATGTAACACATAAGCCTACAACAAAACATTATTGATCACTGTGAGCTTGAACAAACAAAGATTCCTACACTATTACTTTGCGACACAGAAAGAAATCCCCAGCCTTTTCATTTATGCCCCTTGTGCTTGATCTACCAAGAGATGTTTATATATTATGAAAACTATTTCTGTTCAATAAAGACAGATCACAAAAGCTGTGATTTAAATGTTTCGCTAAAAATATGACTACAGTAAGTATCTCCATGTCAACAATTACCCTGACAGCAAAAGCTGTCAAACTGCAAAAAGTATAACAACTTATCAATAAAAATAAACTCAAGCAGTAAATTCTTTTAAAAGAATTTACGCTAATTGTAATTGCCAGTGTCAGCATATTAAATAAGAAACAAGTTTCCAAAATAACACACTGATAAATATAATGCTTACTAACAGTTTGATGAGTGAACTGCCAGATTAAAGGCTTTAAAGTTTAAGACAAGTGCCCATTACTTCTCTGTTGACATTAAAAATGCAATATACTTCAAGAATTAAGGTGACTTGTATTTTCTCCAATGTGTTTACATTTTCTCTGAAATTATCTGAGGTCGTAAAGATAATCCTCACATGGACAATGGATTTCCCCCAGTCTGTGTGCCTCCTATGAGATTATATTTTGTCATCATCTCTATTAGTTTTGGCTAATGATGTTGATACTATCAAAGCTAACTCCACCTCACATGGGAAAAGGGAGAGTGAGGGTGGGGAGGGGGGTAAAGTTAAGTGTTTCACCATTTGCCAAAATTTCACTTCATTCTGAATTGATCCCTTAGACATGGTGTATCATATGAACATTTTACTCAGTCTACACAATTCTTTTTATTTTTGTCTTGGTGGCTCAATCAGTGGTAAAGTGCCAGACTATGGATGCAAAGCTCATTGGTTCAATCCCTGGTCACTTCTGGGATTTCTTTATTTGTCACTTATTACATCTTCTGCCTTTGGCAACATTTGAAAATGTGAAAAACAGCAAACTGCATTGTGTTTTGGAGTCTGCAATAAACCATGGCTCCTACTATAAGTGACTGGGTAAGACAGCACAAAGGTTGGAGGAAGGCAAGGGCATATCAACTCCAACAGGACCAGGCCAGCAGTGATTAAATCAACCGTAAGGTTGTTGCAGTTTTACTTTACTTTGTGAGAAAGCCCATTCAATTAACTGTGTAATGTGGTTCCTGTGAGAAGCTGGATAACACAAAAAAATTCATTTCATGGTATCTTCACTAAACTAAATGTAGGCAGTACAACAAAACATTTTGCATTTTGTTGAACAATTACATATAAAAGCAGAAGTTAATGACTGAGTGGACTTATCATTCTGAAATTACTGATTAACAAATGAATGGGCAATTCAAAATCTCAAGAATACCACTATTATTTTATGTAAATGACTGTTTCTTCCATTGCCACAGACCTGATCCAGAGATGGTTCGAGACTAGGAACGTTTCTCATTAACTCTGGTGGTTCAGCATCAAATCCCATGTCACCAAATCCTTCATCACTGGCCACCAAGGTAATACTCCCATAATCTTCTCGCATGGTGATCTCCTCAGCTCGTGACTGATTCAAACTAAACTGAGCCTCTATGTCAACATCACTGCAATAAATAAATAAATTACTGCTTCTAATGGAACACTGATATAACAGTAAAGGCTATGAATTAACACATACATACACAACTGTACATAAATCTAATACATATCCACCTTACTAACAAATGGAAACAACTTGATCAGAACATAAATTTGTCACAGCAGAATGTGTACAAAAATCCTTTTAGAGTATTTTCACTACCTTTACCTTCATGGTTTTTCCATGAGATATATATTGGGGGAATAAATATGTTGGATAATTTATCTACAAACACTTTTTCTTTCAATTTTAAAAGTAAACCCCATGATAATAAACAACATTTTTCTGTGTAGCATATTCCACTGGAATTTGATGAGCATTTCCATCAACTTTTCACACTTACTAAATGAACCCGTGGATAAAATGTGCTGACTTTCGACTCTTCTATATTTTTCTCTATCGTCTGTACCCTAGAAGCAATACTCTAAATATCAGCCAACCACCTTCATAATTATATACTTATATAGATATAGTGTCCGTTCTTTCGGACATGTCTAAAAGAACAGACGCCATTGATGACCTGCAGCTGTCTAGAACTAAATTAGAATTATATATTAACAACTTCAGCTGCTGACGGGTGTTGATATATATCAATGGGGAGAAGTGAAAATGTGTGCCCCGACCGGGACTCGAACCCAAGATCTCCTGCTTACATGGCAGACACTCTATCCATCTCAGCCACCGAGGGCAGTGCGAATGCAGGGACTATCTTGCACACGCCTCCTGTAAGACCCATATTCTCACTTTATATGTCCACACACTACATTCGTAGTGTCCCTACCCAACACACTCATTACTCGTGGAAGACATTCTTACCAAGTCCTGTAAGACTTCGGGTAATGTGTGTGCATCCACACACAAGAGGAAGGTCATGGCCAGTATTGCCAGAACTATGTACTTAAATGGACATGGCGTCTGTTCCTTCGGACAAGTGTGGTCCAAAATAGACCCATTCGAAATCGGGGCAAAAATCAATAGTTGCCTTATGAAAATGGGTTAAAAGCTTGACTTGTCCAGTTTTGAACCTAACTACTGGATCTGACCCCTTCTGAATCTAAAACAGACTGTATCGACATACTTCTTACATTAGTTTTTGCTATAATTTTTAAGTAAATAGTTAACAATTTATGTCTCATGTGCTTTTGTTTTAAGAATGACCCTATTGACAGTCGACACAAAATAAAAATAAAATACAGGAAGGAAAAACATTGCATGAACATGAATCTTAGTACTGGTTGCTCTTGAATGAAAAAGATATACTTAATAAGTTGCATACATTTACATTTCTTTCGTGTGCCTTGTCTGGAAGAACATCTGACGCATTAATTTCCATTTTCGGAAGAAAAAACCAATTCAAGATTTAACAAAAACACACACAGTATGCAAGCAAAGAGAACAAGATGGGTGCCACATACAAAGTCTTAAGTTATGATTTGCTACTGATGGAATGGGTCACTTTTCAAATACTTGCTAGGAATTAGCCACTTTTGAAGGAAAGCTGCACTTTCCAACTGCTTTCTAAAGCAATTTTATGAATTTTTGACACTCTGTGAGGCTACTGTCTGACTCAGCGCAAAAAATGCTATAAGAAAATATCGCTGTCAGTTTGGGTGGGGGTTGATTGGACTTGGCCGCCTTTAGTACTGACCTCAAATTATCTGTCCTTTCGGAGCGACTTTTCAACACGAGTCTTTCTCATCTACACAACTTTGCTCTGCACATACTGGCTAAAGGTGTATTGTACATAATTTTTTTAATATATTTAAATTAGTAATGTAAGAAACAGAAGGTAAAAGAAATTAATACATACACAACAACCATGACATGTGAATCAGAAACTATCATATGAAAGAGTGCCTAAGTGCCTACAGTAGTAGAAAAGCAAGTACTGAAATAAAAGTACCGGCTGGCATATTATGAATATTTTGTCTTTTTAAAAGTTGTATGACTTTCTTTCTTCCTTTTACACATCATTCAATTCCAAAACATAAAATCTGTCTCATGTTGTTGCTTAACTAATTTCTTTCTTTCAAGCTATATCTGTGAGGCAGCCCACTATTACAACACCTCATCTAAGAAGCAGAGGTCCCCAGCAGTAGGATCAACTTTTCGAGACCATTTACACGGTTATGTAGGTTAAGATCCCAGGTATCACACACTGCTGCCAGTCACTCTGGTTGCCCCACATTTGCAAGTTACCGACAGGGGAGGGGAATGGATTTGTGTCAATAGTGTTATAAAAGTTGCATCAAATAGTCTGGTTGTGTGGTTTAATGGATAGGACAGTAGCTTCACATGTAAGAGATTGTGGGGTTCGAACTTTATCAGGTGCAGTAATTCTTTTTATTTTTAAATCTTTATCGAAATGACTGATCATTTTTATTCAGTTAATTGGTTTTAATGTAATGTTTTATTTCTTTCTATTCCTCTGCCACATTATTTTAATCATCATGCAAACTTTTTTTCATTTTTTGTCCATACCATTCTTTTTTCAATCGGAATTTAATTATATTTACCTATTATAATATTCAATCATTTGAAAATTCCTATCTATCAGTTAAAAAACAAAAGACTGCATAATCTATTTATACTGACTGTGCAGTGGTGTGAAAACTATTTACATTTGTGCAATTTTTTTTCGTGGTAATGATCACATAAACGTTTAAAACATAACCCAAATGCCTACTGCATTATGGACAAAATAATGATTTAAATGAAAGAAGGGTTTTTGCTTAAAACGAAATTCAAACAAAATGAGAAATAGATATAATGAACACAATAATGTGGGGGAGGGTGTGTGTGTGTGTGTGTGTGTGTGTGTGTGTGTGTGTGTGTGTGTGTGTGTGAGAGAGAGAGAGAGAGAGAGAGAGAGAGAGAGAGAGAGAGAGAGGAGGAGAAGAAGAAGAAGAAATTAAATTAATGCATAAAATTAATTAAAAACATATGAATAAAGATGGAAAAAAAAGATGATAGGAACAAAAATGAGAGTAAATGAAGAAGTTGATATTATGATTAAAATTATGTGCCCAAGGAATTGAAATAAAAAATACATTTAAATCAATTAACTGAATAAAAATAAAGATTTAAAAACAAAAAACATCGCTGCGCCTGGCGAGATTCGAATCTACAAATTCCTACGTGTGAAACTATTTCACCACTGAGGAAACATCATTATGTGACTTTAGTTCATTATTTGTTTTCCTGTGGTGCCTGTAGTTACTATATAAAAGCTTAAACATTTATGTATATGAGTTAATAAAATACACCCAGTTTGTTCACACCATATGAGAATATGTTGAGCTTTAAGAGTTATTTACAACTAAAACGCTCTTGGTGATGCACAACACAGCTGTAGTGAAACATGAAGACCTTTATTTCATGTCTGTAAAAATGTACACTTCTAGGTAATATGCTATGAAATTATTAACATTTAAGTGAATATATAATTCTCCAACATCAACGTACATCCATAAACGTGTACGTCAGACTTGTTTACGGAATGGCT
This sequence comes from Schistocerca gregaria, assembly GCF_023897955.1. NCBI lineage: Eukaryota > Metazoa > Arthropoda > Insecta > Orthoptera > Acrididae > Schistocerca > Schistocerca gregaria. Next base: position 555,111,584 of record NC_064920.1, read on the forward strand.
AGACAAGCAAGAGAGCTGTACTTTGCTCGTCGCCTGGGAATTGAACACTCATAATGAAATAGGGTGGTCAGACACCATAATATGTGTAAACAAAGTGTTGTCTTCTGAGGATTCACCATTGTTACAATTCGCATAGCCTTAGATGCAAATGTGTAAGGTGCAATGCCTGAAGCAGAGAATAATTCTTTTTAAATTGGTGAAAAGTAGGAGGATGAGCAAATAAGGAACTTCAAAGTGAATTTCAGACATACCAACAGCATTTTACAATGTGGCAGAGCATGATGCCTATATGTTTATGGTATGAAATGATGTCTTGGGATGCCAGTGCTTCAAGGTTCTAAATACAACAAAAAAAGTCAGTTTAAAACAACATTACTATACCTTCCATGTACAACATTATCAACATCTGGAAGGCAAAGAGCAAGCAGCAGAGGTGCAAAAACTAAAGAAAGGATAGATGATGCGACCAAAGTATTCATAATCATTTGAGAGAGAAAAATATGTCTGAATAATTTTCCTCAATATTTTCACTATGAAATTATTCCCTCCACCTAGGATGAACATTCAACAAATGTATGTCCAATTCGAGCAACTTGCTTTTCACACTGTCAAAGCATTGCACCATTTTGCTTAAGGACTGATTCTTAACACATTTACGGGAAACACTAAAATAGTTAACCATTCCACAAGAGATTTTTGAAATATATATAGAATTTATGCAGTAAGAATATGAACAAAAGATAACTGACGTTTGTGGTGACTCGTACATCACCAGTTCAAAGCCTTATTGGAAGATTTAGAAAGTAGTTGTGGTGATGTGCCACATCATAGTGAAACACACTGGCTGATTCAAAGTATGAGAGATTTTTTGAGCTTTGGGGCGAAATAGGTAAAATTATGGGTATGACTTGTAAGCCTGTCACAGACCTGAAAAATGAACTTTGGATAGCAGATTTACTCTTACCCCATGACATTACGAATTGCATGAATGTCTTGAATTTATCATTGCAGAGTAAAAACACATTAAAAGTCAGGAGTATGATTGCATCCAAGGATTCAAGACACAACTTTCTTTGTGGAATGGGCAGCTAGGAAATGGGACAAATCATTTCTCTAAGATGTCATCTTTAACAACGGGAGCAGAATTAAAATATGCTCATCGATCTTTTCCACAAATATGAATTCTGTTTCTAGGACTTTTAAAAGTTAAATGACAACTTTCATGTATTTTCATTTCCCTTTTCAGTTGATGTTGAGAATGTGGAAACTAAAGTGACACTTGGAGCTTATGATGCGACAAGCAGCAGCATGGTAAGTTTCACAACAACGAAATCTGTTAGAATTTTATAAGACTTTTCCTCAAAACCAATTTTAATGACTTTGCAGCTATGATGATGTAATGTTGGGATCTACATACTTGTATGACCACCTTTTTTCAAAATGAAGAGAAATGTATCTGCCACAGAAGCTCACTGACATAAATCAACTTTAAGACTGTCTTTGAATTAGCAAATGGCTCTGAGCACTATGGAACTTAACATCTATGGTCATCAGTCCCCTAGAACTTAGAACTACTTAAACCTAACTAAACTAAGGACAGCATAGAACACCCAGCCATCACGGGGCAGAGAAAATCCCTGACCCCCGCCGGGAATCGAACCCGGGAACCCGGGCGTGGGAAGCGAGAATGCGGGCTTGAATTAGCAGTGCTCAGAAAGCGGAAACAGACATTGATACTTTAGAGGGGGAAAAAAAAAAAAAAAAAAAAAAAAAAAGGGCAGTATTCATTGGGTTCCTGTGTTTATATGTTTGAGTAAGACTGTAATGAAATACTAGTTGTCAATGTAAATTTCTTTCGAAAATGGCAATCAACATCAGACTGCATCGGTTGTAGGCAATATCATATTTTGTACTTAGCTGCCCAAAGTTCTTGACTTTAAGGGAATATTAAGAGAGATATAAGTTTCATGTCATTGGAAAATAAATTTGCCATGAAATGCATTAATGAGCCACTGTGGAGTCATACATCTCCCCAGAGAATTCCATTAGTGATCGTAGAATTGGGCTCACATTGGAAACAGTTTCTCCTGCTGAACTACCATGCTCCAATCCCTCCCTCCACCATTAGTTATTGCAAGCAGGTGCTGGTTGCTCACTGCTGACACATGAGCACAAGTCAGCTCACAGAAGTCTGATTTGTGGAGGGGCCAGCTTAAGGTGAGAGAACTTTTTCTGATTTGCAGTGCATATATGGCAGTGAAGAATACTCCTTGAAGACAAGTGACCAAGCGGATATTTCTACAGGCAAGTGATGGTTTTAGAATAATTCAAAGTGAGTCTACACTCAGTAACATGGAAGTATACAGATCATGCAATATTAGATGGTGGTGACTTTAACTTAGCGATTCGAGATTGGGACACATACAAGTTCAATGCATGTGGCACATACACACAGTTTTGTGAAGTAGCTATGAACATGTTTTCCGAAAACAGTCTTGAGGAGCTAGCACAACATGCCCATATGCAAGGAAATATTTCAAACATTTTAGTTACAAGCAGGCCTTATCTTCTAGACTATGTCAATACTGAGAAACAGTTTAGTGATGATTACGAGAAAGCAACGATGGTCACTTAAAAAAACACCAACAAGGCTAGAAGGGTATATTTGTTAGAGCAGATAAGCAGTTGTTAGCATCCCATTTAAGACAATTAACCCAGATAACCCTGACGCCCTTCTGGAAGGATGACGTCACTCACTGTTGAAATTATTTATTTTTGCGAATAACGCATTGTTGCAACAGACTGTGACGCATTGTTATATGAAGTAGGCACAGTCAGTTGCGCGCTGCGACAGTCAGTCTGACGGTGTTGTTCATAGTGAGTGAGAAACTGTGTCTTGAAAATAGGGCCGATTTTACCATGGACGAACTGACTGCCCTTGTCATTGATGGGTTCGTATATTTTCTTTCATATGCTCTACCAAGCACTTGCCCGCAAAAGGCAAAGGTCCCGAGTTCGAGTCTCGGTCGGGCACACAGTTTTAATCTGCCAGGAAGTTTCATATCAGCGCACACTCCGCTGCAGAGTGAAAATCTCATTCTGGAAACATCCCCCAGGCTGTGGCTAAGCCATGTCTCCGCAGTATCCTTTCTTTCAGGAGTGCTAGTTCTGCAAGGTTCGCAGAAGAGCTTCTGTAAAGTTTGGAAGGTAGGAGACGGATACTGGCAGAAGTAAAACTGTGAGTACCGGACGTGAGTCGTGCTTCGGTAGCTCAGTTGGTAGAGCACTTGCCCGCGAAAGGCAAAGGTCCCGAGTTCGAGTCTCGGTCGGGCACACAGTTTTAATCTCCCAGGAAGTTTCAAGGAAACAATCCTTCACCTCTGAAGTTGTTCCAGGACCCTCCAGCAGTACAAAAACAGCAACAATAACTACAACAACCACAAACAAACCAGCAAGGCTATCGAAGAATAAAGTTCTAAACCTCAAGAAGTATAACTGGAGAAGTGGTGAAATAGTTAACCCAACACCTGTATGGCCTCTAATGTTCACAGTTGGAATGAAGAAAGGGCGAACACCACTTGAATATTTCCAACAGTTTTTTGATAACGAAGTGCTTCTAATGATGGTCACTTACACAAATCAGTACGCAGCCAAGAGAAATAGACTAGGTGATTGTTCAGAAGATGAGATGTTGGTGTTTATTGCAATACTTCTGCTAAGTGGATATGTAACAGTGCCACGCAGAAAGATGTACTGGCAATCAGATAAAGACAGTCACAACGACCTCGTAACAAATGCCATGTCCAGACATCGATTTGACTTCATCTTTTTCCACTTGCATGTATGCAACAATGACAATTTAGATAAATCAGATCATTTTGGGAAAATCCGCACATTACTGTGTATGCTGAATGATAGATTCAAACAATTTGTGCCTCACATGCGGCATCATTCTGTCAATGAATCGATGGTCCCATACTTCGGAAGTCACGGGTGCAAACAATTCATAAAAGGGAAACCAATCCGATACGGGTTCAAATTTTGGTGTGGAGGCATAAGTGGTGGATATATTATTTGGCTCAAACTCTACCAAGGAGCTGGCATGTGTAGTAAGGATTATAAAATGAAAGGTATGGGGCACGGTGCGGTAATGACTTATGTTGACCAGTTACTTCCACATGCTCCATATCGAATACACTTTCATAACCTCTTCACCAGCGTTGAATTACTACATGACCTAAAAGAGAGGGGCATGGAAGCAACAGGAACAATAAGAGGAAACAGAGTTAAGAATTGTAGTCTATCACCTGTAGAAAAAATGATAAAAGAAAATAGAGGATCATATGAAGTTTGTTCTGACTCAGCATCCGGGATTTCCATAGTACGTTGGAATGATAACAATTTTGTTACTGTAGGCACCAACTTTGACAGAGTGCAACCACTACGCTCTGTAGCAAGATTTTCCATGGAACAAAAGAAAAGGATTAGCGTGCCTCAACCTAACTTATTACACTCCTACAATACTCATATGGGAGACATAAATCGAGCTGACCAAAATGTATCCCTATATAGATGCTCTATAACAGGGAAAAAGTGGTATTTTCCGATCACTGCACATTTTATAGACATTGCAGAGAAAAATGCCTGGGATCTTTACAAGCACAACGAGGAACCCGTAGATCATCTGACATTTCGACCGAATTGTCACTGCAATTCTTGAAAGTCACAAAAGAGTCACTACCAGCAGAGAACATCCTAGTAAGATGGCAAAACAAGATTCTAAATTTGATGGAAGAGAACATTATGTTGCTGAATTACCAACGGAAACAAAAAAGAAGAAGCAGCTGAAATGTCGATGTTGCCACAATAAAACTACTACTATGTGCATAAAATGTGACGAACCACTTCATTTTTGTTGCTTTTTGTCTTATCATACTAGTGCATAAAATATGTGTATAGGTTGTTTTCTTTGTTTTTTGTATTTATTAGCTGTTTTAGCCTATAATTCAAATTTATTTATGTTTATTTGAAAGTATAAAAACCGAAACAAGTTAATTGTGCAATGTCATATACTTTAAAAACATGTTCCCTTATTGTCTTGACGTCCTTCTGGAAGGACGCCCATTTTGGAAATACTAAATAAAAATAAATACTCAAAATTGTTTTCACTTCTTCCTTACAACCTTGTGAATAAATGTAGATAAGATATAAATCAATTTTGATTAAAAAAAATTTAAAAAATTAAAAAAAAAGAGGACTATCTGGGTTAATGTACAACAGTTAGACCTACATAATGGGCATAGTGGAATTACAGGCAAAGTTAAAATTGACTGTAATTCACACTCTGGAGAAGTATTGAGGAGAAGCAGATTAAAAGATCAATGTGTGATGCATACAACAGCTTCCACAATCATACCTTAGCAAAAGAGCTTGCCTAGAACCACAGAAAATTTCGTTTCTATGCAAAATTGCTAAGTGGGTCAAAGACTGCTATACAGTCACCCATTGAGCAGTGTGGAGTAGCAACAGAAGACTCGGGGGGGGGGGGGGGGGGGTTGAAGTTTTAATGTCACATTTAAAAAATCATTCACCAAGGAGGATCATACAACATAGAAGCTCTTGCATGGTGGGCATAATAATAGGTGTCCCAGATTTGAGAACCAACTGAAAAAGTTGAAAACAGCAAATTCGGCAGGTCCAGATAGAATCCCAATTCAATTTTACAAAAGAGTATTCTACGTCATTGGCCCCTTAATTAGCTTGCATTTATCGCGAATCCCTCACCCCGTGCAAAGTTCCAAGGGAGTGGAAAAAAGTGTACTTATATAAGAAGGGTAAAAGAATGGACCCGAAAAATTACATACCAAAATCCTTAACTTCGGTTTGCTGTAGAATTGTTGAACATATCTGAGTTTGCATATAATAAATTACATAGAGATGAAAAAGCTTCTGTCCACAAAATAAGAATGGCTTTAGAAAGCACCACCTGTGTGAAACTCAGCTTGTCCCTTCTCACATGACGTACTGCAAACCATGGCTGAAGGGCAGGAGGCAGATTTGATATTCCTAGATTTCTGGAAAGTGTTTGAAACGGTGCCATACTGCAGGCTGTTAGCGAAGGTCTCAGAGCATATGGATTAGGCTCCCAGAAATGGGAGTAGCTTGAAGAATTCTTAAGTAACAAAATTCAGTATGTTTTCCTCAGCAGCGAGTGCCCAAAGATATGTATATCATCAGTAGTGACCCAGGGACACGTGGTAGGACCGCTTTCGTTCTCCAGACATGTAAATTACTTGAAAGAGGGTGAGCAGCAATGTCGTGCTAGGGAAAGTGTCATCAATTAAAATGACAGGAGAAGGATATGAAATGACTTCTAGTTGGCGTTATGAATGACAGCTCATGCTAAATGCAGAAAAATTTAATTAAGGCTTATGGGTAGGAAGAACAATCCCATAATGTTCAAATACAGCATTAGTTGGGTGCTGCTTGACACAGTCAACTCAGTCACATCCCTAGGTGTAACTTGGTGAAGCAATGTGAATGGGATGAGCACTTTGAGGATGGTAACATGGAAGGCACCTGGTCGGCTTCAGTTTATAGGGTGAATTTTAGGGAAGTGCAGCTCATCTACAATAGAAACTGTTTATATGACACTAGTGCAACCCATTCTTGAGTTAGTTTGAGTGTCTGGGATTCCCACGAGGTCGGATTAAAGGAAACTCTCAAAGCAATTCAGAGCCTGTTTATAGGACACTAGTGCAACCTATTCTTGAGTATAGTTTCAGTTTCAGAGGTGTGTTGGAAGATTTGTTACAGGTAGGTTCAATCGACATGCATGTATTGTGGATACGCTTTGTGAACTCAAATGGTAATCCCTGAAGTGAATACAATATTTTTTTCATGAAATGTTACTGTCAAAATTCAGGGAAGTGGCATTTGAAACACTGCGAATGATTCTCCTGCTGTCAAGAAACATTTCACAAAAGGCCCACTAAGATAAGAGAAATTAGGGCTCTTTCAGATGCGCATAAACAGTTGCCTTTCCCTTGCTCATTTTGGAAGTGGAAGAGGAAAGGAAATCACAAGCCATGGTATGAGATACCCTCCGCAATGCACCATACATTGGCTGGTGGGGTATTATGTAGATATAGATTATTTCAGTGTACTGAAATAATGAGCGTATAGCATTGTTGGCCAGGAGGCCCCATGTGGGGGAGTTCGGCAGCCTTGTCGCAAGTCCTTTTTAGCTGACGCCACTTTGGCGACTTGCGGGTCAATGATGATGAAAATGACAGACACACAACACCCAGTCTCCTGCCGGGGATCAAACCCGGGCCCCCTGCATGATGGGCGAAACATTACGGAGGCGGACAGTGTACTAGAAACTCAGGTAAAACACTGCAACACAACAAACATAATTTCTGCTGGAGGCAAATCATCAGTTTATAGCCAAAATGTATTTTAGCAAGTTGCTCTCAGTGTCCCAGCAAAGAGACTTTTAAGTTTACACCAAGAAGGTTAGAATATACGGGATGTTCTAGTCCCATTGACATAAAGCCCTGCACTCCATCATACTGTGGAGACCAGAACACTGTGAGTAGCACACACATATTGTATAGTGTCATTCACTGAAATAAAAATGTAAATCTGTGTAGAAATGCTTACTTGCTCTATCTAAGGATGCACAAATGGAAGTGAAATGCCTGCTGTTTCTACCAGTAAATGCTTAAGCTAAAATAATACTTTTGGTTTAAATGTGGACTACTCACTTCAATGTTTTCAACTGGCTTCAAAAACTTTGATGCTTAAAAATATGTAGGTTGCAAGCCCGGTTACCCGTGCAATTTAACACACAGCTTTCTGGGCGTGAAGGCGTGCCAGTCCCCGGCACAAAGCCATCTGGCGGATTAGTGTAGAGGTCCAGTGTGCCGGCCAGTCTTTGGACGGTTTTAAGAGTTTTCCATCTGTCTCGGCGAATGTGGTCTGGTTCCCCTTATTCTGCCACATTTACACTATGTCGGTGATTGCTGTGCGAACCATTTCTTGACGTAAGCACACACCGTAATTACTCTACCACGCAAACATTGGGGTTACACTCATATGGTGTGAGATGTTCCTGTGGGAGGTGGAGGGGTCCATTGGGGGCCGAACTGCACAATAACCCTGGGAATAGTGTGGGACAGCGGTGGGGTGAGTGGACTGCTGTAGCCTGTTGCGCAGTTGTGAACCACTGAGGCTACAGCAGGGACGAAGCCTCTCCGTCGTTTTTAGGTCCCCAATTCCATGTAATATTTATGTTCACAAAGGACTGTGCAAGGAAAAGCTGGTGCACAAAGGCATTGTGATGAAATACAGCACACCCATCAAATGTAGCAATATGCTGAGAGCATTCCCGTGAAGCTCAATTTATTTTTTCACTCTTTGTCTCGTACATACAGAATGCTATTTGCACTTTGATTTATAATAAATGATTTTAATGTTTCCATGTATGATACCTATTTATTTGGCAGAATTTGATGTTGAACTTGTTTCCTTTGCTGTTGGCAGCTGGTGTCACAGCAGCTGTCCACATCTTTTATATTTGATTTTAATGTTTACGGTTCTTTTTCATTCATGCATGACTATCCCGTTCTGTGCTAATTGTGTTGGAAGACTTTTCTTTACTTTTGGGAACTGCTGTTCCAGAAAGTAGTAATAGTTTCTATGTATCACAAACTTGACATAAACTGCTAATTTTGTTATTTTATACATCTGTTTATTTTCTATCATTGCCAAAAGATGTTTGCCTCAATCGAGACACACCACTTCGTGGGCATGGTATTCTTATCAAGAAAAAGTTGTATAGCATTTGTGGAACATGCATGCAATAAACGGGGGAAAAAATCAAGTTTCTTCTGCAGCTGAACTCGCCTCAATCAGCAAAATATTCATTTGAATCGTGATAATGATCCTGCATAAGAAGAACTAGGCTCTACGTAGAGAGGGCAAGTTTCACATAGGGTTTTAATGAAGGAACTCTTGCCTTGGTCGTAACTACATATGTAACACCATCTCCCTTTATTTTAACCTCCTTGGTATATACAGAGGCTCCCAGTCATAAGTATTCAAAAGACTTTCAGCAGCTGGAAGTACTGACCAATTTTCAAATGGTATCTAGACAGCTACACACCTATGTACAACTGCACTTGCCTCATGTTGCTGTCTAATATCATTATGACAGTAGAGAAGAAATATCACAACTCACCAACGTACACAAAAATGAAAGCTATACCATCTAAAAGGACGAACTAAAATTATAAATAATTCTCAGTCAGTAATATCTAGATATGGCAACACTAACTTAAAATAAGTAAATTAACATTAAAAAAGGAAAAAATAACAAGAAACTGTAAAGAGAATTATGCAATACAAAACTTACTTCAACTCAGGCATTGCAGTGTCAAAGTCATGGAAAACTTCAGGTAATGTAATGGCATTCACAGCAGCCTCGCGATGTTCTTCAGGTAGGTCCACCATCCCAGGGCGGAAAGCCATCTTTATTTTCACAAAAGCTTCATTGCAGTCAGCAAGCAAATATTTTGCCTTGCGTGAATAAATTCGAACTACTCCAAGAAGCAAGTGACCAGAAGTTCGCAACGCCATTTTTACCTGTGAAACAGTTTTAACTTTTACAGTGTAATTTCTGATTTTTTTAAAATTTTGTGTGTGTGTGTGGGGGGGGGGGGGGGGTGGGGGGATAACGACATTCATACAAATACAACAAATGATTTACGTCTGGATTAGCTCAATGAAATAATACTGATAAAGGGAACAAGAAAAAGTCCACGAAATTAAATAACAGTTGAAATATTGAAGGCACCGACATACACAGCACTGATTGTGTAAAACAATGGTTTCATTATTTTAAAATAAGGTACTTGCACTGAAACACTCGGCATGCATAACACACAGCATAATAATTACAAGTAATTTCTCACATTACAACATTAAATCCTTAATCCCCACTGCTAACTCCACTGATAGAGTTTTTCATTTTGTGAAAGCTTTTATGCTTGTACCACATGTGAGCAAAAAAGATTAAGTACAACCGATAAAAACAGAGTAATATTTTGAGTGTTTGCGACCAAAGCTTCCACTTTCTGCACAAAAATTCTCAGTTGACAAACCAAACAGGCCTACTGTTAAATAGAAAATAAAAAAAATCATACAGTTATAAGGCAACAGCCAATGTAAGAGAAATAACAGCCAATCACTTTAGGAAAAGGTACCTGTAGATTTAAAAATTTGCGGACATTTCACAGAATGTGATAATCTGTAATTTAGTTCTGGCATGAATGCAGTTTGAACTGCTTGTACATCTTTGCACTACAGGAAATTTTGGCTTGTTTCCCCATAGTTAGCAGACAACATGAAACATTAATCATCGACACAGAAGTTACTCTTCATTCACAGGAGAAACAATAAAGTGTCAACTCGATTGATCAATAACACTCATAGTGTAACTACATTGTGTAACATCGAGGTGGCATATGTATTTGAAATGGCTCATGTATGCAGCAGAACTCTCTAGTGTACAACATTTGTCTTTCTAAACTGTTTGAGTGTGTTTTTAGTTATACCAGACGCCTTGAATCCTCTTTGTGATGATGATGTTGGAAGTGTTTGTGGCAGTTTTTTAGTGAGTTACTTTGATGTTGACAGTTGAGGGCATTAGACTCGTTTTAGCATTTGGAATATTAGTTAGGTGAATTACTTACGGTCGGATATTTACTTTCACATATCATTTTTTCTTAATCAAGGATATCACAACGAAGTTCACGAGTATGGTGCTGCATGCCACATATGGGGATGAGATACTGAGAACAATTAAATTCCTATAGCTATGCGGAATTTAATTGCCAAGTTCATGAAGTGGTATTTTTGTGGAGAAGGCATGGGATTGACCAAAGTTGTACCAAAAACCTTGGGCCAGAGAGTGTGGTGTTGCTGATAAGAGAATGTGTGGAGTTCTATCTGGAGGGATTCCTGTTTTGAGATGTCTAGGCTTGCTATTTGAGAGACTGTGTTGATGACACATTATTTTTGCTATCATTAGATTGATGTGTTGGATGGCACTGGTTGGTAAGTATATATTTGTGGTTGCAATTTTTTACTGTGTACAGGGTACGTTCCGAAAGTAATGCAATTGAATTTCCCGCGCCGCTCCTAGTAGTCGGAGTGGGAGCGGGCCACATGGAGTAGGTGGGGGAGGGGGGGGGGGGAAAGCTAAGCTTTGCCGCAAAACCGGTTTCAGTGCTCTCCGAGCTGTGGAAGCAGCAGGACGTCTGTTATTGTAAACCTCTGCGCGCCGACCGTGTCACGGAAAAAATGGAATCGACGATCGAGCAACGTTACGCGATTAAGTTTTGTGCTAAACTGAACAAATCTTTTGAGGAGACTAACAAAATGATTCATGAGGCTTACGGGGACTCTGCTCTGTCCTGCTCACAAGTTTCGAGGTGGTTAAAGGCCTTTAAGGAAGGCCGGGAAGAGGTTCACGACGAACAACGCTCTGGGCGGCCGTCAACCAGCAAAACCGACAACAATGTGGCTCGTGTGCGACAACTGTTGGACTCTGACCTTCAATTGAGTATCAGGATGGTTGCCAATGAACTGAACTTGTCGTCTACTGTTGTTTTTCGCATTGTTACTGAAGATTTAGCGATGAGGAAAGTGTGCGCCAAGCTCGTGCCCAAGGTGTTGTCAGACGACGAAAAGACCAACCGAGCGGAAATTTCAAGTGAACTTTTGCAACGTGTTGAAATTGAACCTGATTATTTGGACGTCATCACTGGTGATGAAACCTGGGTTTTTGAATACGACCCAGAAACAAAACGCCAAAGCTCTGAGTGGCACACTGATCAATCCCCCAAGCCCAAAAAGGCAAGAATGAGCAAATCAAAAGTGAAAACAATGCTCATTGTCTTTTTCGACAGCAAAGGAGTGGTCCATAAGGAGTTTGTTCCTCAAGGACAGGCAGTTAACGCTGCCTACTACGTGGATGTGCTGGAAAGACTCCGCAAAAGGGTCGTCAGGACGAGAAAGGACATCTCCGCTACCTGGCAACTCCATCACGACAACGCGCCTTGCCACAACGCGCTACGAGTCCGCGAGTTCCTGGCCAAACACCAGGTGCCAACGCTGCCCCACCCCCCCCCTATAGTCCTGACCTCGCCCCAGCTGACTTCTTTTTGTTTCCTAGGATTAAGTCAGCCCTGAAAGGAACCCGTTTTTCGTCCATAGACGAGATCCAATCCGCCATGATGAAGACCTTGCGAGAGGTCCCAGAAGACGCCTTCCAGGGCGCGTACCGGTCATGGCAGAGTCGCTGGAAAAAATGTGTAGAGGCCCAAGGACAGTACTTTGAAGAATTTTAAGTGTTTGTGCAAATCTGTTCAATAAATTACTTAAAAAAAAAATAATAATTGCATTACTTTCGGAACGCACCCTGTATGTATGGTATGTGTCTTTATACACCTAACTTTGCGTTTCTTGTGTACTGAAACTAGTGTTCATGTAATTTTTTAAAATGAACTTTTGGGTTACATTTCTGATAACTGCTTTGGATTGTGATTGGTAGGTATCAAGGAGTTGCTTTACCCACAACAGCAAAGTTAGCTTTTCGGTATTAGTTACCTGAGCAAGTTTTGGTTTCGTGGTATTGTAGACATGTTAACTGATGTTTTTGATACTGCCTTCTGTTAATTTTCGTGCTTTCATTATGTGTATTGCTCTCGCCATTTGGCTCATTATGTGTATTGGCCTCACCTTTTGGCTTGTTGCTGTGCTACATATTTTAGGGTTCCTGTACTAGTAACACTATTTTTGTATCTAAAAACAAAGATGATGTGACTTACCAAACGAAAGTGCTGGCAGGTCGATAGACACACAAATACACACACATAATTCAAGTTTTCGCAACCAACGGTTGCTTCGTCAGGAAAGAGGGAAGGAGAGAGAAAAACCAAAGGATGTGGGTTTTAAGGGAGAGGGTAAGGAGTCTTATACGTATGTTTGTTACATGGCACTTTGTAGTGCAATCTGTTTTAAGAGTTTTTCCACTAGTATTGGTCTTTCAAGTTGAACAATATAGCTCAATCAATGTTACGATACCAGTTACAGTGTTTTCCTGTTACTGTGTGTTTTTTGAAGCTGTTGCATTGATTTCTTTATGATATTGTCGCACTTTGCATATTTTACTGTTAATCTGATTTTATGGCACTCATAAAAATGCTGCGAGATGTTCCATTCACGCTCATTAAAATGTTGCAGAATTTCAACACAGTCACTTGGATGGAAGCCTGAGAAAGTTTTGTCAGCAGCATAAGCCAGGAAAGTTGTTAGATGTAAACTAAATTAATTGTCTTGTGGCTCTCTCACTTTTTTACTAACAAATATTGTACCACACACAACGAAACAGGGGAGAGAGTTATAGTAATGAATCACATCTTCTACAAAAGAAAACCAGTCCGTAGATCTAAGATGTAAATGACAACATTAAGAAGTAAATGAAAGTAATAGATAACAGTAAATACACAAAGAAAACGGTTTTAATCTAGAAAAAAAATTCATGTTCTAAGTACTCAATATTTGAAAACAAAATTAACTCAGTAAAACCAGAAAAAACTAACAATTTTAGCAGTCATAATGATGATTGATGCTTCCTCTACAACTAACATGGGAATAATAAGAAAACTGTGTGGGTGCTCATTACCAATCATGAGCATGCACTGTCTCACAGAACATGAGGATCAAGGAAATGCAGTATTATTTGGCTTCAAAAAAAGTACATCACTCAGAAAGAAAGTGCAATCAATGGAGTATGAAACAAAGTTTGCAACTGGATTGAAGATTTCCTGATACTGAGAAAACAGCAAGTAACTTTCGATGGAGAGTAATGAACAGATGTAAAAGTAACAAGTGTCTCACAGGGAAGTGTATTGCTGCCCTTGCTGTCCCTGTTGTACGTTAATGACCTTGCAGGTTACACTAACAGTAACCTCTAACTTTATGCAGATGATGCAGTTATCTAAAATTAAGTACTATTTGAATTAGGCTCTAGAAATATTTAGCTAGATCTAGCAACAATTTCACAGTTGTATGAAAACTGGCAACTTGCTTTATAAGCACAGAAACCTACCACTGCGCACTTACCCAGTTGCAGAATACTAGTATCCTGTGACTATAGTACCAATGACTGAAACTGGAAACGCATTAAATCAGAGACATATCTGGCTATAACTTTTTTGGGTATAACAAATTGAATGATCACATAGGCTAAACTTAGGTAAAGCAAAGTGGCAGACTTCTACTAGGAAGATGCAGTCAGCCTACAAAGACAATTACTTGCAAAACACTTGTGCAACTCATCCTAGAATATTGCTGAAGCATTGGGACCCATACCAAACGATATCAACATGAGACATTGAACACATACAAAGGGCAGCACAAATTGTCCCTGGTTTGTTTGATTCAGGGATTGTGTCAAGGAAATTTAAGAACCATACCTAGGCCACTAAAACTTTTCAATTGACATAAGCGTTTCAAGTTGGCAGCTTAACAGCTAAACAAGTGATGAACGAGGCACTGGGTGTGGGGTGTGCACTAATCCCAGCCAGTCGTAATGTCAAAGCTCCCACATTGCTGGCTTTGTTTTATGTGAACAAAAACAACACGCATTAAGCATGGCGTCTACTGTGTGCTTGTGTTGTACTGTAATATGTTTCGCTGTGGTTTAGAAATTCTGATACTCAAGAAAAACTTCGTTTGCATACCTGACAATCTTTTGCATCAAGGTATGCCGCTAGAAAGCGATGCATTGCAGTTACTACAGAGAACTCGTGGGTTTTAAGAGCAGGAGAAAGATTACGCAAGTATTCATAGACAAACGAACGAACATCAAAAGCTCTTGAAATTGGAACAAAAACAGTAGTAAGCAATGGAGTGTTATTTCAAAAGTTGAAAGATGTGGATGTGAGCTGCTGAGATTCTGAGCCGGGTGGGTAAGATAATATATATTAAGTGTGACAAGGAAAGAAGAAACACCAGCTTCACCCTGTCACCCACTTAAGATTCTTTTAAGACTGGTGCAGTTTGTAGGCATATTTAAGCTTACTACAGCAGGAAAGAGTATCTACGGCAACAAACTTTTCAGGGGTAGGAAAACATCACCAAACAGCATGCTGAGAAGTACAGATCTATATTACAAAGTGCTAGAGAAATTCCAAGTCCTGTTAGATATGGCTAATATTGTTAAGGCTCAAAGCAAATTCTTGCACAAAATTGCTCCCAAACACATCAATTCGATTTGTGTTTGTGATAACGACTGTAAAGACGGTTTTGGCACTGATTCCTATTACAGTGACAATGATGAGTTAGATGGAATTGCACCATCGTCGTCATATAGTGGTGAGTGGAAAGCTATGAATATCAGTTATTTATTGTGGCATTGTCACTATAAAACATAGAACGAGAAGTTACAATCTCAGTTATTGTTTATTTTGCAAACTATTTATCGTATTGTTTTCGACATATCAGTCATTATAAAATGTTTATTTTCTGTATTTCTTTCCTCCATTATCAAAAGCACGTGTTTCACTATTATTGTATCTACTAATTATTCAATTATTTATTTGCTGTCATTATGGTAGCAAGTCAAAAAATAAATCTTATATATACCATCATTGCTCAATAGCTTACATTTAAGAGATGGAACATAAAACCATATTGTCTGTTATGTGTACAGAGGCTCCTGTTGCGACATTGATATTGCAGCACAGCGAACCTAAAGTGACATAATGCGAACTTTCAAGTGCAATGTTTTGCTGGTACTGGCACAGTATTAACTGAGAATGGAATGGCACTACTCTCGGACATGTGGTTACGAGAACTTAAGACTCTGCAACCTCTGTGAAACATCGCTAGGGTGAAAAGAAGAAAAAATTGTGCTTCCTCAAGATGAAACCTACCCAAAAACAAATTAATTTCTCTGAAACGTGCATTAGTCACTTGCAGATTATGGATGTAAACAGAGAACTGACTGTTTACAACTGACTGAGAGCAGTTGCACTAAAAAACAGTCTCAACCAGATACACATTGGAAAAGCACACTGCTCAAACAAAATAAAATAGTGAGTGTTCCTTGTAAATCCATGACACAAAATAGCAAAACACACCACAAATAAAATTCGATAACTCTTTTCTTACCAAGGCAGATCATAATCACGAAAGAAGAATAAGATATGAAATTATAATTTGATCTGTACCTTGTTCGGATTAGCCGGAATTACGGTGACAAGTTTCTAGAATCAAATATACCAAGCAGATAAGTACGTACACCATGGTAACAAATGGGAACAAGTGTAGGAACAATGGCTCCCTCTCACTCCCTGCCCTTGAGGTTGTGCATTGTTGAGACCTTTGTAGTGTCTGAGGTCACTGGACTGCCAGTTGGCTCGCAAAGTGTTTGGTTATGTTACCTATTAATCGCTGGCATGCATAACAGTTGTATTGTATTAGTTCAGGTGTAGTGGTGTACATATTTTAATCACGAGTAAACGGAAACATACAACGTTAACTTGCAAAGAAAAACTGAATGCTTTGAGGAACTGGGTGCTGGTAATGCAACCATTTGTGATTGGAAGAAGAACCGAGTCAAGCTTTAACAGTCTTGTACAATGTCTCTGGGGAAAAACTCGAAATTCGGCAGACTCTGAAACAGTCCCAGTACGATAAAGTGGATGAAGCTCTTTTCCTCTGATTTACACAGGAAAGGGGGACTCCTTTGAGTGGAGCACTGGTTCAGGATACGACTGTTTACCTGAATAAGTTAAAGAATGGTGATGAGTCTTTTAGTGAGAGTACGAGTTGGTTGGACATATTCAAAAAAACGTCATGGAATCCATCAGCTAACAATTACTGGAGAGAAGCTTTCTTCTGACCATGATGCAGCGAAGGAATACTTGGGTGAGTTTGAAAAAAATGATCAGAGAGGGAAAGTACTCTCCCGACAAATTTGTAATGCTGACGAGACTGGCCTTAATTTTAGGGCATTGCCAACAAAAAGCCTGGCACCAAAAGCAGTAGACCATGCTCCTGGTTTTAAAATGTGCAAAGATTGTGTGACTTTATTAGTGTGCTGATTGGCAAATCTGATAGGCCCAGTGCTTTTAAAAACTGCAACATGAAGTCCCTGCCTGTATATTATTGCAACCAAAAAAGAACATGGATGGATTGTAAGCTGCTGAAAGAATGGTTTCACGGCCAGTTTGTTCCCTCTGTTTGATGGTTTTCTAAGGAAAATCATTTGTCTTCCCGTGCAATCCTTTTGATTAATAACGTGCCATCTCACCCCAGCACGAATTATGTGATGAGAAATAGTGCTGATGTTTTTACCACCAAATGTTACACTGCTTCTACAGCCGATGGACCAGGGTGTACTGCAAACATTAAAACTAATTTACAGAAAACAATTTTTAAGAATGCTGATCCAGGATGACAGTATTCCTTTAGTGCACAAAAAAAAAGACCAATGTGAAAGATGTTTATTGGGCCGCTGAAGCATGGCTGAATATTTCAGAAAATACTCTTGAGAAAATCGTGGAGGAAACTGTGGACATCTCTTGAATATGATACAGATAACCCCTGGATGTGAAGAACCTAATGAAGGATACATAGATGAGTGTATGGGGCATGTGTGGAGGATCTCCATGATGCTGATTTAGTTGCTGCTGTGGTTCAAGACCAGGAAGAAGTGGACTGCTGTGACAATAAGGCTGAAAGCAACACAGGAGAGCTAGTGCCATACAGTGCCACAACAGAAGCCCTTGACCTTGCACTACGTTATTTGGAGCGACAGCGCATTGCAACACTTGCTGATTTGATGTTTATGAGATGATTGCACAACTATGTGTCATATAACAGACTGTCTTCATTATGCCAAAAAACAATGAGCTTTTGTCATTAAAAAAGTAGGGATAAATGCCCACTGTATTTTAGTTTCACAGCTTTTCTTACATTGTTTGAACATAATGTTTTCTTGCCAATTTTTCTAATACATGTTCCCTGTACACTTCAAACTAAAACAGTTTACATCACAGTTTTCCATATCTACAGTAACATTTTTCATGTTCAGATTGTCGGGATTCGGATTAGGGGGACTCTGCTGAAGTTTGCAACACTGGCATTAATTCAGAAAATAATCACAGATAAACAACACTACATTTCGTTCCTCTGTCAAACAGCATACCTTTGGTTGTAGAATTCCATCAACTGATTTCTCAATATTAGTTTCAAATACATGAGCTTTTGTCAACTTTTTGTCCCAGTGCGCTGCCAGCCATATGCGGGCCAATGGGCCCTTCTTGGCCAAAACAAAATGAGCGTAAAACATGACAGCAAAATATGTGGCTGCCACTTAGTCTCTCACACTGAAACAAAACACAATAAAAGTTAGTAACACATTTATGTAAATTTTCTGCATAAATGCTCTCCCACAGCATAAAAAATAACATAATAAGGGCTGTTTGAAGAAAATATTTGAGGAATCTATCACGGATAGCAATTACCTGTGTACAGTTTACACTGGTAACTCATCACACGCATTACATGTAGTTATATATCTACAGCAGATAAGCTACATGTACATTACATGCACCATGCTATTAAATCGGATCTGTAGAAAGGGGGTTACTGGGGAGAAGCATGCAACTAAGGGCATTGTCAATACATTAAGTACTTTGTGAGAATTATAGTTAACAAACAACAACTAAAATTTATAATAGCCACAAACAAAGGGCGACAACAATTTTTTTACGTTTTTTATTTGTAAATAATTCTAAATGAGCTACAAAAGATTTATAACGTTTTGCTGGAAAACCACATGACTTGACCGAACAATTGCCATAGAAGCAACACACCTGACTTGGCACTGAAATTCATCACTTATGTTTCCTGTAGGGCGCTCAAATTATTCACTGATCGTAGCTACAGCAAGTAAACATGAATTATTTCATAGCTTGCGGGCACTTCCTCGTTCCAACACTAACAGAATATACAATGTTCTATCAAATCTGAACAAGTTAACCATCGAAATTTTTAATAGGGCTATAAATTTATCTTCCTGCGAATATTACACGATCTAATAAAGAGATATATACTAAAATAATACTTTATTAAAATGTAACGCTGATCAGGATGTTCAAAAATGTAACATCACTTTCCTACTTACAACTGCCACATAAACTTGTACATACCACTTAACACATTCACTTCAGCTGCCAATACTAATTCCAGAATACAGATAAAACCACGACATAATTTTATCCTAAATGCACACCTGGAATCTTTCGTACACTTTGGTGAACACGTATTTGGCGCCTAATTGTTACACAAAATACAGTTATCGTTTATGTAATTGAAGTAGACATGGATTTACAACAGTGATTACGGCACCTCACTACATTTGAGATAAAGCAAACTTACAAGAAAAATACCGAAAACTTGCACTTCAGCTGCTTCGCATCATTCTCGTTGCATCACAGTATCACACTCACTTGATTCGTAAACAAACTAAACAAGATGGCGTCTACGTTGACAAACACGGGCGCCAGATTCAAAATTTGGGCGGGTCAATGTTAACCGGCAAATAACGAGATCTCGTATCGATTGCCATAATATAACATTATCGATTACTAAAGTTAAAATTAAAGAATAGACAAATATCAGGAAGAAAATAATTATTTTTCTGTTTTAGAATAAATTCTAGAATGATTATATCCTGAGAACAAAATAAAGTAAATATGCGTTTCAAGGAAGTAAAGTCTCTGTCTTCACAAGATGTCTGCTTCCCAAACGCTAAGCTGGGTTAAAAGAAAGGGAGATGTGGATAGAAGTACCTGAATTTTTAACACAACACCAGTAACAATATATTGCTAATTGATTCGAGAAATAATACTATGAGCAGCTGCCTGGTGTCAATTATATTAAAGGAGCAGTAAAGCACCATGTAATAAAGGGGAAACATTGTCGTGCGAGAAAGACCTCTTCATAAGGTAGGAGCGGGGATTCTGATGGAGGAACCAGCGAAACTATTATGTTTTTGGCGTTTTTCTGCACAGCAATTACTTTGGAACTTGGCACTTAAAACTATTTGCAATCCGAAGATTTTCGTCGATGACCTGATTGTAAATGAGAAAGTGCTCAGGTATGACGGTTTGCGATCCAAATGTCGATGAGACAGGAAGACAATTTTACCA
Organism: Schistocerca gregaria; assembly: GCF_023897955.1. Taxonomy (NCBI): domain Eukaryota; kingdom Metazoa; phylum Arthropoda; class Insecta; order Orthoptera; family Acrididae; genus Schistocerca; species Schistocerca gregaria. The sequence goes on from NC_064920.1 coordinate 555,131,878, forward strand.
CAACTTGTTGGACGTTAGTTACAACAAATGCTGAAAAGACTGGCTTGATAAGAACTCCAGGAAATACTCCTACTGTTTCACGTCGGCCTTGTAAAATTACAAGAAGCCGTCTTCTTTGGAAGTAGAGGAATAATGTGTGGCTCTAGAATGTGTAGGCCCTGCTAAATCCATTTTTGGCAAGGTACAGTGAATTGCATGACAGCGGATACTTGCCAGTGTACCACATATTAGAGTTTCTTCCCAGTCTTTTAATGTATTCAGAGTGAGAAGAATAACTATGTTGGTAACAGTTCAGTGGACATCCTCATCAATCATTCTCTGAACAGGAATTGCATTATTTAAATTATCTCTTGTGAAGATCATTAATACCTGTTCCGGCTGTTTTCACAGTAAGAGAGGGCCTACTTTTATGTTGTGTGCTAACCTGAAACTTGGATGTGGATAACTGCCTCCCAGAGGAAGAGCGGTACTAATTACGATACCCTAGTTTTATAACAAACTCAACACCACATTGTATCCTAGGGAAAATATGCTCGAGAAAGTTACAAAGAAACGGAATAGGTAGTCTACTTAGAGCATTTACAAGTGAAAAAAACGTAATTTTATCCTCGGTGCTTTGGAACTATTTGTTCTTTCCTCAGGGCCAAAGAGTGACAGACAGGGAAAAATTTTAAAAAGAAGGAAGGTCACTCTTTACACAAGATGAGAGTGACCCTTCTTTTTTGAGGATTAGGGGAAACATATGTACTGGTAGTGAATACATTTTGAAGTAGCAAGAGTAATATAATCAAGTTGGCATGTTGCCATTTCATCTTCACTGTGCAAAGCGTAGCAATGGAAACCTCTGCTTCAAATGGTTGCCAAATGTTAAAATTTATGACATAAGTTTATCAATGTCACTGACTCTTCGTCTGCTCTAGATCTAGATTTTGAAGAAATGCCTCCAAAAATGTGGAATGGGTTAAGTTGTATCTTAACAAGAAAAAGCTACTGTGAGGAACTGTAACAATGATCAACTGTCATTAAACTGATGTAAATTATTTCTACTTTAGGAGACTAAACATAACATCTTATTTTGAAAAAAAAGCTGCTGCTTTTTCAGTTACTTTAAAAAGCTGTTGCTTATTTGTTACAGTTTGTGTAATGGAGCTGTGGAATCAAGTGGATATGCGAGCGGCAGCCACAGTTCCTGTTTATACTCAGCATTTAGACTAGTCTTCGTTCTCATGTACTCGTCCTGGTAGATGCAAAGTCACTGTGAATGGCAAACAGTGATGGGATTGCAAATCTCTGGGCAGAAGATCAAAATAAGTACTGGCTACACAGGTGACCCCTTCCGCCTTAAAAACAAGTCTGAGTTATTGCCTAATGCCTAAAGTACATCTGAGGCAGCACAGAACACCATGTCTTTTGAGGCAGGTGATGGAACCTGTTAGGGTATTAGTGGGCACGTTGGGAAGGAAGGCCACTGTTTACATCCGTGTTGGGGGGGGGGGGGGGGAAGCCGTATTGTTCAAGACATGGTATAGGCCCTGCTGGTAATACGTGCTGAGTGCACCCAGCAGTAAATCGTGACTAATGCTGGCACGAATGGCACCTGCTGCCAGGATTCAAATGCTGGCTGCATTGATGAAGACAGTTAACATTGGCTGTGGCATGGAAGCAGAACTAGTATTTTGCAACGTCATTCCTAGAACTGAGCATGGTCCTGGTTTGGAGCTAAGTGATAGGCTTAAGCCAGAGGCAATCGGGGTTGTGGATTTCTTGGCCTCTGCTCTCAGATAGAGAATTGTAGAACCCCCCTAATAGGTCAGGCATGCACAACACACAGGAAGTAGTTCTAGAATAATGGAGTATGCATGGCATGATTAAGTGGGTTTTCTTAGGTTAGGGAAATCCTTCCATTGCCTTTCAGACAGGGAAGAATATCAGCCTCATTAACTGCAGAGAGTAACATTCTTCATGGCAGATTGGAGAAAGAAAGTGTTAATATTGTATTAGCTAAGTGCAGAAGTGTCCATGAAATGTCTCAGAACTAATCACAATGGGAAACGGTAATAATACCTGCATAGTACTAAGGATGGAAGGCTGGCTGAAACCAGAAGTTGATAGCAATGTAATTCTAAATTCTGGTTAGAACATATAAGGCAAAGATGGGTTGGACACCATTTGTGGAGGTGTGTATATAGCATGTAAATAATGTGCAAATATCTAGTGAACGTAGTACAGATTTTGAATGTGAAGCAGTATGGGTAAAGGTAAATCTTAAAGGGAATCAAAAATGGCAAACATTTCACAGGAAACTTGAAGAAAGCTGCACATAAATTTCCTGGTCATGTTATGATATTAAGGGGAGAGTTCAACTTACCAGGTATAGACTTGTAGAGTCATCTGGCAAGTAGGCGGTACTGGGAATCATGTGAAATTGTTTTCAGAAAATTACCTTAAACAATTAACCAGAGAACCAACTCAAGTAGGTGACTTCTTAGATCTCTGTTTACCAATAGGCCTGAACTTCCTGACTCATTGTAGAACACCGAACCAGTGATTATAAAGTCATTATTTTATCACTGAATGCAACTGTAAATAAGAATGTTAAGAAAGGTAGGAAGATATTTTTGCTTAGCAATTGTCACAAAAAAAAAGACACATTACCTGAATAGTTAACATAAAACATTCACCTCTGGCACTGAAGATACTGAAGTTAGCAGAGTTCATGAATGCTATACAATGTGCCGATCAAAGTTATGATTTTATTTTATTTTATTTTGTGTTCCATAGGTCCAACTGTGTTGGGTTCACTAGGACATGGAATGAGTCAGTTTTTTACAGATACAAAATTATGATCTTATAACATATACAGACATTTGAGTATATAATTATATAAAAATTGACACGGTAATTTCTTTGGGCAGCAGTACAGATAAAAGAAGATACATATTTTCGTAGAATCATTAAAGTGCAACAGAAAAACAGATACAGGGTATCAAACGGATATAGAGCTCAAGTTAAATAACATTCTAAGTGGCATTATTTCAACTTGTATTATATAATATTAAAATCTTACAATTAATTTATTTAAAAATTCATTTATAATGTAAAAAGCTTTTTCTAGCAGAAATATTTTTAATGCTTTCTTAAACTTATTCTTATTATAAATCTCTGTCCTTATTTCAGGAGGAAGAGCACTGAAGAGTTTTGTTCCAGTGTAGTGGACATTCTAGGCACGCTGTGTATGTCATTCTTTTCATGATAATTACTGTTTGGTTGGAACATATCTGTATTTTTAAAGACAAAACAAATAAGAGAAAACATATTTTGGCATGTAGTTGTGCATGTTTTAAGTTTTCGGAAGCTATTTCTACATGAGTCTCTTAAGCACAGTCCATATATAACTCTTAAAGCTCACTTCTGAGAAATGAATACTTTCCTTGCTAATGGCTGGTTACCCCGAAAAATAATGCTGTATTCAATGAGTGAGTAAAAATAGCCATAGTATGCCACTTTTTCAATGTTAAGTTCAACACATGTAATGACAACCCATAAAGCATATGTAGCAAAGGTAAGCCTCTTACAGAGATCTATAATATCCAAGACCAGTTCATTTTCTTGTCAATGTGCACTCCAAGAAAATTTGTTGTTTCCATTCTTTCTATTGGCTGATTACCACATGTTACACTTGTTCTCTATCTTTTTCTGTTTTTGTACAGAAATTAATAAAATTGGTCTTACTGGAATTTAATGAGAGATAGTTTACCTTGAACCAATTAACCACATCCGAGAGTATGTGAGTAATGGATCCCTCAAGATTACTATTTGTTCTACTGCTCATAAAAATTGTGGTGTTGTATCAAATAAAGTAAATTTACATGGCAGTCTTGTACATGATGGTAGATCATTTATAATAATCAAGAATAATAGCAGCCCAAGAATTGAGCCCTGAGGCACTACACATGTAATGGAACTCCGTAAGAAAGTGCAGAAACATCACATACTCCACCTGAGCTATTCAAGACAACTTTTTGTTTCCTGTCTTGGAGATATGACAGTAGCCAATTACCTGCAACACCACTTACTCCTACTAATTCTGCTTGGGATGCATCCAAAATGGTTCGACAGCATTACAGAGCTGCTTCTGAAAGCAAAGGGATTTAAACACAGCCAAAGTCCCATAAACAAACAAAAACTGAATGAAGCCAAAATTAGCATAAGGAGAGCCATGCATAAAGTGTTCAGTGAATTTGAAAGTAAAATTCTCTCTACTGACAGAAAACCCTAAGACATTTTGATATTATGTTAAATAAATAAACAGATCAAAGTCACATATCCAGACACTCTGTTGCCATAATGGCATTGAAATTGTGTAAGATTGACAGAAGACCAAAATACTGAATTCCTTTTCCCAAAACTGTTTCAAGGAAGAACATTGTACGGCATTTCCTCCTCTAAATCATTGCACAAACCTCAAAATGACATATATCTAACTAAGTGACTACGGAAAGAAATTGGAGTGACCTCACTCAATGGAGAAAAGACTATGGGTGATGGCATACTTGTATGATTCTGCATAGTGTATGCAAAGGGAGTTGCTCCTCTTTTGGTAGCAGTGTTTTGTAGGTAGCTGGAACACAGCATGTCAGTCTTAACAGAGAATAAGTTACAGTCATAGAAGTAACTTCGGGTTAACCTGAGGTAAGTCAGCACTGGTCACAGTATATAAAAATGACCTAGTGAATAACATTGATAGTTCTGTGAGATGTTGCATGTCTGATACTGTTGTTTCGAAGTCATCACTACAAAATTGTACTGAAATCCAGAAAGACCTGCAAAGGATCAGCACTTGGTGTAGGGACTGAGAGTTGACCCTCTACATAAATAAATTTAATGTATTGTGCATAAATAGGTAGAAAGACCCTTTATTGCATTACATGGAAGCAGAATAATCACATCTACAAAATATCTAGGATTAAATAAAATATAAAGAAACTTCCACATGGGAAAAATATATTAAAAACAAAGAGTCCAAGACTTACCAAGCGGGAAAGCGCCGGTAGACAGGCACAATAAATAAAACACACACACAGAATTTCTAGCTTTCGCAACCGACGGTTGCTTCTTCAGGAAAGAGGGAAGGACAGGGAAAGACGAAAGGATGTGGGTTTTAAGGAAGAGGGTGAGGAGTCATTCCAATCACGGGAGCGGAAAGACTTACCTTAGGGGGAAAAAAGAACAGGTGTACACTCGCGCACACACACACACATATCCATCCGCACATAGACAGACACAAGCAGACATGCCCGAACTCTTTACCTTTATAAATGTCTACTTGTGTCTGTGTATGTGCGGATGGATATGTGTGTGTGTGCGAGTGTACACCTGTTCTTTTTTCCCCCTAAGGTAAGACTTTCCGCTCCCGTGATTGGAATGACTCCTTACCCTCTTCCTTAAAACCCACATCCTTTCGTCTTTCCCTCTCCTTCCCTCTTTCCTGAAGAAGCAACCGTCGGTTGCGAAAGCTAGAAATTCTGTGTGTGCGTTTGTGTGTTTTATTTATTGTGCCTGTCTACCGGCGCTTTCCCGCTTGGTAAGTCTTGGAATCTTTGTTTTTAAAATATCTAGGATTATGTGTATGAACCAATTTAAAGTGGAACAACCACATAAAACTATTTGCAAGTAAAAATAAAACAATGGAAAATCCAGGATGTAATGAAACAATATTAGAGAAGGAAAATTGCTGTTTATCATATAGTGGAGATGCTGAGTTGCAGATAGGCACAACAAAAAGATTTTCGCACTTAAAGCTTTCGGCCAATGGCCTTTGTCAACAATAGACACACATACACGCACACACACACTCGTGCAAATGCAACTCACACACACAGCTGCAGTCTCAGGCAACTGAAACCACACTGCGAGCAGCAGCACCAGTGCATGATGCGAATGGCGACTGGGTGAGGCAAAGGAGGAGGCTGGGGCGGGGAGGGGAGAGATAGTATGGTGGGACTGGCAGACAGTGAAGTGCTGCAGGTTGGGCAGTGGGCAGGTGTGGGGGGGAGGAAGTAGTGGAAAAGGAGATCAATAGAAAGAAAGAAATAAAAAGTACTGGGCGTGGTGGTGGAATGATGGCTGTGTAGTGCTGGAATGGGAACAGGCTGGATGGGAGAGGACAGGAGGTTTCGGGAATGTAGGATGTATTGTAGGGGAAGTTCCCACCTGTGCAATTCAGAAAGCTGGTGTTGGTGGGAAGGATCCATATGGCACAGGCTGTGAAGCGGTCATTGAAATGAAGGCTATCATGTTTGGCAGCATGTTTAGCAACAGGCTGGTCCACTTGTTTCTTGGCCACAGTTTGTCAGTAGCCATTCATGTGGACAGACAGCTTGTTGGTTGTCATGCTTACATAGAACACAGCACATTGAATGTGGACAGACAACTTGTTCATTGTCATGCTTATATAGAATGCAGCACATTGGTTGCAGCTTAGCCTGTAGACCACATGACTGGTTTCACAGGTAGCCCTGCCTTTAATTGGATAGGTGATGTCAGTGACCGGACTGGAGTAGGTGGGGGTGGGAAGATGTATGGGACAGGTCTTGCATCTAGGTTGATTACAAGGGATGGGGAGCAGGGATTGTGTAAGGAAGAATGAATATATTGTGTAGGTTCGGTGGATGGCAGAATACCACTGTGGGAGGGGTGGCAATGATTGCAGGTAAGGCAGATGCCAGACAGATTTATGGAAGAGTTCTCAGATAGTGTACCCCAAAGGAAGTAGGTTAAAAAAGCTTATTAGACCAAAACTTGATACTGCTCATCAGTCTGAGACTGAAGATCCAAAGAAGAGCAGCATTTTTCATTGCAGGATCATTTACTAAATGCAAAAGTGTTATGGAGATGGTCAACCAACTCCAGTCACAGATACTAGAAGAGAAGTGTTCTGCATCATGTTGTGGTTTACAATTAAAATTCCAAAAGCATATTTTCTAGAAGATTATTAATTTCTTCATGTTTGGAGAATTATTTATTATTGCATTACCGTAGCACAATTTTCAGATCCACTAGAAAATAGCTTCAGTACAAAAGTCAAACTCAGCTGTGAACTAAAATGAAGAACTTTTTAGCATCTGGTGAAGTTGTTCCATAAATTAGGTACTAGAAGAGTCAATCAGTATATTGGTTCCTCCTACATGTATGTCATGAAAAGGCCATGAATGTAAAATTAGAGAAATTTAAGTTCTTGTGGAGGTTTACCAACAAAGTTTTTCACAAACTTTTTGTGACTTGTACAGGAAAGGGCGAAGTGACAGTGATACACAAAGTACCCTCCACCACATGGCATAAGGTGGCCTATAGAATATAGATATACAGGGTTGACAGAATGTAGCTCCCTATTTTGAATTTCCATTTATGAGCTATGTGTAGATAGCGATGAAAGTTACCTTGTTTTAGAGATTAAAATATGTCATTTTTTTCACATTTTTCTTGGATCATGTGAAGCTTTTGAAGCCTAGGTCAGGATGATTAAGCCTTGAGGAGAAAGCCAAAATTTCAGTTTAAAATTTCCACTGAACATTAGTGACTACCAGAAGTGTTGTGGTCATGAAAAGATTAGGGATGTCCTCAACTTTGGTATCAGAGGAGAAGGTGGCCACAATGAGGTGAAAGTTCAAGCAAAACTCTTCAAAATCAATAAGGCAAGCTGCAAGAGGAAGTAGCATTTCACCCTGTTTGTATGTGCAATTCTTCACAAGGTTCTTGAGGAAGGTAGTAGCAAATGAACCTGTTCGTTTAAGATAGTGTCTAGAAAATACTGAAGCATATATTGAGTTTTACCTTTTGGAATGATAATGACATATAATAAACTATAAGTGTGGAAAAAACTGTGTTTAAGCCTACACCATTTTACAAGGGGAAAAGTATTAAGAATAGATACTTTCATTGCACCCACCCCATAGGTGTAAATGTCTGCATCACCACACTTATGTTTACCATGGAAGAATAGTTAACTACACTTATAACAACACAGGTCAATTTACATTTAACTTCGCTACTTGCCATGTAGCTAACAGGAACCTCCAATTCCTTTTATGAAGCCTTTGTAAGGGAGGGGTGTTCAGACACAGGGAGATTGATTCTTCTCCTCTCATTTGGTCACATCTCATGCAGCATAGACTGTATCTGAATAATTCTTGTAAGAGTCTGTTTGTTGCCTAATTGCCCAGAAGCATCTGGTCTGATCAAAGTGCTAGCCATCATATCCCAGAAATTTCAGTTGTTTTCACTCTGTGTTTTTGGGATAAATTTTTCTGAAAGACGAACTGAAAAATAAATGTAGTCAGAGTTAAAACAGTCACTTGTCCTACAGTAAGATGAAATTGTGGATCAGAAAGAATCTAATTAAGTATTTTTCATCAAAACTTAAGAAGTATTCTTAAATAAAAAAGATGAACTTCTAATACAAATACAAGAAATATTAGTGCAAAGAGAATATTAACAGGTACTGTATACTCTGAACATCACTTGGTAGTAACTGAAATTGAACAGTTATTTATGGATGGACAAGACCTAATAGAATGCCATTATAGAATCAGTAAAAAGAAAGAGACACTAACTTATATACAAAAAACTGCAGTTAAGTCGGAGAAGTTACAGATCAGGAATATTGTGTTTAACAACTCTTTACATTCTACTCCACAGCATCAGGTTTACAAACACACAAGATTATAGTGCTGAATTTTTACAAGTCGCCAGCAGGAACTATCTTAAATCTCATTAAACAGTTGCAGAATTTGATTTCTGAAGTTGTCTCAATGCCATAGATTGATGGCATGTATTTGTTTTTTTATTTTTATTTTTAGCTAAGTTGAGGAATTGTTAACTTAGCTAGAAGCTAAAAAACATACTATCAGTGAGAAAGAGTACCTATAAGATTATTCAGAGTGAACTAAAGACTCGTTACTTGTGGAGACTTTCTAACAGGTACTAGTACTTATTGAAGACAACTAGAATATTTGTTCTTCATTTTCACAATCGTGTTCCCACTTATGGCTGAAGGTCATAACATAGTAGCCATGGCCACCTTGTTTCAACAGCCAGCTGCATTAAGCAATTTAGACGTAGTGTTAACACTTCTTGTTCAGTAGCACTACAGCCCTTGGTGAGCCTTGACTTGTCTAATGATCTTCCTCCACATTTCTCGGTTGTTTGCTGCTCTTTTCCACCCGTGGACTCCCATACTGGTGAGATCCACTATTATGTCATCAATACATTTTCTTCTAGCTCTCCCTTTTCGCCTAGCTGAAAGGATCACACCTTTCATGATTTTCTTTGGAATTCTATCCTCTGCCATTCCCTCCATGTGTCCTAGCTATTGTATTCACTGTGATTTCACAAATTTTACTGTGTCTCTACCTTGTATTAATACTTATTATTCGACATTGTAACATAATCTCCAGCCTTCTTCCTCCCATATTGGACCATAGATTTTGCATAGTACTTTCTGCTCAAAGGTTCTTAGTACGTTTTTGTCATGTTCTGTCAACACCCATATCTCTGTCCCATATGTGATAACTTGGGCAGACTAGGGACTTACATATTATCAGTTTTGTTTTTATTGTTTCAAGGCTATTTCTGAAAAATTGCATATTTGCAAAACAAGCTCTGTTTCCTAGTTGTATTCTTTCTCTTATAGCCTTTCCAATACTGTTATCATTTGTTGTTAGGGCTCCCAAGTAGTTAAAAAGAGGACACTCCTTTGAAGCATTTCCCATTGATGTTTAGGTCTTTAGGGGTTTGTCTGGCCTCAGAGTGTGACATTACCATATATTTTGTTTTGTTTTCATTTACTATGAGGCCAATTTTTAAGGCTTCTGTTTCCATTGCCCAGTATGTTTCTTGGAATGTAGTGATATTTCTTCCTATTCTAGCAATGTCATCAGCATATGCATATACCTGGCTAGTTTTCGTAAATATGATGCCTCTTTTGTTGATTTTATTTGTGTTATAACTTCAAGTTGAACTAATATATTTCAAGGATGACACGATACATGTAAGTCATAGATCAAGTAAACAAAGTAAGACGTGTGTACACTTAAACAGGCAAATCAGAACTGAGTCCGAGTCTAGCGGCCGCTGGCTGGCTGGCTGCTGAGGTGGTGCTGCTGCTGCTGCATGGCTGGCAGACAGCGCCACATGTAGAGGATGCTTGTAACTGCGCGGCGGCACTTTGAAAGATCGGCGAGTCACAACACTTTTCCCCCCTTTGAAGTTTTTGCACATGTCTTGATGGAGGTGGCCTGTAGATGGCTAACGTCCATAGGTGTTGTTTGACTGGCCGTAAAGTCTCGAGTAGGAGGCTTCCCATATGGACATACGTGTCCCCAATGATAACGGGTCGAAATGACAGGAAACGTGGGGGTCGCATCTGCTGGGGCCCCGTGCACCAATCTGCCCATTGTGGCAAGTCCGGTTGTTATAACAGGAGACATGGACGATGTGTGCACGTCCGTAGGAGAAGGAGGCGAGTAGAGTTGTTCCGACATATGATGGTCATCTGGTTCCTGCATGGGCACGTCTCCTGCTGGCGTCAGTTCTTGTGCTGGCATCGAGATGGTGGTGAGAGGACTGCGTTGCGAGTAATGAGAGATTCCATGATCCCGAGCATCAGGCAGAGCCGAAGGTGGTGTAGCGGCATCCAGAACAGGCGTTGCCGGCACACGAGGCCGAAGCTGGTCCGAATGACGCACTGCAATACCCATGTCCATCTGGATTTCATACAGGCGTCAGCCACAGTGTTGTAAGATGCAGCCAGGACTCCATTTTGACCGCCTGCCATATTCCCGTACCCATACAAGGTAACCGGTGGTGAACCGGCCAAGCAAAGGCGCGCGTGGCCGTGAGGTGGAAGGCCGCAGAAGACGAAGTAGCGTGCGGGGCTTTCGGCCATGTAAGAGCTCAGCCGGGCTATGGTCACCCATGGGGGTGAAACAGTAAGAAGCCAGAAATTGGAGAAGCGCATCATCAGCAGCAGAAGAAGTCAGGAGTTTCCTCATCTGAGCCTTATATGTACGGACCAGAAGTTCAGCCTCACCGTTTGACTGTGGATGGAACGGAGGGGCCGTGACGTGTATAAAGCCGTGATGGGCACAAAATTCCGCAAAATCGGAAGAGGCAAATTGCGAACCATTATCAGTAACAAGAGTAGAGGGAAGCCCTTCCAAAGAGAAAATGGGAGCTAGAGAATTTGTGGTTGCCGCGGTGGTAGGCGACGTGCAGCGGACAATGAAAGGAAAGTTAGAGTAGGCGTCAATAACGAGAAGCCAATAATTGCCTAAAAAAGGTCCCACGAAGTCAGCATGAATACACTCCCAGGGCTTCTCAGGCGAAGGCCATGGTGACAAAGATGACTTTGGGGCGGCGGCCTGTGATGTACAAGGGCCGCAGGCAGCGACCATGTGTGCGATTTCAGAGTCGATGCCGGGCCAGTACACATGCCGGCGTGCCAGAGATTTTGTGCGAGAGACACTCCAGTGCCCTTGGTGAAGGAGGTGCAAGAGCAAAGCACACAAAGACGCAGGTACCACAACACGCGGCAAAGTATTTTCGGTGGAAAGGAGGATAACACCATCCGTAGCCTTGAGACGGTAATGCAAAGTGTAGTAGTTCTGCAGCAGATCAGATGTCGTAGCGGATGGACTCTCTGTCCAACCCTTCTGAATACCCTGGAGAGAGTAAGGTCAGAACCCGTAGCAGCTGCCAGCCGGTCCCCGGTGATGGGGAGCCCGTCCACAATCCGCTGCTCGGCAACATCCAGGTGGAAACACAAACGTTCGTCCCTATCGAATGCCAGATCAGGACCCATGGGAAGGCGAGACAGTCCATCAGCCTTTGCATGTTGAGCTGTCGGCCGGAAATGAATCTCATAATTGAAACGAGAGAAGTAACGAGCCCAACGCTGGAGGCAGTGTGCAGCCTTGTCGGGAAGTGACGTTGATGGATGAAACAAGAAAACAAGTGGTTTGTGATCCGTAACAAGATGAAATTTGGATCCATAGAGAAAAACACCAAACTTATAAAGAGCATAAATAATGGCCAAAGCTTCTTTTTCAATTTGAGAATACTTTCATTGGGCATCCGTGAGTGTTTTGGAGGCATAAGCAATGGGTTGTTCAAAACCGTCAGAAAAACGGTGCACAAGGACTGCACCAAGCCCATATTGAGGGTCGATGGCAAGAACAAGATGTTGGCCAAGTCGATAAGTAGCCAGGTATGGGGCCTGTTTTAGCTTAGTCTTCACTTTCTGGAAAGCCGCATCACAAAAGGCATGTTTTTATGCAACAGGCGATGCAACGGCTGAGACACAGAAGCAGCAGATGGTAAAAACCTGTGGTGGTAGGCTGTTTTCCCCAAGAAGGCCTGCAGTTCCTTAACAGAGGTAGGGCGAGGAAGGGCATCGATCGCAGCGACCGTTTGCTGAAGTGGACGAATACCATCCCGAGAGAGTTGAAACCCCAAGTACGTGATAGATGCCTGAAAAAATTTTGATTTCTGAAGATTACACTTAAGACCGACATTCTGTAAGACATGAAAAAGTGAGAGGAGATTCTGAAGATGTTCTTCAGTGTTGGAGCCAGTGACAACAATGTCGTCCTGGTAACCCAAGGACAGTGAACAATGATCGTTCCAAAAATAGCTGAAAGAGAGCAGGGTAGCTGGCAACCCTGAATGGCAATCTTTGATATTGATAGAGGCCGAAAGGTGTGTTAAGGACCAGAAACTGCCGGGAAGCAGCGTCGAGAGGAAGTTGATGATAAGCTTCTGACAGGTCAAGTTTAGAAAAATACTGGCCTCCAGCAAGTTTAGTGAACAGTTCTTCAGGTCGAGGCATAGGGTAAGTGTTGATGAGGCACTGAGCATTTAGAGTGGCTGTGAAATCGCCACAGAGACGAATATGGCCATATGGCTTAGTAACAACAATGACAGGAGAGGACCACTCACTGGAAATGACAGGGTGTAAGACCCCTGAAGCAGCGAGACCCGAGCAGTGGGTTTGAGCGTGATATGAGCTTCAGAGTCATTTGCATGGCCTAACCCAGGAGAAAAAAGGGACACAAATGTCCTCGACAAGGAATCCAATTGAGCATAAGTAATAGCATCAGAGACGATATTGACAGAGTCATCTATGGAGAACCCAAAAACGCGAAAGGCATCGAAACCAAAAAAATTCTCCGCATTACTATGGTCCACCACAAATATGGGAATAGTGTAAATGACAGATTTGTAAGATACCTCAGCATCAAATTGTCCCAAGAGAGAAATCTTCTGTTTATTGTAAGTCCATAATTGCTTAGTGACAAGTGACAGGATTGTAGAACCCAACTGAAGATGCGTCTGAGAACTGATGATAGTGGCAGCAGAACCAGTATCCGCCTGCATGCGAACATCCTGACCAAGTATTTGGACAGTGAGGAATAACTTCCCTGAAAGGGAAGAAGTACAATTGACAGACAACACAGAAGTAGAATCAGCGTCATGTTCATGAACATCAGGTATGTGGCGAGATTTGCAAACGGATGACACATGACCCTTCTTTTTGCATTTGTGACACACAGCTCAATGTTGGGGACAATCCTCTCGTGAATGTTTTGTAAAACACTGCGGACTTGAAGGAAGTCGCCGTGGGTTTTGCTGCAGATTCTTATAGGTGTGTTTACGGTTAGGCTAAGGCTGTGCTTGGGAGCATACTGCGGCCACATCGGCCGGCGGGGACACGCCGCACGCTTCCTCAACAGCGCACAGAGGTTGTACGTCCCCGACGTCACCCCATGCCTCTATTTGCTACCACATGCGTATGCTTTTGAAAATATACGGACAGAAGTGAGCACATTTCAGCAAAGGACAAAGATGCAGGATCTTTCAAAGGAGCCAATTGCGACAACAACCGATACTTTTGAGGTGAAATCCATGAAAGGAACAGAGACTTACATGTTTGGTCATCCGCGATATGAAATTCCAAGAAGTGCTGTCGAAGACGTTTTTCATAATCAGACCAGTCTTCCACCATCTCGTCGTAAGGAGGAAAAGGAGGGAGAGACAACGATGAGAGACGCCCCACATTGGATGTTGCGATGAAATCACGAATCGCATTTGTGAGAAGTGTTTGCTGTTCAATGAGACCTTGCAACAGTTGCTCTAAAGCAGCCATGGAAACCTGTGGGTCAATGATGAATAAGAAAAATTCACTACCTTGTCGCCAATTGTTATAACTTCAAGTTGAACTAATATATTTCAAGGACGACACAATACATGTAAGTGACAGATCAAGTAAACAAAGTAAGACGTGTACACTGAAACAGTCAAATCAGAACTGAGTCCGAGTCTAGCGGCCGTTGGCTGGCTGGCCACTTAGATGGCGCTGCTGCTGCATAGCTGGCAGACAGCGCCGCATGTAGAGGACGCACGTAACTGCGCGGCGGCACATTGAAAGATCGGCGAGTCACAACAATTTGCTACACTATGTGGAGCTATATTCAGTAGGACAGTCAAGAGACTTATCACCTTGCTTCATGCTTTTTTTTAAAAATTGAAGCTTTCACTTGTTCTGTTAAGACCTTTACTTTTGCTGACATGTCTGTCATTGTCATTCTGATTAGTCTTATTAGTTTAGCACATATACCAACTTCTTCCAGTACTCTGTAAAGTTCTTTCTGGTTTATGCTGTCAAAGGCTTGTTTGAAGTCAGTGAACAGGAAATGCAGATCTATATCATATTCATAGAACTTTTCCATCACTTGTCTTATCACAAATATTTGATCGAGAGTTCCCTCTGTCTGGTTGAAAGCCACATTGATATTCTCCCAGTGTGTCTTCTGTGCACTTCTGCATCCTTTTCCTCTATTGCTGACATGCAGTCTTTGTCAAACCATTCCTGGGGTCTTTTGTTTCTTCTTATGCCTATTATTTCTTCTGCAGCATCTTTCATGGCTTTTTCAATCGTCCTCCACCTTTTGTCTACTCCTACTGTGGTCTCTTCAGTGCTCAGCTTTCTGGTAAGTGTTACTTGGTATTTTTTTACTTCATCAGGGAATTTCATTTTGTCAGTGTTCCACTTCAACATCTGTCCTATTCTGTTGCCATCTATTTGTGACAGTTTCTCTCTCAAGATTGATTTTATCACAAAGTGGTCTTAGTCACAGTTTGGTCTTCTGCATCTCTGTGCATCCATAACTGACATGGAGTGACATGCAGTCACTAAAATGTGGTCAGTCTGATTGACTACTCCATTAACTGCAGACTTCCAAGTACCCAGATGGATTCTTTTGTGTGGGAATCAGGTACTTTTGATAATCATATTATTTCTTGCTGTGAACTGGCATAGTAAGTCTCCATTCTTGTTGTTTTCTTCATATAGTGAATATTTTCCAGGAACTCCATATAGATGTTCATTCCTCCCTATTTTTGTGTCAAAATCTATTAATAGCATCAGATCGTATTTAGGTACTGCACAGCATACTTTTTTCAAGTCTTCGTAGAACAATTCTTTAATTATATCCTCTTTCTACTCTGTTGGTGTGTGTGCATTCACTATTGATATATTCTTAAATCTCCCTCTTAGTCTGAGTCTGCACATCCTTTCATTTATGGGTTCAAATTCTAATAGGCTTTTCTAATTTCCCTAGTTGCTATAAATCCTGTTCCAAGTTGGCCTGTTCGCTCTTCTGGTCCACTATACACCAATGAGTACTCCAGTTTATCTCTCTGCCCATTCCCTTGCTGTCTTATTTCCTGTAGCTGTACGACATCATATTTAAATTTCAAAATTTCATTGGCTATTTCTTTCATTTTTCCAGGCTGAAGCAATGTCCTCACACTCCATCATGCTACTGTCAGATCCTTCATTCTTTTCCTTTGCTGGGGTAATAATACTTATTTTCTATCCAGTTTCCAAAGCTTCTGTTGAATTTCTGTAACATTCTTTTTTTACAGTGTGGTGTTATTAGCCCCATGCCCAACCTCTAACCTGGAGGACCAAGATTTGTGTTAGGTTTACTCCTCTAGAGAAGCTGGCTTCACTTCGTCTCTAGAGCCCTCCCTGCCCTATGTTGTGGGACACACTTCATCTGGCTCCTCAGCTTGTTTCAACAGCCAGCTGCATTAAGCAGTTTATATGTGTGAAAATGTTAACAATAAAATGTGTAGATCAGTTAGGTTATAAAAGTAAAACATTGTATAACAGGATCCTAAGTGTTATGGTATAAAGTCAGCAACCGCACGCCAGTTGGGAACAACAGAGAAGAGAAGGCTGTGAGAAGAGGTCAGCCAATCACACGCTGACCGACATTCCTCCAGGATGACAACACAACAGCAGCAGCGCCTAGGTGAAGACGACATAAGTGCCGCTCCCAACTGGTGGCAGCCCACTTCGATAGCAGCTTCAACATTAGCCACTTCATTAGCTGATGCATCGTAGCCTCTTTATTAGCAATCTCTATGCAGCTCAGTTAGAGATCAGCAGTCACTGCAGTTCAGTTGTGGTCACTAGAACCAGAAGTGTTACTTGTGCTTGTCTATTCTGAAGAAGACTGATTATTTTGTAGGTCACCATTTGCTTGCGACACTTCTGTGCAATTGCACTTGTGGGTGATCATGTATAAAGACCTACAAAAATTCTCAGTTCAAAGTTAAGTATTTCTACTTGTCTTGTTGTAATAAAACTCATTCATATGAGTTGTTTGATTGTTTGTCTAGCGAACCAAGTATGCAAAGTTCGTAGACACAACAACATGGCGATGAAATGTACGAATAACATGGCACTGATGATATAGGAGCAATAACATAGTAACAACCTGTTAATGCTTCAAACCCAGAGCCATCCAGCTTACACAGCTTGTCTCTGTTTTGTTTTGTTGTGGGATTTTGTGTTTTGCTGGCACCTTAATTCTATTTTGTCTTTTCTTTGTGGGGGTGTGTTTACTTTTTACCAGTGTCTCTTATAGTGTTTTTTCTATTCAGTGTTTTCAGGTGGGCATTGCAGAAACTTTCTTTGCTAGTGTGCTTATTTTTCTTGCTTGCATTATCTGTTTATTGCATTTGCCTGTTCCAAAATGAGCAACCCAGCTCTCCCACTCCCTTCTCAGTCACCTCAGCTGCAAGTGATAGATGCAACACAGCTAACACAGATGTTTCAGTTTCAGACATAGCTGAATGCAAGCCTTCTAAACACAGTACAGCAAGCAACAAATGCAGCGTCACCACCCGACCAACATGCAACAACTGTAGCTCCAAGTGCCACATTGCCTTTTCATTAATTTAACGAAAAAGAAGAGGAATGGCTCAAGTGGGTACAGCAGTATGAAGCCCATATCATTGCTTTCAAACTATCAGATACTGTGAAACTACATTACTTTGCAGAATGAGATTTTCACTCTGCAGCAGAGTGTGCACTGAGTGTGCGCTGATATGAAACTTCCTGGCAGATAAAAACTGTGTGCCCGACCGAGACTCAAACTCGGGACCTTTGCCTTTCGCGGGCAAGTGCTCTACCAACTGAGCTACCGAAGCACGACTCACGCCCGGTACTCACAGCTATACTTCTGCCAGTATCCGTCTCTTACCTGTACATTACTTTTTGTCAGCATAGGAGGTGCAGTCTTTTGCCTCATTCAGAAATTGTATCCCAGTGCCACTCCAAGTGGTCTTTCCTGTGATCAGATTGTAGGTTCTCTAACTAACTATTATGACCACCAAGTGAATGTGGTGGCAGTTAGGTACCAATTCTTTTATCACAAGAAAAGGTCGGAACAAACTTATTGTGAGTGGGTAACAGATTTGAAGGGTATGACAAGTAAATGCAAATTCAGATGTGCTTGTGGTGCTTTATATTCAGATGTTATGTTGTATGATGTGATCATGTATAGTGTCACTGATGTCAAACTTAGAGAACAGCTTTTGAAACAATCAGATCCATCATTTCATCACATAGTGCAAATTCTAGATCAGTATGATCCGTGTGCTGTAGCAACCGATAAATATGAGCAGCCACCAATTTGTCAAGTTGAGTCATCCCTTGCTCATGATAAGCCCAGCAGGTAGCAACAGCACGTACATGCCAAGCCACGTAAACAGTTCTCTAAACAGGCAGCTACATCAATGAACAGAATTAAGTCATGCCCTCAGTGCTATTCAAGGCACAAACACCAAGATTGCCCATCCAGACAAGCACAGTGTTACGCCTGTGGCAAAAAAGGTCACGTACAATCCATATGTTTACAATGGAAAAAACATAAGAATTCCGCCCACTAACAAAAATCTAGTCACTAGGCCCACATTATCAATGCAGTGTATTCAAAGCCTGCTGCAGGCATTAGTAAAACTAGTAAGCAGACAGTTTCTTCAGTGCTACACCAGTCCAACAAACTTTTTGTTTCATTGCATCTTAGTGGACAGTTTCTTCAGTGCTACACCAGTCCAACAAACTTTTTGTTTCATTGCATCTTAGTGGGAAAAGGTGTGAAATTTCAGTTGGACATGGGTGCCTCTGTTACATTGTCAAACACAAATTAACTGTTAGGCTCCTTGCGCCTACTTAAAACTAGCGCACATCTGATAGTGAACAAGACATTCCCATTCTCAGAAAATGTACTTTGCCTGACATATATCAATTGCAGACACATACTGTGACTTTCACAGTGCTACAATCATGCAATTGTGAGAACATATTTGGTCTTGATTCATTTGATTTGTTTGGATTTCAAATTCAGGACAATGTGTTGTCAGTGAATTGCATTCAATGCCAAAGACAGTGTAGCTCCCTTGCTGAAAGAATTCCCTTAACTCTTTTCCGAAGGTTTAGGCAAGGCTAACAATTTTGTTGCACATATTTCTATGAAAGACAATGCTCAACCAAAATTTTGCCAGTCAGAATTGTTCCCATTGCATTACAGCACAATTTGGCTGCTGAACTTTAAGAATTGCAAGATAGTGGAGCCATTGCGTCCATACAAGCTTGTCAGTGGGCAAGTCCACTGGTTTTGCTCCCCAAATCTTCAGGTTGCATTCGCTTCTGTGTTGAATTTAACTCTACAATCAACACACAAACTGGGTTGATACTTATTAATTGCCAAACCCAGAGAATCTCATGGATAAATTAGGCACTGTTCGCTACTTTTCAAAAATTGATTTGCACGACACATATCTTCAAATACCACTAGATGAACTGTGTGTGCTGTGAATACTCATTTGGGCTTGTTTAAATATTTTCGTTTGCCTTTTGACAGTGCTTCCTCACTCACCATTTTCCAATGGTATTTGGAACAGCTCACTGACCAAATTGTTCAAAGTATTTGGACGATATTGTCATAGCAGGTCTTAAACCTGAAGAACACATTGCAAATTTGTGTGCTTTCTTTCGTGTGTTATCTGATGGAGGACTAAAGTGTAGACTGGACAAGTGTAATTTTTTTAAACCTGAGTTGCAGTATCTTGGTCATGTCATAAACAATCAAGGTGTACATCCTCTTCAGTCACCTTTGTTAGCCATACATGACCTGCTAGTTCCTCATAATGTCACAGAATTGCAGTCAATCTTAGGGAAAATGAACTATTATATTCAGTTCATACCAAATGCTTCACAAATCACAGCTCCATTGCATCACTTGTGTCACAGGAACGTCCCTTTTTTTTTGGACAGATGAGTGCCAAGAAGCTTTTCAAAAACTTAAAGATGCATTGCTCAGTGATCGATGCTTGGTTCAGTTTGATCCTGTCAAGCCAGTTGTGTTGCAAGTTGATGCTTCCTCTTACAAAATTGGTGCAGTGCTTTTGCGCAGATTTAGTGATAAAGACAGGCCTGCTGCTTTCACATCAGAAGTGTTGTCCAAAGCACAGTGTAACTATTCACAAATAGAGAATGAGGCATTGGTTATTGTGTATGGTGACACAAAATTCCACCACTATTTGCATGACAGAAAATTCTGCTTAGCAATGGATCACAAGCCATTGCAGTCCTTGTTTCATCTGATGAAACTGGTTCCTGTACAAACTGCCCAAAAATTGCAATGATGGGCTTTGTTGTTATCTTAATATCAGTATGAGATTGTGTATTTTTTATTTTTATTTATTTATTTAGTTGTCAAATTCCATAGGACCAAATTGAGGAGCAAATCTCCAAGGTCATGGAACATGTCAGTACATGAAATTACAACATAAACATAATAATAGTTAAAAATAAATTTTCATGAACTTTAAAAAAGACAGTTCATAAGTTTAAGTAAACGCTATCGGCAAATCAATAAAAATCAGCGTAATTTTTCAAGGAACTCCTCAACAGAATAGAAGGAATGGCCCTTGAGTAAACTCTTCAGTTTCAATTTGAAAGCGCGTGTATTACTGCTAAGATTTTTGAATTCGAGTGGCAGCTTATTGAAAATGGATGCAGCCGTAAGCTGCACACTTTTTTGCACAAGAGTTAAGGAAGTCCGATCCAAATGCAGGTTTGATTTCTGCTGAGTATTAACCAAGTGAAAGTTGCTTATTCTTGGGAATAAACTAATATCAGTAACAAGAAACGACAATAAGGAATATACATATTGAGAGGCCAATTCCAAAATACCCAGACTCGTGAACAGAGGTCAACAAGAGGTTCATGAACTAACACCATTTTGCACGAACTGCCCATTTCTGAGCCAAAAATATCCTTTTACAATGGGAAGAGTTACCCCAAAATATAATACCATATGACAATAGTGAATGAAAATAAGCAAAAGAGGACTAATTTTTGTGTCGAACGATCACTCACTTCAGATACAGTTTGAATAGCAAAAATGGCAGTATTAAGTCTTTGAACAAGACCTGAATGTGGGCTTTCCATGACAGCTTACTATCTATCTGAACACCTAGAAATTTGAACTGTTCAGTTTCACTATTCATATGCCCATTCTGTGAAATTAAAATGTCATGTTTTGTTGAATTGTGTGTTAGAAACTGTAAAAACTGAGTCTTACTGTGATTTAGTGTTAGTTTACTTTCTACAAGCCATGAACTGAGGTCATGTACTGCACTATTTGAAACCGAGCCAATGTTGCACACAACATCCTTTACTACCAAGCTAGTGTCATCAGCAAACAGAAATATTTCAGAGTTACCCCTAATACTAGAGGGCATATCATTTATATAAATAAGGAACAGGAGTGGCCCCAACACTGATCCCTGGGACACCTCCCAATTGACAGTACCCCACTCAGACCCCACATCACAGCCACTATCAACATTGTGAATAGTGACCTATTGCTGCCTGTTGCTGAAGTAAGAGGTGAACCAATTGTGAGCTACTCCCCATATTCCGTAATGGCCCAACTTCTGGAGCAATATTTTGTGATCAACACAATCAAATGCCTTAGTTAAATCAAAAAATATGCCAAGCGTTTGAAACTTTTTGTTTAACCCATCCAGTACTTCACAGAGAAAAGAGAATATAGCATTTTCAGTTGTTAAATGACTTCTAAAGCTGAACTGTACATTTGATAGCAAATTGTGTGATGATCAATGATCCTTACATAACAGCCTTTCCAATAACTTTTGCAAACACTGATGGCATAAAAATAGGTCTAAAATTATCTACATTATCCCTTCCTCCCTTTTTATAAATTGGCTTTATTTTTTTTATTTATTTTTTTATTTGGTCCTGTTGATTACATATTATACAGCCAGTGTACAAGTAATACAGGACAAGTCAATTGATGCCATTACAGTAGTACATTAACATTTATACATCACATTGCCCAGACATTGGTTTATTTTACAAGAACAATTACTTGCATGCAGTATTAAAGCGTGCATTATGCCAAAAACAGTTTAAGTGATTGTTTAAAATAGTATAATAAGTGACAGTGCATATTTTTATGCTACTGACATATATAAGGAAGTAAATTTTCTTCATGGCCATGGTTTGAATGAATACAAGTTTTAACTGCATTCCTTAAGAAGAGGTTTTAGTGAATGCTCAAGAGAGTGGGATACATGGGAGTTCACATTTTCTCATAATGAAACAGATAAATTTACATTTTATCACCACAATTTCAGTTAAACTACAAGTAACAGCATCAACACTTTATCTTTAAGGGAGTGCTTTTCTTAAGCAGTTTCCCCCACTCTTGTACATCATAACTCTAAGTATTCATTCATTTTATAGAAAGTTTGTTCAATGAGAAATAATTTTAGTTTCCTTTTGAAAACCTGTACATTATTTATTTCCTTTTTTATATTGATGGGGAGCTTATTGAAGACCTTTATACCTGACTCAGTAACTCCCCTATGTACTTTAGTGAGAGGTGCAGAGCCTTGATGAAAATTTTTTATGTGTCTTGTGTCATGGTTGTGGATGCCACAATTTTTCTGAAACAGTTCCCCGTTGTTGGCGACAAATAACATCAGTGAGTATATATACAAACCTGTGATCGTAAGTATCCTGAGAGATTTGAAGAGACCTCTGCAAGATGTCCCATTAGGGACCCCTCATATTAGTGTCTTTGCTCATTTTTTTATTCTGAATACTTTTTCAACATCTGCAGCATTTACTACTGAGTACATTAATCACTCAGGAAACTGACCATTCCTAAAGGAAAAATTACAAATATGGCTAAATACAGGGCTAACATGTGCAGCACAGTAGTTTATTATTCTGCTAGACACTCCATCATAACCATGAGAGTCCTTGGTCTTCAGTGATTTAATTATTGACTCGATCTCCCTCTTGTCTGTAACACAGAGAGTATTTCAGACATCCATCTCGGAAAGGCATTTGGTAAGAAAGTTATATGATTTCCTGAAGAAACTAAATTTTTATTTAATTCACCAGCAATGCTCAGAAAATGATTGTTAAATACTGTACATATATCTGATTTATCAGTAACAGAAATATTTTTACTGTGAACTGACTTTATATTGTCGACCTTGTGCTGATCACCAGACACTTCCTTCACAACAGACCATAAGGTTTTAATTTTATCCTGTGAATTAGCTGTTCTATTTGCATACCACATACTCTTTGCCTTCCTGATAACATTTTTAAGCACCTTAGAATACTGTTTGTAATGGACTACTTTAGCTTGATTGTGACTACTTCTAACATTTTGATATAATTCCCACTTTGTTCTACATGATATCCTTATCCCACTAGTCAGCCACCCGGGCTGCCCATTACTACTAGTACCCCATTTAGAATGTTCTAATAGAAAGCAACTCTCAAAGAGCATGAGAAATGTGTTAATGAAAGCATTGTATTAATCATCGATGTTATCAGCACTATAAACATCCTGCCACTCTTGTTCCTTGACAAGGTTTAAAAAACTCTCTATTGCTGTTGGATTAACTTTCCTATATAGTTTGTAGTTAAATATGACCTTGGTTTGAGTACAAAAGCCTTTTAGTGTTAAAATTTGTGCATCAAGGTCTGAAAGTCCATTCACGCTTTTATTAACAGGATGCCTATCTATTAATGAAGAATGATTAAAAATATTGTCTATGGTTGTGCTACTGTTCCCCTGCACCTTAGTTAGAAAAAACACAGTTTGCATCAGATCATATGAATTTAGGAGATCTACCAACATCCTTTTTCTTGCATCATCACATACAAACTTTATATTGAAGTCACCACATATAACTAGTTTCTGGTACTTCCTACAAAGTGAATCAAGAACCACCTCTAGCTTGAGCAGAAATGCTCTGAAGTCAGAGTTAGGGGACCTATAAACAACAGCAATAAGAAGTCTAGTTTCACTAAATTCAACTACCGCTGCACAACATTCAAATATCTGCTCAGTGCAGTGTCGAGATACATCTACAGACTCAAATGGAATACGGTTTTTTATGTACAGAGCCACTCCCCCACACCACAAGGAACTCCTTGAGAAACAGCCAGCTAATCTGTAGCCTGATAAAGGAAGCCTCTGAATTGTCAAGTTATTTTAGTGGTGTTCTGATATACCAATAATTTCATAGTCAACATCTATAAGTAGTTAACTAACTTTATCTCTAATACCTCTTATATTTTGTATCATCCAACAGCTCAACATGGTAATGTGGATACACTTTTACGTCTTCCAATTGGCCCTGATACAGACTATGACACTTCTGCTGCATCTTGTTGTCACATCGATGCTCACGATTCTGAATTGCTTCAATCCTTTCCTCTGAACTCGAGGAAAATTGCACAGGCCATGGAAGCTGATTCAGATTTTGAACATTTTGCTAAAATACATTAGCACATCTTGGCCTCGCTCATTGTATAGCATTAAGAACTCTGTATTGTGCTGATACTTTGCACGTCAGCATAGCCTCGCTATACAGCAAGGTGTGATTCTTGTTCAAAATGACAGTGAACAGCCACAGGTGTTGATCCCCAAAGCTTTGCAAAAAGAAGTGTTACAGTTACTTCATCAAAGACACTGGGGGATTGTTCCTATGAAACTGTTGATTGATTGATTGATTTTATCAGGGAAGCAAAAACAACTTTGGTCAAGCCTGCTGCTGCTGTGCCAAGACAGGGTTTACCGGTATTGTCCAGTATCATTCCCTGTGTCTCCAGTGAAGCCAACCAATGCCCTTGAACAGTGCCTGAATATTCTGTGTCTTTTAATCTCCAATTCCTTGCATTCGAAGATCAAGTGTGATGCAGTTTCCTCGCTAATACTACACATCCTACATTTAGGGTCTTCTTCTATTATCCCCATTGTATGTATGTGTTTTTTGAAATTCCGATGGCCTGTTAATAGTCCAACCATGACTTTCATTTCTTTCCTGTTCAAGCCGAAGATGGAGAGACTTCTTTTAGAACATGGCTTCGGCATCAATATCTTGCCATGTTTTTGCTTTTGGACCTTAGCCCAATATTCTGCATGCTGTCTCCTAGTCCAGTCTTGTAGTTTTATTTTGACCATCGCCTTGCTAATTGTCAGGACAGGTTCCAGTCCAGTAAATGGTGTCATCGTCCCTATCCTGGCCAACCTATCAGCTTACTCATTACCACTAATTCTGCCACAATGTTTGATCTTGTTGCAGAGGCTGCCAGAGCTTTCAGGGCTGCTTGGTTGTCTGAATAAATGAAAATGCTATGACCTCTGTAGCACCTCTGCAAATTCTCCTCCACACACAACCTGATAGGAGATATTTCTGCTTGAAGCACAGTGGCCATCTTCCCTAGAGAGTTTGCACTCTCCAGCCTTGGCTGCACCCTGCATACCCTGGCCCCAACACCTTGGTCTGTTTTTGAATGTCAGTGAACCAGACTATGTCCCCAGTATAGTGTCAAAATTTGTTCTTCCAGTTACTACATTGAAAGACTTGTTGAAGTAGCTGGTAGTTATTATATAGTTCTCTGGCATTTCCCCAAACATATCTATGTCTACCTCACTCAGTATTTTAGTGTGAGATCCTGGATACCCCAGTGAGTTCCAGTTTTTGCCAGTCTTTAACCTGTGTGCTCCAGCTGCTGCCTCTTTCTTTATTCATAGGTGTAATGGGGGCATGTCCAGCATGGTTTCCATCACAGGAAAGGGAGTGCTATTAATTCTGCCTTTAATGACAAAGCAGGTCAATCTCTGCACCTTAGCAAGCTCCTTAGCAGCTACCCGCTGTTCTACCTTTTTCCACCACACTATAGCCCCATAAATGATTATAGGTCTTACTTCTGTGGTGGATATCCAGTACATATTCTTGGGGTTTAAGCCCCAGTTTTTACCACAAGCTCTCCTGGTACTCATTAGAGGAACTTTCACCTTGGAACAAGTGCTCCTTACATGAAGGGTCCACAATAGTTTCTCATTTGGGATTACCCATAGATTCCCTTCACTGATAGAGTTCCATCGAGGAGCTTGAGATTCCAATATGTGTGTTGGATCTGCTTCCTCGTAAATAGTACTACAACAGTCTTCTTAGGTCTGAGCCCCTTAATCCTGTTTCCTGCACAAGTTTTGCACAATGTTCAATACTCCTTGTGCCATACCTCTGACTGTACTTGAAAATTTGCCTAGTATTACTATCTACATCTACATCCATACTCCGCAAGCCACCTGACGGTGTGTGGCAGAGGGTAGCTTGAGTACCTCTATCGGTTCTCCCATCTATTCCAGTCTCGTATTGCTCGTGGAAAAAAGGATTGTCGGTATGCTTCTGTGTGGGCTCTGATCTCTCTGATTTTATCCTCATGGTCTCTTCGCGAGATATACGTAGGAGGGAGCAATATACTGCTTGACTCTTCGGTGAAGGTATGTTCTCGAAACTTAAACAAAAGCCCGTACCGAGCTACTGAGCGTCTCTCCTGCAGAGTCTTCCACTGGAGTTTATCCATCAGCTCCGTAACACTTTTGCGATTACTAAATGATCTCGTAACGAAGCACGCTGCTCTCCGTTGGATCTTCTCTATCTCTTCTATCAACCCTATCTGGTACGGATCCCACACTACTGAGCAGTATTAGAGCAGTGGGCGAACAAGAGTACTGTAACCTACTTCCTTTGTTTTCGGATTGTATTTCCTTAGGATTCTTCCAATGAATCTCAGTCTGGCATCTGCTTTACCGACGATCATTCCATTTTAAATCACTCCTAATGAGTACTCCCAGATAATTTATGGAATTAACTGCTTCCAGTTGCTGACCTGCTATTTTGTAGCTAAATGATAAGGGATCTATCTTTCTATCTATTCGCAGCACATTACACTTGTCTACATTGAGATTCAATTGCCATTCCCAGCACCATGCGTCAATTCGCTGCAGATCCTCCTGCATTTCAGTACAATTTTCCATTGTTACAACCTCTCGATACACCGCAGCATCATCTGCAAAAAGCCTCAGTGAACTACTGATGGCAGGTCATTTATGTATATTGTGAATAGCAACAGTCCTATGACACTCCCCTGTGGCACACCTGAAATCACTCTTACTTCGGAAGACTTCTCTCCATTGAGAATGACATGCTGCGTTCTGTTATCTATGAACTGAAGATCATCTGCATATCCTCGGCAAAAGTATTGTGTAGAATTTAATTCTTCAATGAGTTCATTTACCACAAGGTTCCACAGTAGAAGGGACAGGACCCCTCTTTGTGGGAAGCCTCTGGTGGTATTGATTACCATTTTTTCTTGCATCGTAGTCACTTCTACCTTTCCACTGCTAAGCATGGCTCTAATCCACCTGAAAATGGTGGTCTCCAAGCCATACACCTCTGCTGCCTTAACCATGGATTTGAAGGTCGTGTTGCTAAAAGCCCCTTCAATGCCCAAGAAGATGCAGAGGGATTTCATGAAAGTGTAGTGCTTGCTCCGCCTTCCCAACAAGTTGATGCAGTGTAGTTTCACACAATTTTCCTGGTTGGTATGCATGTTGTCTTATGTGTAGAGGGGTCCTAGTTAACCTCCTCTGCCTAACATGCACATTGACCAGTTTTTCTAATGTTTTAAGAAGAAAGGAGGATAGACTGATTGGTCTCATATCCTTGGTCTTGGTATAATGAATTCTCCATGGCTTTGGAATGAAGACAACCTTCACTGCCCCCCAGATGTTGGGAATGATTCCTACTGCTAGGCTAAACCTACATAACCTGCATAGGAATCTTATTAAGTTCCGTCCTGCTTGTTGCAAGAGCACTGTAAAAACTCCATCTGGACCAGGTGTCTTGAATGGTTGGAATGTTCCCACCACCCATTGCATTTTACTATGGTCAACACATTCCCTGGCAGATTCCCATTTCTTCCTTTCAATACCTGAAAACCAATATCTCACAGGGATCTCGTCCTGGTCTATGTTGCCTGTCAGAGTACATTGAGGAAAACAAGTCTTGAGGCGTAGTTCCAGTGTTTCATGTGTTGTCCTAGTATACTCCCCATTCTCTTTCCTTAAAGTTCCTCCTGGGTTAGTTGATATACTAGTGAGGATTTTGTGAAGTCTGGCCTGAACAACCATACCCTCTATCTCCTCAATGAACAACTTCCAGGGCGCCTATTTTGCTTGCTTAATTGTAAGATTGTATTCGACAAGGGCCCCCTGATATTCTGCCCATTGTCTTTTCCTTCTCGCAAGGTTAAACAGTCTTTGTACGTTTTCTCTGTGATTCCAGGTTATTGTTCCACCAAGATACATTTGTATTTGTGCACTTCTTGGTGATTGAGCAGTTGTCATGGTATTAGGTCATGATGGCAGAGGTCACTACCTCTGCCACCTCCCCAAATGCTACTGGATTCCTTATCAAAGTACTGACTTCCGATAGGCTTGAGTCGAAGTCCCTCCTATATGCCTCAGAGTCCATTTTCCTGGGATTCCTATAGCACATGATCTGTTTAATGCCCATTTCAACCACAAACTTAATATACATTTGGTTTGATGAGGATGGCTCTAAAGCCACATGCCATTGTTTGACATAACTACCCATCAAAGTGGAACCGAAGATTATATCAATTACCTCTTCCCTTATATTCCTAAATGAAGGTTCCTTGTCCCTATTGAGGATCTCCAAGTTATTAGTTAAAAGAAATTGTAGAAGGTACTCACTTCCTGTTGGTGTCAGTGGTGCCCCACACAAAGTTATGAGCATTAGCATTGCATCCAACCAATAGTTGATCGCCCTATTGTGCACAGGTTCCATCAGTCTCCGAACCTCCGGAGGAGGAGGAGCACTGCTTGTAAGGAAGGTATGTCAAGGCCATTACAAACTCCCTCATGATACCTTTCTGATACTGCCGCATCCTGATGCTCTCTAAGCCCCTGTAACAAAAGTCCACCATCAGCTTGAAGGGAATTCAATTTTTTACATAAATGCACATTCTGGAGTTCCTTATATTTCTAGCATAAACCAGCTTATCTTCAGTGCCACCGAGGCCCGATACACCCTTTTTATAGAAATAGGGTTGAATCAGAGCCACAACCACTTCTTGTCTTCCCAGAAGACGACTCAGGGCAGCATTCTTTACTGTGTTGCAGATTTATCTGCAGCACATTCAGTCTCCAATCTTGCCACCATTGTCACTTCTGATGTCTTTGATTATCCTGATGGCAACCTGTGAGAACCCCAAGAATAGTCTCAGGTTCTGTTTCTATATTGCCCTCAGGGACTTCTATCTGACTTCCACTACAAGGGTTTGGTTGTTTGATGCAACCTTCCAGTTGATTACCTCCCAATCCTC
Source organism: Schistocerca gregaria (assembly GCF_023897955.1). Taxonomy (NCBI): domain Eukaryota; kingdom Metazoa; phylum Arthropoda; class Insecta; order Orthoptera; family Acrididae; genus Schistocerca; species Schistocerca gregaria. Next base: position 555,161,045 of record NC_064920.1, read on the forward strand.
TGTCAAGACTTTCGGGTTTTGGGATCCTATTTTCTCAATCAGAGTCTCTAGAGAGGTATCCTTAAAGTGTTTTGGCACCCAGATTAATATCTTTGCGTTCTTGAAGAGCTCAGCCACTATCTTTACCAGCAGCTCAGCATCTTCCCAAGGTGATATTATTGTCATCTTTTACTTAAGCCAGTCCACTGTAGCCACCCCCTCGCAGACAAAAGATAAGAGCACTGTGATCCAGATAGACACTCCTGAATTTGGGTCCTGAATCAGCATCCCCCCCCCTCCTCCCTCCGTCTTCTCAAAGAGAGCCATCTGCACTAGCTCCTCCTGCTGCGAGATGATCTTGACCAGTGGATAGCCTTATTGCATAAAAGCCATCCTAAAAACTGAGACTGCAGTGCTATAGGTCTGTTTCCCTATTTCTTGCCTTGGCTTTTTCTGGATATGCTTATCCTGAGAAGTGGGAGTCTTACATTCCTCCCTTGTTCTCTTAATGCCTGCCCTCAATGTAGAAGAGGTTTGTATGCCCAATTTGCCCTGGGACAGTCTTTTGAAGCCACACTTTTCCTTCCTTTAGCTTTTGTTCTCTAGGAAGTTTCATCCTCTGAGCCCGAGACAAGTCTTTGATCTTAATCTGGTCCAACTTCTTAGTAACCATTCCCACTTCTTGAACAGATATGTACCCCAGTTCAGCTGAGGGGATGTTTTCTATTGGTTCCAGTCCCAATGTTTGGGTGTCTCAGCTCTCAACTTGCCACTCAGTACTGCTATTTTCTCTCATGTGCAGTTTCATCCTATGAATGTTGGGGATCTAATCAGTCCACAGCACAGAACCCCACATGGTGCAAGTCTAATTACTCAGGAAGTCACCCAGTATCCCTGAGGCTCCATTCATGACACATCTTCCCACATGCCACACAACCCTCAGCACAAATCGCGTCACACCTTGTGTAGGGTATTGAGGAGTTGGGAAAGGACAAGGAGTGGATGTGGAATGACAGGTCATTGTGGGACACACTTAGTCTGTTCCATTGGCCAAGACCTTACCCACCATAGGTTCACACAGCCAGTATAGCCCTCTGCTGCATGCAAACACAAGCATCACCACCCGCATGGACAATGCTACTTCAAGGTGGTACCCTCGGAGAGGGGGACACTGTACTTGGCAGGATACAGTAACACAAATAGAACATATGACATCACAGTGTCATACATGTGCGGGAAATCAGTCCACCAGAAAATTCTCTGCTTGGCCTAAGTCACTATCATCATGGCAACATGTGCACACAGACTTTGCGGGTCCTTTTCGGAACATTCGTTGGTTGATTGTGGTAGACTCTTATAGCAAGTTTCCTATTGCTGTGCCAATGAACTCGGCAATGTCACATAGCACAGTTCAGGCATTGTTCTCTATTTTTTGTCTCGAAGATTTGCCTGAAGCCATAGTGTCAGACAATGGCCCTCAATTCACGTCAAATAAATCTGAAACATTCTGTGAATGCAATGGCATACAGCATCTAACTAGTGCACCATTCCATTCCCAGACAAATGGCAAAGTGGAACGTTTTGTCAGAACCTTCAAGCAGCAGATGGCCAAATGTTGCATCACACCCACCAGGGATCAAGCATTGCAACTGCTTCTCATCTCCTATCATTCTCATCCACAAGATGGACCATCGCTGGCAGAATTGCTTCACGGCTGCCACCATTGGACGTTGTTCCACCTGCTTCAACCTCCTCAGCATCTGGCACTGAAGGAAGGCCTCAAGTATCCCTTCGCGCTGCACGATATTGTGTTTTTCTGGGTTTTTAGCAGCAGCAGACGGTGGGTGAAAGGTGAGATCCTTCGTTGACTTGGTGTATGCCTGTATCTTATTTCAGGCCCAGATGGATTGTTGCATGGACATCACCATCAAATCCGCCACTACCATGTCCATGGTAACCCTTTTGTATCTCTTCCCCCAGATTCACGGATCCTGAGGACAGCGCAGCCACAGCAACCACCAGAGGGTGTCATCATCACACAGCACGATGACCCCATGGAGGTGGAGCCTTCACCTCCTCTGCCTCCTCTCATCCTTGCGATGGAGCTGGACCCATCATCCTACCGATGGAGCTGAACCCACCCACGCTGTAGCAGCCGACACCTTCTACATCTTGGTATAGGCCTCAGGAAGTCAATGCGTGTTTTGCATGGACATTTCCACCACATCAAAGGATGGATGGCGGGGTATGCCCAGTAGTCTGATGTCCCCTGTAGCCACAGCTTCCGGTCCATCAGAGCATCCACACTTCTCCCCCCCCCCCCCCCTCATTGTCATGCTCCATATACAATCATGGCCCATTGCTTTGGGGGGGAGGGGATGTTATGGCATGAAGTGAGTGCCAGCGCACCACTTGGAAACAACAGAGAAGAGAAGGCCGTGAGAAGAGATCAACCAATCACAAGCTGACCAACCTCCCTCCAGGATGACAATGCGACAGTAGCGGCCCCTAAGTGAAGACGGCATAAGCATCCGACTGGTGGCAGCCCACTTCGATAGCAGCTTCAACATTAGCCACTTCGTTAGCCGATGCATCGTAGCCTCTTCATGACAGACTTTTGTTAGAAGTGGTCACTAGGACCAGGAGTGTTACTTGTGCTTGTCTGTTCTGAAGAAGACAGACTATTTTGTATGTCGCCTTTTGCTTGCGACACATCTGTGTAATTGCACTTGTTGTGATCATGTATAAAGAACTACAAGAATTCCCAGATCAGAGTTAAGTATTTTTACTTGTCTTGTTGTAATAAAACTCATTAATACGAGTTGTTTGATTGTTTGTCTAGCAAACTGAGTATGCAGGATTTCTAGACACAATACAACCAATGACTTTGTCACTATGTTAAGAGACAACTTACAGGAACAACACCTTGAAGAAGCACAATTAAGAGTCAAATTAAATTATATTGTGCCAGGAAGCAACAGTAACACTCAGAAACTTGCCCCATAGCACATCGTTGTGTACAGGGCATTGGTCTGAGTAAGTGACACTAATCACTCACCATACACAGGAGATGTTGACTTGCAGACAACTATAACAAAAAGAGGCTAAACATGTGAACTTTCAGCCAAAATGTCTTCTTCTGAAGCAGACAAAACACACACACACACAAGTATGACTCACAAACACATGACGACTATCTCTGGACACTGAGCTGCGCGTGATGTGGCAAACAATCTGGGTGATGGGGGTAAAGAGGATGCTGGAGGGGGGGGCGGGGAGACAGATAGCAGGGTAGAAGTGGGGGATCAAGTACCGCTTGCAGGAGCATGCAGGGATGTAGTGGGGACATGGTAGGGCAGCTAGGTTGCAGTTGGGAGATTAGGCGGTAGGGAGAGGGGATGAGTGGGAGAGGAGAGAAGTAGATGAGGGGAAAAAAGTCGTGGGTGCTTTGGCTGAATAGAAGTCTGTGTAATGCTGGGGTGAGACTAAGGGATGGGTTAGGTCATTGAAGGACAGGGGCAAAGGTTGAGGACATGGGGGTTACAGGTATGTAGAATATATTGCAGGGAGAGTTCCCACCTGCACAATTCAGAAAAGATGGTGTTGGTAGGAAGGGTCCAGATGGCAGGCTGTGAAGCAGTTACTGAAGTGAAGAATGTTGTGCTGGGCAGCATGCTCAGCAACTGGGTGATCCAGCTGTCTCTTGGCCACAGTTTGTCAGTGGCCATTCAGGTTATTGACTGTCATACCCACGTAAAATGCAGCACAGTGGTTGTGGCTTAGCTTGTAGATCGCATGATTCCTTTCACAGGTAGCCCTGACTTCTATGGGATGGGTAATGTTTGTGCCTGGACTGGAGTAGGTGGTGGTGGTGGTGGTGGGAGGATGTATGGGACAGGTTTTGTGTGGTGTCACCGCCAGACACCACACTTGCTTGGTGGTAGCCTTTAAATTGGCCGCAGTCCGGTAGTATATGTAAGACCCGCGTGCCGCCACTATCAGTGATTGCAGACCGAGCGCCGCCACACAGCAGGTTTTGAGAGACTTCCTAGCACTCGCCCCAGTTGTACAGCCAACTTTGCTAGCGATGGTTCACTGACTTCTACGCTCTCATTTGCCGAGACGATAGTTAGCATAGCCTTCAGCTACGTCATTTGCTATGACCTAGCAAGGCGCCATTATTAGTACTATTGATATTGTGAAATATGTAACGACAAGAGTGACGTTCTTCATTAATGGATTAAAGTTAAGTATTCCACCAGCTACGTACATTTTTCTCAATTCTAATTCCCTTGTCATGTTCCAGACCTCACGCCAACCTGCGTGAGCTGAGACGTGTGCATTTCGGCCTCCCTTAGTAATACGGTGTTGGCCTCCTGCCAACCACAAAATTTTGCATCTAGGTCTATTACATGGACATGAGCTCCGAGCCAAGGGATAGGGAGCAATGGTAGAGTAGGGATAGACAAGGTTCTGTATGCAGTGAAATACCACTGTGGAGGGGGTGGGAAGGATAGGGGTAGGATATTCCTCATTTCAGGGACAATGAGAGGTACTTGAAACCCTGAAGGAGAATGTGACAGGCTTGCTCCAATCCTGGGTTGTACTGAGTCATGAGAGGAATGTTCCCTTGTGACAAGATGATGGGACTTTGTGATGTGTTGTGTGACGAGAGATGAGGCACAGAAGATCTGTTTCTGTACAATGCTGGGAGTGGAATTTCGTTCTGTGAAGGCCTCAGTGAGCCCCTTGGTATATTTGGAGAGGGACTATTCATCACTATGTATGTAATGGCCTCAGGTGTCTAGGCTGTATGAAAGGGTGTTCTTGGTATGGAAAGGGTGGAGCTGTCAAAGTGGAGGTGTTGCTGGTGGTTGGTAGGTTTGACATGGATGAGGCTGCTGATGTAGTAGTCATCTTCGAGGTAGAGCTCAGCATCAAGGAAGGTGGCTTGTTGGGTTGAGGAGGACCAGACAAAGCAAAGGAGAGAGGAGGTTTTGAGGTTCTGGAGCAATCTGGATAGGGTATCCTCACCTGTAATCCAAATCACAAAGATGTTATCGGTGAATCTGAACCAGATAAGGGATATGGGATTCTGGGTGTTTGGGAACAATTCCTCTCAATGGGACAATTACATGTGCACTTTGCAAAGCACTTCATAGTGGTTTGCAGAGTACAGATGTAATTGTAGGTGTAGACAATAGATGGCCCATGAATGTATTGACATAGGATTGTGCCATGCAGGTGCCCATTCCTGTACCACAGATTTCTTGTAGGTAGTGCCTTCAAAAGTGAAATAATTGTGGGTGATGATATAGTTGGTCATAGTGACCAGGAAGAAGGCTGTAGATCTATAACCCATTGGGCATTGGAAAATACAAGTGTTCAATAATGGCAAAGCTGTGGGCATTAGAAATGTTAGTGTAAAAAGTGGTGGCACCAGTCAGCAGGGAACCATGTGGTAAAGGAACAGAACTGTGGAGAGTTGGTACAGGAAAATGTTGGTTTCCTTTACATAGAAAGGTAGGTTACAGGTAATAGGCTTAAGGTGTTGTTCTGTGAGAGCAGAGATTCTCTCAGTGGTCATATAGTAACTAGCCACAGTGATTAGGTTTATGGAAATAGGAAGCATGTAGAAGGTAGAAGTGTGGGAGTGATAGGGATGAGGAGAGAGATAGACACAGAGGAGATGTTCCTAAGGATTTGAGGAGAGACTGGATATCCTATTGTATTTCTGGAATGGGATCACTGTAGCAGGGTTTGTAGGAGGATATATCTGGTGTAGTCCTCCCATCAGATAATCCTTGCAGTTGAAAACCACATTGGTGAAACCCTTGTCAGCAGGTAGGATTATGAAGTCAGGATCAGTTTTTAGATGGTGGATTGCTGTTCTCTCTGTTGACGGAAGGTTAGCTTCCATGTTGAAGAATTTGCGTAATGATGGTAAGGAGAGATTGAGGTTAAGAAATTCTGGAACATTAACAGGAGGTGATCTACGGGCAGTGTGGATGGATCATGGAGGAAAGAACTGAGTCAGGCAGGGTTCAGCATGGGTTTTGGGTTGACACTGATGGTAGGGTTGGTGGCGAAAAAGTGTTTCCACTGTAGGACTGGGAGAAATAGAGATGATCTTTGACTAGTCCAGCATGACTGAATTTAGGAGTGAGGCAAAAAGTATGGCCTTTGGAAACAGTTGATATGTATGTGGAACTAAGGCTTTTGGAGGAAAGGTTCATGACTGTGTTCCAAGTCTGTTGAGGTTTTGGGCTCTGTATGGTGGTGGTGTTTACATGCCTTCATACAAGCCGTAAGTTTGCTTCACAGTCCTTACATGAAATGCATTGCTAGCAATCGAATCATTCTGCAGTCAGCTACGTACTCATGTACTGATCGAAAATATTGGTGACAAATGTGGCAGAAAGCTCTGTATTTTTCAATGTCTTCCTTTACTCTGACCTGTTGAGGCCCCAAACACTCAAACAGTACTCAAGATTGGGTCACAATAGTGTTCTGTACCTTAAAAACTGTGCAGACCACTGTGAAATGCATACTTGAGGGTACATCCCATTGTACCAATTATTAGGGTTCCTTCCTGTTCCATTCACATATGGAGCATGGGAAGAATGATTGAATGCCTCTGTGTGCGCTGTAATTACTCTAATCTTATATTCATGATTCCTGTGAGAGCAATACATAGGGGACTGTAATATTTGCGCAAGCAAAGATGACACTTGGCACAGTGGCTGATGGGAGTGACTGTAAATGGGAAATGCATTTACAGTCACTCCCATCAGCCATCGGGCTGAGTGTCCACTTTATTTGCACATATAATAGTATATTCATAGAGTAATCATTTAAAGATGGTTCTTGAGACATTCTTAATAGACTGTCTCATGATAGTTTATGTCTATCTCCAATTCAGATCCATCAGTATCTCTGACACTCTCCCACAGATTAAAAAAACCTGTGACCATTCGTGCTACCCTCTTCTGTATTCATTCCATATCTCCCATTATGTCTATCTGGTATGAGTCCTACACACTTGAGTACTATTCTAGAATGGGTAGAATTGACTTTAGAGAAATCTCATGAGGAAAGTTACAACAGGAGATATATTGAGAGAAGATTAATGAATGATGACAGCATAGGGTCTTTAATCTAATGTTAAAAAATGTAAACTGGGACATGGAAAGCAATAATTCTATAGATATAAAACTCAACAAGTTCTTGTCAAATTATAAATACTGGTATATTTCATTCCCACTGAAGAGAATGAAAATAAACAAAAAATCAAATTCATGGATAACAAGCGAAATCAAAGAGTCATTAGAAAGCCTTAGAATGCTATATAAGTGTGCAAAGCAAAATACTATATTGAAACCATATGTAAAGTGTTATAGGAAAAAGCACAGAGAAGCTATAGTTGTTGCAAAAAAGAAGCACGATGATTCATGTATGAAAAAGGGTAACAACAAAATGAAATCTATGTGGAAAGTTATTGATAACCATACAGGCAAACATGGGAATGCAAGTAATAAAATCACCATAAAAAACAGAAATGAAATTGATGATGATCCACTTCTAATATATTTAATGGTCATTACATTAATGTAGCCCAAAAACTGATCACCACTAAATATAATCTAAAGACAAATGTAACAACTCCAATAACACCCAAAGAAGTACAAACGGCTATCAGCAAACTAAAGAGTAAAATGACCTGCGGATTTGATGTTATCCCTGACAAAATGATTAAATATAGTACCAATAATGTTGTCTCTCAACTTGAGGACATAATCAATGACTCCTTTGAAACTGGTGAGTTTCCAAGTAAACTTAAGCAGCCAACAGTGATACCAGTTTATAAAAGTGCGAAAAGTTTGACATTAAAAATTTCAGCCCACTATCATTATTATCTGTATTTTCGAAAATAATTGAAAGAATAATGTATGACAGATTGCTAGACTTTCTAAACAAATATAAAATTCTTGTAAAAGCACAGAAAAGGCAAATCTACACAAATGGCTCTTAAGTTTCTCTAAAACTTGTTTACAAAGCTATTGAGGACAAGGAACTGATCTGTGAGTTGTTTTTGGACCTTTCCACAGCATTTGATCTTAGAAATCATAATTTACATAATTAATGGAAAATCTCATATAAAGATGTGAAACAAATACTAACAAAGAGATAGAGGGGCTGGCTAGTACCTACCTCAGCTCAGTACAGCCGATAGATACACAAAAAACAACCGAAATTTACGTTCCGAGCTTTCGGAATAAATGTTCCTTCATCAGGGAGGAGAGAGGGGAAAGAAAGGGAAGAAGGGAAAGTGGATTTAGTTACTCACAACCCAGGTTATGAAGCAACAGGGAAAGGAAAACTGGGAGGGTAGCAAGGATGGAGGCATGGTTGTCAGAGGGAAGCCAAAGATATGCTACTGTAAGTAGTGAGCCAGCTTCAAAACAAAGAAGATGCATACAGAAATAAAGAGGTAAATAGTATAAAGATGTATGATGAAAAGATGCATGAATGGCTAAAGAGGAAAGGGAGAGAGGAGAAGACTGAAGAGTAAATGGGAGTGAGGTTGTTTAACTTGTGCTCTGTGCAAAATTCTACCAGACGGCTTCCTCTTTCATTTCTTACCCCCAGTCCATATTCACCTACTACGTTTACTTCTCTTCCTTTTCCTACTACCGAGTTCCAGTCACCAATGACTATTAAATTTTCGTCACCCTTCACTATCTGAATAATTTCTTTTATTTCATCATACATTTCTTCAATTTCTTCATCATATGCAGAGCTAGTTGGCATGTAAACTTGTACTACTGTAGTAGTTGTGGGCTTCATATCTATCTTGGCCACAATAATGCGTTCACTATGCTGTTTGTAGTAGCTTACCCGCATTCCTATTTTCCTGTTCATTATTAAACCTACTCCTGCATTACCCCTATTTGATTTTGTGTTTATAACCCTGTAGTCACCTGACCAGAAGTCTTGTTCCTCCTGCCACCGAACTTCACTAATTCCCACTATATCTAACTTTAACCTATCCATTTCCCTTTTTAAATTTTCAAACCTACCTGCCCGATTAAGGGATCTGACATTCCTCGCTCCGATCCATATAATGCCAGTTTTCTTTCTCCTGATAACGACATCCTCTTGAGCAATCCCCGCCCGGAGATCCGAATGGGGGACTATTTTACCTCCGGAATATTTTGCCCAAGAGGACGCCATCATCATTTAACCATACAGTAAAGCTGTATGCCCTCGGGAAAAATTACGGCCGTAGTTTCCCCTTGCTTTCAGCCGTTCGCAGTACTAGCACAGCAAGGCCGTTTTGGTTATTATTAGAAGGCCAGATCAGTCAAACATCCAGACTGTTGCCCCTGCAACTACTGAAAAGGCTGCTGCCCCTCTTCAGGAACCACACATTTGTCTGGTCTCTCAACAGATACCCCTCCGTTGTGGTTGCACCTAAGGTACGGTTATCTGTATAGCTGAGGCACGCAAGCCTCCCCACCGACGGCAAGGTCCAATGTTCATTGCGGGAGGGCTATTCTACCAAAATACCAAATCTATCACCTGCTTTACCCATGACTGAGCCTGTGGGATCATTCCCTTTCATATTTATACAAAGTGGTACACTCAGATGTTTGTCTGAGTTGGCCAATTCTAAGAGTGACTCATTAATGTTGTAGTCATAGGTTACTACATTTTTTCGTTTTGTGAAGTGCACAATAATATATTTCTGAACATTTAAAATAAGTTGCCAATATTTCACCACTTTGAAATCTTATCAAAATCTGACTGAATATTTATGCAGCTTCTTCCAGTCAGTGCTTTATTATAGATAACTGAATCACCAACAAAAGGTCTGAGGTTACTATTAATACTCTGCAACATGAACAGCAAGGGTTCCAATACACTTCCCTGGGACACACCTGAAGTTACTTCTACGTCTGACGATGACTCTCGATTTAAATTACATGCTGCATTCTCCCTGCCAAAAAGCCCCCAATCCAGCCACAACTTTCACCTGATAACCCATTTGATCATACTTTTGACAATAATGTGGCACTGAGTCAAATGCTTTTCCAGAAATCAAGAAATAGATAATCTACCTGATTGCCTTAATACAAAGCTTTGAGTATGTCATGTGAGAAAAGTGTGAGTTATGTTTCACATGATCGATGTTTTTGGAATCCATGTTGCTTGGCATGGAGGAGGTCAACTGTTTGCTATATCTCATTGTATTTGAGCTTAGAATACGTTCTAAGATTCTACAGCAAATCAATATCAAGGATATTGGACGGTAGTTTAGTGGATCACTTCTACTACTCCTTTTGTATACGGGTCTGCCCTATGCTTTTTTCCAAAAACTGAGCACGGGTTTTGGTTTGCGGGATCTATGACAGATTACAATTAGAAGAGAGGCTAACTCAGCTACAAATTCAATATAGAATCTAACAGGCAATCCATCAGGTCCTGCAGTTTTGTTCAAATTTAATTATTTCAGCTGTTTCTCAATCCCACTGACACTAACACTTATTTCATTGACTTTTTTCAGTGGTTGTTTATTGTTGTTGTGACCTTCAGTCCAGAGACCGGTTTGATGCAGTCCAGAGACCGGTTTGATGCAACTCTCCATGGTACTCTATCCTGTGCAAGCTTTTTCATCTCCAAGTAACTACTGCAACCTACATCCTTCTGAACTGCTCAGTGCGTTCATCCCTTGGTCTCCCTCTATGGTTTTTTTTTTCCCCTTTGCGCTTCCCTCCAGTTCTAAATTGGTGATCCCTTTATGCCTCAGAATGTGTCCTACCAAACAATGCCTTCTTCTAGTTGAGTTGTGCCACAAACTGCTCTTCTCCCCAATTCTATTCAGTACCTCCTCATTACTTGGGTGATCAACCTTCTAATCTTGAACATTCTTCTGTAGCACCACACTTCAAAAGCTTCCATACTGTATCTAACAGCAAGAGGGAGTACTGACCCCGAAATTGTTCAATATTATAAAAACTATTGTGCCGTACTAAGAAAAGTTATTAAAAAGTCCAGAAGCATGTGTATCATGTCTGAGATCAGTAATTCTGATAATAAAATTAAAGCAATTTGGAATATTATTGAAAGGGAAACAGGCCAACCAAGAGCACAGGAAGACTTTAGTGCCATAAAACTGAATGACAAGTGTGCTAACAAACAATCAGAAATTGGAAATATTTTCAATAATCATTTTTTGATTGTTGTGGAGAAAATAGGATCTAGATCTTCACTAGAAGAGGCAAGGCTTCTAATAGAAGAGGCCATATCTGTGCAGCTTGAAACAACTGTATTTCCACCAACCTCTCCCTCTGAAATCAGTAAAATAATAAACTCACTGAAAAGTAAAAGCTCTTACGGAATTGATAGCATTTCCAGCAAGATACTTAAAGCTTGTTCCCCACAGATAAGTAGTATTCTCAGCCATGTATGTAATAGCTCTTTGGAGCAGGGTGTTTTCCCCAATAGACTGAAATATACCATTGTAAAACCATTGCATAAAAAGGGGGATACGTCAGATGTCAACAACTATCGCCCATTCTCTCTTCTGACAGCTCTATCAAAAAGTTTTGAGAAAGTAATGTATTCAAGAGTAGCCTCCCATAGTTGTAAAAATAAAGTACTAACAAAAAGTCAGTTTGGTTTTCAGAAAGGCTTTTCAACAGAAAATGCTATATACGCTTTCACTGATCAAATATTAAATGCTCTGAATAACCGGACATCACCCATTGGTATTTTTTGTGATCTCTCAAAGGCCTTTGATTGTGTAAATCATGGAATTCTTTTAGATAAGCTAAATCATTATGGTTTGAGTGGGGCAGTGCACAAATGGTTTAATTCATACTTAACTGGAAGAATGCAGAAAGTTGAAATAAGTGGTTCATGTAATGTTAAAACAACAACTGATTCCTCAAACTGGGGGGCTATCAAGTACGGGGTCCCACAGGGTTCGGTCTTAGGTCCTTTACTGTTCTTGATATACATTAATGACTTACCATTCCATATTGATGAAGATGCAAAGTTAGTTCTTTTTGCTGATGATACAAGTATAGTAATAACATCCAAAAACCAAGAACTAAGTGATGTAATTGTAAATGATATTTTTCACAAAATTATTAAGTGGTTCTCAGCAAACGTACTCTCTTTAAATTTTGATAAAACACAGGATATACAGTTCCGTACAGTAATAAATATAGACTTTGAACAGAAGTCTGTAGCTAAGGTAGAATTTCAAAATTTTTAGGTGTGTCCATTGATGAGAGGTTAAACTGGAAGCAACATATTGATGGTCTGCTGAAACGTCTGAGTTCAGCTACTTATGCTATTAGGGTTATTGCAAATTTTGGTGATAAGAATCTCAGTAAATTAGCTTACTATGCCTACTTTCATTCACTGCTTTCGTATGGCATCATATTCTGACGTAATTCATCATTGAGTAGAAAAGTATTCATTGCTCAAAAACGTGTAATCAGAATAATTGCTGGAGCCCACCCACGGTCATCCTGCAGACATCTATTTAAGGATCTAGGGATCCTCACAGTAACCTCACAGTATATATATTTACTTACGAATTTTGTTGTTAATAATCCAACCCAGTTCAAAAGTAATAGCAGTGTGCATAGCTATAACACCAAGAGAAAGTATGATCTTCACTATGCAGGGTTAAATCTGACTTTGCACAGAAAGGGGTAAATTATGCTGCCACAAAAGTCTTTGGGCACCTACCAAACAGCATCAAAAGCCTGACAGATAGCCAACTAACATTTAAAAATAAATTAAAAGAATTTCTAGATGACAACTCCTTCTACTCATTGGCTGAATTTTTAGATATAAACTAAGTTAAAAAAAAAAAAAAAAAAAAAAAAACACTTAATCATTAGTGTCATGCAATATTTTGTGTAATGTAATTTCTTGTACAGACATCTTTCATTAACCTGACACATTCCACATCATTACGAAGTGTCGTATTCATGATCTATGGAACAAGTATTAATCTAATCTAATCTAATCTTCTTGTCTAAACTATTTCTCATCCATATTCCACTTCCATACACGGCTACACTCCATAAAAATACATTCAGTAAAGATTTCCTAACATTTAAATCTATTCTCGATGTTAACAAATTTCTCATCTTCAGAAACGCTTTGCTTGCCATTGCCAGTTTACCTTTTATATCCTCTCTACTTTGACCATCACAGTTAGTTTGCTCCCCAAATAGCAAAACTCATTTACTACTTTAAGGGTCTTATTTCCTAATCTAACTTCCTCAGCATCTCCTGATTTATTTTGACTGCATTCCACTATCCTCATTTTGCTTTTGTTGATGTTTATCTTATATCCTCCTTTCAAGACACTGTCCATTCTGTTCAACTGCTCCTCCAGGTCCTTTGCTGTCTCTGACATAATTACAATACCATCAGCAAACTTCAAAGTTTTTATTTCTTCACCATGGATTTTAATTCATACTCCAAATTTTCTTTAGTTTCCTTTACTGCTTGCTCAAAATACAGATTGAATAACATAGGGGATATGCTACAACCCTGTCTCACTCCCTTCCCAACCACTGCTTCCCTTTTATGCTCCCCAACTCTTATAACTGTCATCTGGTTTCTGTACAAATTGTATATAGCCTTTTGTTCCCTGTATTTGACCCTGCCACCTTCAGAATTTGAAAGAGAGTATTCCAGTCAACATTGTCACAAGTTTTCTCTAGGTCTACAAATGTTAGAGACATAGGTTTGCGTTTCTTTAATTTATTTTCTAAGATAAGTCGTAGGGTCAGTATTGCCTCACGTGTTCCAATATTTCTATGGAATCCAAATTGATCTTCCCCAAGGTTCGCTTCTACCAGATTTTCCATTCGTCTGTAAAGAATTCACGTTAGTATTTTGAAGCGGTGACTTATTAAACTGATAGTTCGGTAATTTTCACATTTGTCAACACCTGCTTTCTTTGGGATTGGAATTATTATATTCTTCTTGAAGTCTGAGGGTATTTTGGCTGTCTCATACATCTTGCTCACCAGATGGTAGATTTTTGTCAGGACTGGCTCTCTCAAGACTGTCAGTAATTCTAATGGAATGTTGTCTACTGCCAGGGCCTTGTTTCGACACAGCTCTGTCAAACTCTTCACGCAGTATCATATCTCCCATTTCATCTTCATCTACATCCTCTTCCATCTCAATAACATCACCCTTGTATAGACAATCTATACACTCCTTCCACCTTTCTGCTTTCCCTTCATTGCTTAGAACTGGGTTTTCATTTGAGCTCGTGGTATTCATGCAACTTGTTCTCTTTTCTCTAAAGATCCCTTTAATTTTGCTGTAGGCAGTATCTATCTTGCCCATAGTGATATGCACCTCTACATACTTACATTTGTCCTCTAGCCATCCCTGCTTAGCCATTTTGCACTTCCTGTCGATCTCATTTTTGAGACGTTCGTATTCCTTTGTGCCTGCTTCATTTACTGCATTTTTGTAGTTTCTCCTTTCATCAATTAGATTCAGTATCTCTTCTGTTACCCAAGGATTTCTATTAGCCCTCATCTTTTTACCTACTTGATCCTCTGCTGCCTTCACTATTTCATCTCTCAAAACTACCCATTCTTATTCTACTGTATTTCTTTCCCTCATTCTTGTCAATTGTTCCCCAATGCTCCTCCTGAAACTCTCTACAACCTTTGGTTCTGTCAGTTTATCCAGGTCCCATCTCCTAAAATTCCCACCTTTTTGCAATTTCTTTAGTTTTAATCTACAGTTCATAACCAATAGATTGTGGTCAGAGTCCACATCTGTCCCTGGAAATATCTAACAATTTAAAACCTGGTTCCTAAATCTCTGTCTTACCATTATATAATCTGTCTGAAACCTGTCAGTAACTCCAGGCTTCTTCGATGCATACAACCTTCTTTCATGAGTCTTGAACCAAGTGTTAGCTATGATTAAGTTGTGCTCTGTGCAAAATTCTACCAAGCGGCATCCAGTTTCATTCCTTACCCCTATTCCATATTCACCTACTATGTTTCCTTCTCTTCCTTTTCCTACTATTGTCACCCATAACTATTAAATTTTTGTCTCCCTTCACTATCAGAATAATTTCTTTTATCTTACCATACATTTCATCAATTTCTTCATCATCTGCAGAGCTAGTTGGCATATAAACTTGTACTACTGTAGTAGGCATGGGCTTCACGTCTATCTTGGCCACAATAATGCGTTCACTATGTTGTTTGTAGTAGCTTAGCTGCATTCCTATTTTTTTTATTCATTATTAAACCTACTGCTACCTTTTCAGTGGTATGATGATTAAATATGTGCAGTTCTCGTGGGTTTTCCTTTGTAAAGGAAATGGAGTTAAGCATTTCAGTTTTTGCTTCACTCAGTTTCAGTTGCTGTCTCATTTGCTAGGGACTGGAATTTAACTTTGGTACCACTAACAGCCTTTGCATATGACCTGAATTTCTTTGGGTTTTGCGAGAGATCATTTGACAATATTCTGCTGTGGGAGTTACTGAAGGCATCACGCATTGCTCTCATGACTGCCAAACGCATTTCAATCAGCATCTCTCTATCTACAGCCTTACACTTGGTTTTACACTTATTCTGTAGCAATCTCTGTTTCTTTAGAAGTTTCCTCATAGTGACTGTATACCATGGAGGTTCCCTCCCATTACGAACTGTTGTACTGGGTACATATGTATGAACTTCATGGTCAACTATTGTTTTAAGCTTGACCCATAGTTCCGGTAGATAGGCATAATGAATAAAACACACACACAGAATTTCGAGCTTTCGCAACCAGCGGCTGCTTCATCGGGAAGAGGGAAGGAGAAGGGAAGATGAAAGGATGTGGGTTTTAAGGGAGAGGGTAAGGAGTCATTCTAATCCCGGGAGCGGAAAGACTTACCTTAGGGGGAAAAAAGGATAGGTGTATACTCTTGTGCACACACACACACACATATATCCATCCATACATATAGACACAAGCAGATATGTCTGCTTAAATATGTCTGCTTGTGTCTATATGTATGGATGGATATGTGTGTGTATGTGCGCGAGTATATACCTATCCTTTTTTCCCCCTAAGGTAAGTCTTTCAACTCCCAGGACTGGAATGACTCCTTACCCTCTCCCTTAAAACCCACATCCTTTCATCTTCCCTTCTCCTTCCCTCTTCCCGACGAAGCAACCGCCGGTTGCGAAAGCTCGAAATTTTGTGTGTTTTTTTATTGTGCCTGTCTACCAGCGCTTTCCTGCTTGGTAAGTCTTGGAATCTTACAAAGATGATGTGACTTACCAAACAAAAGTGCTGGCAGGTTGATAGACACACAAACAAACACAAACATACACACAAAATTCGAGCTTTCGCAACCGGCTGTTGCTTCGTCAGGAAAGAGGGAAGGAGAGGGAAAGATGAAAGGGTGTGGGTTTTAAGGGAGTGGGTAAGGAGTCATTCCAATCCCGGGAGCGGAAAGACTTACCTTAGGGGGAAAAAAGGATATGTATACACTCGCACACACACACATATCTATCCACAAATTCACAGACACAAGCAGACATTTTCCAGTATCCCGAGCATCAGGTAGAGCCGAAGGTGGTGTAGCGGCATCCAGAACAGGCGTTGCCGGCACACGAGGCCGGAGCTGGTCCGAATGATGCACTGCAACACCCATGTCCGTTTTGATTTCATACATGCGTCGGCCATGGTGTCGTCAGATGCGGCCAGGACTCCATTTTGGCCGCCTGCCACATACCCGTACCCATACAAGATCATCAGCGGTGAACCATCCAAGCGAAGGCACCTGACGTGGTAGGCCACAGAAGATGAAGTAGTGTGCGGGGCTGTCGGCCATGTAAGAGCTCAGACGGGCTGTGGTCGCCCATGGGGGTGAAATGGTAAGAAGCCAGAAATTGGAGAAGCGCATCATCAGCAGCAGAAGAAGTCAGGAGTTTCCTCATCTGAGCCTTATATGTACGGACCAGAAGTTCAGCCTCACCGTTTGACTGTGGATGGAACGGAGGGGCCGTGACGTGTATGAAGCCGTGATGGGCACAAAATTCCGCAAAATCGGAAGAGGCAAATTGCGAACCATTATCAGTAACAAGAGTAGAGGGAAGCCCCTCCAAAGAGAAAATGGGAGCTAGAGCATTTGTGGTTGCTGCGTTGATAGGCGACATGCAACGTACAATGAAAGGAAAGTTACAGTAGGAGTCAATAACGAAAAGCCAATAAGTACTTAAAAAAGGTCCTGCGAAATCAGCATGAATATGCTCCCAGGGCTTCTCAGGTGAAGGCCACGGTGACAAAGGTGACTTTGGGGCGGCGGCCTGTGATGTACAAGGGCCGCTTGCAGCGACCATGTGTGTGATTTCAGAGTCGATACACGGCAAAGTATTTTCGGTGGAAAGGAGGATAACACCACCCCTGGCCTTGAGGTGGTAATGCAAAGCCTAGTAGTTCCACAATGGATCAGAAGTATTAGCGGACGGACAATCTGACCATCCCTTCTGAATACAGGGTAAAACCCGGGAGAGGGTAGGGTCAGAACCCGTAACAGCCGCCAGCCGGTCCCCGATGATGGGGAACCTGTCCACAACCTGCTGCTCGGCAACATTCAGGTGGAAACACAAAAGTTCATCCCTATTGAATGCCAGATCAGGACCCATGGGAAGGCGAGACAGTGCATCAGCATTCGCATGTTGAGCTGTCGGCTGGAAATGAATCTCATTATTGAAACGAGACAAGTAAAGAGCCCAAAGCTGGAGGTGGTGTGCAGCCTTGTCGGGAAGTGACGTTGATGGATGAAACAAGGAAACAAGTGGTTTTTGATCTGTAACAAGATGAAATTTGGATCTGTAGAGAAAAACACCAAACTTATGAAGAGCATAAATAATGGACAAAGCTTCTTTTTCAATTTGAGAATACTTTTGTTGGGCATCCATGAGTGTTTTGGAGGCATAAGCAATGGGTTGTTCAAAACCGCGAGAAAAACGGTGCGCAAGAACTGCACCAATCCTGTACGGAGAGGCGTTCATGGCAAGAACAAGATGTTGGCCAGGTCGATAAGTAGTCAGGCACAGGGCCTGTTTTAGCATAGTCTTCAATTTCTGGAAAGCCGCATCGCATGATGCGGACCAGTGGAAAGTCACATTTTTATGCAACAGGCGATGCAAAGGCTGACCCACCGAAGCAGCAGACTGTACAAATTTGTGATAGTATGCTATTTTCCCCAAGAAGGCCTGCAGTACCTTAACAGATGTAGGGCGAGGAAGGGCATCGATCGCAGCAACGGTTTGCTGAAGCAGATGAATAGCATCCCGAGAGAGTTGAAACCCCAAGTACATGATAGCCTGAAAAAATTTTGATTTCTGAAGATTACACTTAAGACCGGCTGTCTGTAAGACATGAAAAAGTGTGTAGAGATTCTGAAGATGTTCGTCAGTGGTGGAGCCAGTGACAACAATGCCGTCCATGTAGTTTATACACCCAGGGACAATGAGCAATAATTGTTCCAAGAATCGCTGAAAGAGAGCAGGGGCGCTGGCAACCCCGAAAGGCAATCATTGGTATTGATAGAGGCTGAAACTGCCGGGAAGCAGTTTGGTGAACAATTCTTCAGGTCAAGGCATAGGGTAAGTGTCGATAAGGCATTGAGCATTTACAGTGGCTTTGAAATCGCCACAGAGATGAATATGACCATTTGGCTTAGCAACGACAATGACAGGAGAGGACCACTCATTGGGAGTGACAGGAAGCAAGACACCTGAAGCAGTGAGATGATCCATCTCCCGTTTGACCTGATCACAAAGGGCCACAGGAATGGGCCGAGCCCAAAAAAACTTAGGCCAAGAAGTGGGTTTGAGCATGACATGAGTTTCAAAGTTGTTTGCACAGCCTAACCCAGGAGAAAAAAGGGATGAAAATCTCGTTGACAAGGAATCCAATTCAGCATAAGGAATAGCACCAGAGACGATATTGACAGAGTCATCTATGGAGAAGCCAAAAACATGAAAGTCATCGAAACCAAAAAGATTCTCCACGTTACTATGGTCGACCACAAATATGGGAACAGTGCGAATGACAGATTTGTAAGATACTTCAGCATCAAATTGTCCCAAGAGAGAAATCTTGTGTTTATTGTAAGTCCGTAATTGCCTAGTGACAAGTGACAGGATTGGAGAACCCAGCTGAAGATACATCTGAGAATTGATGATAGTGGCAGCAGAACCAGTATCCACCTGCATGCGAACATCTCGACCAAGTATTTGGACAGTGAGGACTAACTTCCCTGAAAGGAAGAAGTACAATTGACAGACAACACAGAATCAGAATCATGTTCATGAACATAATGTATGTGGTCGGATTTGTAAACGGATGACACATGACCTTTTTTTTTTTTGCATTTGTGACACATGGCCCAACGTTGTGGACAATCTTCTCTTGAATGTTTCGTAAAACACCGCGGACATGAAGGAAGTCGCCGTGGGTTTTGCTGCAGATTCTTAGAGGTTTGTTTATGGTTAGGCCGAGGCTGCACTTGGGAGCGTACTGCGGCCACGTCGGCCGGCGGGGACATGCCACACGCTTCGTCAACATTGCACAGAGGTTGTATTTCCCCGACGTTGCCCCATGCCTCTATTTGCGCTCCAGTGGCACGAGAAATTTCAAAAGACTGAGCGATGGATAGGACTTCATCTAGAGTTGGATTTGCCAACTGACGGGCTAGAGTTGGATTTGCCAACTGACGGGCACATTGCCTAACTTTTTTGTCGGGCGCTGATCGGATAATAGCATCCCGTACCAGGGAATCGGCGTAGGATTCTTTGTGAACTTCAGTAACAAATTGACCCTTTCTGCTGAGGTTTAGATGTTCAGCAGCCCAAGCACGATAGGATTGATTCAGTTGTTTTTGACAATGGTAATATGCAACACGAGTGGCTACCACATGCATTTGCATTTGAAAATAGATGGACAGAAGTGAGCACATTTCAGCGAAGGACAAAGATGCAGGATCTTTCAAAGGAGCCAATTGCGACAACAACCGATACATTTGAGGTGAAATCCATGAAAGGAACAGAGACTTACATGTTTGTTCATCCACGACATGAAATCCATGAAAGGAACAGAGACTTACACGTTTGTTCGTCCACGACATGAAATGCCAAGAAATGCTGTCGAAGACGGTTTTTTGTAATCAGACCAGTCTTCTGCTGTCTCATTGTAAGGAGGAAAAGTAGGTAGAGACAATGACGAGAGACAACCCACATCTGATGCTGCAACGAAATCATGAATCGCATTTGTGAGAAGCGTTTGCTGTTCTACGAGACCTTGCAGTAGTTGCTCTAAAGTATCCATGGAAACATATGGGTCAACGATGGAAAAGAAAAATCACTACCTCATCGCCAATTGTAATAACTTCAAGTTGAACAAATATATTCCAAGGAAGACGCAATACTTGAAAGTCGCAGATCAAGTAAACAGAGTAAAACGTGTGTACAATTCAACATTTAAATCATAACTGAGTCCAAATCTAGCGGCCGCTGGCTGCCTGGCCGCTTAGGTGGCACTGCTGATGCATGGCTGGCAGACAGCGCCGCATGTAGAGGACGCGCGTAACTGCACGGCGGCACTTTGAAAGATTGGAGATTCACAACAGGTTCATTATAAGGCTTGATAGGTGACAAAAGGATATGCCTAACTTTTGCGATTTAATCTCATTACAAGATTTGAGAACCCTCTTGAGTGTTGCAACTGAACGTAATTGATGTTGAAGACAATTTGATGTAAGGACTGCATTTATCTGAGGTATTTTGAAGGAGTAAATATGCATGTATCAACCAGAGGGCATGGGTATGGTGTGTGAAGTGTGTGTAAATTACTGTTGAGTCTGTATGATGGAAAGCAAGCCTCAAACGACTGATACAAATGTCTTGTTAAATTTCATTCTGAATGTAATTTAGGGGAGAATCCACATATGTTCTGTGGAGAAAACCTGGTACTACTGCTTTATATTAAGTTTGTATTTGCCACATGAGCTCTATTGATGCGACAACTAAGTTTATTGAACAGTAGGGTAAACATTTTCAGATCACTGTAGAAAACGATGGGCTTACAAGTACAGAAATCTGACAATTGTATTCAAATAAATCACTCTGTATATGTGAAGAGAAATTTAGAGAAATATGGTTTGATGGATTCAAAACAGATGGGATTAACTTTGAAAAGAAATATTGAAGCTTATAATATTGCTGAACAATCAAAACACATAGAGACAAGATATCATTACATTCATCACATAATAAAAGCAGCACATTCTGACAAAAGGGTTGCCATTTACTCAGCAGCAGATGATGAAGGAAACATATTCATAAAATCCTGATCAGTTAATAAATTTCATAGCAGTTTAGTAATCTATTAGCAAAATAGGAACTGAGGACTCACCAACAGCTGCAATTTCTTTCAGAAGTTTACCTAACTGTACAAGTGACTTGCAGGCTTCTCTTGTAGCCACATATTTTTCCTTAATTGAAAAAACAGCTACACATTGCTGTAATTTACTTTACCACACAATTTGTCCTTCACAGAACTTGAGTAGGATGCCAGTTTCCTGTCCCCACCATGGTCAGCATCATTATAAGCTTCAGTATTACAGCATTTCATTCTTCTCAAAGTTAATCCCATCGGTAATTGCTGATTTAAGATATGTGAATATTCATTTTAGCAATACAAAATGTGCCTGTGTTGGTGAGTGTTGAACTCTTGATGTAACATTAATAGCATATGATAAATCTGGTCTTGCACATCGTGTTAAATACATAAAACTTTGAACAGTTTCTTGACAGAATTCAGTATTACTAAAAGGAGGTGACTCATATGGAATCCATCCTGGATCAATCAGTAAAGATATAATGTTTTTGCATCCATCATACCATATTTCTCTAAAATTCTCTTCGCATATGCAGAGTGATTTACTTGAATACAATTGTCAGACTTCTGTATTTGTAAGCCCATCGTTTTCTATAGTGATCTGAAAATATTTACTCTACTGTTCAATAAACTTTGTAGTTGCATCAATAGAGCTCATAGCAAATACAAAATTAATATAAAGCAGCAGTACCAGGTTCTCACCATAGAATGTATATGGATCTAACAGTTCTCTCCTCAATTACATTCAGTAAGAAATTTAGCGAGACATTCATGTCAGCATTCTGAGGCTTGCTTTAATCCCAAAACACCCTTCAGTTATTTACACACACTTCCTATACTATCACTAATGCCCTCTGGTTGAAACATGCATATTTTCTACTTCAAAATGACATTGATAAATGCAGACCTTACATCAATAGCCTCCCCCGATGAACCATGGACCTTGCCATTTGTGGGGAGGCTTGCGTGCCTCAATGATACAGATAGCCATACCGTAGGTGCAACCACAATGGAGGGGTATCTGTTGAGAGGCCAGACAAAAGTGTGGTTCCTGAAGAGGGGCAGCAGCCTTTTCAGTAGTTGCAGGGGCAACAGTCTGGATGTTTGACTGATCTGGCCTTCTAATAATAACCAAAACGGCCTTGCTATGCTGGTACTGCGAACGGCTGAAAGCAAGGGGAAACTACAGCCTTAATTTTTCCTGAGGGCATGCAGCTTTACTGTTTGATTAAATGATGATAGCATCCTCTTGGGTAAAATATTCCGGAGGTAAAATAGTCCCCCATTCGCATCTCCGGGCGGGGATTGCTCAAGAGGATGTCGTTATCAGGAGAAAGAAAACTGGCATTATATGGATTGGAGCGAGGAATGTCAGATCCCTTAATCGGGCAGGTAGGTTTGAAAATTTAAAAAGGGAAATGGATAGGTTAAAGTTAGATATAGTGGGAATTAGTGAAGTTCGGTGGCAGGAGGAACAAGACTTTTGGTCAGGTGAATACAGGGTTATAAACACAAAATCAAACAGGGGTAATACAGGAGTAGGTTTAATAATGAATAAAAACATGGGAGTAAAGGTAAGCTACTACAAACAGCATAGTGAACGCATTATTGTGGCCAAGATAGACATGAAGCCCATGCTACTACAGTAGCACAAGTTTATATGCCAACTAGCTCTGCAGATGATGAAGAAATTGATGAAATGTATGATGAGATAAAAGAAATTATTCAGGTAGTGAAGGGAGACGAAAATTTAATAATCATGAGTGACTAGAATTCGAGAGTAGGAAAAGGGAGAGAAAGAAAAAAAGTAGGTGAATATGGAATAGGGGTAAGGAATGAAAGTGGATGCCGCCTGGTAGAATTTTGCACAGAGCACAACTTAATCATAGCTAACACTTGGTTCAAGACTCATGAAAGTAGGTTGTAAACATGGAAGAACCCTGGAGATATTAAAAGGTATCAGATAAATTATATAATGGTAAGACAGAGATTTAGGAACCAGGTTTTAAATTGTAAGACATTTCCAGGTGCACATGTGTACTCTGACCACAATCTACTGGTTATGAACTGTAGATTAAAACTGAAGAAACTGCAAAAAGGTGGAAATTAAGGCGATGGGACCTGGATAAACTGAAAGAACCAGAGGGTGTACACAGTTTCAGGGAGAGCATAAGGGAACAACTGACAGGACTGGGGGAAAGAAATACATTAGAAGAAGAATGGGTAGCTTTGAGGGATTAAATAATGAAGGCAGCAGAGGATCAAATAGGTAAAAAGATGAGGGCTAGTAGAAACCCTTGGGTAACAGAAGAAATATTGAATTTAATTGATGAAAGGAGAAAATATAAAAATGCAGTGAATGAAGCAGGCAAAAAGGACTGCAAAAGTCTCAAAAATGAGATCGACAGGAAATGCAAAATGGCTAAGCAGGGATGGCTAGAGGACAAATGTAAGGATGTAGAGGCTTATCTCACTAGGGGTAAGATAGATACTGCCTACAGGAAAATTAAACAAACCTTTGGAGAAGGGAGAACCACTTGCATGAATATCAAGAGCTCAGATTGAAACCCAGTTCTAAGCAAAGAAGGGAAAGCAGAAAGGTGGAAGGAGTATATAGAGGGTCTATACAAGGGCAGTGTACTTGAGGACAATATTATGGAAATGGAAGAGGATGTAGATGTAGATTAAATGGGACATACGGTACTGAGTGAAGAACTTGACAGAGCACTGAAAGACCTGAGTCGTGACAAGGGCCCCGGAGTAGACAATATTCCATTAGAACTATTGACAGCCATGGGAGAGCCAGTCCTGACAAAACTCCACCATCTGGTGTGTAAGATGTATGAGACGGGCGAAATACCCTCAGACTTCAGGAAGAATATAATAATTCCAATCCCAAAGAAAACAGGTGTTGACAGATGTGAAAATCTATCAGTTTAGTAAGTCCCAGCTGCAAAATACTAACGCAAATTCTTTACAGACGAATGGAAAAACTGATAGAAGCCGACCTCGGGGAAGATCAGTTTGGATTCCATAGAAATGCTGGAACACGTGAGGCAATACTGACCCTACGACTTATCTTAGAAGAAAGATTAAGGAAAGGCAAACCTACATTTCTAGCATTTGTAGACTCAGAGAAAGCTTTTGACAATGTTGATTGGAATACTCTCATTCAAATTCTGAAGGTAGCAGGGGTAGGACACAGGGAGTGGAGGGCTATTTGTAGTTTGTACGGAGGGCAGATGGCAGTTATAAGAGTTGAGGTATGAAAGGGAAGCAGTGGTTGGAAAGGGAGTGAGACAGGGTTGTAGCCTATCCTCAATGCTATTCAATCTGTATATTGAGCAAGCAGTGAAGGAAACAAAAGAAAAGTTCAGAGTTGGTATTAAAATCCATGGAGAAGAAATAAAAACTTTGAGGTTCGCCGATGACATTGTAATTCTGTCAGAGACAGCAAAGGACTTGGAAGAGCTGTTGAACGGAATGGACAGTGTCCTGAAAGGAGGGTATAAGATGAACATCAACAAAAGCAAAATGAGGATAATGGGATGTAGTCGAATTAAGTCGGGTGATGCTGAGGGAATTATATTAGGAAATGAGACACTTAAGGTAGTAAAGGAGTTTTGCTATTTGGGGAGCAAAATAACTGATGATGGTCGAAGTAGAGAGGATATAAAATGTAGACTGGAAACGGCAAGGAAAGCGTTTCTGAAGAAGAGAAATTTGTTAACATCGAGTATAGAATTAAGTGTCAGGAAGTCGTTTCTGAAAGTATTTGTATGGAGTGTAGCCATGTATGGTAGTGAAACATTGACAATAAATAGTTTGGACAAGAAGAGAATAGAAGCTTTCGAAATTTGGTGCTACAGAAGTATGCTGAACATTAGATGGGTAGATCACATAACTAATGAGGAGGTATTGAATAGGAGGAGGAGGAGATTAGAGTTTAACGTCCCATCGACAACGAGTTCATTAGAGACGGAGCGCAAGCTCGGGTGAGGGAAGGATGGGGAAGGAAATCGGCTGTGCCCTTTCAAAGGAACCATCCTAGCATTTGCCTGGAGGGATTTAGGGAAATCACGGAAAACCTAAATCAGGATGGCCGGAGACGGGATTGAACCGTCGTCCTCCCGAATGCGAGTCCAGTGTGCTAACCACTGCGCCACCTCGCTCGGTGGTATTGAATAGAATTGGGGAGAAGAGGAGCTTGTGGCACAACTTGACTAGAAGAAGGGATTGGTTGGTAGGACATATTCTGAGACACCGAGGGATCACCAATTTAGTACTGGAGGGCAGCGTGGAGGGTAAAAATCGTAGAGGGAGACCAAGAGAGGAATACACTAAGTAGATTC
The DNA here is from genome assembly GCF_023897955.1 of Schistocerca gregaria. NCBI lineage: Eukaryota > Metazoa > Arthropoda > Insecta > Orthoptera > Acrididae > Schistocerca > Schistocerca gregaria. Next base: position 555,186,845 of record NC_064920.1, read on the forward strand.
AGAAGGATGTAGGCTGCAGTAGGTACTGGGAGACGAAGAAGGTTGCACAGGATAGAGTAGCATGGAGAGCTGCATCAAACCAGTCTCAGGACTGAAGACCACAACAACAAAAACACCAATAGAGTATATTTGTGTGTGTCATATTAAAGGAAAAGCCAAGGAATCTAGCAAAAATCTCAGAAAGTTCTGGACCGATTTACACAATACCCTAAAAAACACTCAGACGAACATAAGCTACATTTTTATAATATATGTGGTATATATGTATATAAACACTTTATAAATGGTGGAAGTCGTTAATAAAAATTTCAAAAAGTTCTTGATGGAATTACTTCAAATTTTACATGAAACTGCAATAAATGCACAGAAAGATATTTGCTACTTTTAGAAAAATGGTGAATAAATATATATTTATATACTATATAAAAGAGAAATGTTAGCAAAATTCTCCAAAAGTTTATAACTGATTCACTTCAAATTTTCACACAGTACCCTAATAAACATTCAGACAGGCATAGACTACACATTTGTTTAATTATATGGTATGTAAAAGCATACACTTATACTCCTATATAAATGTAAGTCACGGGTTCACATTGTTACCAAACAATCAGAAATGGTACACCATAATAAACATTTGGGTGAAAATAGGCTACATATTTTAATATATATGGTACATAAATATCTATGTAATACACAATGTGGAAACATTGTTAATATATATCTCGAAAGTTCTTGACGAAACGTTTTCCTATTTTTACGCAAATTCCAATAATCTTTGTATGGACATACGCTACACACTTTTTAAATGTATATGGTATATAAATATATATGTAATACATAAAGGGGAAACTTTAGACAGAAAAAATCTAGAACAGTTCTTGACCAATTTAATTCAAATGTTCTATTATATTTTCAGATGGAAATAGGCTGTATGTTTCATTAATGTATGTAGTATATAAATTTATGTGTAGTACATGAAGAGGAAAAGTTGTTAGCAAAAAGTTCTTAACTGATTTACTTCGAATTTTGAATGATAACTTACCCTAATAAACATTCAGGTGGACATAGGATGTGTATAGTTGAAATATATGTGGTACATTAATACATGTAGAGGACATAAAAGGGAAACATTGTATATCTTGAGACTTTCTTGACCAATTTATTTCCTATTTTTACGCAGTACCCTAGTATACTTTCACACAGACAAAGGCTACATATTTTTGAAATATATCTGGGAAATATAAATATATTGCTGTAAAAAAAGTAAAAATGTTTTTAACGTTCAATATAGTATTCCTTGGTATTTTAATGAAGTATATTTTGTGTATACAGGATCTCCTTGAAGTTCGTTTTATCAGTTAAGTGCCAAATCTGTATCCTAAAGAAATATACCGTTTTAAATGAAACTGTTTTGTTCAGACTTAATAATTTGCAACAGGCTATGGGCCCAGGCTACGTAAAACTGAACAAAATACGTTTTTTCAAGTTTGATTCAATTCAGTGCGTGGAAATGGCATATCTCTATGGTACTCTGTTCATATGAACTCTTAGACCATAAATTCTATTATCTAACTATGAACTAGAAGACATCATTATCGGTACGCGAAAACCCGCGGTGCTGCCTCGGGAACCATCAAGTGAACAGAAGACGGCGCACGCAGAATGGCAAAAGAATGACGCGAAAGCGGCAAGTTTGATACAAGTGCGCTAAGCAAACCAGTAGCTGAACTTGTATTGATGTGCAGAAACGCTAAAGAAATATGAGACAAACTGCATGCGAGATTTGAACGTAGTAGCACACAACGCTGGAACATGTTAATTGAAACATTCTTCCGTGTCAAACGTGACGAAGCAGAAGATATGAGCTCACATGTTGCTAAGCTACAAAAATTAATTGTAGATTTAAATGATGAATCAACGAAACATGAAGAGAATACTTTGTCTGGAAGAATATTAAATGGTCGAATTTTATCTACCATGAGAAAGGAATATGATAATTTTAAAGATCTCTGCCACACAATACCGGCTGAAAACCAAGATTTGAACTTACTTATTGAAAACTTTGTACTATTGAACTGCATGAACAAAGTACAATGGATGTAACTGCATTGGTTGCGTATAACTCACGAAAAAAGATGATGTCAAAAGAGCGAGCAAAACAAAAATTTCCGTGTAACAAATGTAAACAACTAGGATCTGGGCAGCGGAGTGTCTACAGGACCCGCATGACTGCAATAACGAGCGGCAAGAAGGGAAGGTGAGTGAAAACGCTGTGTTTACGTCGTGTGCTATGGGTTCATCTACTGTAAATTATATTGACGTAAATAAATTGTATTGTGATAGTGGTGCTACGAAGCATATCACCCCCGATTAAAAAATACTTCGTCTTGCACAGCGAATTTGATGTTCCTGAAGTGGTTTCATTAAGAATACAAGGTACTAACATGCATGCACTTGGTAAAGGCACAGTTTACATCGAAATAAGACGAAACAATGAATGGTATAGGGCCAGGTTGGAAAATATTTTGTATGTGCCCGATGCAACCGCTCATTTGTTCTCTGCCAGAGCAGCTGCAGGTAACGGCTACAGCATAACATTCGATTATAAAAGAGTTATGGCTGTAGGATTCTGTCATCAAAATAAGCAACGCATCAAGAACATTCTGGAGAAACTTAACATCAGTGTAGAAGGTTCTAATGATGAATTTTGTGACGGTTGCGCATTAGGAAAGATGCATAGAATACCATTCAAACAACGAACAAACCGCTCCACAATTACTGGAAAATTAATTCACGCAGATGTCAATGGACCAATCAGTACAGTGTCGTTTGGAGGTGCTCGATATTATGTATTTAAAGACGATTTCAATAAACTTCGTCGAATTTTCTTTCTTTAGCACAAACATGAAGTGTACGATATCCTTATCTGTTTTTAAATGAAGCACAAACTAGAGGACATGATATTACTGTCTTCCTTGTCCCCCATTACTTCCTTTACCGCTTCCACATAAGTACCCTGTTCAAGTACGCATTTTTCTGCGAATGTTGTATTTTCGTCCTTTGCATTGCTCTTTACCGATTCATAAAGCTGCACAATGAGTTAATTCTCTTGTGTTCTAACTTGAGTAATCCTATCTCCAATGTGATTTTTTCTACATTTTCTGGCAATTCGTCACAGAAAGAATGTAGCTTCGCTACTTCTGATTGTACATTGTCTAAGTTGACCTGCGTATTCTTTTGCATTGCCTGTGAATTCTCTTGGGTTTCTCTAATTCCAGATTGCTCCTGTCGATATGTGTGTGTTAGTGTTTCAAATTTTTCTCCTATTATGCCTTTTAATTTCTCATCCATATCGTGAACCTAAATTTGTACTTGTTCATTAATTTTCCTATCCACCTCCTTGGAGATTTGCGAAATCTGCTGAGTGATCTTCGTATTCAGACTATTGAGTTCTGTGCGCAAATATTTTACCTCGACTGACATGTGTGTCATGTTTGTATTAACCTTCCCGATCTCGGACTTTTCTGTGATCATGTCTGCTTGTATCGTTTCTAAACTTGACATTTTAGTCTCTAAACCCGAGATTTTTGAATTTATGTAGGCTTTCATTGTATTAATGCCTGTTTGTATGGTTTCTGTTAAGGCTCGAAATAAGGCTTGCATATCTTCCGTATTCACTTCCGGCCTACGCCTGTCAGCATCTGCGTCCGTACTACGCGTACTACTCTCATTTAAAATATTCTCTTGCCTCGAGGTGCCATTAGTTACGTCTATTGTGATCAACGTATTGCTTGTAATTAAATATTCCATATTCACGGGCGTCGAATTCAACAATGGCATGTCGCGCCCAGCATCCAAATAATCACCGATTAACGGTTCCAAACCACTCATTGTTGCATTTAGCAAATCAACATTGACTACATTGGCATTTTGATTTTCGAATGACATTTCCTTATTGTTTTGTCCCTCCATTGTAGAAATCCTTATGGCACTGCAGTTATAAAAATCAAAATTTTCTCCCTTTAGATTTTACTTCCCCGCTACTTCTCACGCGAGAAAATGCATATACAACTGTATGCAATTGTAGTTTCAATTGTTGTTCAATCAATATATTTTCCGTACTAATAAAGAAATGTCATTGTCTCTACTTGACTACAACAGCGTTAATCTCTGAAGCTTTAGGTTCTGCATTTTAGTAAGTAGGTAGTTGGATTTTCTAATAGGTCTACTGGAACGCATTCCCTATATGCATTGCGCGGTTCTACCTGATTGCTGTCTTGGAAATGGTACTTCCTCTATTGTGCTTTGTTGTGGACTCTTGGTAATGTCGTCTTCTCCCTTCTAATTTATTTCTTTCTTTTTGATAGTATTTCTTCAGTATCACAACAATTGACAGGAATGGGGGAAAGAAATACAGTAGAAGAAGAATGGGTAGCTTTCAGGGATGAAGTACTGAAGGCAGCAGAGGATCAAGTAGGTAAAAAGACGAGGGCTAGTGGAAATCCTTGGGTAACAGAAGAAATATTGAATTTAATTGACGGAAGGAGAAAATATAAAAATGCAGTAAATGAAGCATGCAAAAAGGAATACAGACGTCTCAAAAATGAGATCGACAGGAAGTGCAAAATGGCTAAGCAGGGATGGCTAGAGAACAAATGTAAGGATGTAGAGGCTTATCTCACTAGGGGTAAGATAGATACTGCCTACATGAAAATTAAAGAGACCTTTGGAGATAAGAGAACCACTTGTATGAATATCAAGAGCTCAGATGGAAACCCAGTTCTAAGCAAAGAAGGGAAAGCAGAAAGGTGGAAGGAGTATATAGAGGGTCTATACAAAGGCGATGTACTTGAGGACAATATTATGGAAATGGAAGAGGATGTAGATGAAGATGAAATGGTAGATATGATACTGCGTGAAGAGTTTGACAGAGCACTGAAGGACCTGAGTAGAAACAATGCCCCTGGAGTAGACAACATTCAATTAGAACTACTGACAGCCTTGGGAGAGCCAGTCCTGACAAAACTCTACCATCTGGTGAGCAAGAATTATGAGATAGGCCAAATACCCTCAGACTTCAAGAAGAATATAATAATTCCAATCCCAAAGAAAGCAGGTGTTGACACATGTGAAAATTACCAAACTATCAGTTTAATAAGTCGCAGCTGCAAAATACTAACGCGAATTCTTTACAGATGAATGGAAAAACCAGTAGAAGCCGACCTCGAGGAAGATCAGTTTGGATTCCGTAGAAATGTTGGAACACGTGAGGCAATACTGACCCTACGACATATCTGAGAAGCTAGATTAAGGAAGGGCAAACCTACGTTTCTAGCATTTGTAGACTTAGAGAAAGCTTTTGACAATGTTGATTGGAATACTCTCTTTCAAATTCTGAAGGTGGCAGGGGTAAAATACAGGGAGCGAAAGGCTATTTACAATTTGTACAGAAACCAGATGGCAGTTATAAGAGTCGAGGGACATGAAAGGGAGGCAGTGATTGGGAAGGGAGTGAGACAGGGTTGTAGTCTCTCCCCGATGTTATTCAATCTCTATACTGAGCAAGCAGTAAAGGAAACAAAAGAAAAATTTGGAGTAGGTATTAAAATCCATGGAGAAGAAATAAAAACTTTGAGGTTCGCTGATGACATTGTAATTCTGTCAGAGACAGCAAAGGACTTGGAAGAGCAGTTGAACGGAATGGATAGTGTCTTGAAAGGAGGCTATAAGATGAACATCAACAAAAGCAAAACGATAATAATGGAAAGTAGTCGAATTAAGTCGGGTGATGCTGAGAGAATTAGATTAGGAAATGAGACACTTAAAGTAGTAGATGAGTTTTGCTATTTGGGGAGCAAAATAACTGATGATGGTCGAAGTAGAGAGGATATAAAATGTAGACTGCCAATGGCAATGAAAGCGTTTCTGAAGAAGAGAAATTTGTTAACATCGAGTATAGATTTAAGTGTCAGAAAGTCATTTCTGAAAGTATTTGTATGGAGTGTAGCCATGTATGGAAGTGAATCATGGACGATAAATAGTTTTGACAAGAAGAGAATAGAAGCTTTCGAAATGTGATGCTACAGAAGAATGCTGAAGATTAGATGGGTAGATCACATAATTAATGAGGAAGTATTGAATCGGATTGGGGAGAAGAGAAGTTTGTGGCAAAACTTGACCAGAAGAAGGGATCGGTTGGTAGGACATGAGGCATCAAGGGATCACCAATTTAGTATTGGAAGGCAGCGTGGAGGGTAAAAATCGTAGAGGGAGACCAAGAGATGACTACACTAAGCAGATTCAGAAGGATGTAGGTTGCAGTAGGTACTGGGAGATGAAGAAGCTTGCACAGGATAGAGTAGAATGGAGAGCTGCATCAAACCAGTCTCAGGACTGAAGAGCACAACAACAACAACAACACATCACAGTCTCCGTCACATCGTCAGCGTACATGGAACACAAAGAAATTGTTAACATACATGTATATTAATTTTCCTAACAGTACTAGTACTCACAGTTTTGCCCACTATGTATCGTCTTGTCACGGTCGCCACTTTATAATATAGTAAAATAATGGAAGAAATGATAATAAAATGTTGAAATGTGTGGCTTTTTAAAATGTATTGAATTAATGAGATTAATTTTTCGGCATGAATGACAAGCACAATAAGCTGAGCTATCCCTGGAAATAAGTTCGTATTAGTTCATATTATTTTGCAGGACAAAGTAGTTTCTTTCTCCGCTATAAATTTGTGCTTACCATTCTTTATAATGCTACGTCTGGTCGCCGTGTTCACCTTCGAAGTCTTGACCGTGTTCCCATTAAGCTTATCGGATCTTCGTAATTTTCCAAAGTACACAGGTGGGCTTCAGTTTTTGTAATCATCGTACTATTTGAAATAACAGCTCACACGACCTTTCTGTAAATAAAACAATACTGTACTTTTCTAAACGGTGCACATATGAAATACATACTCCTCACTTATTCATAGCGACCCCAAAATGGCGGTCTACAATTACTCGCTAAAACTGGCGTGCTTCTCACTCGTTCACTAGCTGAACGCGAATCCTCCCTTCCTCATACTGGTACAAGAAAAACTCCTCTGTTTTTTAACAACTGAAAATCAAAAATACCTGACGATAGGCATAGGCTCTATGATGGGCTACCGCTTCATCTTTTCTCTTTGCCTTTAAAGAAGACGAGAACATAAAAGAAATGCAAAAGATTTATCACAAAGACGATGAAGTTTTGCATGGCGAAAAAAAAATTGTTTGTAATAAAGTGAAAAGTGTGTGGTTTCATTAACTAGAAAATATCTCCTTGAAGATGACATGTGCGAACAGCTAATGCAATTGGCAAGCGCATGTAAATGCCAAGGAAAACAAAATAATAGTCTGTTAACTAATCGGTGTGGTGAAGTTTTGTAATTGCGATTTGGTTTTCATATTGAAAGGACTGCCGATTTGTTTTATAAATAAGTTAAAGTATTGTTGCAGAGTAGATTCGAACAAGTGACCTATGTATTTCGTCTTTCAATATTCGATCATCCACCACTCTACCAACGGAGCTACCAACCGTGTGCAGGGAAGCAGTTGTAATGGTAATTTTTACAAAGAGTTTAATTTCGTCGATTGGCGCTATCTGTCTTTGTAACAGTGAAAAAAAGTATCTCGGAGGTAAAACTGAGAGTGCAAGACTTTTTAATCAAATTAAGGGCCAGTTGTACAATCTCGGGTAAGCAGCCAGTTAAGCTCTATTCTCGTAATAGTGCGAGAAACGCGTTGTAGGAACCCCGAAATAACGTCAAACCAGAGAAATAATTCGAGACAACTTTATCGCCGATTTGTGGCCTGTTAGCGAACATAACCGGGGAATAAATTTTCAAGATTGGAGGGATAGTGGCAGAACAGGTAGCGTAGACGAGATTTTGCCTGAACTGTCCTTGAGAATGATGAAGGAAAAGAAATAGAGACGACGCCAATTTCAAATTTATATCCAGATTTTGTGTATCAAAGGAAACAGTACTTCGTCCTGCCAACATTGTACATGAGAATCTGGAACATATGACGCAAAGGTGGGGCTATTTCTGTGTCTCTTTAAATGATACTGTTTATTTGTAGAAATATGCAATTGATTTCAGTACTCAGGGGTGTTATTTATGTAAGTCGGTCACATTAACATCACGATTCGTGCAAAAATAATCTTGTTTATTGGCGTTTGTACGACTGCAGCAGTAGCGAAAAGAACTGTTTCGTTTTATTTAGCAGACATTGCCACAACAGACTTAACAAAATCGGAAAACTACACCAGTTATGTGCACTATTTGTATTAACAACCTTTTCTGTTTTTGACGAAAAATCGGTTTTTCGTGTTGCGAAACAGTAGTGTCCCAATTTCATCAATAGCAGAAAATATTGTTCCACTCTGTTTTGTAATGGGAATGCCCCGTTTTGTAAATACCACAGCAGAGTCAGAAGAACTTTTCACCTTTTAGTGAAAATATTAGAATTATTGGTGCATTCATGCTTCAAGGCAAGAACGTTGACTCCCACCTAACATTATTCACTGAAACCAGTGAACCACTTGTTCTTACTCAGGCTGAGTTTACTAGTTATTAGTATTGTCCATATAAGCTAGCCCATATTTATCATAAAATAATAGTTATATTTGTATGTTATAAGAGCAGAACCGGAATCTAGTTATTAAATCTGTATATTGTAGCATCTGGAAGGAGTGCCTGGACGTTTTTAACTTTCCTTGAATATCAGGATAGTTTCAGGGTTCTCCTTTATGTCAAAGTGTACCTAATTGGAGGTAATGTAAATTAACTCAGCCAAATCTGTAGCAGAAAATATTTTTAAGTCTTTTCTCCTATTGCGACAATAACTTTCCATATTTTAGTGAATGCTTCAGAGCAACAAAATTGTCCATCATCTAACATTATTCCAATAAACATGTAAATTATTTGCGTTAACTCATGTTACGCTTGACACATTGAAATTAACAGGAAAATAGTTCTTTTTAAGAAAGCTTAGCAGATAGCTGTTGTATTTTCAGTTACTAGTATTATCCACGTAACCACAACCATATTTATCATAAAGTAATTATCTCTGTGTTAGAAGAACATTGGTACGTTTTATCCAGCTATTAGGGAACTTTAGTTATTGAATCTACATAACCATAACACTGGTAGGAGTGGCTGGCAAATGATCTTTTTAAATTTTTGTTGTATTGTTTCATGTCATTCTTTTCTTTCTTTCAGAAACAACTCTGTGCCAGCGATGAACCAGCTGCTACAGACACTCTAATACACCGAAGTGCCAAAGAAACTGGTACAGGCATGTGTATTCAAATACAGAGATATGCAAATAGGCGGAATACGGCACTGTGGTCGGCGACGCCTATATAAGGCAACAAGTGTTTGGATCAGTTGTTAGACCGGTTACTCCTGCTCTAATGGCAGGTTATCAAGATTTAAGTGAGTTTGAACGAGGTATTATAGTCGGCGCACAAGCGATGGGAAAAAGCATCTCTGGGATAGCGATTAAGTGGGGATTTTCCCATACGACTATGTCACGAGTGTACCATTAATATCAGGGTACTGGTAAAACATCAAAACTCCGACATCGCTGTGGCCAGAAAAAAGATCCTGCAAGAACGAGACCAAAGACGATTGAATACAATCGTTCAGTGTGACGGAGGAGCAACTCTTCCGCAAATTGCTGCAGATTTCAATGCTGGACCAAGTGTCAGCGTGTGAACCATTCGCCGGCCGCGGTGGTCTCGCGGTTCTAGGCGCGCAGTCCGGAACCGCGCGACTGCTACGATCGCAGGTTCGAATCCTGCCTCGGGCATGGATGTGTGTGATGTCCTTAGGTTAGTTAGGTTTAAGTAGTTCTAAGTTCTCGGGGACTGATGACTACAGCTGTATACTCAGAGCCATTTGAACCATTTTTTTTGTGAACCATTCAACGAAACATCATTGATACGGCCTTTCGGAGCCACTCATGTGACTGCACGACACAAAACTTTACGCCTAGTGTGGACCCATCAACACCAACATTGAACTGTGGGTGACTGGAAAAGTGATGGCTGGTCAGACGAGTCTCATTTCAGATTGTGTCGAGCAGATGGACATGTACAGGTATGGAGACATCATGGATCCATGGACCCTGCATGACAGCAAGGGGCTGTTCAAGCTGGTGGAGGCTCTATAATGGTGTGGGGCGTCTCCAGTTTGAGTGATATGGGACTCCTGATACATCTAGATACGATTCTGACAGGTGAAATGTATGCAAGCATCCTGTCTGATCACCTGTATTCATTCATGTCCATGTGCATTCCAACGGACTTGGGCAATTTCAGCAGGACAATGCTACACCCCATACATCAAGAATTGCTACAGAGTGGCTCCAGGAACACTCTTCTGTGCTTAAACACTTCCGATGGCCACCAAGCTCCAGAAGAGATCTCCACCCCTTCGTACTCTTACGGATTCGTGGACAGCCCTGCAGAATTCATGGTGTCAATTCCCTCCAGCACTACTTCAGACATTATTTGAGTCCATGCCACGTCGTGTTGTGTCACTTCTGCATGCTCACGGGGTCCTACACAATTTCAGGCAGGTGTACCGGTTTCTTTGGCATTTCAGTGTATTTTGCTTCTGGCGATTTCTTTCTGTCCATTGGAGACTTAATTGGTGTTGGCAAGAAGACAGTCATCACGACTATTACAAGGATGTGTATGACTCTGGACAACATACACAAGAGACATTTTTCATTATTTCAGTACTCTGATGTAATTAAAAGAAAAGAACCACATGTATATAGATTAATTTCTATTTATTCTGAAAGCATTTGTTTCAATATTTATTTTCTGATCCTAATTTTGAGCTTTATGATCTTTTTTAACCAATACAGTTTTTTTTCCTTCTCTGGTTCTTGTCAAGAGACTTTTGAAGAATCAATCTGCAATACTACTAATTCTTTCACACTTGAGAACAGCTGTTTTTGCTTCTATTTACGTGTCTACTTACAATCCGCCATCTACCATGCAGCTACATTTGATGGAATATTAGAGTGTAGAAATGTTGGATCTGGATCAAATTGACTGTGGCGTCCTCCTGTCGACAACTTCGTCAATCGCATATTTTATTGTGCGCAATTTGGAACTTCATTCCACATGTGCACCACAAATCTGTAGCCACTGCTGCCTTTTCTGCGCATAAAATTTACGTGTTTCTTTAATAAAAATAATAATCATACATCTATTGTAGCTGCTCAGTCGATTTATGTGGAGTTGTTTGCGAATGGAAACTGTTCCATCTTTTTTCCTACACATTATTCGGAAGTCTAGTAAGATCTCTTACAGTCAGATATCAAATACCAGATCAATTAACTAATTTAAAAATAAATCGTTACACATATAAGTACCCTATCAAATTAATTAAATGTTTTACACTAATATTTTCATTGAATGAGACAGCAGCAATTATCGTGTTTTTTACTATACTCTTGAGCTAAATTACAGTACCTAACAGCCTCAAAGTGTCCTCAAGCGAAAAGTTTTGCAATAAGGAACGCTTATCACTCATGTTTGACACGCTGTTTATTCCAGACGACGACTAAATAAATGTGAAATGACGTACACGAAAATAGCCCGAGTGTTCTTGAGTTTTTGCCAACTTAAGTGGACGTGAACTGTATTCCGCTAATACACCACTGGCCATTAAAAGTGCTACACCTAGAAGAAATGCAGATGATAAACGGGTATTCATTGGACAAATATACTCTACTAGAACTGACATGTGATTACATTTTCACTCAGTTTTTGTGCATAGATCCTGAGAAATCAGTACCCAGAACAACCACCTCTGGCTGTAATAACAGCCTTGATACTCCTGGGCATTGAGTCAAACAGAGCTTGGGTGGCATGTTCAGGTACAGCTGCCCATGCAGCTTCAACACGATACCACAGTTCATCAAGAGCAGTGACTGGCGTATTGTGACGAGCTAGTTGCTCGGCCACCAATGAGAAGACGTTTTCAACTGGTGAGAGATCTGGAAAATGTGCTGAACAGGGCAGCATTCGAACATTTTCTGTATCCAGAAAGGCCCGTACAGGACGTGCAACATGCGGTCGTGCATTATCCTGCTGAAGTGTAGGGTTTCGCAGGGATCGAATGAAGGGTAGAGCCACGGGTCGTAACACATCTGAAATGTAACGTCCACTGTTCAAAGTGCCGTCAATGCGAACAAGAGGTGACCGAGACGTGCAACCAATGGCACCCCATATGGCGATGACGAATACACGCTTCCAGTGTGCGTTCACCGCGATGTCGCCAAACGCGCATGAGACCATCTTGATGCTGTAAACAGAACCTGGATTCATCCGAAAAAATGACGTTTTGCTACTCGTGCACCCAGGATCATCATTGAGTACACCATTGCAGGCGATACTGTATGTGATGCAGCGTCAAGGGTAACCGCAGCCATGGTCTCCGAGCTGACAGTCCATGCTGCTGCAAACGTCGTCGAACTGTTCGTGCAGATGGTTGTTCCCTTCAAATGTCCCCATCTGTTGACTCAGGGATCGAGATGTGGCTGCACGGTCTGTTACCGCGATGTGGATAAGATGCCTGTCATCTCTACTGCTTGTGATACGAAGCCGTTGGGATCCAGCACAGCGTTCCGTACTACCCTCCTGGACCCACCGATTCCATATCCTGCTAACAGTCATTGGATCTCACCAACGCGAGCAGCGATGTCGCGATACGATAAACCGCAATCGCGATAGACTACAATCCGACCTTTATTAAAGTCCGAAACGTGATGGTACGCATTTCTCCTCCTATCACGAGGCCTCACAACAACGTTTCACCAGGCAACGCCGATCAACTGCTGTTTGTGTATGAGAAATCGGTTGGAAATTTTCTTCATGTCAGCACTTTGTAGGTGTCGCCACCGGTACCAACCTTGTGTGAATGCTCTGAAAAGCTAATCATTTTCATATCGCAGCATCTTCTTCCTGTCGGTTAAATTTCGCGTCTGTAGCACCTAATGTTCGTGGTTTAGCAATTTTAATGGCCAGTAGTGTACTCAAAGCTGGGCTCACGCAACAAAAGTGTCATCACAGCTAGTGGCCTTAATCAGTTGCACATGTGAACTCCCAGTTTTTAGTGGCGCAACTTAAGAGATGCAACTTTTGTCTTGCCACAAAAAGTTCAGCTTGGTTGTACTGTACTCTGTTGCGCCATTTTCCTGTCACCCTCTGGTCCTTGGCGGCAGTATTTCAAAACATTAGTGTTTGTCGCAGTTATCGTGCAGTAAATGCTGCTGTACGCCACCTGGTTTCAGTTTATTTTTGTTTTATTTCTGAAAAAAGTGAAAGCAGTGGTCGAATGGTACTCTGTCGCAGCTTCTAAAACTACTAAAATAGCTGTCTACGTCTAAATATCTGCAGCCGGGAGTGTTTGTGTGTGTCTATGTGTGTGTGTGTGTGTGTGTGTGTGTGTGTGTGTGTGTGTTTGTGTTGATTGGCTGATTCAGAGGAGGGGACCAAACAGCAAGGTCATCGGTCTCATCGGATTAGGGAAGGACGGGGAAGGAAACTGGCAGTGCCTTTTCAAAGGAACCATTCCGCCATTTATCTTACGAGATTTAGCGGAATCATGGAAAACCTAAATCAGGATGGCCATCGCGGATTTGAACGGTCGTCCTCAGGAGTGCAAGTTCAGTGTCCTAACCACTGTGCCAGTTCTCTCAATGTGCACGCACACATGCAAACCATGGACATATCCCACGAAGAAATATGTAAATCAACTTAACATGTGTAACAAAAAAAGCGAGTCGTATAAACTTTGTAATTTGTTAGACCAAATATTGTATAAATTGTGGATTATATGCAGAAAATAACTTACGTTATGTGGCAGCTGTTAAATTAAAAGTTATTGTTCGAAATGCCTACATCAACGAATACAGTAAGAGTCTAAAATCTGGGAAGAGAGGCATGTCTGCAGATGATATTTATATGCCAGCTATTGGTTAGTTTGCCATTACAGACAGCATTTTCTTTTCTTAGTGTTATTTCTTTTATAAATGTGTTCCCCTGATTTATCCCTGTGCAAAATCTGTTTTTGATCCAGCATTTGGGTTTTGTCTTCCTTGTTTTTAATTGTTGTCACAGGTCTGAGGCCATAACCTACCCTATAACGTTCTTACCCGCGCATATGGTTTCATTTGGCGCCATATTGAAAGCTGTGCAACTACGTTCAATTTATGTCGCCTTGTGTTAACGGTAGCTCTCGATGGCACTACACTAAAACTGTGGCGCCACATTAGACGCGTGTGTGAACCTTGTGTAACACATGAATATCATGGCGACATACAAATTTACCCATGGTTAGCCTATTCCTCGATTACTAGCCCTGGACTTATCCCGAGATTGTACAGCTAGCCCTAGTGGAACTTGGGCATCAACTTGGTGGCATTTTGCCAGTGCAGTGCAACAAATTTTTACTTACCTTCTCGTTCCCAACTCACAGAAAGAATTTTTCAAGAGTTTTTATGGATTTATTTGTACAGTGAGGTACTACATACCACTTAAAATCAATTTTCCGGTTTGTAAATTATCACACAAGGAATTACTGTGAATAAGCATTACGACAGCAGAAGCAACGAGCTAGTTAGCTCGAATAGAGCGTTTTAGAAGACTGTTGCGACTGTCAGTCGTCATGGATCGTAAGCTCTATAATCAGAGACGGTTGTGTAAGAGCACATGAACACCCTAACTTTCGACACCTTGCAGATTTACTGGTTATTTTTGTTTGAATGCTGTTAAACGTAACATAGATGCAGCAATCTGAAATACACAGCACTATAGATGTACCGCACTGTGCTACGTTGCTTCCCTAGTTGAAACTTGGAATCAGGGTCTAAGAAAAACTTCATTTTCTCAATGAGATATAGTATATTAAGGTCTCAATTTTATCATACAATGACCCATCTGAGCTGCTGAGAACTATAAACCACATCAATCGTGAGACAGTAGTGTTTATTCACGCTTCTGACATCTGTTGATCTTATATTTTTGTATTTTCTTTTATTTTATTTCATTTCATGTTCCATAGATCCTGGTAGCGAGTGAATCGCAAAGATATGGGATGTGTCAGATTCTACATAGTTAAAAAATAACTTGTTTAAGTACTTGTTTAAATACAATATAAAGATACAATGTAAATAAAACTCCTGGGCATTGATTCAAGCAGAGCTTGGGTGGCATGTTCAGGTACAGCTGCCCATGCAGCTTCAACACGATACCACAGTTCATCAAGAGCAGTGACTGGCGCATTGTGACGAGCCAGTTGCTCGGCCACCAATGACCAGACGTTTTCAACTGGTGAGAAATCTGGAGAATGTGCTGAACAGGGCAGTATTCGAACATTTTCTGTATCCAGAAAGGCCCGTACAGGACGTGCAACATGCGGTCGTGCATTATCCTGCTGAATTGTAGGGTTTCGCAGGGATCGAATGAAGGGTAGAGCCACGGGTTGTAACACATCTGAAATGTAACGTCCACTGTTCAAAGTGCCGTCAATGCGAACAAGAGGTGACCGAGACGTGCAACCAATGGCACCCCATACCATCACAGCGGGTGATACGCCAGTATGGCGATGACGAATACACGCTTCCAGTTTATTTCATTTCATGTTCCATAGATCCTGGTAGCAAGTGAATCACAAAGATATGGAATGTGTCAGATTCTACATAGTTCAAAAATACCTTGTCTAAATACAATATAAAGATACAATGTAAATAAAACTCAACTAAACAACAGCACAATCAAGTAACAGAAAATTTTGTTTCACATGTTTTGGATGAGTAATATACTTATGATATGGAATGTGTCAGATTGTACTCAGTTGAAATATATCTTACAGAAATAAAAGATACAATGTAAATAAGATATCAGCTAAACAACAGCACATTCAGTTAACAGAACATTTTTGTTTCATATGTTAAGGATGTGTAATATACACAGGATTGAAGATAAACTGAATATTCCAAAGGAACTACAGGAATACCAATAAATAATTGTCATATGCCTATGATAGTACTCAATAAAATTAATTATACCAAGTTTACAACACCTACAAATTTAGTGATTATATACATTTTCTTTCACATATTCGTGAACTGTATAAAAAGATTTCTCTATCAGGTACTCCTTGAGAGTTTGTTTAATGTTGGCAAACTTTTGTGAAGGCATTTGATGTGTTGTGGGAGAGCATTAAACAGCTTAATGCTGTAGTAATAAGCTCCTTTTTGAACCATAGTGAGACTTTTCAGCTCATTGTGCAGACTGTTATTGGTTTCTGTGTTATAGTGATGAAATTTGCTGTTATTGTGGTAAGATAGAATGGTTTATACAGACAACGGTCAACAAGGAAAAGATATATTGCGAGGAGGTGATAAGGATCCCCATCTTTCAAAACAAGTGCCTGCAAGAGTGCCTGTGATGGACACCACTCATTATTCTAATGGCTTTTTTTGTGCAGTAGCACCACATTTCGAAAGCTTCTATTCTCTTCTTGTCTAAGCCATTTATTGTCCATTTCACTTCCATACATGGCTACACTCCATACAAATACTTACAGAAACGACTTCCTGACAATTATATCTATACTAGATGTTAACAAATTTCTTTTCTTCAGAAACGCATTCCTTGCCATTGCCAGTCTACATTTTATATCCTCTCTACAACGACGACCACCAGTTATTTTGCTCCCCAAATAGCAAAACTCATCTACTGCTTTAAGTGTCTCATTTCCCAATCTAATTCCCTCAGCATCACCTGACTTAATTCGACTACATTCCATTGTCCTCGTTTTGCTTTTGTTGATGTTCATCTTATATCCCCCTTTCAAGACACTGTCCATTCCGTTCAACAGCTCTTCCAAGTCCTTTGCTGTCTCTGACAGAATTACAATGTCATCGGCGAACCTCAAAGTTTTTATTTCTTCTCCATGCATTTTAATACCTACTCCGAATTTTTCTTTTGTTTCCTTCACTGCTTGCTCAATATACAGATTGAATAAAATCGGGGAGAGGCTACAACCCTGTCTTACTCCCTTCCCAACCACTGCTTCCCTTTCACACTCCTCGACTCTTATAACTGCCATCTGGTTTAGGTACAAATTGTAAATAGCCCTTTGCTCCCTGTAATTTACCCCTGCCACTTTCAGAATTTGGAAAATTATTCGGGACAACATTGTCAAAAGCTTTCTCTAAGTCTACAAATGCTAAAAATGTGGGTTTGCCTTTCCTTAATCCTACTTCTAAGATAAGTCATCAGGTCAGTATTGCCTCACGTGTTCCAACATTTCTACGGAATCGAAACTGAGCTTCCCCGAGATCGGCTTCTACCAGTTTTTCCACTCATTTGTAAAGAATTCGCGTTAGTATTTTGCAGCTGTGACTTATTAAACTGATAGTTCGGTAATTTTCACATCTGTCAACACCTTCTTTCTTTGGGATTCGAATTATTATATTCTTCTTGAAGTCTGAGGGTATTTCTCCTATCTCGTACATCTTGCTCACCAGATGGTAGAGTTTTGTCAGGACTGGATCCACTTAGGCCGTCAGTAGTTCCAATGGAATGTTGTCTGTTCCCGGGGCCTTGTTTCGACTCAGGTCTTTCAGTGCTCTGTCAAACTCTTCACGCAGTATCGTATCTTCCATTTCATCTTCATCTACATCATCTTCCATTTCCATAATATAGTCCTCAAGTACATCGCCCTTGTATATATCCTCGATATACTCCTTCCACCTTTCTGCTTTCCCTTCTTTGTTTAGAACTGGGTTTCCATCTGAGCTGTTGATTTTCATACAAGTGGCTCTCTTTTCTCCAAAGGTCTCTTTAATTTTCCTGTAGGCAGTATCTATCTTACCCCTAGTGAGATAAGCCTCTACATCCTTACATTTGTCCTCTAGCCATCCCTGCTTAGCCATTTTGCAGTTCCTATCGATCTCATTTTTCCTTTTTGCCTGCTTCATTTACTGCATTTTTATATTTTCTCCTTTCGTCAATTAAATTCAATATTTCTTCTGTTACCCAAGGATTTCTACTAGCCCTTCAGTATTTCATCTCTCGAAGCTACCCATTCTTCTTCTACTGCATTTCTTCCCCCCATTCTTATCAATCGTGTCCTAATGCTCTCTCTGAAACACACTAAAACCTCTGGCTCTTTCAATTTATCCAGGTCCCATCTCCTTAAATTCCCACCTTTTTGCAGTTTCTTCAGTTTAATCTACAGTTTACAACCAATAGATTGTGGTCAGAGTCCACATCTGCCCCTCGAAACGTTTTACAATTTAAAACCTGATTCCTAAATCTCTGTCTTACCATTATATAATCTATCTCATACCTTTTAGTATCTCCAGGGTTCTTCCATGTATACAACCGTCTTTTATGATTCTTAAACCAAGTGTTAGCTATGATTAAGTTATGCTCTGTGCAAAATTCTACTGTAATTAGGCTGTTTAGGTTTTTTTTTATTAGTAACGCCGCCGCCACGTAGCGCTCTGTATGAAAATCACTGACTGTGCCGTGTGCAGTGTGTGGCTGGTTCGCATTGTTGTCTGCCATTGTAGTGTTGGGCAGCGGCAGCTGGATGCTAACAGCGCGTAGCGCTGCGCAGTTGGAGGTGAGCCGCCAGCAGTGCTGGACGTGGGGAGAGAGAGGGCGGAGTTTTGAAATTTGTAAGACTGGATGTCATAAACTGATACATATATTATGACTGTTAAGGTAAATACATTGTTTGTTCTCTATTAAAATCTTTCATTTGCTAACTGTGCCTATCAGTAGTTAGTGACTTCCGTAGTTTGAATCTTTTATTTAGCTGGCAGTAGTGGCGCTCGCTGTACTGTAGTAGTTCGAGTAACGATGATTTTTGGTGAGGTAAGTGATTTGCGAAAGGTATAGGTTAATGTTAGTCAGGGCCATACTTTTGTAGGGATTATTGAAAGTCAGATTGCGTTGCGCTAAAAATATTGTGTGTCAGTTTAAGAACAGTCGTGTACAATTTTTCTAAGGGGACGTTTCACTACCAGACGGTTTCCTCTTTCATTTCTTACCCCCAATCCATATTCACCTACTATGTTTCCTTCTCTCCCTTTTTCTACTCTCAAATTCCAGTCACCCATGACTATTAAATTTTCGTCTCCCTTCACTACCTGAATAATTTCTTTTATCTCATCATACATTTCATCAATTTCGTCATCATCTGCAGAGCTAGTTGGCACATAAACTTGTACTACTGTAGTAGGCATGGGCTTTGTGTCTATCTTGGCCACAATAATGCGTTCACTATGCTGTTTGTAGTAGCTTACCCGCATTCCTATTTTCCTATTCATTATTAAACCTACTCCTGCATTACCCCTATTTGATTTTGTATTTATAATCCTGTATTCACCTGACCAAAAGTCTTGTTCCTCCTGCCACCGAACTTCACTAATTCCCACTATATCTAACTTTAACCTATCCATTTCCCTTTTTAAATTTTCTAACCTACCTGCCCGATTAAGGGATCTGACATTCCACGCTCCGATCCGTAGAACGCCAGTTTTCTTTCTCCTGATAACGACATCCTCCTGAGTAGTCCCCGCCCGGAGATCCGAATGGGGGACTATTTTACCTCCGGAATATTTTACCCAAGAGGACACTATCATCATTGGAGCATAAAGTAAAGAAAGTTTTTCAATAATTTTTGAAAATATGGTTGAAAGAGAGATTGGGTGATAGTTGGTAACACTGGTTTTCTCACCTTTTTTTAAAGAATGGTATCACTACAGCTAGTTTTAGCCTGTTGGGAACTGTTCCATCTTGCAGAGATGTATTGAATATGTTGCAAAAGACTGGATATATATATTTATAGCAATATTTCACTATTTTACAGGAAATATTGTCTACATCAACAGACTTTTTATTTGTTTAATGAGGTAATAATTCTATCAGTCTGTTTTACTGTAAAATGAGGATAATTGTGGGGGTCTATTACTGATAGCTTTTGGTAGCAGAGCCAGTGACTTGTCAATAGAACCTTTACAGCCTGTCTTCTCTGCTGCTAACAAAAAGGACCGTTTGAAGATTTCTGCAACCATTTCCGGTTTCTTTACAATATTGGTACCTTGTTTAATTTCAATGGGTGTCCTGTTCCCCATTTTTTGCCGGTTTCCCACTTTATTACGTTCCAAATTGTTTTTATTTTGTTGTCGACTTATCAATTTCAGACTTAATGCACATATTGTTTGACTTATTTATTACCTTCTGTAGGATTCTACAATAAAGTTTGTAGTGTTGACGTTTCTTTGGATCATTACAAGTTCTGAGGGAATAGTAGAACTTCCTTTTTGTCCTGCAGGATATTTTTATTTCTGCAGTGATCCATGACTTAATGCCAGTGCTTACATGACTGTTTCTAATTATTTTTTTGGGAAATGTGGCTTCAAAGATAGACATAAATTCATTCAGAAATGTATTATACTTTTTGTTCAAATCTGTTTCATTGAAAACGGGACTCCAGTCTATTACTTGCAGGCTGTCGTTAAAATTTTGGGGGGTTTCATCATTTACTATCCTAAAAGATTTCCAAGAATTTTAAGAACTGTTGCTCAGATTGATGTCAGTGAGAGTAAGCAATTGCCCAACATGATCAGAAAGGCCAAGAATTGGACACTCACTGATATGTTGACTCTTGACTTATTGTAGATATATTGTCAATCAGACTTTGACAGTACTTAGTAACTCTAGTTGGAAGATTTACTGCTGTCATCATTTTATAAGAATCAACTAGATCTTCTAGATCTGCTTGACCATTGAAACTTCCTGGCAGATTAAAATTGTGTGTCAGACCGAGACTCAGACTCTGCTTTACCATTGCTTTCATTTAGGAAACCTACATTGAAATCACCTGTAATTATTAGATCCTTAGAATTTGAGTACACTAACAATAAGACAAACCTAACTGCCTGAGGAACACCTTTACGTTCCCTCAGGGACCTCTATGTAATGTTAACACTACAACTGTATCACTTAACATTAATTTTTACGCCACATATTTCAATATCTTGTTCAATACAGTGACTCTTTAAATTCAAGGTTCTATATGATATGTCATTCTTTAAAGTAAATTACTACTCCACAATTCTGCATGATAGATCTACAGTAATGTGCTGCTAGACAGTAACCACTGAGCTGTAACATTTCAACATATCTCATGTGGTGTTCACTCAAGCATAAAACATTGGCATCCCTTATCTCTTGTGGGCCATCTAAAAGAAAAGAAATTTCGTTAACTTTGTTTATAAGTCCTCATACATTATGGTTAAAAATTGTCATAGCTTTGGTTTTTGCTGAAAGTGACTGCTTTCACCTAATAACGTAAACAATAGGCTCATTGTTAACTGTTTTTCTGAAATTCTGAGCCTGAAAGTAGGTCTGATGTGATTGCTGGAGACATTTAATGGGAATAGACACCGAGTGAGGAGATATTTTGTTGATTTCTTTCATGATTGCTGCATTTACCTAAGATTTGTTTACCTGACCTGTTAAGGTCAAATCTCTTTGAAAATTAATTGTATCTACAACACAAGTATCGCTAAATTGTTTACAAGTCTTTACTAATTTAGATTTCGTTTGAGAGACAGCTTCATTTACACAGAATTGTGGGATTAAGTCGCGTCTCTTTGGAATGTTCACACTAAATACCTTAGAATGCTGAAGCGCCGTTAATTTCTCCTTAAGTGATCGTGTAACTTCAAGGTTTATCTTACTCTAGGCCCACGTTGTATGTACACACATTAAAAAAGTTTTACATGACCTCGGTTCCGAGGGTTCCGGAACCTGTAAAAAAAATTGGAACAGAGATCAACTTAAAGATCATTTCCGTCCTTCTTACTGCTCATGAAAAGCACACAATGCAAGTTGTACCACCACACAGCGAGACCTTCAGAGGTGATGGTTCAGATTGCTGTACACGCCAGTATCACTAATACCCAGTAGCTCGTCCTCTTGCATTGATGCAAGCCAGAATTCGTCGTGGCATACTATCCACAAGCTCATCAAGGCACTGTTGGTCCTGATTGTCCCACTCCACAACGGCCATTGGGCGTAGATCCCTCAGAGTGGGTGGTGGGTCACGTCGTCCATAAACAGCCGTTTTCAATCTATCCCAGGCATGTACGATAGGGTCCATGTCTGGACAACATACTGGCCACTACAGTCGAGCGATTTCGTTATCCTGAAGCAAATCATTCACTAGATGTGAACGATGAGAGCGCAAATTGTGGTCTATGAAGACGAATGCCTCGCCAATATGTTGCCGATATGTTTGCTATCGGGCGGAGTATTCACGTACCCCGTTATGGCGCCTTCCATGACCACCAGCGGAGTACATTGGCCCGACATAAAAATGCTACCCCTAAACATCAGGGAAACTCCACCTTGCTGCACTCGCTGAACAGTGTGTCTAAACCGTTTACCCTGACTGGGTTGCGTCCAAACTCGTCTCCGACGATTTTCTGGTTGAAGGCATATGCAAGACTCCTCGGTGAAGAGAACGTGATGCCAATCCTCAGCGGTCCATTTGGCATGTTGTTGGGCCCATCTGTACTGTGCTGCATGGTGTCGTGGTTGCAAAGATGGACCTCGCCATGGACGTTGGGAGTGAAGTTGCGCATCATGCAGCTTATTGCACACAGTTTGAGTCGTGACACGACGACCTGTGGCTGCACGAAAAGCATTATTCAACATGGTGGCGTTGGTGTCAGGGTTCCTCCGAGCCATAATCCGTAGGTAGCAGTCATCCACTGCAGTGCAGCCCTTGGGCAACATTGCTTTGGTTCACTCTTAGACGCCTGCACACTTCCCTTGTTGAGAGTCCTTCCTGGCACAAAGTAACATACGGACGTGATCGAACCGCGGTATTGACCGTCTAGTCATGGTTGAACCACACACAACACGAGCCGTGTACCTCCTTCCTGATGGAATGACTGCAACTGATTGGTTGTCAGACCCCCTCCGTCTAATAGGCCCTCCTCATGCATTGTTGTTTACATCTTTGGGCAGGTTTAGTGGCACCTCTGAACAATCAAAGGAACTGTGTCTGTGACAAAATATCTACAGTAAACGTCTATCTTCAGGAGTTCAAGGTACCGGGGTGATGCAAAACTTTTTTTGATGTGTGTATATCTGGACGATCACGAAAAGCTGTCTCACTGGTTTCTCTGATATTCATTTAATATCGCAGGGTCGAAGACATTGTGTCTTTTGCCCTTATGGCTCTCAGAGCCTCCAGTCAAGTGGCTTTGTTGTTAAATAGTACTACTTGAATTTAATAATATCCGCAAACAGCAGTTTATGTTTAGAGATCGTTCTTTACTGTGCAGCAATCGGCTTTCATGTGCAGTGTTAACTTGAATTCTGTTGAACCTGTATTAAACGCTAAAAGAAAAGAAAACAACCAGGAAAAGTTAGCCGCAAATGAAGTAGAGCCCCCCAGACCAGATCTGTTGTCCTAGAAAGTGACGAAATCAAATAAATGTAACTACAAGCAAACATTTAACATATAAGCGTATAATAAGCGTAAGTTGTTGTGTGGCTGCAACGTAAGAATGCCTGACTTTCAGCCCTGAAGCTAATTCGATAACTAATAAGTGAATTAGGGACCTTTTACATTAGTCCAAAAATAATAAAAAAAGCACGAAAACTGCCACTTACATAAAAATGAGAACAGAGTGTAGCGAAAGCTTAAACTATATTTCGTACTTGCCACAAACTTTACTTAATTACGTACAAAACAACAAACTTCCACAAAACAATTCTTTTTTCGTACTAGATATGCATATTATTATTTTTATTATTGACAGCTGCTGAAGTTGTATAAATGTGTTAATAAACATAGCTGTTATATGGCAGATGCTGTTAATTTCGCACTCTCATATTTATCTGAATTTGAAAATTTGTGAACACCCAGAGTGTATACCCATGAGCTGCGACTGTCTATAATACTAGCTCCCTAAATGCAAACGCCGAAAGACATACACCACATTGATCTTTATTTAGTTATCTGTCTCAAACTCTTGTGTTTACATCAATGAAATATTTAAATATTTAGGTTACATTTATTCTTGGACTTATGAACTGAAATAAGATTTTATTTTAAGAGCAAAGTCTTTGATTTTTGGGCACCGATCTTGTCGCATAATTAAAACATTTCGGCATCTGTTTCTGTTCTAGGAGGCTATGGACGTTTTGGTTGTGTATGAAATATCACTGGGTTGTGCCTGTCTAACTTGAGAACGAACTAGAGGTTTACGTGAAGTTGAGGGATTGGAGTTGTGTGCGTGTTTTCTGTGTATAAGCTTGTGTTTGGTGTTTTATGTATACGTTATTAGTCCCTAAAAATGAGTGTAAGAGTTAAATTGTCATTTTTGTGAGAAGCTTCTGGTGGTTTGTTTCCTAGGTTTTGTAAAATGTTGTGGATTTTTCTTAAATAAGTGTGCAAATTACGGGTTGACCTAGGAAGTCTCTTCTTTTTGTGTTGGGGACCTATCTGCCAGCACCTGGAATTACACAGAAAACTTTGTTCTGGAGACATTGCAGTCGGGATAGTGCTGTATCTGACGCCATAGACTATACCTCCGAGCCGTACAGGATGAGTGGAGTATGAGCTGGCGCCAAAGGAGGAGTTTACGCTGGATGGTTATGTTGTCACCTTTCAACAGGCGATATAGCCTACAGAAGAGGGCGCAGCCCTTGTTTGCTGAGGTGGTGAAGTGCCTGTTCCATGTTAGGTGCCGATCCATTTCGAGTTCCAGGTAAATAACTGCATTTCTCCAAGTTAACCCTCTACCGTCAGTGGTGAGTTGACGACCTGGGAGATTGATTTTAGGGTGAAATAGATCGCCTGTCACTTTTTAGTGTTGATCTTTACTTCCCAGCAGTTTGCACGACTGCGTTATCTTATCGAGATATTGCTGGAGGTGGCGGTGTATAAGGAGGAAGCTGTGACTGCTTCTGTATGAGGCGGTGTCATGCACATAGAGAGCAATCTCTCTGCCAATCTGCCTTGGGATGTCATTCGTATATATGGTATAATGGATGAGACCTACAACCGAAACTTGCGGGACTCCTGCCACAATCCGTCGTGTTTGGCTGGACTTGTCTTCGTTCCTTACGAAGAACTGACGTCCTGTAAGGAAAGAGTCAGTGACCCAGGTGATGTGAACTGGGCACCCTGTCTGATCTAGTTTGTAGATTAGTCCATCATGCCAAGTGCTGTCAAATGCTTTTTCTATGTCCAGGAACACTGTTCCTGTTGCTTCTCTCCTTGCCCTCACCAGACAAATGTGTTTTACCAAGTGAAGGGATTGTTGGATAGTGGAATGTTCAGCGCCGAATTCAAACTGTTGAGGCATACGGATATTGTTTTCAGTCAGGAACTGACAGACGTGCGAAATAAATAAATAAAAATAATTTATTGATTTTTTGAAAGGAAAAAATAGGGATATGGAACTTTAACTTTAGAATTTTTAAGGCTTTTTTATGGACTGTATTGACTGGCTTTAATGCAGACAAACTCAGCGCTACGTGAAATTCGCCGTTAATATAATTTATAATTCCGATTAATAATATTTTTGAATTCTGCATCATTGCTGATTTATTCAGGGTTCTCACCTTAAACGTAGAATTAGTCCTTCTCCCACAATACTAATTCATTAGTCGCCATCGATGTTCTTCTCTTTGTTGACCGTGTGTATCTTCCTAAGTCGGCATTGGTTTCCTTCACAAAGAAGGTGGAAACAAAGAAATACAATGCTATGTCGCTTTAAATAATTCTCGTGAAAGTTAGATACTTTTCAGTATTTTTTATTATCAAGACAATAAGACTATGTTCGTCTCACAGATCATAAATACTAACAAGATGGCTGACTTTCAGCACACATCAAGATTTACGTCCATTCCATACAAGGTAACAAGCGAGAGTTTTTCTCCTTCTTGGAGTATGAACCAAAAGTGAATCAAATATGGACATTGCAGAGATTATTTTCTACATTCCTCTCAATTTAATCTTTGGCGCAGAATTTAAAGTATTGTATCTCTCTGTGTCGTATTATGTCATTACACAGAAGGGTGAAAGGATTATTAATTCGAGGATTTTACTCAGGCCAGTTGAGAGAGAAATAGGCCTGTAGCTTTTGGGAAGGAACAGGCTTTTATTGGGTTTGGATAGGCTGATGACCTTTGCAGTTTTCACGCTGAGGGGAAGTAAGTGAGTTTCAAGCAGGCATTATAAACGCTTGCTAGGTAGGATATGGCGGGAGGGGGAAGGAGTTTTAGAAGTGGGGAGTGGACGCAGTCTGGGCCAGGATCTTCGTGATTACCCTGCCACTTGATGAATGCACATATTGTCAGCTCGTTAACTGGCATGAATTCTATCATTTGCCACTTATTTATTATCTGAGTCACTCATCCAATAACTATTCTCTCCTTCCTATCGTTAACGGCATCGTGGATGACGTGAGTTTGGAATGGTGACTCCAATGATTCTGCCATTAAACCACCATTTCTTGCTCGTCATTTGCAAGACCGTTCTCTCTGTGGATTGGCTTGTTTTCTCTGGATGGACCTTTCCACAGCCAGGTTATTTTCTAGATATGTTTGCTTCGGCGGGTCTTAGTTTCTCCTCCCAGCAGCAGCTGCTGTGCTCTTGTAAACTTTGTCTCACCTGGTCCTCTAGACTCCGCAGCAGGCAGTGGCGTTGCCTCAGCCTACGCCTCCTGCGTTTGGCGACTAGGAGGTCCAGCTCGTTGTGCACTGTGGCTGCCGCATCGAGATCCAAGTTTTTCACTACAAAGATATCTAAAATTTCATAATTTCTGTCCGCTTTTCCAGGAATGTGGGTGGGCTCATCTGGGGGAATGACACTAATGGTGGCGCGCCCGTAGATGAACCCCCACAAATTCCTGCCATCTGCGTTCTTGGGACGGCAGGTCGAGGCTCTATGTTTCGAATTTAGGTCTCCTCCCACCAATACACCACCCTCAACAGTGCCTGAAGGTCTTGTGCAGTGATACGTCATGTGGGGTGGGGAATGGTGGGCCGAAATAATTTACCAAAGGTTTTCGCCAGTTCTGATTTCTACACCCACAACCTTGATAGTTTGAGTCTGCGGAAGTTCCAAGGTGCGGAAGCACCATCTGCCTTTAACCAAAGCCGCTGTCCCGCCACCTGGGCGACCGACATGGTCGTACCGGTGGATGGAGTAATTTCTGACGGCGAATCGGTCGTAGGGCTTCAGGTGTGTTTCTGTCAGACACATAATATCGATGGCATCCCATTCTATATAGTCTTCCAAAACGATTTTCTTGGTTTTAACGCTGTTGGCGTTCCATGTTGCTATTTTTATTCTTTTGGACCTAGGGGGATCCATCAAAACATATCATTGCTCCTTCAGCAATGATTATAATTTTTGTTATGGCGTCATCTAAGAGCTTTGCCAAGATATCCTTAAATGTTTTGAACAGGATAATGAGGCTGAATCCTAAAGTAGTTGCTGCAGCTTTCTCCATCAAGAAACGTTGACAGTTGAGCGCTGGGGGAAGACTGAGGCAGTCTTCCAAATCAGGATTTTATAAGCATCTTTCCCAATATCGCGTTTGGTTGGTAACATAAACACTTCAATATCGATTCTGGAAATCCATTTCTAGTTGCCGGTTTTCCAATTACGCTATCGATTTTCGATCTCATGTAATCGCAACGGATTTTAAAACGTGCTTGGGCTGTCAAGTTTTGTCTTGTTAAAAATTTTCGGCTAATATGGACAGAGTGGCATTTCGTACTGTGAACAATTATTAGAAATATTAGATTGAAGCTTTTTACACCTCATCTATTTCAAGAGAAACAGCATTTGTGCTGACTAAATCAGAAACTATAACAGCTATTTTCCAGGTGTCATATTTAACTGGGCTAGCAAGTCCGCTTCGATCTTAACATGTAAACGTGACAGTGAAAAAAGGTTTCCGAAATTCGTTTTTCGGAAGATGTGTCGTATGTAAATGTAGTAATACATTGTGAAAAAAAATCCTATTGATCCTGTTACATTGGTAGTAAGCAAAGGATGTAGATGATTGATTCGATTGTCTAAAATCAACATTACACACAAACAAGTCAAAGTAGTTTAGCTTATCTATCTAAAATTAACTTATGAAAATTAAAGAATATAAGAACGATGTAAAGTAGAAGTGCCTTAAGATATTTGCAAATATGAGTTACTTCATTCCTAATCGATTGTGTAATTTATGAATTTTAAGTTGTTAATTCTTCCAGTGACATCGTTGTGCATTATAAATGAGATTAATTTAAGGACTATAAAGAATTGTGGCTGTTGCTGTGCTATTGCAAACATCTCAAGAAAATAGTCTCTTGCAATTATTTGTAGTGTCTGTCATCAGCCTAGACTTCTATGTAATTTTGTGTCATTCAAACCAGTTCTTTTCTTTCGCTTCTTCTTTGATAATGGTCATGTGTATGTTTGCCTAGTGTGGGCTTGCAGGAAATAAACGCTGTAGCGTTTTGTGGCTGTAATGTTTGTTCTTCAAGCTATATTAGTTATTTTTCCAAACTTAAAACTTCTCAGCGGAACTGCTCAGTGGATAATACACAGAAACAGCTTGCATCGATCTAACAAGAACAAAGCAATTTGGCTGCATCTAGGAATTACAGTCAAAATTGTTGTTTGTTTCACACATACTGTCTGAATTCTGAATGTAAATTCCAACTATGCTGTGGTTCCACTTTCTCTAAGCTCAAATTATTCTTTGTGAGTACGTTTTTTGGTTTTAGCTTTGGGTGACGTTTCTCACAGAGGAGTTTGGTTCTTCATATGATATTTGCCCAGATACTGAGTAAAGAATTCAGTCTAAGCTGTCTTCACCTAAATTTGCTGTGCAAGTACAGCTGAGGCCAATTCAGCAGATGCCTACTAATGTGTCTTGTAATTTTGTAGCTAAATTTACCAGCTTGTATCTTGTTAGATACTAATTTAACAGTCACTCCAGAAAGTATTAAAATTCCTCTGCACATGTGCATAACTTTTAAATGTATTGTAATTTCATAATTATGACCTAAAATTAATTTTTTTACAAATTGAAGAGATTACGGAACTGTACATGTATATTTCACTGCAGTGTAGCTAATGAAGCATTTTCCTTTTTGTTGTTGTAATATGTTAGCCATTGCTGCTGTTTGTTCTGTTATTCGATATTTCACGACTGAAATATTAATTTAATTTCACTGACCAAGTGCTGACAACAGGATGTGAGGGAGATTTAGGTGGAAACGTTTTAAATTTCTATTCTTATGGACACAACATTTGTAAAATTGAAAGTGAGGAATTAACACAAAAATAAAATCTGAAAGCCACTAATTTTTGTATAGATGGACAATAATATGAACAGCATAAATCAAGATTTCATGATGTTATCTGTGTTCATTTTCCATTAAAAAAGTTAAAAGTAAGTGTTAATATAAAATAAAGCAATTAACTCATACTGCTGGCTCTGTGGTGGCTTTGTGGCAGTCAATGTGTTAAATGTTACAGATGTAAATTTTAATGTCATAGACTCTTCCACTTAACTTACAATGAAGGAATGGAATTATGTACTTTAAAATGTTAAAAATATTATGCAGGGTCATGTTTATGAATAAATGAAGAACAGTAAGATAACAGATTAAATGTGAAACATTTAAGTTCAATATAGAAAAAGTTAGGCTTTTCCAAGTTTCTGTGATAGACTATTGTCAAATTTACTTGTATCATCCTTTTCTGCCCATACAAACGTATTCCCTTCTCTGTCTGGCAATTTAACTCATTTTTTCATGTTTTTTTTCCTGGCAGCTTGTGCAAGAAAAGTCTAATAATAACCCAGTGTTCATTAAAAAATGAAAATTTTTACTCCTACCACAGGCAATGAAATAATTTGAGCTTTTCTTCTTGGCCGCTTTGGCTCACATTAGATATGAACTGGAAGAGTGTGCCATTTCCATACCACAATCTTATTTAAACTGTATATTTCGTGATGTTGCAGAGTGTGAACTTGAGTGTTTGAAGGGATCTGGTATTATTACAATAAATCTTTACCTTGCCAGCATGACATTGTCATCTCCTCCATTGGAACTTCTGATATAATAACTTTCAGTTAGGGATTTTGTACATTTTACAAAAGATGTGCATTCAGACAAACTATCTTTACTAACTCTCACACACTGCCAAACATGTTGCTTTGATTTCACACAGAATACGTCAACAACTTCAAGATTTTTTCCATGGGGTATTTTTTCTGATTAAAAGTGCAAACACCTAGCTTCTTGTCTTGCAGATAATCAGATACTAGGGTACTGAAACTCGCCTGGTAACTGTGTAGGTCTTTGCTGTGTACATAGTGATTTGTTCTTTACTTCAGTGTGCACTCCTCACCTCATCTTTATGAACAACAAAAATCTCTCTGGAATTAATCTGGAGAGCACTATAGTGTTTCCTTCACAAAACACCATTGATGGGTGTTCACCACCACACTGGTGGACAAACAGCATCAGACTCTGCTGTGGCCTGTGGCAGTCACCATGTTAAATATAAAATTATGGGAGTAAATGAGTTAAATGAACTATTTTATCCCTTTTTCTAAAATGTAAAGAAGTGTTTTCCAATAATTGTCTGAATTTTTTTGGAGGTCTCTAAATGATTTACTGAAACAATAAAATAGCAAAGTAACATTTTGTACTAAATATAACGTATCAGAAGTCATGATTTTTGTCCACTTTGGGTAAATCTTCATCAGTCTTTTCAGTAAAAATATTAATTATTTCTCATTATGGTGTGAAACATTGTACAGTATCAGAAATTGTATATTATGTCTATTGAATTTATATACAGGAAGACAAATCTATTGCATTTCAACACTCAGCATGTAGATTTGGCTTTTCATGGAATTGCATTTGTAAATTAACACTGAACTACAAAAATGGGCAAATATATCCTTTACGTATTTAGGGAAAATGAATTGAAGAAAAGAAAATGATTTACTGTACTGATGGAAATGGAAATAAAAAATGTCATACACTCTTACATGTTATTCTATCAAAGGAAATGAGGGCACAACAAACAGAAATTAACAGAGGTTCCACTGCACCCCTGGCCGTCTTTGTTGTTGGCTGGTAATGGTCTGGAGTAGGGAGGGAGAGAAAGTGGGGAAACTGGAGGAAGTGAGGCCATGTAAAAGGCCCTGCAAATTTATTTTTCTGTAATAGAAGTTCCATTGCTGGGCATGGATTTGATAGTCATTTATCCTGAGCTGTGTTAATTTATTTCCAAACTTTGCAGACTTTTAACTTTCCATAGAGATGTCATACCTCTACAGACTTTTAGTTTTTCATGTCTAAACCACAGTCACTGAATGTAGAAAATGTGAAAGAAATCAGATGTTTCACTTAAAATGTATACCTTTTGTGTTGTTTATATAGAATGAACCATTAATATGTGTGTTCATAGCATCCCTAACAGAATTAACCAAAAATCCATTTCTCGAAGGTTTTAAATAAGTTAAAACCCCGAATACATGATTACTGTTGTAAAATATCATTATTGGCACACTTTCGAAAAGTACAGTGAGACTAGTGTGGTTTTAGCAATGAATGGAATGACTCTTCACACAAAAGTCATGTTCAGACTGGAAAGGATCCATCCAGTACTTTTTAGAATCAGTTTCAAGTGCACAAATCGCACACTTCAATGTTTCTTTTGCCTTCCTCATGAATATTTTGTTGGTGGTGTTGTAAATTACTTTAAGTAGAGTCCTTATCGCATAAGTAGCACCGATAGGTAGACGAAGGTTCGTTATTTTCAACAAGAGGCATTATGTCGCTCAACTACTGTGGGTTTCCTGAGGAAATATGCTGCTTCAGAGGCCTACGGTAACTGTACCTCGTTTCCTCAAATGTCACATTTAAAAGCACTCATTTCAAAACACTGTTACAACAGCGAAAACGCCGCAAAAGGCACAAAGGAAATGCGGAAAAAAGGAAATGCTGGGGTCTAGTTAAGCAGGGACAACCTGTCAGCTTTGAACAATGACGTCGTACATTACTCATAGATAATAATGTCTTCACTTTCAGCCATAGATGATAAAACAGTTCTGTGTTCCAGACAAGCGCTATCACTGTACATTAAAATAACTGAATGTGGTTTTAGAAGAGATCGCTACATATTACTCAAAATATTCTTCGTGTGCGTTTATTTAAATAATTGGTTATATGCAATTCATTCAGTACTTAATTTCATTCTTCGTGACATTGAGGTGATTTGGACTAATAGTTTCTTATTTTAGGACAATTTTTAGTATCTCATTTTCGTTTGTAGAAATGGCTTTATCTGTCCCGATGAACCTGGATGATTTGAGAGAGGCTGTGGACTTAGGCATGTTGAGCACAATTTGTTTTTCACAAATTTGTGGTCTCGTTTCCAAGTATGTTCCATGTCGTGAGTGCGGCGAATATATGCGCCTCGCAAGTGTACATGCGCCATACTCAGGCCTTACTCATATGGAGCTGCATCAAAGATCGGTTGTGGCAATCCATTAGACGAGCGACGTGGTTCGAAAAATCTAATCTCGCCTTGAGAGTCATTATGAAAATCACGTACTGTTGGTGTTTGAGATATCCTTATAGCTAAACTAAAGAATGGGATACCATTGACACTGCTGTGATGAAAACTATAACTTTCAGTCGATACTATTAGCTTCGCAGGCGAAAAAAGAAACTGTATCTCATAGTGAAGTACGGGATACCAACTGTATATGTGTCGTCTTATTGCCTCTTCACGTAGGTCAACTGAGGTACAGGTTGCAAATGTAATGTACGTCCATTTCCACGTTTTCGTGAACAGTGTACATATACGTAGGTCAACTGAAGTATGGGATACAAATATTATACACGTAGCTCCTCCTGCCGTAGGTAGTACTACTATCTATGTAAGAACAGATTATTAGTGGTAGCGGAAACGAAAGAAACAACACATGTAAAATTTGTATCCCTTGCTTCAGTTGACCTATATAGTTCAACTGAACAACAGGATATTAATGCTAACGAAAACGAAGAAATCGACATATGCTGAACTTGTATCCTGTTCTCAGTTAAACAATACAGTTCGAATGAGGTTCGAGATACAACCCATATATATGTGACGTGAGGTATTCTATGCTACCAATATTTCCATCCATTTTTTCCCCTTCATTTTCCACAGAAAAAATACAACACATACACGCGATATCCTTAACGTGAAAATACAACTTGCATTGATATATGTCAACAAATTTTTTTTGTCTCTCGTATTCCTTTGTTTCTGAACAGTCTCAGCTCTTTCGTCTGTGTAATAAATGCTCTCTGGCCAATTGTGATGTCATTGGTCAAAGCCGACGGGTTGTATCCCCTGCTTCATTAGACCCTAAAATGCTTATCGCATAATTCCCACCGATAGGTAGAGGAACGTTCGTTATTTTCAACAGGAGGCATTATTTCGCTCACTTCTGTGGGTTTGCTGAGGAAATATGCTGCTTCAGAGGCCTATGGTAATTGTACCTCGTTTCCTCAAATGTCACATTTAAAAGCACTGATTTTAAAACACTGTTACAAAATAGTGTTACAACAGCAAAGCAAACGCCGTACAAGTCACATAGGAAATGCGGAAAAAAAGGCTAAGGTGTCAAAGGAAATGCATTGAAAAATACAAATACTGCAAAGACACAAATACTACAAAGCGGTAAAACATTGATCACTACCATAATGTGTAAACAAATGCAGTAAACCATGTGGGTCAACTGAAAACATGCTACGAAGACTAAAGTCTATGCACTCTGTGGGAAGATCCCAAAGAGTATACGTAATCGCTGCAGATATGGTGAAAGGGCGGGTCTTGTTCTGGTACTTGTTTCTTACTGTGAAGGGGGGTGACTGGGTGGGATCTGTTCCCAGTGAAATACTGCTGCTAACGATTCCTTAGGGTCCTAGCCCTGGCACGTCCGCTCTGCAGCTTTTGACGGTAGCAGAGTTACTGTCTGTGGCTGTGGCTGAGAGAGCAGAGCTCACGGCCGTTGCTGCGGTTGCAGTAGCAGCTCGCGGGGACGATCGTCATCAGCTTAAGTCTTGTAGGGCAGCAGCTGTAGTTTGCTGGATGGCTGTCGCTGCAGAGAGAGCATTTTGCCAGCGTATCCCGTTTCTTGTTACAAGTGTTACTGAGATGGGGGCCGGCGCATTTCATGCAGTTCGGATGTTGGTTACAGTTCTCGGCGCTGCGAAAGATCTGCTGGCACTGTATAGGACATTCAGGCTGCCGATATTATTCAATGGTTACGCTGCAATGTAACGTGTGTTTGATCACGTATAGTTCGCGGTTCTTCTGGTCCGGATGAAGTATGACTTTGAAGGACGCGCGCTTTTTGCGACCTTTACCTGGTTGTGTCGGGCCAGAGGCGCGTGTTTCTTGTTTGTTGTTGTTGGGGAAGAAGAGGTTTGCCTTGATTTTTGCTGGATCAGTGTCATGGGGGAGATCTTGTAAGGGGTTCGCCACCCTGCTGGGGTAAATGTAGGCTAATCTCGATGGATTGCTCACTTGCTAGAACGACAATTCACAGGCGCTGCCTGATACATAAAATATCTTTGCCCCTGTCAAAAGAGAGCTGCAGAAGAATTGCAGGTCATGGCAGTCTCGCTCGCTGCTACAGGGTAGTTGTAGTCTGTCGCTGCTACAGCCCAGTTTATAATTAGTAGTTGTTATTGTCACAGTACACAACAAATTGTAATTTTTTTTGTATGGAACAGAAGAATAATTGTGATCAGCTGCAGAGCTAAATGATACCATGGAATGAGTTGATGAACAAATGAATAACTGTTAATATAATGAAAAAACAACAGTGTAATTAAGTCAGCCATCTATTGTAAGCTAAATTTTATTATTTTTATCGGCATGCACATAGTTAAGTCACTTGTCTGAGAAGTTAATGTTAATTTGTTTCAATCTTTTTTGTGATTTGTTAGCACCAGTTCACCCAGATTTGTAATATATTCAATTGTCCCGTGTAATGGATTGTACATCTTTTATCAATAACATAAAAAATTTCCAGAATGTAATTGTTTTTACTAGTCAACTATAAAAGTATAATTTCCCCTTAAGTCATTGCCAGTCCCGATCCAGTCATTCATCTAAATTAAAATATTCCAGAATTTTTTTTAGATCATAGTCATGTGCCTTTTAATAATCAGACGACCAGTTGTGTCACTAAGTAAAGTAAGTTTTTATAGTAATTCATATCTCAGACAAATGTTATCCAGTATTAGTAGATAGTCCAGCATTGCACTAAGCTGTGTCATTTAAAAGCAGATACATAGACAGCATTATCTGGAGATACCATCACGGGGTAAGATTTTTCAGTTTATTTCTCACGGACAGATTCAGATTAATTTCACAGGGCCATGGTGTAGTGCTGCTTACGTCAAAATTTATCAGTTTTTCATGAGTTAAGATTTATCAGTTTCCATACATCGGAATTTAATTATCCAAATTTAATTATTTTTATTTTCTGTTCAGGAAGGTTACACATCTTTTTTTTTATTTATACAGGAAGGTTACAATTGGCGATATCTGGGCAGATAGTAATTTCTGAGAATTTTCTAAGAAGTAGTCAGCTATATATCTGGTTTTACTTATATGGTGTTAAGTGTAGTTTGAATTTGGCGCAACACATTTGCTAATTTATCATATTTTTTCACAGATAATCGGCAATTTATTGCTCTTTGTTGTTATTGTAGTTGCTCCACTTTGTGTCCGCTTTGTCTTTATTTGATTTTGTGTCCACGTTGACTTACGAAAAAGCCGCGAAAAACTGCAAACAGTATACCACAAAGTGCAGTGACTGAAAACGCCGATTTCAGTAGTTTAACTGACAATACTAGAGACATTCAGTCTCACAGTTCTAATCCTTCAACCTTAGACAATCTGTGTGTCAGCCACATGTAACAATTCAAATTTAAAAGATGAGCAAACAGATTAGATTATGTCCACAGTAAATGTAACAACAATGGATGACGTGGCGCTTTCCACTACAACGAACGCTGCCCAGTTTCACACATCGGATGTGTAGAATTTACACAGTGAGCAGCTACATGTTACTACTGAAAACATGCAATTTACTCAAAATATGTCAGATTTATTAGGTTCCGAAGTAGTGACCAACAATGCACAGTCAATCAGCAGACCTTTTCACGAATCAGACAGTGACCAAATGGTTACAGAACACGTATCAAATGCAGATACACTATCACACAGCACAATAAACAGAGTCGATGTTAATCATGTTATGGCAATATTGCTACAACTTAATGAATTGAACAAACAACTTAACGAAAATTTGAAACATTCGAATAAAAAACAAGACAACAATTATACACAACTTAACAAACACCTTGATCAGTCAGATGAAAAACACAACAGGTCAATCAAACAAACCGATGAAAATTTCAAACAGATTAACGAAACATGTGACTCCTCTATTGAACAGATTACAGCCGTTGCCAAGCGATGCAATGAAACTAAAAAACAAATACGTGAGGAAATTAAAGCCTGTGCCAGGAATAGTAGTGAAGAAATCAGATCCATTGCACAAGAGATACGCAGCAGACACGAAGATACAACAAAAATACTTAGTTATGAAAACAACGCAGTCGCCAAAGACTGTTCAGAAAGCACAACACTTACACGACGAGATTAAAGCATTATCAGCAGAACTTTCGCGGCATTGTATGCGAAAAACTTGAACAGAACACCCAAATTTAATTACAACCTACAAAAGAGCGAAACGCGTTACCGCAAATTCATACAAGGACACAACAAAGTAAAGAAACAATTCATGCAAACAATTACTACAGAGAGACACGAAGATAAGCGTCAGTTATTGGCGAAAGCAAAAACATACGTTGACACCAACATTGCTACAGCATCGGATGAAATTAAAACGGTCAAACAATCGAACACAGAACTAGAGGATGACCTTACCGATCTGAATACAAAAACAGACACTAGTATTCAGACCTTAGAAAACAAATACACAGAAGACTTTCAGATAGTTACTAGCAGGCTTGAACAACTGTAAACAGATCAGGATCCCGATGCCATTAAAGCAGATTTTAACAAATTCACAAAAACCACATGTAAAATGCAAAAACAAATTGATGTTTGTGACGCCAAAAATGACAATCAGGTAAAAGCACTAACAGAAAAATTGCATGAATTAGCCATCAAAGTTGAGATTATCGAGACTATAATGACACTAAATAAGACAATATGTCACCAGTTTTCTTCAATCAGACATCTGAATTTCAAAATATGTAGCAAACAATCAGTCAGCTAGGTATAGCCAGTAATATGTTACGTCGCAAAATGTCATCTTTACAGCATGAAGTCACAGGAATGAAAAACGTTCCAGCCTATAACCTCTCCCAGCATACGCCACATTCTGAACATTTGTCACACTCCCACAGCCAACACAACTTAGGTAGATTACAGAGAGAAAGTGACTTAGATTCCGAACAGACAACCCTGATCTTGCTCAAACATTTAGAGACGATAACTTTCACTACAAGCACTTTTTTTCCGTTAGGAAATTTAAGATACTTAAGAATGACACAACGCAGATTCACCCCTTGGACTGGATACAACAATTTACTTTTGCATTTCCACCAACCTGGCCTGTAATGCACAAACTAGAATTTATTTGCAGCTTTTTAGAAGGTGAACCGGCAACTCGAATGAGACCGATCGCAGGACAATGTTACACAGTCGAAGAATTTCAAAATGCTTTTCTCTTAGCATATTGGTCGAAAACGACACAACGCGGTATCAAGGATCAGTAAATCAGCCTACCGAATTTTGAAAACTCAAATATCCCCACTATCACGCAATTCTTCGAACATATGGTACAGCAAAACCAATTTTTAAACAAACCATACAGCGAGTCAGCACTAATCCAGCTATGTACATCGAAATTACCACAGAGTATCGCTATTAGTTGGACAACAGAAAGAAAACATCTCGTCAATTAGAGATTTATTACAACTTTTGTAAGTCCAGCAGTCAGAATATTCATTCATAAATAAAAATTTTCCACAACATAAGCAAGGGCAACAGGTATACGGCAACTAGGATCAGCCACGCTATTTTAATAGCAAAGGAGATAGACGTTCCCGTAATGACAAGAACTAACAGCACGACTTTAATAACAGACAGAATTTTAAACGTCAGAGCCACAAAATTATCAGCAACCGCAGACATATTTTGGCAACAATCGAGGCTTTTCCCCACTACAGCAACAGAACCAGCCAGTTAGCGTACCTAACCAACAATTTTAATTTACAAGGTCAGTCAAACTTTGATGCTACGCCGCCTGCACGTACTAGGGGGGATCCAAAAGTAACTTGAATCGTAATGCTGCACATCGTGTACTTGTAGTAGCAGGTTAGGCCGCCAGAAGGTTGTAGTAGGAGCTCTGCTGAGTCATTCTGCCACTCGGCGTCACCCAACAGTGACAAGAGTGGTTTCTTTGGCAGTTCTTTGAGTGTGCGAACAGTGCAGACGTGACACGAGTAAGTGGCTAGTTCTTAAGAACAACGTACGGCAGTGAAGTTTTGTTTCTTTCTCGGCAAGA
This sequence comes from Schistocerca gregaria, assembly GCF_023897955.1. NCBI lineage: Eukaryota > Metazoa > Arthropoda > Insecta > Orthoptera > Acrididae > Schistocerca > Schistocerca gregaria. Next base: position 555,225,656 of record NC_064920.1, read on the forward strand.
ACGCAGCAGAAACTGTTGCTATGATTCAGACAGCCTACAAAGACCATGCTCTTAGTAAAACGCAAGTGTACGAATGGTTTTCTTGGTTTAAATATGGAGAAATGGTGCTTGAAGATCAACCCCGTTCCAGTCGACCTTATGGGTTCTCATCCTCCATCAGCTCCTTTCACCTCTCCCCCCTTCGCTTTTCCTCTCCTTCCACCCTTTTTTATTTTCCCATCATCTGTCCAGTCCTCCCCCCCCCCCCCCCCCACCTGCTCTCGGCTGTGGTATGTCACATTTGCCAACTTTTTAGTGCAGTGTTCCAGTGAATGTTCAGTGTTGTTCCCCTTTCTAGTGTTGCGTACAGAAACCAGACTGTCGCCTTGTTTTTTAATTGTCTGTCTATTATTTTATCTGTCTGCTTCATATGTATTTTATTAGCATCATCATCCCTTTGATCCAGAAAGGAAACAACAGTCATCGCAGTGGAAGTCACCTGGCTCACCTCGACCAAAAAAAGCTCGACAAGTGAAATCAAATGTGAAAAAGATGTTGATCTGTTTCTTTGACATCAAAGGGATCGTACACTCTGAATTTGCCCCTGAAAACCAGACAGTAAACCAACAATTCTATTTGGAGGTTATAAAACGGCTTCGCAGAAATTTGTCACGAAAACGTCTGGCTTGTGTTATTCTGGTGTGTGGTTTCTGCATCACGACAACGCTGCCGCGCACACGGCCCTCAGCGTTCGCCGGTTTTTGGCCCCAATGAAGACGACTACCTTGACCCATGCGCTCTTTCGCCGCATTTAGCACCCCAGACTTCTTCCTATTCCCGAGGATGAAAAGAGACTTGAGAGAGATGCGTTTTGCGAATGTGGAAGACATAAAACGCAATTTCATGAAAGTGCTAGCAGGTATCAAAGAGGACGAATTTAAAAGGTGCTTCGAACACTGGAATGATGTTTGTACAAGTGTATTAATGCTAATGGAGAGTACTATGAAGGAGATTAAGGTTGTATTTGAAAACAATAAAGTTTCTTGTTGTGGTCTTCAGTCCTGAGACTGGTTTGATGCAGCTCTCCATGCTACTCTATCCTGTGCAAGCTTCTTCATCTCCCAGCACCAACTGCAGCCTACATCCTTCTGAATCTGCTTAGTGTATTCATCTCTTGGTCTCCCTCTACGATTTTTACCATCCACGTCGCCCTCCAGTAGAAAATTGGTGATCCCTTGATGCCTCAGAACATGTCCTACCAACCTTCTCTAGTCAAGTTGTGCTACAAGCTCCTCTTCTCCCCAATTCTATTCAATACCTCCTCATTAGTTATGTGATCTACCCATCTAATCTTCAGCATTCTTCTGTAGCACCACATTTCGAAAGCTTCTATTCTCTTCTTGTCAAAACTATTTATCGTCCATGTTTCACTTCCATACATGGCTACACTCCATATGAATACTTTCAGAAACGATTTCCTGACACTTAAATCAATACTCGATGTTAACAAATTTCTCTTCTTCAGAAACGCTTTCCTTGCCATTGCCAGACATTTTATATCCTCTCTACTTCGACCATCATCAGTTATTTTGCTCCCCAAATAGCAAAACTTCTTTACTACTTTAAGTGTCTCATTTCCTAATCTAATTCCCTCAGAATCATCCGATTTAATTCGACTACATTCCATTACCCTCGTTTTGCTTTTGTTGATGTTCATCTTATGCCCTCCTTTCAAGACACTGTCCATTCGGTTCAACTGCTCTTCCAAGTCCTTTGCTGTCTCTGACAGAATTACAATGTCATCGGCGAACCTCAAAGTTTTTATTTCTTCTCCATGGATTTTAATCACTACTCTGAACTTTTCTTTTGTTTCCTTTACTGCTTGCTCAATATCTAGATTGAATAGCATCGGGGAGAGGCTACAACCCTGTCTCACTCCCTTCCCAACCACTGCTTCCCTTTAATGACCCTCGACTCTTATAACTGCCATCTGGTTTCTGTACGAATTGAAAATAGCCTTTCGCTCCCTGTATTTTACCCCTGCCACCTTCAGAATTTGAAAGAGAGTATTCCAATCAACATTGTCAAAAGCTTTCTTTAAGTCTACAAATGCTAGAAACATAGGTTTGCCTTTCCTTAATCTTTCTTCTAAGATAAATCGTAGGGTCAGTATTGCCTCGCGTGTTCCAAAATTTCTACAGAATCCGAACTGATCTTCGCCGAGATCGGCTTCTACCAGTTTTTCTATTCATTTGTAAAGAATTCACGTTATTATTTTGCAGCTGTGACTTATTAAACTGATGACGACGACGTAACAGCGACCGAACGCCCAATCGGTCGAAACGATGCCGTCGCCCACCTTTGATGCCCTTAAATAGTGCAGACCGCTGCTGAATCCGCCAGTTACGCGGCGCCGTGTTTATTAGAATGTTCTCGATGAGTTCGCTAACGCAAGCGCGCCACACGCGTCCCGCGCCTGCGTAATTCTGCTAATGCTGCATTCTGGCTGTTGATGGATACCGCGCACGTACACACATACCGACGCTCGTTGCAAAACTGTCACCTGCATAACGCGCCGGCCAGCCTTTATCCGCTGTCTGCCATGAGGCTGGCGCATCGCGCACTGAAACACAATAAATCACAATTTCGCACCATATTTCCTAAAAATAACCCCTTGTCCTCCATAGGATTGTACCTTTATTGGCAACAGTCGTTATTTTAGGTACGAATTTTTTGGTACAACACGACGCAATTATCGATTTCAAAAAGTCTTATTCGATGTTAAAGAATGGAAAAGAGCAGCTTGCATTGAAATTTCAGCACATATTATCAGCAGAAGAACAGGCAATTAATCGAATAGAAGTCATTTGTACATTCCATAACATAGACTGGCATTCCACGTTTTTCACAGAAACATATGTACACAACTACAATAAACCAGACGAACTTAATTACGACGTGATACAAATGATTTCTGAGAAAGTAAAACACAGCAACGCAAATACAATTCACGAACGCAGTCACCTATGCAATATTCTTTTACACGAAGCCACAGTTTTCGACAACATCCCTTGTACTATGTACGAATTTCATGTTAAACAGAACGATGCATTTAAAGCCAAAATATTATTCTATTCCTTGTATCCATAGAGAACAAGTCAAGAAAGAACTACAAGCTATGCTAGATGAAGGCATTATCGAATTGGAAGTTAGTCTGTATATAAACCCGCTTCACATTGTTAAGAAGAAAGACGGCTCACTTCGTTTTGTACTTGATTCTCGTCACGTTAACGACGTTAACATTACACAAAACCGATCGGCCACAGACACTAGAAGAATTTCTTCAGAAACATCATGGTACTTCTATTTATTCCACCTTAGACTTAAAATCCGGGTTTTGGCAGATTCTACTCCATTCGAACTGCAAAAGTACACAGCTTTTCTCTGTTTTGGTGATTGTTATCATTTTTGCATACTACCGTTTAGTTTAACAATTTCTTCAGCTGCATGTATTCGTGGTATGAACACAATACTTCCGAAAGAACTTAAAGATAGAATTACAACGCACGTAGACGACATCTTTATAGTAGAAGCTAACTGGCCTCAACATAATTTCATTCTTGAACAACTGTTACGAAGTTTTCGTGCACAAGGACTCACAGTTAACCTTAGCAAATCGCGCTTTGGCAAAACCTCCATAAAATTTCTTGGACATGTAATCTCAGCAGATGGGATTGCGCTTGACACAGAAAAGCTTCAGCTTTACGTGACATCACTGTTCCAGCGACTAAGAAACAACTCAATAGTTTTCTAGGATTCATTAATTTTTTTTCGTAAATTAATTCATTACTTTGCTTTGGACAGTCCTAGATTATGCCAGTTGACAGGCTAAAACACTATTTGGTCCTGGGATAACCAAGCGCAATCTGAGTTTATTAATCTGAAACATTCCTCGTTGAACGCACCACTTTTATCACACCCATATCCCACCCAAAATTTTTCCGTTGCTACAGACGGTCCTAACACCGCTCTAGGCGTACACATCTTTCAGAAAATCGAAGAAGATGGTTCTACAGTAACAAAAAACATCGCATTTGCAAGTCGCATTCTATTACCTGCTAAACGGAATTATTCAGTTACAGAGCTTGAAACATTATGTGTTGTATGGGCATTTACCAGATTTAGGCATTTTCTTAATAGAAGACATACTACCGTTTACACAGACTAAGGAGCCATACAGTTTTTACTTTCCGCCAAATTCACACATGGCAGATTAAGTAGATGGAAAATTTATTTGCAGAAATTTGATTTTACAATTGTTCACATTTCCGGTGCGAAAAATATTGTAATAGGCGCACTATCCCGTTCTCTTGGCAATAATCAGCAAAATGTCGCAGCCAACTTCTGCCAAACAAATTTCATTTCGTTCTCATTACGAGACATTGCGAAAGACCAGAGCACAGACAACGTATGGAAATAAATTAAATACCTTCGGGAAGACAGGAATAACGTACCATTAGAAACAATTTGCTGTATGCAACAACATTTTGTTTCGCCGTTCTCGCCCTGACAGCAACAACTTGTTACTCTGCATTCCGGAAGAGCTTGTTAACAAATTAATCTGGAATACTCATTTAAGCTTCGCCCATTATGGAGGCAGATAATGTTTCCTCATCCTAAGACAGAATTGTTAATTTGCAAACATGGAAAAACCTATTCGACGAGTTTTAGCGTAATGTAAAATCTGCCAAAAATCTAAATCATCCACTACTTCACATATTCCACCGTTATATCCTATTGCAAAGATACTGCTAAATCTGTTCCAAATGCATTCGTAAAACATTTTCTATCTCATGTAGGCCATGTACTAAAAGTAATTTCCGACAATGGACCACAATTTCGATCTGCAACATGGATACGTATGTTACAAGCTAAAAACATTTCTCTAACTTATATTTCCAAATATTATGCTTCGTCCTACCTTTTTGAACTTTGGACGAAGGAAATTGGTAAATTATGTAGAATATACTGCCATAAGAAATACACTCCTGGAAATGGAAAAAAGAACACATTGACACCGGTGTGTCAGACCCACCATACTTGCTCCGGACACTGCGAGAGGGCTGTACAAGCAATGATCACACGCACGGCATAGCGGACACACCAGGAACCGCGGTGTTGGCCGTCGAATGGCGCTAGCTGCGCAGCATTTGTGCACCGCCGCCGTCAGTGTCAGCCAGTTTGCCGTGGCATACGGAGCTCCATCGCAGTCTTTAACACTGGTAGCATGCCGCGACAGCGTGGACGTGAACCGTATGTGCAGTTGACGGACTTTGAGCGAGGGCCTATAGTGGGCATGCGGGAGGACGGGGTTGATGTACCGCCGAATTGCTCAACACATGGGGCGTGAGGTCTCCACAGTACATCGATGTTGTCGCCAGTGGTCGGCGGAAGGTGCACGTGCCCGTCGACCTGGGACCGGGCCGCAGCGACGCACGGATGCACGCTAAGACCGTAGGATCCTACACAGTGCCCTAGAGGACCGCACCGCCATTTCCCAGCAAATTAGAGACACTGTTGCTCCTGGGGTATCGGCGAGGACCATTCGCTACCGTCTCCATGAAGCTGGGCTACGGTCCCGCACACCGTTAGGCCGTCTTCCGCTCACGCCCCAACATCATGCAGCCCGCCTCCAGTGGTGTCGCGACAGGCGTGAATGGAGGGACGAATGGAGACGTGTCGTCTTCAGCGATGAGAGTCAATTCTGCCTTTTTGCCAATGATGGTCGTATGCGTGTTTGGCGCCGCGCAGGTGAGCGCGACAATCAGGACTGCATACGACTGAGGCACACAGGGCCAACACCCGGCATCATGGTGTGGGGAGCGATCTCCTACACTGGCCGTACACATCTGGTGATCGTCGAGGGGACACTGAATAGTCCACAGTACATCCAAACCGTCATCGAACCCATAGTTCTACCATTCCTAGACCGGCAAGGGAACTTGCTGTTCCAACAGGACAATGCACGTCCGCATGTATCCTGTGCCACCCAACGTGCTCTAGAAGGTGTAAGTCAACTACCCTGGCCAGAAAGATCTCCGGATCTGTCCCCCATTGAGCATGTTTGGGACTGGATGAAGCGTCGTCTCACGCGGTCTGCACGTCCAGCACGAACGCTGGTCCAACTGAGGTGCCAGGTGGAAATGGCAATGCAAGCCATTCCACAGGACTACATCCAGCATCTCTACGATCGTCTCCATGGGAGAATAGCAGCCTGCGTTGCTGCGAAAGGTGGATATACACTGTACTAGTGCCGACATTGTGCATGCTCTGTTGCCTGTGTCTATGTGCCTGTGGTTCTGTCAGTGTGATCATGTGATGTATCTGACCCCAGGAATGTGTCAATAAAGTTTCCCCTTCCTGGGACAATGAATTCATGGTGTTCTTATTTCAATTTCCAGGAGTGTATATTGATTGGGACAAACACATTTTTTCGTCCCAAGATGTAATTAATTCTATATACCAAATGAATCCACTATGTTATCTCCTACTGTTATTTTGAAGAAGGTTTAACCATCCAATAAAATTAATGAACTGGTATCTTTTCCTACATCACATCGACTACGTCACCATGAAATAATTGACATTGCCCTCAAAAATCTCAAGTGTGCCACACAGCGCCGCAAAAGACAGCAAAAATAGGTTTGTAAACTCCGTGAATTTCGCATAGGACAGAAGGTATTGGTACGCACACATTATTTATCCAACAGAGGAAAGAATAAGTGCGGTATATTTGAACTTCTATACGCTGGTCCGTATTGAATCCTCAGCATCCCTCACTCCAATGTAGTACATATCAAAACTTTACAAACCAGAAAGTCAAATGTTACCACCACATTTCAAGCGTCAAACCCTTTATAGAATGAACTTGTTTTATGATTTATCACACTATAATGCCATTTCCAGTTACATTTACATTTATGTCACTACATACTGATTATGATTGTATTTTTCTTGGGAAATGCCGAGCAAGGTGAGCGTAGCAGATCACTTTTCTTGTCGTAATAGCAGACTATCTACATTTTCTACATAATACAATTTTTCTTGGCAAATTCCCAATAACTTGAACTTAGCAGGTTAGTTCACTTACTGTAATCACAGACCTAGCACATTTTCCACTTTATAATGTACATATGATGGTTTGCTATAGAAAGGAGAGTATTCTCTGTATATACTGTATATTTTTTTAAGATATAACAAACACCAGTTCACTTTGACATATTGCCTTATGACATTTCACTATCTTGTTTATTTCATATTTCTTTATGCCACTACATTGTGATATTGTGTATGCATTCCTGTGCTAGAATATATTCTTGTCTATGGATTGGTACCTACCACATTTTTCTATTATGCTATGCTATATACACATACTTGATGTATATTATAAAACAAAAAAATTTGCTATGTTATATTTGATCATATCTTTAGAAATAAGTTTTTCAAAATCTGTATGTAATATAAATGCTAGATATTGATCCATATTCATCATTTTCAGAAAGTAATACCTGTAAAAGAGATAAGTTAAACAATAACAGTGTTTACTATAAACTGACTTGGAAATTTTACCATCAGAACGAAAGAGAGAATATGCAACACTTTGCCATGAAACGTAAATGGACCGACATTAACAAGCATTAACAAGACTACAGTATACACACCATATGATAGCAGTCTTTTTACTAATTATCTTTCTTTCATAGTATGACACGACTATGGCAGGCCAACAAGTAAAACTATATAGATAAATTTTAGTGATGAGGTATTTTAGATGTCAGAAACTCAATCATTTGTGAAATGATGATGAGAATGAAATAATGTGAAAGAGAATGGTGCAGTGTGTGAAGTAATATTAAAGAGAATGATAAAGGTAATAATTTTATATGAAGGAGAATGATATTAGAGAAGTCATGCAATGAGATGACACAAACAAATGATGATGATGAATACTGAAGTCTTTATTTTTGCATATGATGATAATGATGAAGTTTTCCCTTTAGTTATGAGATGGTATGTAGTTGTCTAATTATTTCTTGTAATTTTTTGACAGTATGTCATATATTGCATAGTATAGTGAATGAATATTTTTGGGAGAGACAGCTAGCATACATTCATATTAGACACAATTTTTCATTACCTATTAATTTGGAGTTAATTACTTTTTCTGCATAATATGCATACATTTCTTCTTTCAGCTTAATAATCCACTTTGTATTTTTTCCAGGAATAACATTTCATGTCATCAGAATCATATTTGAAATATGTTTTTTATGTTATATGCTACAGACACTTAAGTATTAAGCTTGTTCCACTACTTGTATTTTATCAACTTCTTTCTATCATTCATGAATGTGATCACATATACTTTACTTATTTGATAACCTTGCTGCAGCTGACTCATGATGAGTGACAAATGACGTTAATCATTTTATTTCCAGCAACAAATCAAAAGCAAATATTCTCACATGCCAGAAATTAACCATTAATCCCAAAGGAATACATAGCTAGTCCATAAAACAAATATATATATATTATATATTCCAAAATTCCGTTCTTATCTCATGTATATATTCCATTATCTGTAAGTATCATTAGGCTAATCATCTTGCTCACTAGATTTGAAACGTCCCCTTAGAACAATTATACAAGACTGTGCTTAAACTGACACACAATATTTTTAGCACAATGCAGTCTGAGTTTCAAAAATCCCTACAAAAGAATGGCCCTGACTAACATTAACCTATACGTTTCACAAATAACTTACCTCACAAAAATGTTGATTACTCGAACTATTGCAATGCAGCGAGCGCCACTACTACCAGGTAAATAAAAGATTGAAACTACTGAAGGCACTAACTACTGATAGGGATAATTAGCAAATGAAAGATTTTAATAGAGAACAAACAATGCATTTACCTTAATATCATCAAAAGTCGTAATATATATAGCAGTTCATAACATCCAGTCTTACAAATTTCCAAACTCCGCCATTTTTCGCCCCACTCCACCACTGCTGGTGGCTCACCTCCAACTTCGCAACACTAAGTGCTGTTCACAACCATCTGCCCAACACTACAATGGCGAGTATTACAACAATGCCAAGCAGCCACAGACTGCACACAGCACAGCCAGTGATTTTCATACAGAGGTGGTGTTACCAAAAAGAAAACCTAAACAGCCTACTTACAGATTAAATGTCATTCATTTTAGGTATCTCTCATATCACTTACACAATATTATATGTACTTACTAGCAGCTAAATGCTACATTTAATAACAACTATTTCTGGATAATAATTTGTATATCATTTGTATCAGTTAATGATATTTTGAATGGCCAATGAGTGTCAACACTTCTCCAGCTAAGAATATATAAGACTGCTGCAGGTGATTTCTATGTTACACTTTGATATTTTAATTTTACTGTTTGGTCTTTGAACGCCGCAAAATTTTGTAAAATTGTCATGTAAAGCTTCCTAGAAAACACATAAATGAGTAACATAAAAATTTTTCTTCATCTACTAATTACATCAAATCGAGTATATACTGAATCTATGTAAAACCAATAATGAAACGCTCATGTAAGCTTAACTTACATATGCTATGGGACAGAAACTCAGCTTATGTTTTATAACTATGGATTGATGTCAATAAGGTAATTTTCACAAAATGTTATAAGACTAAATGTATCCTTCAACCTCTGACCCAATTATCACCAATTAACGAGACTTTCCTATATCCTGCCCATCGTCATGGTCACGGAGCACTCTATTTGGTTTTTTTTGCACTGATTCTGCTTTGATGAACAAATAATGGATTCTACAAGAACGTGGTGTTGACATATCAAGCTGTCCACCACACTGACCAACAGAGATATTGTTATGGACCTACTGCTTAGTGTATCTAATGTACTACCAAAAGGGCAATATACATTATTAGTACTACATTTCAGTGTCTTGGCTACACTGATTAATACTTCGGAAAAGAGAACTTCAGATTGTCACACCTGGTGTTGTGCTTCTGTAAAAAGATGCAGACTTTTCAGTGCAGCTATGTGCAACCCACTGTGGTACAACCATGATGTTATTTTTTCCATTCCTCACCTTCTTCTTATAAAGGGTACTAAAGACTTATACTAATCAATAATTTGAATTGACATTGCTTGTGCACTTTATATGATTCTTAATATTCATAACTACCTTTGTATGGTCAGTACTTAGATAATTTGTCAATGATTTCATATATATACTCTGTAATTATGTAAAACAAATGTATATTAGTTACCAAAACTCATTTTGTAGACTTAGTAAACTAAATATTTCATATCAGTTTGCAATAGAAAAATTTGTTGCTCATGGTACGTCCAATTGTCTCACTATTGATGCCAAATATTTTATCCGCCAGTGGAGGGTTATGTAAGGGGTTCACCACTCTGCTGGAGCAAATGTAATCTTGATGTATTGCTCACTTGCTAGAACGACAATTCACAGGCGCTGCCTGAGACATAAAATATCTTTGCCCCTGTCAAAAGGGAGCTGCAATAGACTCACAGGTCAGAGCAGTCTCTGCAGCACTTCCAGTTGCTCGCTGCTACAGGTTAGTTGTAGTCTGTCGCTGGTACAGTACTGTTTATAGTTAGTAGTTGTTAAAGACACAGTGCAGAACAAATTGTAAAATTTTATTATATGGAACTGTATAGTATTTTCGTTCAGCTGCAGAGCTAAATGATACCATGGAATGAGATGATGATGAACAAATGAATAATTGTCAATATAATGAAAAAACAACAGTCTAATAAGTCAACCATCTATCGTAAGGTAAATTTTATTATTTTTATTGGCATGCACATAGTTAAGTCACTTCTCTGAGAAGTTAATATGAATTTGTTTCAATCTTACTTTTGCGATTCCTCAGCACCAGTTGACTCAGATTCGTAACATATATAACTTTCCTGTGTAATGGATTGTAGATCTTTATCAATAACGTAAAAAGTTTAAGAAAATAATTGTTTTTACCAGTCAACTATAAAAGTATAATTTCTCCTTAAGTCATTGCATCCTGATGCAGTCATTTTTCTAAATTAAAATGTTCCAGAATTTTTGTCAGATCATAGTAATGTGCTCTTTAGTAATCAGATGACCAGATGTGCAACTGTGTCACTAAGTAAAGTCAGTTTTTTAGTAATTCACATCTCAGACAAATGTTATCCAGTATTAGTAGATAGTCCAGCATTGTACTAAGCTGTACCATTTATGAGCAGATATACAGACAGCGATACCCGGTGACAGCATCATGAGGTGAGAATTTTTCATTTTATTTCTCACGGTCAGATTCAGATTGATTTCACAGAGCCATGGCGTAGTGCTGCTTACATTAAAATTTATTAGTTTTTCATAAGTGAAGATTTATCAGTTTCCTTACATCAGAATTTAATTATCCAAATTTAATTATTTTTATTTTCTGTTCAGGAAGGTTACCCATCTTTATTTTATATTTTTTTATTTATACAGGAAGGTTACAACCTTTTATCACCGCCCTGAATGTGTCTCGCTCTGATGTTGGATATGTGTGATGGGGAATGTTGTTCCTCTGGAAGTAATCTTTTATTGTCCTGTAATCTGGAGGTGAAGACGCCTGAAATGTTACTGATAAGCCCTTACATGAGGCGTTGAGGCCACCTTTTAACATCAGCACAATCTCTTTGATTATATTCATAGTACAATTTTGAATTGTGGCAATGATGGGGGGTATCTTTTCCCTCTACTGTTTAGGCTGGGTCCCCAGTGTGGAGGGTTGATCCTTCTTCGCCACAGTTTCATTTGCTTTTGCGGTTGGAACTGGGGCAAAGCTGTTTGATGTGGAGATGTTGGTGACTACAGTGTCATCACTAGCTCTATGTCATCTCCGGTAGTGGAACACACCGAAGCGAGCTGGCCACAGGCCGAACACTCAAAACGAAAACAGCACGACCCCAGCGGCCTCCCCACTGCCAGTAGACCGGCAGCAGCTGCGTCACAAAGGGACCATGCCTAGGTCTTACCACACAAGAAAGTTCTACTGCGTTGCGTACACACAACGCACAGGATGACTTCTACGTCGCTACAGCAAGTGTAGCGCACTCGAAGAGCGACAGGCAGCACAGCGTCCGACCACCACGAGTCCTCCCACTCGAATGCCGTTTCTGTTTTCGATAGCATGAATGCATAATTTTGTAACCTGCAAACTTATTCTTGATTAAGATTAATTTTCATTGAATTATGAAACAAAATGATATCCAGTTCTGTAAAACAAAAAACAACTATGAAACTCATTGAGACTGCACCAATAATGGAAGTAAATCTCGAAAATTTTGATTTCGAATATTCTTGTGACATTTCACAGAAACTTGGGGAAATGACACATATTTCCCTTGTTCAGTTGTAATTTGAAAAACTTAAGTTTACACCAGAATCCGTAAACAAATCACAAACAGTGTGTTCCTTTCATTGCGAACAGTAATTCATATTATGTAAATAATTTGTAAAGTCTCTTAGAATTGCTGATTATGGTGAAAAAGGTGAATCATCAGTTCATCTTCAAAGTTCTTACTATCCTCTTTACTTTAAAAGTTATATTCTTAGTGCAAAAAGGCTAGTTAAACATTTTCCTGCACAGGCGACGAATTTCGAAATGAAGAAGTATGTCGCCGCAAACCGCATTAACTTCTTCCAAGTATTATTTAAATTTTCGATGAGAGAGAGAGAGAGAGTATCCTCAGCGTATTATATTCGCAATTTTCGTTAGTCTTTCATTGCGGACAGCAGTCTGACTTTTCCCACATGGTGGTTTTTGGTGAATAATGTAGTGAAAAATTAAACTATCCCGTCTTTTCTTAACTGACTAACGAAATTATTTTCGCTACCGACCGCAGCTTGCTGTGTGTAGGTAAAAATTTTAGAGCGTTTTTTGAAACCACAAATTTTGTGAACGCACTTTTAAATTGAATTAAACTATACAAATCTGTTATCTTGAGCTTTGAAACTAAAGCGAGTAACTCTTCTCGTACGGAAAGTCGTCCTTTAACACGCGAGAAAGATTAATAATTGACAAAGATCTGTTCTACTAGTACTCTCTTCCACACACACAGAAATAGTACATACAACTTGGAATTAAATTGTTGTTTCTTTTTCATGTTATGTACAATATCATGAATTAACAGTATCACGTGACAAAGCAGCTGTATTAAAATGTACGGCTATTGCCATTTCTATTGCAGATTATTTTTTGAGTAAGTCGGCGCTTGCTAATTTCTGAACTTTATCTAATTTTAACTGCACACTATAGGATGCTGTGATATTCTATTTTTTAAACTCGACGATTCAAACAACACTTATACCTCTTTTCTTTATCGACAAAAGAGCATAGTTCATCGTGAGAGCAGCCCCTATAGTTTTTTACATATTAAACATTGAGATTTTTCATCTGAATTGTGTACAAATAGTAATCGTAGAAAAGTACTGGCACTCTCATAAGTGATCCAAAGTTTCTAATATGTTTGGAATAGGGTATGCGTCCGTTACTGTCTTATTTTTGAGGTATCGGTAGTCACAACAGAACCTGTATTTCTTAGTTCCATCCATAGTTTTTTTAGGCACAACGACAATGCACCAGCCCCTGCTACTATTACTATGCTCTACAACACTGTCCGCAAGCTTTTGATCCATGAAATCCTCCACAGTCGGCTGCAAACACATCAGTATTCTGTATGGTTTATGGTAAACAGGTGCTTCATTCCCTGTTGGTATACTTTGTTGAAGTAATGGAGTTGCTGTTAACGGCCCTCGCGAAAAAAAACAAATCCTTAAATTCCCACAACAATTTTTTCATATGCCCTTTTTCTCCTCCTTTTAAATTCTTAACTTTGTTGCGCAGTTCAGTTCTATCGGCAGTTAGTGGCTAATCGCCACCCATACCTCTCGAACACCAGTCTTTGTCATCTGGTACATTCAGATTCGCTACTAAAACTCCTTTTCCCAAATTCACGTCTACAGCACTAAAATTATCCAAGTTCACCGGGACTAATAGCCCGTCGTTCACCTTTTGGACGCATACAATACTGCGTTTCACAAAACAGCGTAATGGATCCAAAAATTCATTATCCTCCAATGGTTTAATAACACATACCATACCCACAGGTACTTCTGACTCTACACTTACCCAAAGCGACTACCCGGTGCCACACTCATGCGAATTAAGCCTTCATGCTAATGTACGGGCTTCAATTGGTTTGTTCATTCTTTGAATGCCCATCGCGACAGCTCTGCATAGACAACTGTTTCCACTAGCTGAAATAATATTCCACCAAGTTCCACAGTTCATTGCCATGGTCAGTTTTGGCCTGATGTTGAAGTAAGAAATCTACTCTCAGGATCATGTCGTAGCCCTCACTTACCCATGGTACTACCTCCATGCATGCATCAAATCGGACTTTCCCTATGCGAAAGTCAACTGTTATTGACCCCAAAGGTGTGACTTCCTTATTCCTCACTCCACGCAATGTATAACGTGGTGGGTCTAACTTCTTCGTCCCGTTAAACTCTTAGTAGCCACTGACATTTGCGTCCAACAAACTCTTAAACTTTTTGGTTCCTATGGATCCTACCACTGAGCATTCCACCTCTGCATACGTATTTGTAGCATTGAAATTAAATGGGTGCTCCGTGAAGTGGGTCTTGGGCTCCCCCTGCCGTTTAACGAATCGTCAAATACAAATCTTTCCGAGTCCTTTCACGCACTTTCAGCGCCATATGCCCTGGCAACTCCCTCAAAAGTACATCAAGTGCCCTTTGTTCGGCGTCCTGCAACAGTACACCATTCGCTTCATCGCTCTGACGCAACAAGTAAGTATACTCTTTAATTTCTCTCATTTTGTCCGCAAATTTCTCTGCGTCTCCCCTGGCTCTTAGTCATTTCACTCAACCTCTTCCTGAAGTACCGAGAGCTATTCTGTTTCTTGTACCTCTGTAAAAGCCCCTCCTCCAACTGCTTAAACTGTCCTGCGTTCCTTAAGGCCTGAGAACACCTTACAAATGTCTTCGCTTCACCTGTTCTAATCTTGGCTACATGTAACAACTGTTCATGAAACCAACTATTCATCACAGCTAAAGTTTCCAAGTCCTCCACAAATCAACGCACATCCTCAGATGCCTTGCCGGAAAGCGTAATAATCAAAGTCGTGCTCGCTGGCTCAATCTCTTGCTGCGGCACCCTAAGCAACAACGACTGATCGGATGTCTTTTCCCGCTCACTCATAGATGTTAATTCACTTCACAACTGCGCATTGTATACTGTCAATTGTGCTACCTTTTGCAACAAAATCCGTACTGCTTGTGGTTCCGACACACCTTGCGTCCCTGACCTGACTCTGCCATTGTGTTGCTTTCGTTCCCAGTTAGTCCCGCAGAAACAAAACATTCAACTACAAAAATAAACTGACTTCCTGCAGCTCAGTATCTCGCCTTACATTTTATGCGATGATGTAATAGGAGGAGATAAATAAAACATCATACTCAACTCAATACAAAAGTAATTAAATGCCACAAAAATATTACTGCCCAAACACACTAACACTAACTCTGACAACACAAATAAAGGAAATGTCCAACACTCAAAAAGAAAAATTGTACAAAACTCACCACATTTTGTGACTTTAATGCAGGTGGTGGGCTCAAATGTTGTACTGTACAGATGACGCCCGCTGTTCTGACACCAAATGTAGGCATCACTGCCAAATGTAGATGTCGGCATGTGGAGGAGGAATGTTGGACATGGATGGAAACTGTCAGGATGCGCCGTATTAAAACTCAGCCGTGATCTTCAAGTATTTTATTATTCCCAGCTATAAGGCCACATTCCCCTCTGTCTGTGTCACAGGGTCCCATGATGCCAGGGACACCACTTTGCTGTCTGCAAAACAGCTCGGCGCTCAAGGCTACCTCAGCGACCCATACAATGTACTGCGGCAAGATGGCCATGTACAGCCACGGTGTTTTCACGATGTCAGGATGCGCTGGCAGCCGACTCAGCGGCCTTCGTCACCGTTGCGTCAGCGCTGATGTCTGGGAGCCGCAGCGCCACCCGCTGCGTGCTCCTTTGCCGTCGTGGTTAAGATCACGGCGACAACAAGTGTCTGAGATCGCACAGCCAAATCTGCGGCCCTCGCCACGAGATGCCTCTGGCGTGTGTTGGGAGCCAACGAGGTAGTGAGCCATCGAGTGGCCCGCCGCTGGCTGGCTACAGACCCCGCGTTGGCCTCAGAGGGTCGAACCAGCGACCCGCAGTGGACTGGAATTCTGGCGCAAATCTGCTGCTGCATGTAGCCGGTGATGTGACACACCCTGCCGTCCAGGAGAGCTGACACACTTGAATCCCTCTCATTAAATGTAAATGTCGTGTGGCTAGGGTCTCCTGCTGGGTAGACCGTTCGTCTGGTGCAAGTCTTTGAAGTTGACGCCACTTCGGCGACTTGCGTATTGATGGGGATGAAATGATGATGATAAGGACAACACAACACCCAGCTCCTGAGTGGAGAAAATCTCCGACCCAGCCGGGAATCGAAACCGAGCCGTTAGATGTAACATTCCGTCACACTGACCACTCAGCTACCAGGGGCGGACATCCCCCTTGTTTGAAACCCGGCCTATTTATATGCTGCTGAGCGCCTCTGTTTTGCTAATGCAACGCTCCGAGTCATGTACTCATAACACCTAGGTTGGGCCAGTGGGCCCCTTCTGCCTTTAACTTGCGCCATGCAAACTGCTATGTTTACTCATTTCAGCTGTTCTATGGCCCTGTGGTCTCCATTCTACTTCACAACCACTGGCAAGCCTAACTTACTGTCAACAGGCCCACACCTGGCTGTAACTTGTGCACTCAGAAATATTGCACCGAATCTTATTTTTTCCTATCGTAAATGGTAGTGCTACTACACCTGGAAGAAAACACTTAATACTAACTTAAAACTAAATCTTCATAGATCAGTGTGTGGTTTCTCGATTGCTGCTCATGATGATGATAATTGGGGAGCGCTCAAGTGCGTGGTCATCAGTGCCTGTACGAAGTCCTAATTTTTGCACTGTCCATTTTGTGACAGTCCAATCTAGCCTCTTTCAAAAATGACGATGATGATGAAATGACGAAGACAACACAAACACCGAGTCCCCAGGTAGAAAAAATCCCCAATCTGGCCAGGAATCGAACCTGGGACTCCATGATCCAGAGGCAGCAACGCTAAGCAGGACCACGAGCTGCAGACGGCTACTCACATTTTATTCATATATTCAACCATGTATTCATACACATCACTTTGCAGTCGTGTTATCACAAAGCTTATATCATGCGATGTGTGCATCTCTACTTACCGTATAAATCCAAAAGATAAAGTTCATTAGAAGTATGGTGCGACTTCTTATTCGGTTTGCCACTTATACTGCACTCGCTTATTTACTTCCAGCAAGATGTTTCTAGTCTACCAAGTATGACTGTGTGTGCACTTTCAGTACTTAAATTTGTAAATAATGCCCATATATACAATGTAGATAGTAGCGTAGCTTAAGTAAGTATCTAGTAGTTTAAATTCCCTTTCATGCATATATAATCTCTTAGCTGATCTTTGTATGTGTGTTTGTGTAGATAGTCACAGTTGTAGTATAAACTCTCCATTAATTTTCTATGTCTGTGTTTATTCGATAAACTTTACAAATGATAGTGCAGGCTGTAGCTCATCAGGTTTGTTTGTTTTTAGCACTCCAACATTTCCAGCTGCGCCTGTCTGGCGTGCACATGCTTGTGGTTTGTTGACCAGCTTGCTCCCCAATGTGCATGTGATGCATTGCCATGATGCCACTTAAGCTGCGGCGAGTTGTGCATTGCATTGCGTGCTATCATGCATTTTACAGGTTCATTTATTTGTTTAGAACTGGGTTACGTGCAAGACAAGTCATTGTATTTAGAGTATCGTCGTCTATAGACACATAAAATTAAAATTCTTCCTTGTTACAACCACTCATCTTATCGTTTACACATTTGATATATAAGAAAAAAAAACACAAACAAAAATTTTCCTTAACTAACTGACTTCTCAGCAACCTAAATGTAACATCATTTTACATATATACAGCTTAGAGGGTATACTGCCCTTCTTTCAATATGTAAAAGATTTCAAGTCTTTGTTTGGTTAAAGGCTCTTGTCTTAACCTCTGTTTGTGTGTACTAATCTGTTTGCTCCTGGGTAGGGAATTTCAGTAATTATTTATGGTCTATAGTACAATAGTTATCACTTACAGCTAAGTTTTCCCATTTTTGTCGATTTTGGATGTGTTCTGTGTAACACCTTTTGTCCTATATAAAATTGTGTTGTACGCTTCAACTTTCTGCCATAAATTCCTTTCCTGTATTTATACCAGGTTGCAAAGTTGATTACTGTTTCTCTATTTTATCTTCAGGGCATAATTTCTGTACCAATATCTTGGGCAAAGGTCTCTCCCACTCGTCTAAATGTTTGCAATTGAACACCAGATCATTTGGTGCAAATCCAGTTGATGTATGGAGAAGGCTGTTAACGACTGTTAAGAAGGGAGTGACATATTCAGTCCACTTTGAATGTTTACGAGGTATATAGGTCCTCACAAATCTGTTGAATTCCTTAAACATCCTTTCTATGGGGGATGCTTCAGGATGAAATTTGGATGCTAAAATGTGTCTGATTTGGTTGGAATCTACAAAGTATTTCCATATCCAATAAAATATGAGGTATTATCTGTTAACATGTCTGCTCTTGCAAAATAATTCTCTTAGATTCGTCTTATAATTGAACTGGCTATAGTGTTCCGGACAGCATACAATTTTATGTGTTTGGTGAAAATATCATACAGACGTACTATATACTACATACCACCCTTACCTCTGGTATAGGGTCCAGCCGCATCCAAAGATACCTTTTCTAAAGACGTTTGTAGCCACAATCGGATGTAGTTCAATCTATTGGAGACGTTAGAATGTTTTGTTTTCTGGCAGACAACGCACTTTCTTACCGCCTGTAGTGCTCTTCGTCTGAGGTTGGAGAAATAACAACATTTACCTGTAATGTCAGTGCACTTTGCAGTGGCATAATGACCCCAAGGATTGTGTGTGTGCAAGATAAAAATCATCCACATATTTCTCTGG
Organism: Schistocerca gregaria; assembly: GCF_023897955.1. Classification (NCBI taxonomy): domain Eukaryota; kingdom Metazoa; phylum Arthropoda; class Insecta; order Orthoptera; family Acrididae; genus Schistocerca; species Schistocerca gregaria. The sequence goes on from NC_064920.1 coordinate 555,244,897, forward strand.
CAAACACACATGCCATTTTTCTTGTTCGACATGGTACCTATGGAACAGAACACCTTTGTAAACAGTGAAAAACCTTTTTAACTGTTCATCACCGTTTTGCATAAGTTTCGCTCTTACCTTACTTCAGCATGTGTCTTCCTGCTGTAATTGCTGCATGTGTTTACACATGTGCACACAGTATGGTCGGAATGTTTTGGCTTCCATCAACATAGTTCTCATTTCACATCCCTGCCCTAAAAGATCGTTAAATTCCTCTAAGACTCGTGGTAATCGAGAAAGAACATCAGCTATTATGTTCTGGTTTTCTTTTATGTACACTATTTCAAAATCGAATTCTTGAAGATGCATAGTTCACCTGGCTGTTCGTTGATGTAGCAATTTACAAGTAAACAAAAACGATAGGGACTGATGGTCACAGTATGCTTTTGCGTGTTTACCCCGAACGATATATAAAAAAATTTTAAAGGACCAAATTACAGCCAAACCCTTCAACTCCATAACTGAATATGAACATTCAGCTTCGGATAAGGTGCAGCTTGCGAAGTTTATTTCTTTAGGAATGAGTTTTCTCTCTTCTTCTACAATTTGAAAAAGGCATGCACCAGACCTTGAAAATACGAGTCGGTGCATAAGTAAAAGTCCTTCTTCATGTCTCGTTGAGATAGAGTATTAGCATTTAATAAGGCTTGCTTCGCGTTCTTGAAATCGGTTTGACATTGCTTGTCCCATAACCAAAGTCTGTTTTTGGGGAGAAAATTGAGTAGAGCATCATTGTTCATAAGTTGGTTAGGGATGAATTTCCTGAAAAATGAGACTAAGCCTAAGCATGCATTTAACTGCATCTTGTTTTGAGGAACTGGACAGTTCCTAATGGCATCAAGTTTCTTGGAATCTGGCAGTAAGCCTTCTGAAGAGATTATGTGTACTAAAAATTTTACCTTTTCTTGTTCAAAATTAGATTTCTTGAGATTTGCTGTTACTCCATGTTCAGGAAAGTGGTTCAATATGTGTACAATTAATCTTAAGTGTTCTACCCAAGTGAGTGTGGCGACTAAGAGGTTGTCAAGATATACTGTTACCTTACTCAAAAGTTTGAGTCCAAGCACTTTGTCCAGAGCACAGATAAATACCTGCATTTACTGTTCAATTCAAATGGTAATACTTCAGATTCGAAGCTCCTGCCCTGCCCTCACATTTGAAGGCGGTACACTTCTGACTTTCTTCATGTATCGATTATAGTAAGAAAGTTAGCATCATGAAATTTCACAAGCTGTTCGTCTAAATTGTCTGGACATGTTCGTACTGATGCAATGATCTTATTAATGTTAACAGCGTCGAGGACCAAGCGCACTTTGCCATCTGGCTTACTCACAGCGAAAATAGGACTACGATAAGGAGAAAATGATGGTTGTATTAGTAGTGGGACAAAGAGGGCACCACCCCACTCTCCATTGTTGCCAAATTTATTCAAGATGGCGGCGATGACATCATCCAAGATGGCGGCATTTAGACTTGGCAACAGCACATGACGTGATCCAAGATGGCGAATTTTGGCGGGAGAATAGTCCAATTGTGCTACGTCCTAACCTCAAAGAAAATTGGTGGGAAGTTTGAATTTTGGTGGGAAAATCGGCCAATCGTGCTACGTCCACTAACCTAAGCCTCTAGAAGGAAAAATGGCGGCAAGTTTGAATTCCAACATAATAATGCATGCAAAACTGTACTTCTCTTTATTATTATTATTCATTATTATTGATTATCATTTATTAACATTCAATATCATTTATTATTATTTATTATCATTTATTATTATTTATTATTACTGACTTACCTCCACTAGAAAATTCACTCCAAATTCAAATTCCAACATGATAATGGCTGCAAAACCTTACTTTGGTTTATTATTCATTATCATTCACTGTCATTTATTATCATTCATTATCATTTATTATCATTCATTATCATTTATTATTATTAGCATTATTATTTATTATTATTATTATTATTATTATAGGGCTACATCCATTAGAAAAATACCCCAAAATTAAATTCCAACGTGATAATATCTCGGACACTGTTCTTTTATCTATTAGTATCATTTATTATTTATTCAAGATATCCAATTTTCTCGGCGAGAAACCCATCTTCCTTACATCCATAACAAAAATCTATCACAAGCTCAAATCCTAACACCATAATTGATCACACGTACGAACTTTCTCCCTCACTTATCTTTTTCACTGGTAGCGTATCATAATCGCGTCAAATAATAAAATATACACACTGCAGAGACCTCTTTAAAGTTTGATCACTCATACTCTAAGCGAATGAGAAGCTGCCTCTCGCCCTTGTTCAGACAGTGTTTTCTAACACGCTTTTGCACACTGCCAAGCATTTTGTCTTTCTGCCGCGACTTCGAAGTCAGTGTCTGATTCTAAACAGACATTAATACGGACTGATGCGCAGCCTATCACAGGAAACTATACCTTGCACTTGGTAAATCATAGTCTTACAGTCGATAGCGACTTCCCTCGAAAGTGATTGACCACCTCTACATTTAAACTCATATGTCACATTGACTAAATAGTTTATAACCCTTCGTTCCATTTCTAGTGATCGGTCATTTTTGCACACAAGTATGGGATCACCGTTTTCGTGCTAGCAACCCCGGAAGTTGTGGTCCATCAACCAAAATTTGTCCCCCAAACCAAGCAAGCATTGTCAGTCAATCATTATGTGATACCCAATGCACAGATGCGATGGATAAGACACCACCGATCTACTGTAATATTATCCATCACAGCTGATATCGCGAAAAATTTTATAGCAAGTCCAACACTGACCAATCATGTGACAGCTTGTTTTCTTAATTTCAGTATCATAGCTAAACCATACTTCCTCTACTTTGCAAGTATCATTGCGAACATTCATAGATGACTGCTCAGTACGTCCATTCACACTTAATTTTCGAACACATAAAGACGATCAAAGTACACCAGACAACGCTATACATATTTCTAAGACCTCGCGCACAGTACTCGATCAATCTCTATGCATATAGCGGTCACAGAGCTATCTAGTCCTCTTATGATAAAACATCATTCTCACCTCATCATTGACCAAACTACCCCGCAACATCGCTACCCAATTATTCCTCAACCGAGCAGACGAATACAGCTACACTCCACCTCTCTTGACTGAATAGAGCTTTCCTAGTCCTAACTCCTGCACAGTATTTCTCGAAATGTAACCAAGTCTTGGAGCTTAGCACACAATATCGATCTATAGTAACAGATCTCAAAGTGGCTTAATTTAATAGCATACAGAACGGAGCGATATTTATACACAACATGGTTTGATACATTAGTAAGTAAATTATCCAATCTGTCGTGTAAAGTATTGTTCTAGAGTCCATGATTGGTGCATCGAAGGTTCCGGTAGGAGAGAGAGAGAGAGAGAGAGAGAGAGTGTGTGTGTGTGTGAGAGAGAGAGAGAGAGAGAGAGAAAGAGAGAAAGAGACTGAGAGAGAGAGAACATAAACACACATAATTACACTCTCCTAAGACTATAACGTTCAGCACTTAAAAACGGCCAATGACCTTAGATTGCTTACTTTTCCGTCCTGTCAGACATACATCATTCTCCCCGGTCACCATACGCAGAGCGATCTCTACCCCAATCGCAACACTTTTCCGTTCTATGATACGAGCCCAATATAGCCCTGCAGAAACGTCTAGTGCCCAATGATAACACCAGATCATGAGTCAGAAATAATACTATTACTCCATCAGGTTTATATAAAAATGATAGCTATTAGCAGCCGGTACATCCTACAAGCAAACAGAAGCGCATAAAAGCAGCGTCCAACATGTAAAAATTACAAGTCATCCCGTCACCAACTCTGTAAATACCCGTCTGTCGGGTATGTGGGTAAACAATGTTTACAGCCCCTCACAAATACCCACAGCTAGCGTAGTTATGACGCTGAAGTCTCAATTTTACACCGAGCATGCGACACGGTGGGGATCGCGTAAATCAAAGTGCGTTTAGAGGAATGTGTCAACTTTCATCACACATGAGATGGAAGTCCTCTGATGACCGACGGGTTCACCGTTAACGATCGCAAGTAGACAGTGCTTTAAACCACATACTGAACACGTAGCCACATACGACTAGAATGCTGGCTATATCACGTGACTAAAGCATCCAAATAGAACACTGGAAAAAAATCTAGTTTCACCAACTTGTCCTTCTCTAGAATAAATGAGTCAACGTTTGAATTGTACCTAGTTGATGCTCTGTCTCAATCGATCATCCTGTACAACCTCTGTTATCATTTAACACAGATGTTAGTTTAGATGTGAATGATTCTCTGTCTTCTTGAAAAGCATCAAATACAGTATTCATCTCGTGTGTATCACTGCTACCTCAGTAGACATACACTATAATATGAACTCAACGAGCAAAAATTGACTGCCGTCCTTAATCAGCTCACTTTGAGGTCATGGTGACTTACGTTACTATAAGTGCATTTTATTACTTGATGCAATTATGACAGGCTTCCAGTGAAAAAAATATAAGTGAGGGAGAAAGTAAGTACGTGTGATTAATTATGGTGTTGGGATTTGAGCTTGTGATGGATTTTTGTTATGGATGTAAGGAAGATGGGTTTCTCACTGAGAAAATCGGATATCTTGAATAAATAATAAATGATAATAATAGATAGCAGAACAGTTTTCAAGATATTATCATGTTGGAATTTGAATTTCGGGCAATTTTCTAGTGGATGTAGGCCTATAATAAATAATAATAATAATAATAAATGATAATGATTGATAAGGAATGATAATGAATGATAATAAATGACAATGAATGATAATGAATGTTAATAAATGATAATGAATAATAAACAAAAGTAAGGTTTTGCAGCCATTATCATGTTGGAATTTGGAGGGAATTTTCTAGTGGAGGCAGGTCAATAATAATAAATAATAATAAATGATAATAAATAATAATAAATGATAATGAATGTTAATAAATGATAATCAATAATAATGAATAATAATAATAAATAGGAGTACAGTATTGCATGCATTATCATGTTGGAATTCAAACTTGCCGCCAGTTTTTCTTCTGGAGGCTTTGGTTAGTGGACGTAGCACAATTGGCCTATTTTGCCGCCAAAATTCAAGCTTCCCCCCTTTTTTTCTTGAGGTTAGGTTAGTGGACGTAGCACAATTGGACTATTCTACCGCCAAAATCCGCCATCTTGGATGACGTCATGTGCTGTTGCCAAGTCTACATGCCACCATTTTGGATGACGTCATTGGCGCCATCTTGAATAAATTTGTCTCACTACTTGTATTGTGCCCCATTCAAGCTTCCTGTTAATCTCTTTTCTTATTGCTTCCTTCTTTGTCCATGGGATAGGGTATAAAGTAGAACAAAAAGTGGATATGCTTCCATTCCGTACACAAACTCCTTAATGGTACCTGATCTTTATTCAAATTCAGGTAATAAGCAAGTATCAGCTTCCTAAGTTATGGCCATCCTGATTTAGGTTTTCCGTGATTTCCCTAAATCACTCCAGGCAAATTCCAGGATGGTTCCTCTGAAAGGGCACGGCTGACTTCCTTCCCCATCCTTCCTAATCCGATGAGACCGATGACCATGCTGTCTGGTCTGCTTCCCCAAAACCAACCAACCAACCTAAGTTCCGCTTGCTATTTTTGAGACAAGGACTTTGATTTACTTACCTTCTTCTGCTGCCGACTGTTGGATGTGTTGATAAACACGATTATGGAATGTACTAATTGAACCTCAAAGTCATGAGTAACTTCCATTTTACGTCTATCAGTACTTCCCCTGATTAGGCTATTGCAAATAATTGGTTATTTACTGTGATATAACATTGGCCCTTGCCTACATCAGTTTGTACTCGGTATGTTCTAAATGTACTCATACTGATTAAACAGTCAACTATTAATTTCTGTACTATCAAAAAATTGGATCGTACAGAAAACTGTCCTAATAAGATGGGAATGACCAGCCGCAGTTTGTACCTTGCAATTTTGTACTGGCAGTGTGGGTGTATGCCCACATTTCTTCAGTTCTTGAAAGACTCCCTGTGACGTCAAATTTGTCATAGGACCTGTGTCAACCAAGGTTGGTACATCAAGGTCAAATATTATGGCTGTTTCTAGAATGAAATTTTCACTCTACAGCAGAGTGTGCGCTGATATGAAACTTCCAGGCAGATTAAAACCGTGTGCCGGACCGAGACTCGAACTCGGGACCTTTGCCTTTCACGGGCAAGTGCTCTACCAACTGAGCTACCCAAGCACGACTCACGCCCCGCCCTCACAGCTTTCCTTCTGCCAGTACCTCGTCTCCTACCTTCCAAACTTTACAGACGCTCTCCTGCGAACACTCCGCTGTAGAGTGAAAATTTCATTCTAGAAACATCCCCCAGGCTGTGGGTAACCCATATCTCCGCAATATCCTTTCTTCAGGAGTGTTAGTTCTGCAAGGTTCGCAGGAGTCCTTCTGTAAAGTTTGGAAGGTAGGAGAAGAGGTACTGGCAGAAGTAAAGCTGTGAGAGCGCGGCGTGAATCGTGCTTGAGTAGCTCAGTTGGAAGCCGACACGGTAGCTCAGCGTGTTCGGTCAGAGGGTTAGCTGCCCTCTGTAACAAAAAAAACTGAGTTAATAGATCAACAACGAACTTAAAAGGGTGTCTTACGACGTCCGCCCCGATCAGATTCAACGAACAAATACGAACAAAATGAGATTAAAAAAAAAAGTTGGCTGCGAAAGGCAAAGGTCCTGAGTTCGAGTCTCGGTCGTGCACACAGTTTTAATCTGCCAGGAAGTTTCATATTATGGCTGTAATAATAACTTGTACTTTGCCCTCTGACAAATTTTCCTGTGTATCCGCATTGCTTTGATACTGTAGAGGACAAGGGGTTATTTTTAGGAAATATGGTGCAATATTGTGATTTAGTGTGTTTCAGTCCGCAATGCGCCAGAATAACGGCAAACGGCGGACGAAGGCCGGCCGGATCGTTATGCAGGTGACACAGTTTTGCAACGAGCATCGGTATGTGTGTATACGTACGCGGCAGCCATCAGAACGCAGCATTAGCAGAATTACGCAGGCGCGGGCCGCGTGCGACGAGGTTGCGTTAGCCAACTCATCGAGAACGTTCTAACAAACACGCTGCCGCGTAACCGGCGGATTCAGCAGCGGCCTGCACTATTTAAGGGCATCAGAGGAGGGCGTCGGCTTTCGGTTCGACCGTTTGGGCGTTCGGTCGATGTCACGTCGTCGTCATCAGTGACGCTGTCCCCGAGGACTGGTCGGCAGAGGGCGTTGCCCGCTGCTGCACCGGCAACTCCCGGCGTCGTCACTTGCCGCGGCGTCTGCAGGAGGCTAGCTAGACCGGGCCTCGTGCTGCTAACCTCCTACCGCCTGTGCAGCGTTCCCCGGACTGCGTGCATCAGCTCGTCTCCACCACGACACGAGTGGAGTGGTGGGGCAGAGCTACCGGAAAATGTATTGGGAGAACCAACAATAAAGAGGAAGATTGCTAAAAACAGCCACCTTCTTCTACCCAGCCACGCCCTACAACCCCGACCACATCACCCGCTCTGATCATCCTATTACAAGTGGTGTCAGTCGGGCAACCTGCGCATCACAGTCTACTTTTACAATTGGTGACAGTAGTGGTCTTCTCCCTGGATTTGGAGGAAATTGTGGCTGGTAATCGACGAGGATATGTGGCACCTGAGAAGGGCAACAATGGATCAATAACTCCTGTAACATGACAAGTAAGTGCCAATTTTTCGTTTGGTGGTTTGATTGAACCTGTAGCTTAGTCCGTCTTCCCTTCCTGTTCTTCTTTCTGGGATTACTGTAGTCTTGATTCGATAGCTGGTAGTGATGGAGCAGTCTGTGTCAGCTGAGGTGGCAATTCAGCAGCTACTTGAGCGAGTGTCAGAATTAGAGATAGAGCTTTCTCGGTCTAAAGAAGCGAGCAAAAAACGGTTCCCTGTTAATGCAGTAATTATTGACACTAATGCTACGTCTTTGGTCACTCCTTTCTCGGGAAAAGCTGGGGATTATGTTATGATTTTTTTGAGAACCTCAGCATGGCTGCTAAATTGGGAAATTGGGGGGGGGAGAAACACTTTTGCATGTGGCTAAGTTGAAAGTAACTGGGGATGCCACAGCGTACGTTACATGCCATGAAGAATTAAGGGATGCTCGAACATCTGAAGTATTCATAAAATGGTTGCTGGAAAGATATTGGAGGAAAAATACGTGTAGATGTTATTGGGAACAGTTGAATAGAATGTATTAAATGAATGAGCAATCAATAGAAGCTTTTGTGGATCGAATGCGAAAAATTAATGTTAATACCTATGAGCTAACGGATTCCGATAGGGTTAATGAAGCCATTCTACAGGAAGCTGAATAGACGGCACTCGACGCATTTTTGCGGGGAATAAAACCCGAAACCTCCCGCAAGATTATGATGGAATTCCCTAAGACTCTCAATGAGGCAGTTGGAATCGCTGTAGCATTAGAGGAAGTTGAAGCAGTAACAAAAACGCGGGACAGGAAAGCACTGTTTAATGCAGAAATGAAATGTATCAGATGTGGTCAGATGGGACACATTCGATGGGACTGCAAGGAAGTGTAGTCCGGAAATTTAGACGTTGGGGCCATAAGGAGCGGAATTTGCAATGGGTCCTGGCAGAAACATGATAGGAAACCGCAATGTGGGCCTCACCCCCTCAGTTAAATGGGGCAGGGGGTGGTGTGTCCACTGTGCAATACCCCTGGTAAGGATTAATGCTAGTGTAGAATCAATGGCAGAATTTTTTCTGACTGGCTTGGTGAGGGGCAGGCGGTGCAAATTTTTATTGGATACCGCGTCTCAGGTATCCGTGGCGAGTAGAAGTGTACTCGATAAAGTAGAATTAAAACCACCACGCTGGTCGTTAAGTAGCGTCGGTGGGGGACAGGTGAAGTCACTCAGATCAGCTGTGTTAAACTTCCAAGTGGAAATGAGGAACTTACAGGTGAAGGTAGAAGTTCTTCCAGTTGTTGGCAGCAGCTATGATGTCATACTCTGATTGGATTTCCTGGTTTGGACATCCTGCAAAAGTTAACCTGGAACGGCCTACAGTAGAACTGGACGGAATACAATTTCGCCTAGGCTCCACGGCCAGGAAACCATTACTGTCGCAAGGAGCCGCCCAGAAGTCGGGTGGGCCACCTAAACTGCGTCAAAAGGTCTCTTAGGGTTAACTCGCGGAATACTATACTGAATGGTACAGGGAAAATAATCTGGGCAGATGTTGGAGCTAGCGTGCTGGTAAATTCGTTGTATGTCGTTGAACCTTTGTCTGAGAATGAGCCAATGGATAAAATGAAGTGTTTTACGCGCCGTAGCGTGTCCTACATGCGGGAGATAGCAGGAAAAAAGGTTGTGCCTATCAGTATTGATAATTTTCGCCTTGAAGAGATGCAGTTGGCACGGGGTAACGTAATAGCGAATCTGGAGATAATAGGGGAAGATGAACTGGATAAGGATTTCGCAGCAGATTACGCAATGCCAGGAGAGTCTGTCAGCTGGTCCGCACTGAGGGGTAAAGCAGCACATTTAGAAGGGCAAGACAGAGAAGTCATGGAGAGCCTTTTGACGGAATTTAAAGAGTTATTTAATTCTCATGGTCCACTGCCTGCCACACCATTAGTTCAACATTACATCCCCACTGGGAAAGAAGCACCAGGTTATAAACGTCCGTATCGTGTTCCAAAAGTTTAGAGCCTGTCATGGAAGAATTTATTAATCGACAGCTTAGGGATGGGATAATAGAAACCAGTAGTAGTCCCTGGTCCATTCCGGTCGTAATAGTGGGTAAAAAATCACCTGATGGGGGCAGGGCACATCGTTTTAGTTGTGATTATCGTTTCCTGAATCAAAAAACTGTATCGGGTGCATACCCAGTGCCTAATATCACTGAAACTCTGGATAATTTGGGTCAGTGTCGGTACTTCACGACCTTTGATCTTCGAAGCGGGTGCCACCAGTTGGAGGTCGCCGCGTAAGACCGACCGAAGGTATCTTTTTCAACACCTACAGGTCATTTTCAGCAGCGACGAATGCCTTTTGGACTCAAAAATGCTCCGGCAACCTTCCAACGGTTACTAGATAGCTTGTTACGAGGGCTGAAACCTAATCAGTGTATGGTATATTTGGATGACATAATCGTTTTCTCAAAGGACGTGCAAGAAAGAACATGTGAGCCGTTTGCGCGAAGTTTTCGAGCGTCTGAAAGCGGCGCAGTTAACTCTTCATATCGCAGTATGTCTTTTTTTGTTGCAAGAAGTCCGTTACTTAGGTCATATTATAGGACAGGAGGGTGTTCGCATGGATCCAAAACTTGTAGAGGCGGTAATGAATTTTTCGACACCTACAAAAGTAAAAGAGCTGCAATCTTATTTAGTCTCGCCAGTTTTTACAGAAGGTATATTCCAAAATTTGCGGAAATTGCAAGGCTCCTCACGCGGTTGTTGAAGAAGGGAGCAAAATTTCACTGGTCAGCAGAATGCGAAGAGGCTTTTCAAAAGTTAAAAAATTTGGTAACATCTAGTCCGGTTTTAGCTTTTCCAGATTTTAGTAAACAGTGTATATTATCTTGTGACTCTAGCAATTTTGGTTTAGGTGTTGTATTATCTCAGGAAATAGGTGGGCAGGAACACTCAATAGCATTGCTTCCAGACATCTAAACAATGCAGAAAAAAATTACTCAGTACCCGAGAAGGAGTTATTGGCATTAATTTTCGGAATAACGTATTTCTTTTGTAATTTGTATGGATGACGTTTCAAGGTGATTGCTGACCATGCAGCACTTAAGTGGTTGTTAGGTCTTAAAGACCCAACGAATAGATTAACTAAGTGTGCTTTACATCTTACTGAGTACGATTTTGGTGTAATTCATCGATCAGGTAAATCGCACGGAAACACGGATGCTCTGAGTGGTAAAGTATGCACCATGAAATGTGCAGGAATAAATGAGAACGAATAGGTGGAGGCACAAACCGCTGACACAGATTGTCAACGTGTCAACGATTTACCTCGCAGTGACAGTTCGTTGTGGAAGATGGGATGTTGTACTGTAAAACTAGGAACAGTACACTCATAGTCGTACCAGAAAAACTGCAATGTGAAATTTTAAGGCAAGCACATGATTCAATGTTTTCTGGTCATTCAGGTCAAAGATCAACGGAAAGGAGGGTGGCACAGAGTTATTAGTGGTCAACATGTAGGCAAGATGTCGATCAGTACGTAAAGAATTGCATTCCGTGTGCTCAATGGGTGGAACTGAGTCATCAGAAAATTGTGTTGCAACGACTACCGGAAGTGGATAGACTTTTTCAATTACTTGGCTTGGACGTCTTGTGACCGTTTGTGCAAACACCAGCTGGTACTTGCTATGTTTTAACAATAATAGATCATTTTTCGCGCTATGTGTCTATGACAGCTATTCCGGACCAGCGAGCTGAAACAGTGGCTCACGCCATGGTACATTAATGAATATTGAAACTCGAAACACCTGAAAGTATAATTACAGATCATGTCTGATTTGATGAAACAGTTATGCAAGTTGTTGCATGTAAAGAAATTGAGGACGAGCGCGTTACACATGCAGGCTAATGGTCGGACCAAAAGAGTTCATCATACAATAGCTAAGATGTTAAGTTATTTTGTAAATTCGCAACACAACAAGTGGAATACCCTGTTGGCATTTGTAACCGCAGTGTATAACTCAAAAGTACATGAAAGTACAGGATTGCCTCCATATGAAGTACTCTTCGGTCAGAACATGCCATCTCCATTTGAATTGCTCAAGACCCCACCAGGAACCGATATTTCGGCTGTTAAGGATTTATTCACAAAGTTGAAAACAATCTGGCGGCAGGTGAAAAAATGAACACTAAAGCGTTAGAGAGATAGGACAAAGTTCACAATATGAACGTGGCTTTACCCAAGTATTATGTAGGACAATGGGTGATGATGACTAATCTGTATTGGTCAAAAGGCAAAACGAAACAATTTGTATGCTGTTATCAAAGTCCTCTCCAGGTGATAGAGATGACACCGCCGGTGAATGTAAAATTACAGCTTCCAACTCGCCTTACTATTGTGCATGTGAGCCGAATTAGGCCTTTCAAGGCCTTGAGGAACTTCCATCATTGCCTGCAGTAACTTCTAGTGGAGAGAAAGATGAATCTAAGAAAAAGAATAAGAAGGGAGTAGATAAACAGGAGAACCAAGTTAATTGTGGAAGCGATCAGACACGCTATTATGCTGTTAGGCCACACGTAAAAAGGAAGAGCTAATGTGAGTTGTTTTTCTTTTGTTTCTCAGGACGCGTTACGTTCAGTTAAGAACAGTAGTTCCAGCGTCATATATTGTGCTGAACAGGGAAGAGGGAAGGTGTGCACTATGTTTCGGCATAGTTATCTGTTTTGCTGTTGCAACTTAGCTAAACCTTGAAGATACGTCCTATATCAAATGGTGTTCTGTTCTCGCGACAAGCGGATGTAATTATATCCGGACATCACTGGACCTTAAGGGTGGACTGTAATATTTGGGCGGTTGAAGACGAAATCTGTAAATTAGAGGATACATTTAATGAACTTCATTCCATGGTGGCTAATCAGTCAAGGTTTAATGTCACACAGGGGGAATAACAGCTACTACAATCAGCTTTTGTACACAATTGCCGGGCACCTAAACTCGGTACTGTTACCTTTGGAACAACTTTGGGAAGGATACCGGAAAGTTCAATTGGAATTGCCGGCATCCCTGGAGCTACTGACGACATTAACAGACGAACTACAAAATGGCCACTGTTACTAGTATGACAGGTACTCTGCTGAGAATTCATATCATAATACCATAAACATGTAAGAATAGTAAATTTGAATGTTACGCCTTGCATACATATCCAGTGAGGTTGGGACTTTTTTCAGAAATTCTTACAGTTAACCGTATGGGAAATAAGGTTAGTGGCACGTAACAAACAAACTCATTCGTTCCTCACTCACAAGACTTGCTGTGTTGTCGAACAGGTCCAGTTACCATCTGCCCTGCGAAATTGTTACACACTGTTCCCAAATCTGGTGAGTATTCTCTATTCCACTCTCAATAACCAGTCACGGAGTGCCCTAAAGAAATTATAGAAGGCACGGTGCAGTTCTTTCAGCAAGTGGGTCCACATTGGGTATTTTCAGTAGTGGAAAACACAGTCGTTATTTGCGGTTGTTACGGGCAGGGTAAGCAAGGGAGTACGCAAAGAATAGAATTGCAGGGGCCGGGACTGTTAATTAATGGCACACAGTGTGACATTTGAAGGCCAACTTTCCGCTTACCAGCCGTGATTACTGGAGCTACTATCATGAACATAACAGACACATTGATCTATGTACCCGACCAACCGGTGCAATTCGTCACGAAAGAAAATCTCTCTCTTTTGAATAGCACATTAGACCTGACTTTGCTCCCCTCTTTGGACCGGATGCTAGCAGCTCGGGATGGACGTATAACTATGGAACATCTTTTTCAACAAGTGCATGAGTACCATAATGAGCATAAGCAATGCTTACTAGTTATTGTAACATCAACTACCACCACCTGTATTTTTATCTTTGTCGTAGGATTAGTGTATTATCGGCTGAAGAGGAAGGTAGCCCAAATCCTGCCCCTTCCAACCTTAACCTAAGGGGCCAGACAAACTCACTGAACAGTTGCGAGACACTGCAGCGGAGCACTGAGTAATGCTTATGGACAAAGATTAGACTGAGGATAGAAGTGACTGAACACAGGGTAAATCGCATTTTGTGGTGTTTGTGAAGCGAACTGTAGTTGTTTTGACTTTTTGGTTGAATTTGGGGACGAATTATTTTCGTACAAGGGAGAAATTATCGAGGACAAGGGGTTACTTTTAGGAAAGATGATGCGAAATTGTGATTTTGTGTTTCAGTGCGTGATGCGTCAGCCTCAGGGCAAACGGCGGACTAAGGCCGGCCGGCGCGTTATGCAGGTGACACCGTTTTGCAACGAGCATCGGTATGTGTGTATACGTGCGTGGCAGCCATCAGAACGCAGTATTAGCAGAATTCAGCAGGCGCGAGCCGCATGTGGCGCGGTTGCGTTAGCCAACTCATCGAGAACGTTCTAATAAACACGACGTCGCGTAACCGGCGGATTCACCAGCAGCCTGCACTATTTAAGGGCATCAGAGGTGGGCGTCGGCATTCGGTTCGACCGACTGGGCGTTCGGTCGATGTCACGTCGTCATCATCAGTGACGCTGTCCCCGAGGACCGGCCGGCGGAGGGTGTTGCCCACTGCTGCACCTGCAACTCCCTGCATCGTCAAGAGCCGCAGCGTCTGCAGGAGGCTAGCTGGACCGGGCCTCATGCTGCTAACCTCCTACCACACGCGCAGCTGCTGACCGAGCACGGCATCGCGTTCCCCGGGCTGCGCTGATAATGGAGGGGCCTTATGTTTCTCATGAATTTGAGACTGCAGTGCACACTCACTTGGCGTTACCAAAGGTGGATAGGATTTGTTTGTCTCTTTTAAAACCGTCACCTCTGGTGAGAATCTGACCCAGATGCTAAGTAATACATACCTACCATCGACCCAACACATCACTGAACTCCACATGTGGCTTGGTAATGATTTTGACATAATGCAAATGTGCCACTCTGAATGAACATTCTGACTCCTGTTTCCCTGGAGCGGATTACAGTCATTTTCTAGTCTGGTCGAAGCGCCTTTAAATAGCCGCCTCTGCTACCAGTCTGATTTCATAATCACTGAAATAAAACCACATAACAGACATCGATATAGTTGTCTTCCAGTTGAGGTAGCATGCTCAACTAAAATGTTCTGCAGTGCAAAAGAAAATCTGTGATACTGAACCTATTTTTCGGTAATTAAGTAACCACACCTCATCTGTCTGCTTACAGTATCAACCTGTTAGAAGCTCAGAGATAAATTACTTCATTTTCTTATCTGCCAGTAGGAGCAAACCCATTGAAATAAACATTGCTGAGAAAGAGTTCCTAGTTGTCTGTCCTGATCAGAACATTTTCTGTTGCATTGGCTTATGGTCGCCTGATACAAGCTGGCATCAGCCCAAGTTATCATGTTTCATTGAAGCGTGACCCTGTGATCGACAGCGGACGTTTCTTCTCTCACAGTGGCTAGCACAAGATTATTTAATATTGTGTCTTAGTTTTCAGCCCCAAATATTTTTGACAAACTGAATATTCACCACGCTGTAACAACGTTATAGGCTCACACAGCATATGGAACCTACAATGGAGGCCAAAATTTATCTGCAGAAAACAGTTTTATGCATAAGTTCATAAGTTTGTGGCTATTTTGTTTGGTTCATTGTTATGCGAGTTGCTAAAAATGTATTTATGAATCATAATTCTTCAGTTGGGGTTCTAATTTGGTCTTGCGTCGACATCTTGAACATTGCATATTTGAGGTTACGAGTAGCATTGTTTGCAAGTTAGAAATAGGAGTGTTACATAGAAGCGTTGTTCGCCACATTTAGAAAGCCCAACAGCTGTCACTCTGTTGCTTAAGACATGAAGTGCTGTTCCCCGTAAGACTTGAACCTAGAATCAGTGCAGCCTGTACTTTATAGCACAACGACGTTTCCACAGACCTAGCGACCAACTGCATCATTCAGTGCTCCGTCATTGTCTTAGTGATGGATAAGAGATATAATATGCAATTAAAATGAAGTTAGAACCGAATGCAGCAATGAAAAGTAGCACATTGGAGAGGAGTACAGAGACACAATAATGTAGGCTGGTGAGTGTACTGTGTTCAAAGGTTTCAAGGTGAGTATACCAATCCAACATTATGTCTCCTCACAACATAACACCTGGACACCAAAACTATCATATTCTACTATGTTCCTGGTTGTGTTAAGTTTTTGTTCTCACCTACTGTCATATGAAGGTATGTCTAGCAATGTTAAACTTGATATACCTAGATTTTCATGTAATGCTTGCTCATATAATATTACATAATTTTACTTGACTTGTCTTATGTTACTAGTAAACTAAATGCACAATATGTAAGTAAAGGACTAAATAAGATATCAATTAAAATCAAATCATTGAGGCATATCTGTCACTTTAAAATTCACTGAGCAATGTAAAGGCTGATCACAACTCACAGAACGAAACGGAATATGAAGTCAAAACATTCTACAATGCGGAAACGAAAAGGAAAGACAGTTTTGACATTTACATCGATTGGGAGAGACTGGGTTGTCATCTGCTAACACCGGAAGTTAACCTATTTTCACTGCGCTCACAAAAGTTTTAATAGTTTATTTTGTGCTTTTGCGTCTACTTAGTCTTTATTTTATTATTTTGCTTTGTTTTCTTTACAGATTTCAAATGCTACACGACGACTTGGATATTATTTCCATTGTTTGTTGTTTGATAAGAGCGTCCAGATATCAAAAAACGAAAGTTTTTCAATAACTGAACAGCTCTGACGCTTATATTATGTATAAATAAGAACATAAAATAATGAGGTAATTTTCATCAAGTAACCTTTTATTTAGTCAAAAAATCAGCTCTGCTGGAGAAGAAAAAAACATAAAGCATAAGGCCTTATATATTCGCTGATAAATAAAGTTTTACGTGTTTGCATTTATACATTTTCACTAGCAAACAAATGTTGATGTGTTGAAATGTTGTTTCATTTCTCGCATTTACCATAAAAAAAGTTCTAAAACATCTGTTATGAAGTTTACTTTGGCTACTAATAAATCTTATTGTTGCTATTTCCTTAATTACGAAATTTTAGTCTCTTTTTCTGAATGACGAGTGGCCTCTCAGAACCATACTTTCACTGTTCGGTATTGAGGTAAGCGAGGTCATGTCGAGTGGTGGTTCCGCGTGAATGTTTTATTGTTTGGCGATGACGTCGCCTGACAGTCCGTTCCATTGACAAGTTTTGTGAATCGTCCTGAAATCTAGAAACACTAGACTAATAAGCATGCGAGTCAGACGCTTTTCATGTGACGTATGTGATTTACTTCCGGAGAGAAAATTTATTCAAACGTAAGAGTTTACATGTTTGCGCAATTGGTCACTCATTGCGCTACGATTTGCCTGCACAGATATTGTTTGTGGAGTATCTACGTTCTTCAAAGAAAATGATTCCACCCCAAGGCAGAATGTGTGTAAGTATGTTGTGCTGTCGTTGACAGGGAAGGTTATGTTGTTGTGGAAGGAATGCGAAGAAATATCTTGTTTGCAGTTCGTTAGCGTGTACCCCCCGAACGAAAGAAAATGGACATTGTTATTTTGTTGACAATTGCATCTGGGCTTGTTATACTGCTAATAGCCCTTGCTTTATTAAAGCAGAAGAAAGTTGTACAAGATGGTACGTAAACAACACTGTTAACAGCTTAGTATCACACTTCGAAATCAGTAAAAAAATATTTTGATACAACAGAACCCAGAATTAGAGCAGCCGGCAACCAGAGAGTTCAAGACAGACGTTTGCCGAGAAGGGCAGTAGCAGCAAGAGCGCGCCTGAGAGCCAGGGGAGAATCAGGTAAGCATTATTAACTTTTTTTTTTTTTTTTTTTTTTAATTGTAAATCGTGGAACCACAATGTGGGATTCACACAGCACAAATGTAATACCGTAGTTACTTTTTACATTACTTTTTAAAAATCGTGTCGCTTATAAAGGCGAGGATTTATCATCTTATTTGGTGGTTAAAAGGGTATGATGTAAAGGAGAAACTAGAGTGTTTATTCACAGCCAAACGAAAGCACTGAAAGATCAGGGTTTACACCGAGGTGATAAGTCATGGGAAGCTGCTAATATTGTGTCATACGTCATTTGGGGGTGTAGTGCTGCAGTTTGATGTGGCAGTACTCAACAAATTATTAGAAGTCCCCTGCAGCAATATTGACCCATAATGCGTTTATATGAGTTCATAATTGCGAAGATGTTGCCGGGGCAGGATTTTGTTCACAAACCCACCTTTCGATTATGTACCATAAGTGGAATTAAAGTCAGGCAATCTGGGTGGCCAAATCATTCGCTCAAATTGTTCAGAATATTTTTCAAACAAGTCGTGAACAAATGTGGGCAAGTGACATGGTGTGTAGTCAGCCATTAAAATTCCACCGTTGTTTGAAATCATGAAGTCTGTGAATAGCTGCAAATGGTCTCAAAGTAGTCAAACATAACCATTTCCAGCCAATGATCAGTTCAATTGGCGAGAGGACCCAGTCCATTCCATGTAAATACAACCCACACCATTATGGAGTCATCTCCATCTTGCACAGTGATTTGTTGACAGCTTGGGTCCATGGCTTTGTGAGGTCTGCAATACATTCGAACCCTACTATGAGCTATTAGCAAATGAAGGCCATGGTTTACCAGTCGTCTAGGGTCCAACTAATATGGTCATGAGCCTAGGAGACGTGCTGTTAGCAAAGGCACTTGTGTTGGTCATCTGTTGCCATGGCCCACATTTCTCTAACATATAGGTTGATTGTACTACCCACAGTGATTTCTGTTGGTTATTTCATGCAGCATTGCATGTCTTTTAGTGCTGAGAACTCTACGCAAATGCTGCTGCTGCTCTTGTTAAGTGAATGTCTGTGTTGAGAGGTAACGCCTGAGGTGTTCTCGGCACACTCTCGACCCATTTCAGGGTGGAATGTCCCATGTGTCTAGCTCTATCTACTATACCGCATTGAAAGTCTGTTAATGTCGTGCAGTCCTAATCACATTGGACTCCTTTTCAAATGAATCCTCTCAGAACAAGTGACAATTCCATTAATGCACTACCCTTTTAAGCGCAATACTATTGTCATATGGGCATTACAGAAGCGGCCAATTCCACACATCTGCTCTGCCCCAGGACATCATCATTATGGCGGAAACGACTACTTCCAGCAGTAAAAAATGACAATGGCATCACTACATACACATTCCAACAAACATGGACAAAAATAAAAATGGTACGATAATGTCTCACTCCAAAAATAAAATGAAACCAGTGAACAGTTGTGTAATCTTGGGGCTTTGGGGTAGGGACAAGCTAAATATACAACAATACAAAAACACAGCACCGTCCCAAAATAACGAATATCTAACAAAAATGTAAATTACAGGATTCTGCTATACTAACAAAGCCACAGGAATCGGGCATTTCCCTTGACCCATGTACTTTAACCGCAACTATCAGTACCAAAAAACCAACACCTACAACCCCAAAAAGTATCCTTGAACATTTTCCGTGAGCTACATATACCTCAGCTGCACCTATCAATGCAAAAAAAAATCAGTACCCACAACTCTGAAAAGTGAAACCAAAACCTCAAGTATTCAAAGGTCCAGATACCCCATATGTACTACATTAATTAAAACACAATCGATATATCATAAATGTACAATAAACATCACAATCACTATAGAATAAAACAAAAAAAATAATTACTTACCAGCAAAAGCCTCAGCCTCCTCTTCCAGTGAGCGCCAAAACACACTCACACTCACTCACTCTCTCTCACTCTCTCTCTCTCTCTCTCTCTCTCTCTCTCTCTCTCTCTCTCTCTCTCTCTCTCTCTCTGTGTGCGTGTGCGCGTGTGCGACCGTCATGGTGTTGTCACAAATTTGACACCTAACATATTCAGCAATAAGACCGAACATCTGCAGGAACTATATGACAAACATCATATCATCCCAAATCTTAGAACATTATGATACATTTGTGATGTCACTATCATATCCACATCTAACAAATAAGCATTAAGAAAAATTTGGACTTATTTTGCACTTGAAACACCAAACTAATCAGAGCCAACAAAAATTTCAAACACACAAACAAAACAAAAAACCCTTAATAGCTAATGAAAACACTTCCACAACCCACATTACCAAACCAACTACCTAAACTTGAAACCACATTAGCACAATGACAACAAAAACTCAAATTAACCAAATACCACATGTTAAACTCAGTACATTCACCACTAGTAGTGACATCACACACACCACCATTATCCAGATGGGTGGAATCGGTCACTTCTGTTGACCCTGTGTATGTGCATACCAGTATCGCTATCCCACCTCAGTGTATGTAGCTTAAACCAAAACTTCTACCGAATATTGCTGCAAACATAAATAAATAAAATTATAAATAAAAACAGACCAAATCATTTCAACTGATTGACATATAATAATCATTAATCTGTTTAACTATTTGTGTCTTTTGAGTAGCACTTATGATTAGATTTATACTTCTCTTCTTTAGTCAGGAGATATGACCAGTCAGTGTTCATTTAGTGGAAGGGTGTAGTATCTACTTACGTCCGTTTTTTCTATAAATAACTTTCCTTTGACACATCACTTAGTTTCCAGTACAGTGCACACTTATTCCGGATGAATTGTTATCACTCATGCAATAAAATGGAACTAACAGGACAACCACAGGAAGTAGGGGGTGTAGGCTGGGGTCAAGCTAAATACATGACAACATGAAAATATGAAGAACACCACCATCCCAAAAAAATATTATCCACAAAATCAAACATAAAAAAATTGTCAAAATATGTCATAATGCTACGAACCACAAAAACTGCAGGAATATTAAATTTCACTTGACTTATATAGCCCAAATGAAGCACTCAATACCAAACAGCCAAGACGGAAAGCTCCAAAATGTGGTGGTGCAAATTTCATTTGACCTTATAGCTCAAATTAAATCATTGTACCTAGGACTCGAACACAATTCAAAAATCCCTGTATCATAAATTTCACAATACTTAGATAGCTCAAAACAAAGCCAACAGTACCAAAACCCACATGCAAATCATAAACCTAAAACTTCTAGATTCACTTGACCAAGTAAATAAAAAAAAGCACCAAAGCAAACAAACAAACCATAAATAACAGCACACACACAAATACCAACAAAATCCTGCAAACAACCCCAACCGACTCTCCCTTTTTTAACCAACCACAACCCACCTAATACCACTGAAGAAAAGAAATATCAGAAACCGCACCAATAATTCCACCAACCCACTCAACTAAACTCTCAACCCTTGGCCTATACATGCTCTCCACTAATTGGAAGAGCATCTCTTCCACCTCCCTATAACAGATTCGATGCCCCCCTCCCCCAAGTCACCTCTATTGTATTTGTATAAGCCCAAGTGCCATAATTCTGAAACTCAATACTACGGTTCATTACCAGATGATCAAAAACTTGCAAGATGAAAAAGACTCACTCATGACAGTACTCCCATCCTCAACTTATTCATCTGTCAACCACACCAGCAACCTCTTAGTTAGACTTCGCAGTACCTGAAAAACACAATTCGAAAACCCACCGTCATAAACCAGCACAAAAACCACCCCTTCCATGAATCCTTTTTCCAGACTGCAACTTTTCGATTTCCATTACCACTCCAGTCCCCTCTCCCCCCCCCCCCCTTCCTCCTCCTCCTCCTCCTCCTCCTCCTCCTCCTCCTCCAGCATTCCCCCATAATTCACTTACTGAGTAAAAAAAGAAAACCAATCTGCCACACTTCTCTCACTCACTCCAGTGTCATGTGCACAAAGATGTAAAGATGTACAATAACCAAAATAATTTGCATGTAAAACAATCTCTTTGATGGCCAATCTAGATCTGTTGAATCAGGTAAAATATTGTCACGGTGTCACTACCACGTAGACGGCCTCCGGGGCAGAGAGGCTGGATCTCTTGTCACCTTCATAAGCTCATTACAAACACGGCACCTCGTGTAGTCTGCAATCGAGCCAAACCCCTGCAAAAACCTTATTGCCATCATCATATCATTGCCCAGCACAGCCTGGAGTGAGTGACTATTAGATTTTTCTATCGTGTCCATCGCTTACAAAAAACAAGGGAACTCTCTTAAACTTTGGTCCATAAGAAACACACATCACAAATCGTACCTAACACACTCTTATGCATAAACTTGCGAAACAGTAAATCAAAGTAACTCACTGGCAACAGAGCACATTCCTCCAACAACTATGTCACAGAATTATTACACATAACACAAACAACTTGTGTTGTGAGCACCTACCACAAGAGCACGCTACCAGTACTACTACACGCCATCTGCAAACATGACCCAACTCAAAAACACTGTGCCACAGTAATGTAACACAACACAAGTTGCTTAAGTCACAGGCCAAAGCTGAAGGGTAGAGTTGGGCACCTCCGTTGACCCAAAAAATTCTTCTTTTACATTCCACAAACTGTCATATGGTGTGTGTGACGAGTATACTTCTGGTACTTCTCTCATTTAGGTTAATGTTAGCAGTTATTGGATAAAATATATCTAAAAACAAAGATGATGTGACTTACCAAACAAAAGCGCTGGCAGGTTGATAGACACACAAACAAACACAAACATACATACAGAATTCAAGCTTTCGCAACCAACGGTTGCTTATTCAGGAAAGAGGGAAAGACGAAAGGATGTGGGTTTTAAGAGAGAGGGTAAGGAGTCATTCCAATCCCGGGAGCGGAAAGACTTACCTTAGGGGGAAAAAAGGACAGGCACCCCCCCCCCCCCCCCAAACACACACACACACACACACATTTGTAAAGGCAAAGAGTTTGGGCAGAGATGTCAGTCTAGGTGGAAGTACAGAGGCAAAGATGTTGTTGAAAGACAGGTGAGGTACGAGCAGCGGAAAATTGAAATTAGTGAAGGTTGAGGCCTGGCGGATAACGAGAAGAGAGGATATACTGAAGGGTAAGTTCCCATCTCCAGAGTTCTGACAGGTTGGTGTTAGTGGGGAGTATCCAGATAATCCGGATGGTGTAACACTGCGCCAAGATGTGCTGGCCATGCACCAAGGCATGTTTAGCCACAGGGTGATCTTCATTACCAATAAATACTGTCTGCCTGTGTCCATTCATGCGAATGGACAGTTTGTTGCTGGTCATTCCCACATGTGCACGGCCAGCACATCTTGGCACAGTGTTACACCGTCCGGGTTATCTGGATACTCCCCACTAACACCAACCTGTCAGAACTCCGGAGATGGGAACTTGCTCTTCAGTATATCCTCTCTTCTCGTTATTCGCCATGCCTCAACCTCCGCTAATTTCAAGTTGCCGCCGCTCATACCTCACCTGTCTTTCAACATCTTTGCCTCTGTACTTCCGCCTCGACTGACATCTCTGCCGAAACTCTTTGCCTTTACAAATGTCTGCTTGTCTGTGCATGTGCGGATGGATGTGTGTGTGTGTGTGTGTGTGTGTGTGTGTGTGTGTGTGTGTGTGTGTGTGTGTGTGTGTGTCTATACCTGTCCTTTTTTTTCCCCCTAAGGGAAGTCTTTCCACTCCCGGGATTGGAATGACTCCTTACCCTCTCCCTTAAAACCCACATCCTTTTGTCTTTCCCTCTCCTTCCTTCTTTCCTGAAGAAGCAACCATTGGTTGTGAAAGCTTGAATTTTGTGTGTTTGTTTGTGTGTCTATCGACCTGCCAGTGCTTTTGTTTGGTAAGTCACATCATCTTTGTTTTTAGATATATTTTTCCCACGTGGAATGTTTCCCTCTATTATATTCAGTTAATGGATAAGGTATTTTAAAAATGAAATGCTGGTTTCTTCTGTTAAGTCCTCTATTCTCTTCCCTGCCGCCGTTGGATAAGCAGCTGCTGCAGCAAGTCGTATAACCCTAGCTTACTTATTTGTTAGATAGTTTAATTAATTTCTTTGCGTGTTTTTGGGTACTTGCATTGTTTAATTCATATATTTCGGGCGTATTATAGTATTTGACAGTTGTAGCATCACGCTTTAGTGTTTACTTCGTAGATTCTTATTTAAATTGCGTGTGAGTTTCGTATAGGAGGTGCAATTTCGAGTTTTATTTACTGTAATCGTAAATTCAGCAGATTGTAGCGCATTCGTTAGGCATTTGTACAGGTTAGTTGATACATTCTTTGTGTGTTCCGCTTGCGTTATCTAGGCACGGACTCGTGTTTCAGTAACTGTTGTTAAACATCAATTAGAATGGACAGGGACTGCGATTGCTGTGTTCGGATGAGGGCTGACTTGGCATCCCTTCGCTCACAGCTGCAATCGGCGCTGACTTCGGTCGCGCAGCTTGAGGCTGTTGCCAATGGGCACCACTGTGGGGAGCCGGACTCGGGTATCACGGGGATGTCAACCTCATCCCGTCTGTCCCCAGATCGGTCTGCCGCTGTGGTTGCCCCGGTTGCTGCCCACAGTGGGGCTGAGCCCTCGCCTGTGGTTGATTGGGAGGTCGTTCCAAGGCGTGGCAGGCAGCGAAAGGCGTCCCCGGAGGCTGATCAGAAAGCCTCCCCGGTGCGTCTGACAAACCGGTTTCAGGCACTGTCTCTGGCTTAGCCAGATGCAGCCGCCTGCCCTGTTTCAGAGGATCATTCTCAGCCTTCAAGGTCCGGGCAATCGCAGAGGGTGGGCTTACTGGTAGTTGGGAGCTCCAATGTTAGGCGCGTAATGGGGCCCCTTAGGGATATGGCGGCTAAGGAGGGGAAGAAATCCAGTGTGCACTCCGTGTGCATTCTGGGAGGAGTCATTCCTGATGAGGAAAGGGTCCTTCCGGATGCCATGAAGAGCACAGGGTGCAGCCAGCTGCAGATGGTGGCACATGTCGGCACTAATGACGTGTGTCGCTTTGGATCTGAGGAAATTCTCTCTGGATTCCAGCGGCTATCTGATTTGGTGAAGGCTGCCGGTCTTGCTTATGAGATGAAGGCAGAGCTCACCATCTGCAGCATCGTTGACAGAACCGACTGCGGACCTTTGGTGCAGAGCCGGGTGGAGGGTCTGAATCAGAGGCTCAGACGGTTTTGCGACCGTATTGGCTGCAGATTCCTTGACTTGCGCCATAGGGTGGTGGGGTTTCGGGTTATGCTGAATAGGTCAGGAGTTCACTACAATCAGCTGGCGGCTACACGGGTAGCGGAGGCTGTGTGGCATGGACTGGGCGGTTTTTTAGGTTAGAAGGCCTCGGGAAAGTGCGGGATGGGCTGCAATGTCAAAGGGTGCTTGGCAATTACAGGACGTGCTTGGATCAAGGAACAGTCGGAATTATAGTTGTAAACTGTTGTAGTTGCGCTGGAAAAGTCCCTGAGCTTCAAGCGCTAATAGAAAGCACAGAAGCTGATATCGTTATAGGTACAGAAAGCTGGCTAAAGCCTGAAATAAGTTCTGCAGAAATTTTTACGAAGTCTCAGACGGTGTTCAGGAAAGATAGATTAGGCAGAATTGGTGGTGGAGTGTTGGTGTCTGTCAGTAGTGGTTTATCTTGTAGTGAAGTCGAAGTAGATACTCCGTGCGAATTGGTGTGGGTGGAGGTTATACTTAACAGCCGAATTAAGTTAATAATTGGCTCCTTCTACCGACCCCCAGACTCCGATGATACAGTTGTGGAACAGTTCAGAGAAAGTTTGAGTCTCGTAACAAATAAATACCCCACTCATACGGTTATAGTTGGTGGGGACTTCAACCTACCCTCGGTATGTTGGCAAAAATACTTGTTCAAAACCGGTGGTAGGCAGAAAACGTCTTCCGAGATTGTCCTAAATGCATTCTCCGAAAATTATTTAGAGCAGTTAGTCCACGAACCCACGCGAATTGTAAATGGTTGCGAAAACACACTTGACCTCTTGGCCACAAACAATCCAGAGCTGATAGAGAGCATCATGACTGATACAGGGATTAGTGATCACAAGGTCATTGTAGCTAGGCTCAATACCATTTCTTCCAAATCCATCAGAAACAAACGCAAAATAATTTTATTTAAAAAAGCGGATAAAGTGCCACTAGAAGCCTTCCTAAAAGACAATTTCCATTCCTTCCGAACTGACTATGCGAATGTAGACGAGATGTGGCTCAAATTCAAAGATATAGTAGCAACAGCAATTGAGATATTCATACCTCATAAATTGGTAAGAGATGGAACGGATCCCCCGTGATACACAAAAAAAGGTCCGAACGCTGTTGCAGAGGCAACGGAAAAAGCATGCGAAGTTCAGAAGAACGCGAAATCCTGAAGATGGGCTAAAATTTACAGACGCGCGAAATTTGGCCCGTACTTCGATGCGAGATGCCTTTAATAGGTTCCACAACGAAACATTGTCTCCAAATTTGGTAGAAAATCCGAAGAAATTCTGGTCGTATGTAAAGTACACAAGCGGCAAGACGCAGTCAATACCTTCGCTGCGCAGTGCCGATGGTACTGTTATCGACGACTGTGCCGCTAAAGCGGAGTTATTGAACGCAGTTTTCCGAAATTCCTTCACCAGGGAAGACGAATGGAATATTCCAGAATTTGAAACACGAACATCTGCTAGCATGAGTTTCTTAGAAGTAGATACCTTAGGGGTTGCGAAGCAACTCAAATCGCTTGATACGGGCAAGTCTTCAGGTCCAGATTGTATACCGATTAGGTTCCTTTCAGATTACGCTGATACTATAGCTCCCTACTTAGCACTCATATACAACCGCTCGCTCACCGATAGATCTGTACCTACAGATTGGAAAATTGCGCAGGTCGCACCAGTGTTCAAGAAGGGTAGTAGGAGTAATCCATTTAACTACAGACCTATATCATTGACGTCGGTTTGCAGTAGGGTTTTGGAGCATATACTGTATTCAAATATTATGAATCACCTCGAAGGGAACGATCTATTGACACGTAATCAGCATGGCTTCAGAAAACATCGCTCTTGTGCAACGCAGCTAGCTCTTTATTCGCACGAAGTAATGGCCGCTATCGACAAGGGATCTCAAGTTGATTCCGTATTTCTAGATTTCCGGAAAGCTTTTGACACCGTTCCTCATAAGCGACTTCTCATCAAGCTGCGGAGCTATGGGGTATCGTCTCAGTTGTGCGACTGGATTCGTGATTTCCTGTCAGGAAGGTCGCAGTTCGTAGTAATAGACGGCAAATCATCGAGTAAAACTGAAGTGATATCAGGTGTTCCCCAGGGAAGCGTCCTGGGACCTCTACTGTTCCTGATCTATATAAATGACCTGGGTGACAATCTGAGAAGTTCTCTTAGGTTGTTCGCAGATGATGCTGTAATTTACCGTCTAGTAAGGTCATCCGAAGACCAGTATCAGCTGCAAAGCGATTTAGAAAAGATTGCTGTATGGTGTGTCAGGTGGCAGTTGACGCTAAATAACGAAAAGTGTGAGATGATCCACATGAGTTCCAAAAGAAATCCGTTGGAATTCGATTACTCGATAAATAGTACAATTCTCAAGGCTGTCAATTCAACTAAGTACCTGGGTGTTAAAATTATGAACAACTTCAGTTGGAAGGACCACATAGATAATATTGTCGGGAAGGCGAGCCAAAGGTTGCGTTTCATTGGCAGGACACTTAGAAGATGCAACAAGTCCACTAAAGAGACAGCTTACACTACACTCGTTCGTCCTCTGTTAGAATATTGCTGCGCTGTGTGGGATCCTTACCATGTGGGATTGACGGAGGACATCGAGAGGGTGCAAAGAAGGGCAGCTCGTTTTGTATTATCGCGTTATAGAGGAGAGAGTGTGGCAGATATGATACACGAGTTGGGATGGAAGTCATTACAGCATAGACGTTTTTCGTCGCGGCGAGAGCTTTTTACGAAATTTCAGTCACCAACTTTCTCTTCCGAATGCGAAAATATTTTGTTGAGCCCAACCTACATAGGTAGGAATGATCATCAAAATAAAATAAGAGAAATCAGAGCTCGAACAGAAAGGTTTAGGTGTTCGTTTTTCCCGCTCGCTGTTCGGGAGTGGAATAGTAGAGAGATAGTATGATTGTGGTTCGATGAACCCTCTGCCAAGCACTTAAATGTGAATTGCAGAGTAGTCATGTAGATGTAGATGTAGTTATTGTTGTTTTGTATTGTTAGCTTCTAAGGCCAAAATAATCAATTTGCAGAGACTTAAATTTTATTTCTTTTTTTTGTATAAGTGTTCGATAATAGTATTAAGAAGCATCTCGTTGCCCACTTACTACAATTTATGCATCTACTTAATTCACTTATTTTCTGGTGATAACTTCAATTTATTGTGTGACATTTTGGCATTATTTCTTTCAGCTGTACATGACGACTCTGAAGCTGAAGATGAGCCTGTACAAGACACAGCTGAAAGTTTGGACTTGGGTGATGCAAAAGTTGGTGCAAAAAAGAGGGCAAAACTGGAAGCAAAAGCTGAACGCAAGGCTCAGAGGGAGGTTTGTGTTGTTCATGCTGTTCTTAGCACTTGAAAAGTCGGGCACCCCCAAAACCTAACTGTAAACATTCAAGTGAGAAATCAAGCAATACACTGCAGCCCTGCACATGTTGCTACTGTAGCAGCCGTGAAAACAAGAAGAGAATAATTATAGTGTTAAAGGTACATTTAAACTGCCATTCTCCCTGGTTTTCATATATGCAGTTGGAATGGGAAGAAATTGTAACATGTGGTTTAGTGGGATGTAGCCTTCTCCTTGCACTTCAGTGTTTTGCAGAGGTCAGAGGTGGATGGAGTCTTCTTTATACACATCCTTGTTTAGTAGTTTCAAGGTTCAACATGTGATTGCTAGTTGGTTCTAGACTTAACACAAGTGTAAAAAGTGGGCTCCAAAAGTTAGTTATCATGACTGAAACTTCCCGGCAGATTAGAACTTGGGAAAGTGCTCTATTGAATGAGCTACCCAAGCACGACTGACAACCTGTCTTCACAATCTGTTCTGCCAGTATCTCATCTCCTATCTACCAAACTTCACAGAAGCTCTCCTGCATTCCTTGCAGAACGAGCACTCCTGGAAAAAGGGATATTGCAGAGACATGGCTTAGCCACAGCCTGGTTGTTTCCAGAATGAAATTTTTGCTCTGCAGTGGAATGTGTGCTGATATGAAACTTCCTGGCAGATTAAAACTGTTACACTCAAACTCAGGACCCCTGTCATGAGTCGTGCTTGGATAGCTCAGTTGGCAGGGCACTCGCTCACGAAAGGCCAAGATCCCAAGTTAGAGCCTGGATCTGGCACACAGTTTTAATCTGCCAGGAAATTTAATATCGGTACACACTCTGCTGCCGAGTGAAAATTTCGTTCTATCACTGACTAGCTGGTTGTCTTCAATAGCCTTGTTGGGGATGTCATTTTAATCCTTTAAGTGACAAAATGTATTGCATAACAATGAAATAGATATCAGGATGTATTTGTTGGCAATAGTAACGAATAAAACTGCTCAATTTATTATTTATTTTTAAGTCCACCATGAGGTATAGGGTAGCAAACATACATAGCAAAGAACTGGGTGAAAGAAATATGCATGATAGTTCCAGTGGCACATACATTTATCAGTGTCACTTGATGGGTTAAGTGCACTAAGAACTTTGCTGTGTTGATTGACTTCATAAGAAATCCTAATGTAATAAGATTCTTTAGTTTTTAATGGAATTTTTTAACCCAGTTTCTGTTGAAGAATGAGGATGGTGATGTAATCAGAAATGTTAGTAGCAGTGTTTATTGTGCTTGCTGTTGGGTGTGATGGGACTTGTGGTCCATCACCTTTAGTCTGTTCAGTTACTTAAGGATTGATACTTTGGCAGGAGTAGGTGGAGGTGCAGAACAGTTGCCAGGTCTCATGCAGAACACATGCCTAATCTTTCTTTTCATTCAACTCTCTCAAACTCGTAAATTATTCAGAAGTACAAATATGGAACTGGCAATTTTATTCATGGTAAAAAAAAAAAAAATATTAAGATGATATACAGACAGTTTACAAAAATGTTTTCTGGCATTGTTACTGAAATGTTGACATGTGGGGAAACTTATTTGTTCCTTAAGTTAGGTAGGGTCAAAAGCAATATTTAGTACTAAACTCTGGCTTTCATCTGTGACATAATGTTAATGGATGCTGTGGCAGCACCTTTTGGTGCATATTTTCAGTTTGGTGTCAGTTGGCAAAGCTGACAAATGTGAAATAAAAAGCTTGGTTGTGGTAACAGACTGATCTCTAGCATAGTCCTTTTGAAAGAGTCACCACAGATATCATGCTTAGTCAGCATGTTAAGTACAATGTTTGTTGCATGTTTCCTATGTCACTGATTCAAACCAACTTCAATTAACTATTCATTTTTTCCATTAGTTGAATGCTTTATGCAAACATGATGTTACATAGTTATTATCCACTCAAAACTGGAACTATGTCACTAAAATGACAATTCCATTTAAATGTGGTGCACACAGGTCTACTCACAAATAAAGTACTAAATGATCACCTGTGTTGTTTTATTATGAGAAACAGACTCTTATGTTTATAATTAGTCTGTTAGTAAGTTTTCTGATTGACCTACTTACTTCTAACATGGTTCTACATCTACACTCCTGGAAATGGAAAAAAGAACACATTGACACCGGTGTGTCAGACCCACCACACTTGCTCCGGACACTGCGAGAGGGCTGTACAAGCAATGATGACACGCACGGCACAGCGGACACACCAGGAACTGCGGTGTTGGCCGTCGAATGGCGCTAGCTGCGCAGCATTTGTGCACCGCCGCCGTCAGTGTCAGCCAGTTTGCCGTGGCATACGGAGCTCCATCGCAGTCTTTAACACTGGTAGCATGCCGCGACAGTGTGGACGTGAACCGTATGTGCAGTTGACGGACTTTGAGCGAGGGTGTATAGTGGGCATGCGGGAGGCCGGGTGGACGTACCGCCGAATTGCTCAACACGTGGGGCGTGAGGTCTCCACAGTACATCGATGTTGTCGCCAGTGGTCGGCGGAAGGTGCACGTGCTCGTCGACCTGGGACCGGACCGCCACTTCCCAGTAAATTAGGGACACTGTTGCTCCTGGGGTATCGGCGAGGACCATTCGCAACCGTCTACATGAAGCTGGGCTACGGTCCCGCACACCATTAGGCCGTCTTCCGCTCACGCCCCAACATCGTGCAGCCTGCCTCCAGTGGTGTCGCGACAAGCGTGAATGGAGGGACGAATGGAGACGTGTAGTCTTCAGCGATGAGTCGCTTCTGCCTTGGTGCCAATGATGGTCGTATGCGTGTTTGGTGCCGTGCAGGTGAGCGCCACAATCGGGACTGCATACGACCGAGGCACACAGGGCCAACACCCGGCATCATGGTGTGGGGAGCGATCTCCTACACTGGCCGTACACCTCTGGTGATCGTCGAGGGGACACTGAATAGTGCACGGTACATCCAAACCGTCATCGAACCTATCGTTCTACCATTCCTAGACTGGCAAGGGAACTTGCTGTTCCAACAGGACAATGCACGTCCGCATGTATCCCGTGCCACCCAACGTGCTCTAGAAGGTGTAAGTCAACTACCCTGGCCAGCAAGATCTCCGGATCTGTCCCCCATTGAGCATGTTTGGGACTGGATGAAGCGTCGTCTCACGTGGTCTGCACGTCCAGCACGAACGCTGGTCCAACTGAGGCGCCAGGTGGAAATGGCATGGCAAGCCATTCCACAGGACTACATCCAGGATCTCTACGATCGTCTCCATGGGAGAATAGCAGCCTGCATTGCTGCGAAAGGTGGATATACACTGTACTAGTGCCGACATTGTGCATGCTCTGTTGCCTGTGTCTATGTGCCTGTGGTTCTGTCAGTGTGATCATGTGATGTATCTGACACCAGGAATGTGTCAATAAAGTTTCCCTTTCCTGGGACAATGAATTCACGATGTTCTTATTTAAATTTCCAGGAGTGTACATTTATACTCCGCAAGCCACCCAACGGTGTGTGGCAGAGTGCACTTTACGTGCCACTGTCATTACCTCCCTTTCCCATTCCAGTTGCTTATGGCTCGCGGGAAGAAAGACTGTCTGAAAGCCTCTGTGCGCGCTCTAATTTTACATTCGTGATCTCCTCGGGAGGTATAAGTAGGGGGAAGCAATATATTCGATACCTCATCCAGAAACGCACCCTCTCGAAACCTGGCGAGCAAGCCATACCGCGATGCAGAGTGCCTCTCTTGCAGAGTCTGCCACTTGAGTTTGTTAAACATCTCTGTAACGCTATCACGGCTACCAAATAACCCTGTGACGAAACGCGCTGCTCGTCTTTGGATCTTCTCTATCTATTGTGATTATTGTTGTGATATAATGTATCTTAAATTGGTTAACCAGTGTTGAGAGCAAGATCAAGAGTACGGCACAAAAAAAAGAGGTATCTTAGTATTGCAGCAATTATATTTGCAAAAAGTGATATTTATTCTTTGTGATACAGTCTGAATTCCTGAGATGAACTTCTTTTACAGTTGGTTTCTGATAATGCCCCCCTTATTAAACTGTCAGATCAGGCCAAGAGAATGATATTGAACTTTTCCACTCATAACTTTCAACAAACTTGTATGTGGCAGTGTTCATTACCACACAACAAATAAAATAATTCATGCGCTGTAAAAATTGAAACAAACAAAATATTGCCTACAATGAATGACTCCTTAAGACAAAAATATTAGGCAGAGTACGTGCTTGTGCTGATGAATTGTACCTAATCAATTACATACTGATCGTAATATTATCTTGTGATATGCTATGTACGAAAATAACACTGACACTTTGTTTGGAGACATTGTAAATGAAAATTCTCTTGTGGAAACGTAATCACAATGTCAGACTGGAGTATATATTACAAGAAATGGCGGAGAGCAAGAAACAAATTCTGAACAGTTTGGAAAGCTTTCACTGATAAGAGCACATCACTTCCCCCCCCCCCCCCCCCCCCCCCCCCATTGGTTACGTATCAAACTTTCCTTCCATTGTGTTCCAGAAACTGACTAGTTGCCAGCATATGGGCAGTAGAGGAACAGAATTCTTATCAGCACTTCCACGATTCTCGACTTAACAAATTTTTACTTGCTTTGCATTGCAATAAGGTTTAACTTGCAACTCAAAGGTGGTGTTGCTCTGTATCGTATATTGCTTGCATTAATTTGAGGAACTGAATGTTGTCAAGCAGAGTTTGCTTTATAAGTGGAAGTTATGCCACATAATAGAACCTGTAGTGACTCGGCAATTACACATTTAGGGAGCTTACATAGAAACAGAGGGAAGAAGTGAACAATATTGATACTATGAATTAGAAGTTTAATTTCCTCTTAAATAAGTATTTTGTCAGAACATCTGGTAAATTTCAGACAATGTTAACTTGGTTATTGGCTCCAACTGAACCATTATTGTCTGTAAAAAAAGCTGCATTTACTTGCAGTTGTAAGAGATTTTGATTAGTAGCCCACAACCAGAAAAATTTGAGGCACTAGTGATGTGGGCACTGAGTGCTGAGTAGGCTGCTGGTTAGAGCTTGGCAGATGACATTCGGTATTACGGTCATGGTCTAGTGTTTAGTGTTGCTGCTTTCAGAAC
Organism: Schistocerca gregaria; assembly: GCF_023897955.1. Taxonomy (NCBI): domain Eukaryota; kingdom Metazoa; phylum Arthropoda; class Insecta; order Orthoptera; family Acrididae; genus Schistocerca; species Schistocerca gregaria. Next base: position 555,278,407 of record NC_064920.1, read on the forward strand.
TTGGGGTCATCGGTTTGATTCCTGGCTAGGTCGGAAATTTTCTTCGTTTGGTGACTGGATATTTGTGTTGTCCTAATCATCTCATCATTGATGTGTGAGCAACTGCACTGATGTGAGATAGAAAAACTTGAACTATGTCGCTGAACAACAGTGGATGGGGTCTCCTGGTCAGTAATGCCACACAGTCATTTCATTTTCATTTACCTTGATGCCCACATTGTTGCTGCTTCAATAGCCCAATGCGGCAGCTGCACAGACAGCAACAGGTGTGGAGTGATAAAACAGTAACAGCCAATGTATATAGCATGCTGAGCTGAGTGGGGTGGTGTTCATCAGGTACCACCTGAAGATGGTGTCTAGTCAGTTTGCTGAAATACCATAAATACCATGGAGAAGTTACGATGTGACTAAGGACTACTCCATGGAATTCTACAAATAAGATTGACATGTCCATTTAAATAATTGATACGCAGAGGAAAAATAGTCATCTATAAAGACTTGTGGTCTGCTCAGTTTTAAATTATAGTGATGGTAATAACTGCAGCAGGAAGCTTGTAAATAGATCCTCATGTTGATCTCGTGAGTAATTGATAACTGCCCTTTTTCAAGTTCACTCTGTGTACGCGGGGTGTTCAGTAACTAATGCAACGCGTTTTTTCCCCCTGAAAGCAGGTGGTTTTATTTAGGATTCCAATATACCATATTATTCAACATTCTTTTGGCCACAAAGACCCTGTTTTTCAACGTAATCTCCATTCAGTATGATGGCCTTATGCCACCTCACTTAGCGAGTCTGTATGCCCGCTTGATACCGCTCACTGGTCGATATTGGACCCAGTACCTTGCTGCATCAATAATCTCCCCATCTCTATGTATAGTCCGCCACATATTGGAACTTCATGAAACTATAGGCTGTAGCAGAATATTCCACAATGTTCCACAATAAATTCTACAGTTTTTCAATCGAAGTTGGCTGAGGAAAATGTTGCATTACTTATTGAACATCCCTTGTATGTTGCTGCACTTCTGTTTTTAAGATGAATTTGAAAACTTAATTTCAAATCATTTAGATGTAGCTGAAATAATGAGGGTAATTAATATTTGTAGTGAGCAGTTTATATATGATTCCTAACTTTAATTTTATTTGACTCCCAGGCAGAAGAACGAGAACGTGAGGAACGAAAGCGCCGCCAGGAACAGAGTGAAGCTGAAAGACAAAAGGAAGAAGAACGTGCTGCCCTAGAACAGAAACAAAAAGAAGAAGCTGAGAGACGTGCCCGTGAAGAAAAGGAACGTCAGGAGCATGAGGAATACCTAAAAATGAAAGCAGCATTCAGTGTTGAGGAGGAGGGCTTTGATGAAAATGCTGAAACTGAGGGCGAATCAAATCTGCTTCAGGAATTTGTTGAGCATATTAAAGTATGTTAAAAAAATAAGTGTTATGTTATTTAAGTTTGTTGCATGTAATGTTGGCTTTTAGCATCACCTGTCATGTTCATACAAGGATTGTGTGTCATGTCCATTCAAAGTGAGGTGGCACAATGTTCATACTTATGTTCATGTGGAGCCTGATTTAAAACAATGAAGACAAATTATATCAACCAGAAGAGATACTGCTAATTTCCTTCACCCCATTTTTGTCCTGTCTTAGCTTGTATCCAGCTCTAATGACATCATTGGTGATCGAATTTTCCTTTCTTTCTGTCATATTGGAATATTTTTCCCTTATGAATGGGAAGGCAATTTAGATTTTTTCTTTCCATACTATAGTCTTCTTTCCTCAAATACCCACCCTCTGAATATTTTTGCACTTGTTCATTATCCTTAAATGCAATATAAATTCTTTGAGAACAATGAAAATAAGTACTTGCAGCTAACTTGCAGTTCAGGTTTTTTTTACATTTGTTGTTTTATGGAGATTTAGTTCTTGCTTTCACTGTGCCATTCCCTGTGTGGGTTTGATCAAAGCAGTACTTTCAGGGGCCACTGCTGATTTGTGTGACCTTGACATATCCTCAACAACTGTTCTGTGCCCAGTTATTTTTTTGTTCTCTCTGTGAAATTATTCAGCATTTGGTCCCACGTACAGTTTGGCATGTGATCATCATCCACCAATTTATAAGCTTCTTTCTCACTTTGTGTGCAATGGTGGCAACTGTCATAATTCAAAGTAACTCCCACCAAGTGGTGAAACATTCTCATCTCAGCTGCATTTTATCATCATTCATCTTATCAGTGTAGCATTCAGAGCTACGCATCATGCTAAAAGGAAACCATTTCAACTGAAATCTTTTTCTTCATCCTGTTGATTTGACACATTCTTCTTGTCCACTGTTTAGTGCTGAAATGCTACCAAGATGCTTGAACTTTGCACAACTTGCGTACACAAAGCAAGGTAGCACAGTCGCTAGTATACAGCCATTAAGATTTACTTTTTTTGTGATTTCCCCAAATCTCTCCAGGAAAATGCCGGGATGGCTGCTTTGAAAGGGCCTAGCCAATTTGCTTCTCCATCTGTGTGTCTAATTATCTCAACATCCTTGGGTCATTAAACCCTAATCTTCTTTCCTTCTTGTTTACCACACTCCAAATCCTATTTTGCTTGGGATTCTAGGATCTCAGTGCATCCCACTGAATTGTAAACAGGAGACAGGCTGCGTGTCTCTCCAACCCCCCCCCCCTCCCTCCACCCACCCACGGTCTCTCTCTGTCTCTCTCTCTCTTCCCTCTCCAGGAATTGCAGAATGGTTAGGTTCAGTGCGACTATATTTTCGTCTATGTACATACCATTGCTAACAGCTCTTTTCTTGGTGCCTCTGTGCACCTCAGTGTCAGTTACTCTTCACCTGGGGAATGATTTATGCTCTTATTAGTCACTATGTTTAACTAATTGCTCAAATTTTCTCACTGTTTTATTTACAGAACATGAAGGTGGTGGTTCTGGAAGATTTGGCTGCAACATTTAAGCTCAAGACACAAAATGTTATTGACAGGATACAAGAACTTCAAGCTGAAGGAACTCTTACAGGTAAGAATGCAGGGCAGTTGACTACATGTTTGTGTATGTATTTCAAAGTGTAAATCTATGAGAAAAATAGTTTTTAAGCTAGTGATTAAATATTGTGAATTTAATGTTACGGTGATGTGAGTTTAGGTGGTCAAAGAAACCTTGAACTTTTCCCTCTCACGGGGCCATACGACAGAGGTGTCATCCACATACCTAAAGAAGCATTTCATTTGTCTGGGACCAATGTATGTGCCTCCTCTTCAAATCTTTCCTTAAAGAAATTGGTCACCACTAATGAGAGAGGACTGCCCATTGCCAACCCTTCGGTTTGCTTGTAGGATTGACCCCCATATAGGAAATATATCAAGGTAAATATGTGCCTGAATAAGTCCAGGAGAGCACCGTTTTCTCCAATCAGCTCAAGTGAATCATTCAGTGGTATGCGGGTAAATTGGGAGACCAAGTTGAAACTGACTAGACTGTCACAGTCTGTGACCTGTAGCTGCTTGAGGTGTTGTAGAAAACCCTCAGAAATCCCAGACTTGGTGTCCCACAGACGAGGTGAATAAGACTACCAGGGCTTATCTATAGGAAACCGGCCTTCTGGAAAAGATCGTTAAACTGCTAAGGACTAAAGCACCAATACCACCAAGACTTCATGGCGTACCTAAGGTTCACGAGGAAGGGGTTCCTCTGTGTCCAGTGGCCAGAAACATTGCATAGCCACCTACCTCACTGCTCAACACCTTAAAAAGGTGTTCTTGCCATATGTGGGGAAGTGTGCCCATCACATTTGCAACTTGCAGGATTTCCTATGCCACCTCGGACATCTACAAATCATGGACTCTGACATTATGGTCAGTTTTCGATGTGGTCTCCCTGTTTGCCTGTGTACCACTGAATGATTCACATGAACTGATTAGATAAAAGTTTGATGGTGCTCTACTGGACTTATTCAGGTACACATTGACCTTGACACACTTCCTATATGGGGGTCAATTCTACGAGCAAACGGAAGGAGTGGCAATGGGTGGCCCTCTCTCACTGGTGGTGATGGCGGCCAATCACTTTATGGAAAGGTTTGAAGAGGAGACACTTACATTGGCCCCTTATCAACCGAAATGCTTTTTTAGGTATGTGAATGACATTTTTGTCATGACACCATGGAAGGGAAAAGCTCGATGTTTTCTTGGACCACCTGAACTCACACCATCCTACATTAAATATACAGTGAACTGGAGAAGGATGGACTACTCTCTTTCCTGGATGTACTAGGCAGATAGTACCTTCAGTCACAGTGTGTGTCACAAACCCACTCACTCTGACTTGTACTTGCAAACCAGTAGCTTCCATCATTAGGCACAGAAAAATGGTGGACTCAGAACTCTGGTTCACCGGGCATGAACTCTGTCAGATTCCCATAATTTGGTGACAGAAATAGAGCATCTACAATCTGTGTTCTACAAAAATGGATAATCTTTTGAGATGTTCAAGAGGCACTGTGCCCTGTTTCCCCATCCAAGGTTCCTGAAGTACAAGAAAAATACAGAAGGTGCATTTTTGGCATGTCAGGCAGATATCCGCCAAAATCAGCACAATTCTATTCGAACACAACACCAAAATCACGTTCCTTCCATCCACCAAGATTAAGGCTCTGCTAGGGAGTCTGAAGGATAACCTGTGTCTACAGAAACTGGGTGCTAATCACCTAACCATGTGAATGTGGTATGGCATACATCTGCCAGACGACCACACTGTTGACACCAGGTGCAATAAGACTGAGACAGGCAACCAAGTCAGCCATTACAAAGCATTGTGTAGAATTCAATCATTCTATGACACATAATTATGCCAAGATTTTAACACAAACATCGAGACACTGGGACAGTGTCATCAAAAAATCTATTGGGATTGAAGTCAGGGAGAAAGTCATTAAGCCTGATATGGGTTACCAGCTGAGCTCGTCTGGGAACCCAGCACTTGATCTAGACACAATACCCGAGGACGTTCTTCCAAGTCTTGAGCTGCAATTCGAACACCATTGGCCTTAAAATAATACTGCAGTCACTCCTGGTGGGTAAGGACTTTGGACAAAGTGCTCAACACAGCACACCACAGAAACAGAACGGACTAGATCATAGGAGACTTAAAGACAACAATCTGAAGATAAAATGGCTAGCACGGTGTGGACATCATTCAGAGCTTCTACAGCAAGATTGACAACAGATAATACACACAAAGTATGCACACAGCATTCTGAATAGCCATGGCTAGAAGAAAACCTACAGACGCTGCTATTGGTCAGAGCGTAAAACAGACAGAGCGCCTGTCACGGTGTGGAGCACCTAGCACAACATAGGCATAAATATCAAACTTGTTCCACACTGGAACCAGTATGAGACAGCACCTGCAGAAAACTGAGTCACACAGTTGAAATATTGTGGAGGAAATACGAGAATAACTGACAGAAACATGATTATTCAACACAACAGTGCCTCACCGGAAAAGCCTGAAGAATTGCAAAGATGAGTCATTTTTAGACACACAGAATTTCAGTACAAAAATAGATATTACTATGCAGTTAACTTCACTGTTAACAATCCTTCAACATGACTACTGAGCACTTAGTGCTGGATGTTCCACTGCCAGGTTCTGCGGAGCTGCCAGTGGCCACGTGGCTAACAGAATTGTTTCCAATGACTGGAAGAGAGTTCAAGTCAGAACTGCCATCTAAAGGTGGGAGATATGAGCCACAGAACAACCGTCCTATATCACACCTGTTTGGAGCAGAATTGTAGAACATATTCAGGTCAAACATAAATGATTGTGTGAAATCAAAAGCTTACTTATCTTGTATGATATTTGAACTACTACAGACAGAGGTGATCCAATGGATTCAGTATTACTAAGACTTTCACTTTAAAGTTTATAGCAAAGCAGCACATAGGGCAACCTGAATTAAAATTATTCTACAGACATCAAAGCAATATCTGGTATGCACCAGGAATGGTTCATGTTATATTTGAGAACATTTTGGGAAATAAAAATGGTATTATACAACTGTACTTCACAAAAAAGTCAATTATCACTTTAAATATACATTAAGCTCTCATTACAAAAGTCATTCTTGTAGCCTGTGGTACATGGTAAATTTATCATATAGTCAAGACTTATACAAATATCCGTGTGAGGTGGCACATTGGACTCACATTTGGGAGGACGGCAGTTCATATTCCCTTCTACATTTAAGTTTCACATTATTCCCATAAACTGATGGGTGGTTCCTTTTAAGAACTACATGACTGATTTTTTTCCCTTCTTCTTACCTTGTTGACATGACATTAAATTCTAACCTTACATTCATAATTGTGCCATTATGTTATCAGTACCCTGTAGTAGTGTAAGACAGCAAATCCTGTGTTTGTTACCTCTGATAATCTCTTTGTGTCAAATAATAATAATGTTGATCTGTTTGGTCCTATTAGTGGCTGAAGCAGTCAGCTCAAAGGTTGGAGGCAAGTACATACTGCCCCAAACAGAACCACACATAGTGAAGTACTTCAATGTTAATCCAACCCTTAGTCTGAGGATAGGTCTGTTTAGTAACAAGACTGTGAATTAGCCAGATAGCTCACATCTTTCAAATAAAGTATAAATCAACAGTGTAGAGACAAGCGAAATGTCCACCAGCATTTGAAATAGTGTAATGTTACTTCCATACTCAAAGAAATTCCAAAACAATTCAGCCAGTTTTAAAACAGTACAATTACTTCAGTGTCAACATGTAATTTAAAAAAGTATCACTGGAGATGTGCCAAATAGAAGAGGAACTGAAATTTCAGGCTGCTATTGTTAAAGTCAAGTCAGATATGTAAGTGAGAAGAATTACACACACCGCATTCTTCTTGGTGTTGTACTATTTCTGCTTCCTTATTAATGCTATTGTTCAGATGCAACATTCAGTTCTTAATTCATACAAAGACTAAGCTGCTAATATTATTTGTGACCCGTAGGATATGCAATATTAACTCTGATTCTAATGTTCCAGGTGTGATTGATGATAGAGGCAAGTTCATCTACATTTCTCAACCAGAGATGGAGGCAGTTGCCAAATTTGTTAAACAACGTGGGCGTGTGACTATTACTGAACTAGCAGAAAACAGTAATCGTCTGATTACCCTAACCCCAAGGAATACCATGCTTGAGAAAGGACTAGCAGGTTCATAAGCTAATAAGTAATTAATTGTTTTGAATAAAGAGGACTTAAAACTGCCAGGAGTGTATTGTAATTATTGTCCCTTACCAAGATACTATTATTCTAGTTCCACATAGTTATTTAAGAACAGGCATCAACTCAAGGAATTTTGTGATGTTTGCCTGCTTTATTTCATCGTTGATTAGCCTCAGTGTTAACATACTGTGTTACTATACTGTCTGAAAAAAGGAAAGGGGGGGGGGGGGGAGGAGGAGGTGGTGGTGGAAGTGGAAGTTCAACACTGACTACTTCAAATAATGTAGCTGACAGGTACACATTTGCGTTTCACAATTTTTTACTTTCACTGTTCACAACCCGCCAATAATACAGTTATATGGCCAGTGCCTCGTCAATAGTTTGCAGGCAAACATCAACATACTGCTACAATAGTTCACTGTTGAACATCTATGAGAAAAATGTAGCCACGCATTTCAGTCTTTCAAATAACTTGAACAGACACTGTCATTGATTAACACACAGCCTATAGCTGTACCACTTATCTCACAGTTAAGTTGATATGTTGTTGTTCTAACCAACACAGATTTCTTGTCTGAAACTCGAGCCTTTATATATCTTCACAATAATAGGTACTGAAACTATACACTGTTTGAAGTTAAAGTTACAGAAATAACAATTAAAACATAACAAGTTCAATTAACTGAATACATCGAATATTCCGTGTTTTTTAACTGTTTCTTCTACTAAAAGAGTTAGGCTGAATTATTTGTTTAAATCATAAAATTAACAGATATAGAGATGCAAACAATACTTTTGACAAAACTGGTAATTACTTTAGACTTAAGAGCTGGCTTTGCTAACATGTTTTCGAATAGAGCCAAATAGGTCCTTTAAGAACACTATTAGTTGTTCCTCTTGTCCGTCCCCGGTAGCTGAGTGGTCAACGTGACAGAATGTCAATCCTAAGGGCCCGGGTTCGATTCCCGGCTAGGTCGGAGTTGTTCTCCGCTCAGGGACTGGGTGTTGTGTTGTCCTAATCATCATCATTTCATCCCCATCGATGCACAAGTTGCCGAAGTGGCGTCAAATCGAAAGACTTGCACCTGGCGAACGGTCTACCCGACGGGAGGCCGTAGTCACATGACATTTATTTAATTATTCCTCCAAAAGTTTATAATTATACAGAATTTATATTTCTTTACATGTCAACAATAGAATTTAAGTTAAGAAATAATTACTGATTTCACCCTGTAACAAAAGTTGCTAACTAGGCATAGTAAAAATAAATTAGAAAATCAACTACATACATAAAACTAAGCACAAAATTAGACCTGGTGTTAATTTCTTTAAAACTGGGGGCCAACTTTTCTTTTTCATAAAAATACAGATTACTCATGTATGTTAATATTAATTAGTTAGTTAATTAAAATGAATTTTAAGGAGGCAGATGGTAAAATGAGGGGAAGTAAAAATATCCCAGCTTGCTTTGTCACAAGATCATGGCTATTAAATGACTGTGTTCTTTGGGTTTAAGGTCCACAATATGATGTCATTAGTACTCCCATAGGAATATTTGCAGGTTAAGAGAAAAAGTCAACATAAACTATTCAGAGTGAAAACGACTAAGTATAATGACTTCAAAAACTCAAATTCAAATAACTCCAAAGCTATCATGCCCCAGGTGGTACACTGTATACAAATAACAGAAACTTCTTGGCTGTTATTTTTGGATACTTCTCTCTAAGCCACACATTAAATCCAAAGTCACGTGGCGTAGTGTAGTGCTTAGAGAATTTCTGCGTAAATTCTAGAACCGCTTGGCCTTCCTCCGTCTCGAACCCACCATATTTTAAATAGAAGTGTGAGAGAGACGAATCCGACCTACTGCGCATTGCGTGTGCGTATGTTTGAAAAACAGTCATGAGCAAAGTGTGGACACGGCGGCCGACAAGTACCTGCTGTACGATCCATAGAGTTAGTTTCAGTGTATGTGTATAGAGAAGAGTCTGTGCTATTCTTTGCTGGTTTAGTGACGATGATTGTTAAGACAATGTTTGACGACTTGGCTGCCTCGCACGAGTTTGAATATTTATGAGAACTGGTGAATTTGTTTCTATTGTGAAAGTTGAAATATACCCTGACTGAACTAAAAGTATCCTCAGAGTACCAAATTATTTCAAGAGTAGAGAGTGAGTCTGATAAATTCCCTTGGCCGACTATCCAGAGAAGATCGGCTGTGCATACAAAGTAAGTCAACCTATGGGGGAGAGGTGGGAAGTTTGAATACCAACTCCACATTGCTTCTTGTCGTCTAAAGCGTTGGAGTAGGTTCCACAAGTCATTGGAAGCCCTTGCAGAAACATTGAACCATGCTGCCTCTATAGCCACCCAAAATTGCGAAAGGGTTTTCAGTGCGGGATTTTGTGCTCAAATTGTCCCAGATTGGGCAATGCAAACGGTCCCAGACTGGGTAATGTGGATGGCCAAATCATTCACTCAAACTGTTTGGGATGTTCTTCAAACTAATCATGAACAACTGTGACCTGGTGCATTGTCATCCATAAAAATTCCCTCATTCTTTGGGAAAACGAAATCCGTGAATGGCTACAGATGATCTCCATAGCCATTTCCAGTCAATGATAGACTGGGTTCTTTGGTCCAAGTGAACCTATTTCATGTAATCACATCTCACACCATTATGGAGCCACCACTGGGTTGCATAGTGCCTTGTTGACAATTTGGGTCCAGGCTTTGTAGGGGTCTGCACCACATTTGAACACTACCATTAGCTCTTACCAAATGAGATTAGGACTCATCTAATCAGGCTTTTTTTTTTCAGTTGTCCAACCAATATGGTCACTAGCCCAGGAAAGTGCTGCAGGTGGTGATGTGCTATTAGCAAAGGCACTTGCATTGGTCATTTGCTGCCATGGCCCTTTAATACCAAATTTTGTTGCACTGTCCCAATGCACACATTCATCATATGTCCAACATAATTTCGGCAGCTATTTCATGTTGTGTTCCTTGTCTGTTGGCACTGACAACTTTATGCAAATTCTGCTGCTCTTGATCGTCAAGTGAAAATTGTTGGTCACTGCTTTGTCTGTGGTAACTCCTGAAATTTGGTGCTCTCAGCACATGCTTGATACTGTGGAGCTTGGGATATTGAATTCCCAAACAATTTCCGATACATTAATTTGTGTATGCACGTATTGCTATCCCATGGTTCGAATCTATATGGCAGATTAACAACTGTTAGTCTAGCACCAGCCAGTATGTGGTTTCTAATCAGTTTTGACAAAATTATGCAAAGGACTTATTGCTAATCACCATATAAATATGTTGAGTTGCAGCCAGACACAACAAAAAGACTGCTGTACTTTAGAGCTTTAGGCCAAAAGGCATCCCAAACTAGAAAAGAAACAGCAAAAAACACACAAGTAGTATCTCTATCTACTGAAGCTGGCCAGACACTGGCAACAGGAAAACCACGAAAACAAGTTTATATACCTTCTTGTTTCCACTGAAACTGTATCAAACACCAATTACTCAAAGGTAATGAAACCCAACTGACTTAGCTTATATTATGCCTTCTGTTTTAATCACAGATAACAGGTTCTGAAACTGGATTTTGCTTTCATTTGAATGCTGAAGTTACCTTAATAATTCTTTATGAAACTAGCAATGAAAACCATATCAAAATCTCTACAGTAGTTCCATACATTAATCCAGACAGCAGTAGATGACCTCAATTTTATATAGTGTGATGCAAAAAAAGTGTTTACAAACTGACATGGCACATTGGGCATACAGCGAAGATAAGTAAAGATAAGTAATTATGTAGGAACCCGGGGCCACAAACGCCACCAGAGGGCATACGGTCAGATGTGGGCTGTCATCAGAAACTGGGCCATACATTCTCCCAGACCAATTCGTGATGATTGCATGCATTTCATAGTCCTAAGAGAGGTTCTGAATAATGATCTCTTGTCTATTCGTCGCTCCATTCAATTTCAACACGACAAAGCACCTGTGCATTTCAGCAGACAAGTGAGGACACACCCACAGGCAACCTTTCCTGGACGCTGGACTGGTTTGGTGGGCCAGTCACAAGGCCTCAGTTATCACACAGTCTGTTATCAACAATTTTCTTCCTGCTTGGGTATCTGAAAGGCCTTGTGTATGAAACACCTAGTGGACAGGCTTAATGTGGCAGCACGATATCTTCAAGGACACGCCAGGTATCTTCTTGAGAGGGTGTGCCATTCAATGCATCTGGACAAAGCTTTGAGCATCTCCTGTAGTGGGCATCCATTTATAACATGCAACACCATTTAGTGGCCCCAAATAGTCTTTGCAATGCCTGGTTCCCACAAGATTGATTTGTCTCGTTTCTGTAAACTTTTTTAAAATCATCCTGTACATGTATAGATAACCAGAAGATAGATATGTGGTTAATAATGCCAATTTATATAACTTAGGCACACTAACGATTTATCATGTTAAACAGACTGATTTGTCAGTGGATAACAAGAGTACTCCAATTTCCACTTTTTGTTTATTAGCTATTCTTCACCTTGCAGACAACAGACATGCTGAATTTTCTTTTTCTTTTTTGTGGTGCACAACTACAATGGTCATTAGCGCCCTGACTAATTTAGGAATGTACCGCGAGGCACAAGGTTAAAACAGCAACTAAAAGGGACAACACTATAAAAGACATATTAACAGACATAGGATTAAAAAACTACAGCATAATCAAACGTCCTTAGACAGGTGTGTCAAGTTGATAAAACGAAGAATGCGAGCAGCAGCTCCTGGGTCATCCACTAAAATGGCATGCCAAGATCCAGACGCAGCATAGTAAAATCCGGACAGGACGTTAAAATGTGGTGGACCGTCAGCAATTGCCCACATGGACAAAACGGCGCCGGTGCTGCCGTCAGCAGATGGCGATGGCTGAACTGGCAGTGTCCAATTCGTAGCCAGGCCAAACCGACCTCCCGCCGAGAAGGACGTCAAAGCTGCGGGAAGAGGTTTCAAGGCCCGAAGCTTGTTGTCCGTAAGTGCACCCCAATCGGCATGCCACAGCGATAAAATGCGCCGACAAATGACCGTGCTACAATCTGATGAAGGGACACAACAAGAAGCCGTCCGAGGATGGAGGACGGCAGCCTTGGCTGCGGCATCTGCAGCTTCGTTCCCAGGGATACCGACATGGCCAGGAACCCACACAAAGCTAACTGGAGACCCGTCGTCCACCAGCTGCTGAAGAGAGCGTTGGATCCGGTGCACGATAGGGTGAACCGGATACGGATCACTGAGGCTCTGGATGACGCTCACAGAATCGGAGCAGATGACATAAGCAGAATGTCGGCGGCAGACGTAAAGAACAGCCTGGTAGAGGGCAAAGAGCTCAGCTGTGAAGACCGAACAATGGCCATGTAGCCGGTATTTGAAACTTTGTGCCCCGACAATAAAAGAACACCCGACCCCGTCATTGGTCTTAGAGCCATCTGTATAAATGAAGGTCATATTAATGAATTTCGAACGAAGTTCGACAAAACAGGAGTGGTATACTGAACCGGGGGTAACCTCCTTTGGGAGTGAGCGGAGGTCAAGGTGAACGCGAACCTAAGCCTGGAGCCAAGATGGCGTGTGGCTCTCGCCACTACCAGGCTGTTCTTTACGTCTGCCACCACCGACATTTTGCTTATGTCATCTGCTCCGATTCTCTGAGCGTCATCCAGAGCCTCAGTGATACGTATCCGGTTCACCCTTTCGTGCACTGGATCCAACGCTCTCTTCAGCAGGGAGTGAAAAATCAAGGTGTTGAAGGAGGCGACGAAAGCGAACTCCAGGGGGTAGCGGGGCAGAGACATACAACCTGTATTGACGGTCGAGAGAGTCGTCAAAAAAAGGAACGATACGATGGGTGCTCGGGCATTGACAGTAGCCGACAGGCGTAACGACAAAGCAGTATATCGCGCCGGTAGGTAAGTGGCAATTCACCGGCTTCAGCATGAAGACTCTCGACGGGACTTGTATAAAACACTCCAATCGCAAGCGTTAAACCCCGATGTTGTATGGAGTTGAGGCGGCATAAGATGGACGGCCGTAAAGTGGAGTATACAAAGCACCCATAATCCAGCTTGGAGCGGACGATCGACCAATATAGGCGAAGTAGGACGGTTCAATCAGCTCCCCACGACGTGCCACTGAGAACACGGAGGACATTTAGAGAACGGGTACAACGGGCAGCCAAATATGACACAAGTGGAGACCAACTAAGTTTACTGTGAAATGTAAGACCTAAAAATTTTGTTGTCTCCACGAATGGGAGAGCAACGGGGCCGAGTCGTAAGGACGGTGGGAGAAACACTTTGTAGCGCCAGAAGTTAATACAGACCATTTTCTCGGCAGAAAAACGGAAGCCATTGGCGACACTCCAGGAGTAAAGACGGTCAAGAGAATGCTGAAGACAGCGCTCCAGGAAACATGTACGCTGTGCGCTGCAATAGATGGTAAAATCGTCCACAAAAAGGGAGCCTGATACATCTGGGAGGCAATCCATTATTGGATTGATCGCTATGGCGAAGAGAGCGACACTCATAACGGAGCCCTGTGGCACCCCATTCTCCTGGCGAAAGGTGTCTGACAGGACAGAACCCACACGTACCCTGAACTGTCATCCATTAAAAAGGAACGAATAAAAAGAGGGAGGCGACCGTGAAAGCCCCATGTATGCATGGTGCGGAGAATGCCCACCCTCCAACAGGTGTCGTAAGCCTTCTCCAAATCAAAGAACACAGCCACGGTCGGGCGCTTCCGCAATAAGTTATTCATAATGAAGGTCGACAAGGTAACCAGATGGTCAACAGCAGAGCGGCGCCTACGAAATCCACATTGTACATTGGTAAGTAGGTGTCGAGATACGAGAGTTAACCATTCGCTCCATCACCTTACAGACACAGCTGGTAAGCGAGATGGGTCGATAACTGGAAGGCAAGTGCTTGTCCTTCCCCGGCTTAGGAATCGGTACAACAATAGACTCGCGCCAGCATGCGGGAACATGTCCCTCAATCCAGATGCGATAGTAAGTACGAAGAAGGAAACCTTTACCCACAGGAGAAAGGTTCTTCAGCATCTGAATATGTATAGAATCAGGCCCTGGAGCGGAGAACCATGACCGGGCAAGTGCATTTTCGAGTTCCCGCATGGTGAATGGAGCATTGTAACTTTCACAATTTGAGGAGTGGAAGTTAGGTGGCCGAGCCTCCTCTGCCTGTTTTCGGGGGAGGAAGGCGGGGGGGGGGGGGGGGGGGGGTTAATGAGTGGAGCTCGAAACCTCTGCGAAAAAGCGGCTGAAGGCATTGGAGACATCCTCAGGGGCCACAAGGACGTCATTCGCGACCGTCAAGCCAGAAACTGGTGAGTGGACCTTAGTGCCAGATAGCCGGCGCAGGCTACCCCAGACAACAGAAGAAGGAGTAAAACTGTTGAAGGTGCTTGTGAAAGCAGCCCAGCTGGCTTTCTTGCTTTCTTTAAAAATACGACACTGCGCACGTAATGGTTTATAACTGATACAATGCGCCACTGTAGGGTGGTGTTTAAAGGTGCGTAAAGCACGTCGACGAATACGTAAGGCGTCTCTACATGTTGCGGTCCACCAGGGGACCGGTACGCGGCGTGGAGAAGTAGTAGTGTGAGGGATGGAATATTCAGCAGCAGTGAGAATGACTTCCGTGAGGTGTGCGGCCTGACTATCGCAGCTTGTGAAGATTTGATCCTGAAAGGTCGCCCTGGAAGAGAAGAGCCCCCAGTCTGCTTTGGAGATGTTCCAACTAGTTGAGCACGGAGAGGGGGTATGATGCAGGAGATGGATAACACACAGGAAGTGGTCGCTCGAATATGTATCAGAAAGCGCATACCACTCAAACTGGCGTGCAAGTTGGGTAGTACATACAGAGAGGTTTAAATGGGAATAGGTGTGAGAGGTGTCTGAAAGGAAAGTAGGGGCGCCAGTATTGAGGCAGACAAGATTGAGCTGGTTGAAAACGTCTGCTAACAGGGAGCCCCTCGGACAGGATGCTGGAGAGCCCCAAAGAGGATGGTGAGCATTGAAGTCTCCAGTTAACAAAAATGGTGCAGGGAGCTGAGCAATAATTTGCAGCAGGTCTGCCCTGGCAACAGCAGACGACGATGGAGTGTAAACGGTACAGATGGAAAATGTAAAAGTGGGGAGATTAATGTGGACGGCAACTGCCTCCAGGCCGGTGTGCAATGTGATGGGATCATAGTAGATATCATCCCGGACCAACAACATAACCCCTCCATGAGCCGGAATACCTGCCACAGGGGTAAGTCAAAAAGCAGAGGTGTAGTGTGCCAAGGCAATTTGATCGCATGGGCGTAGCTTCGTTTCCTGGAGGGCTATGACGAGCGGACGGTGCAAGCGGAGCAGCAATTTCAAGTCCTCTCGGTTGGAGCGAATGCTGCGAATATTCCAGTGCCATCAGGAGGAGGAGGAGGAGGAGGAGAAGAAGAAGAAGAAGATGAAGATGCAAGAAGGGGTCATCTCGAAGGACGCTGAGGGCCCGGCTTCGAGCGAGCACTGCCGCCGCTAGCAGGAGGCGGACAGTCATCGTCCATTTGTTCTATAGGTTCATCGGCCATCTTGTGAAGATGGCCGGGAGGGGGAGCTTCCTCCGCTGGTTAACGGCCAGATGTTCGGCTACCAGCGGTGCGGCCAGGAGAAACGGCCTGGGACGGCAACCGCTGGGTGGCGCAGGAGGAGAAATGTGCCGTGGCGGGGAAGGAGAACTATGCTTCCTATGAGCCTTCTTAGAAGGTCGTTTTGTGGAAGGATTGGTCGATGGCTGAGGGTTTGAGGTATGTAGAAGGTCTGCACGAGACGGTTCCTTCTTGAAGGCCCGTGCTTCCGACTTCTGGGTCTTCGTCCTGGCAGGAGCTGATGAAGGTGCTTGTGTCGGAGGCGCGATGGGAGGAAGAGGAGACGTCAACCGGGCGATCTTAGCACTGGCCGAACGGACGACCGTAGTACTGAAGGTCAGATCGCATGTCTGCGTCGCCACCTCCCTTGTAGTCCGAGGAGAGGCGAGGACAGTACTGTACTTCCCCGCTGGGAGCAACGTGGGCTTCCTACTAGTCAATAGCTCGTGAGCAGCCGAGGTGGAGACTCTCTCTTTGACCCGAATTTCTTGGATACAGCGTTCTTCCTTGTAGATTGGACAGTCGCGGGAGGACGCTGCATGGTCACCGTGACAGTTCACACAATGAGGAGACGGAGGTGGACAGTCACCCTCATGGGCATCCCTGCCACAAGTCACACATGTAGCCGCATTGGAACAAGAATGGCGAGTGTGATTAAAACGCTGACACTGGTAGCAGCCCGTAGGTGTCGGGACATAGGGGCGAACAGAAATAACCTCGTAGCCCGCTTTGATGCGTGACGGCAGCTGAACACTATCAAAGGTCAAGAAAAGTGTCCGGGTCAGTACAAGGTCATTGTTGACCTTTTTCATGACCCTATGGACAGCCGTCACGGCCTGCTCAGCGAGGAAAGACTGAATCTCCTCGTCAGTCAATCCGTCGAGTGATCTAGTATATACCACACCACGAGACAAATTCAAAGTGCGGTGAGCTTCCACCCGGACAGGGAACGTGTACAGGAGTGTGGCCCGAAGCAGTTTTTGTGCCTGAAAGGCGCTTTGTTTCTAGTAACAAGGTACCATTACGCAACCTGGTACAAGACTTGACAGATCGGCTATGGCATCTACGCCCTTCTGGATAACGAAAGGGTTGACAGAGGAAAAATCCTTTCCGTCCTCAGATCGAGGCGGTAGTACTTTTGTCACTGGTGGCTGGTCAAGTTTCCGTTTGTGGGCAGAAGTCGAGAGAGAAGAAGAAGAGAAATTCATTGCGGAGGAATCTCCCGTGATTGCCAGCATCTCCAATGGCGCGCTCCTTCCTTGTGGGGACCCCTCAGAGGGCACTCCCGCCTTAGGTGATTGTTCACACCTCAGGTCACACCTTCCGAGAAACGGACGGAGGGACCAATCGGCATGGTCGGAAGGTGTCAGCTCAGGCAATCATCCCTCCCTGGGCCTGGCCTTTACCAGGGGGTACCAGCGTGCCTTACTTGTCTACCCAGGGCGGGGAATTACGCGTTACCCTGTCACCGGCTACGCGTGCGAACGCATGGGTCGGCCTTCAGGCACGCACAGGGAGGAAGGAAGAAGAGGAAAAAGAAAGGAGAGAGGGAAAGAAAGGACAGACTGTCTCAAACGCCGAAGCGGAGACCAGAGAAGGAGAAGAAGGCGCAAGGAGAAGAAGGCAAAGGAAAGAGTAAGTAAGACAGTGAGATGGAGAAGAACAAAGAAAGGAACCAACCAAAGGAAGGAAGGAAGGAAGGAAGGAAGGAAGAAACCAGAAGAAGTGAAAAACCAAAATGAACGCAAATATAGGACGTGAAACTGTCTGTCTCCGGACGCAGGTGCTAACTACCCCCTTGAGGGGAAGGGACTCCTTTTAGTCGCCTCTTACGACAGGCAGGAATACCTCAGGCCTATTCTAACACACGGACCCGCAGGGGGAGTGCTGAGTATAAAGGATGGAAAGAAATAGAATCGCAAACTTGTTCCTTCCACTTTTCCTTCAGTTAAAATTTTACTAGCAACTCTTCTTGTAATGTGCCCAACCAATAAATGACTACACAAGTTAACCCTTTCACTGCGCATTTACTCTCAGCGGCTCCCATGCTGTGCGCATTATTTTCACTTGGTGCATATATATACAACTGTAGCAGTCTACTGTTATTATTGAGATAAAAATGAGACGCAAAATCCAGTATTGTCGGTGTAAATTTTTTTCTTTTTTTAAAAATCTTTGTTCGTAAAGTCTTACTTTGTTAAAAAAAAGGTACTTTATCAGGAGAAAAAAAATATAGAACATTAGTAATACTTCAAAGTGTGGTATCTCTCAGGAAAAAAAAAAATCAAACATAAAGGCACATTACATTTTACACAAATGTATCCTGTGTTGCACATACAATACACCTTCTCTGGGCGGCCTTCTTCTTTGAAGTTCATGGGATTAGCGAGATAAAGTGGTGCTCGGTTAGGGGTAAGGGATTGTCACCATCAACCGATATCCTTCCACGACGTCCCTCTGTTTGCGGTTGGTGGTGAATCTCTAAGGTTTCCTTGATAAGTTGCTGTTAAAAATCGATACTTAAATATTTCGTCCCGTTTGAGTTTTATATAATGCCTGCGCATTGAGCAGAGACAGATCTACCAAATGAAAAATTACAGTTTTTCGTACACATTCTACTGAAATTAGCATCATGTCGCTCCTGTCGATGGCCCCCATATTGTCAGTGTAGCTTACGATGCAAGCTGGTTTTGTTTTTGGTTCATTCCTGGTTTTGTCAGTTGCTGTAATTTCACTTGTAAGCATCCTCACTTCCCACTTGTTCTGCCACTTCAGAGCAAGAAGTTTATCTGTTGACATAAACTCAATCTCGCCTTTTTTTAAGTTTCTTTTGATAAAGCAGGCATGCCTTTGCGGTTTGTTCTCAGTTTCACAGGCATTAGTCACTCTCATGCAAATAAGAAAATAACGTTGGGCTAGTGTACCACTTGTCAACACATAATGTGTGACCTTTACGAAGGTAACGTTCAAGTGAAGTGAGAACAATGCTTCCAGGTATTCCAACATTCACACCAAAGTCAGTTTCCTTACCCACATAAATAATAAAGTCAAGAATATAACCAGTTTCACAATCACATAACACAAATTTTACACCAAATCAGTGGCGTTTGGAAGGAATGTACTGCTTGAAGAAGACAACTTTTGAAGAGAACTAAACTTTCGTCTATGCACAAATTTTTAAAAGGATAGAAAGCACCTGAAAATACTTTTAAGTGATCCACAATTCGACATCTCCATTATCAGCAAAATGTAACATTCTAAGTAACAGAAGATATCTATCTCTCGGCATGATTTGCGCAAACATTGGAGTAGACAGTAACTGATCATTGGTCCAATAACTATTTCATTTTTTTCTCACTTGAGCCATCAGAAAATTTACAGCAATGACAGTAAACTTCGTCACTGTTTGTGTTTTTCCAACATCGCAGTCTTAACTTGGAAGCACTCGTATACAGTACATAAATTTGACTATTTTGCAACCAGAACCACTGTTATCAAAATCATACACTATAGGGCCCAAATCAGAGTCTTTCCACCTAAAATCAACTGTTGTATGTCTCACATTTTTCAGGCCCTTCTTCGGAATCTGAGAAAGAATCGGCAATAACATCAAAATCTGGATCTGCCTTTACTGGTTCAACGTTTGTTGGTTCACAAATAGATTTATCTGAAAGCTCGTTATCTATCCACCCATAATTAGCTGGATTGAGCACAATGATGTCCTCATCACTTAGGTTTAGAATACTCAGCAGCTCATTGTCTATAAACGGACTGTGATGTCGCATCATTTTATTTGGTAACGCGAAAATGGCTGCACACAAACTAAATAATATAGCAATACGAATGAACTCAGCAGAAAGAGACTTCAGCATTCAATAGTTGTTCAGGTACTTCCTAGTATTCCAACAATTAAACTGCATACTTGCACATCAATTGCCTCCGAATCGCTGGCCCCATTGTCGGCATTATACGTAACTATATGACTGTAGCAGGGAACCTCTGTAAGTATTTTTTAATGGCAAATAGTATATTTACATCTGGAGCAGTGAAAGGATTAATATGCATTACATAAACAAGTTGTTTATAGGCCTATTCAGCAAACCAAAATGTTTCCTGTCAATACAAAGCATTGTTTCTTAGCAACTGCTTGCAATGTTGAGAGACAGTGAACTTTAAACATAAAGATGTGTGTTCGTCTGCGATGTGTAGAAAACCAATGATGAAATAAGTGTAATGTTAATCCAGTCAATAGTCAGTGAATACTGAGAGCCAGTTAACTAAGTATTTTAAAAAATAGAAGGCTGATTGTGAGGTGGGGTTGCAAATATATTCCACGTGGGCCACGAGTTTGATCTTTTTGGATTACATGTCCTGCAGTCATTTTGTAGTATGAAAACTGCAAATGGCTCTGAGCACTATGGGACTTAACATCTGAGGTCATCAGTCCCTAACTAACTAACCTAAGGACTTCTTACACATCCATGCCCGAGGCAGGATTTGAACTTGTGACCGTAGCATTCGCACAGCTCCAGACTGAACCGCTCGGCCACCACGGTCAGCACGAAAACTGCAAATTAACATGCTTGGTTACTTAATTTATCCGGTCGACAGTCTCTTTATCCCACTTACACCCGTGGAAACAGAAATACAAATTCTGTTATGTGTACTGAAATATCACCATTAAAATTTCAACTTAAATATTTTTATTTTACAGTAACAATAAGTGATTTTTCTCTACCAAGGTATAAGGGGAATATTTTTTTTAAAAAAAATTCATTATTTGTAAGAAATTGGAAACTGACTGACAGGGTTTCCAATCTAAAAGTCATAATAATAAAAAAATTCTACATCAAAATTTGGGCAAGACTATATGTGGATGAAGAGGGGAAGTGCAAGTAGGTTTCACCTTTTGTCTCATCCATGTCACCATATTTAGCAGCAGTATGATAAAGAATACTAGCATATTTGAAATTCCTCAAAACTGAAATGGGAATAAAATAATAGTTAACTACAGAGCAGAAATATATTTACAAGAAACTTATTTTACAGCTGTGCATTACACTACTGTGTAATCAGTTCTTATACAAAATACAGAGCAATTATCGTGAAAAATAAATATTTATAGGTAATATATGCATGTATAGATAGAAAAGCCCAAGTTCTTTCACTTCATAAACTGAGTCATAGGATCTTCATCTCTTCTCTTTTTCATGTAATATGCCTCTATTTCTTCTTCAGTTGGTTTCTTAACTTCAAACATGCTATTGTACGGCCGTTTCCTTTCATCCATTGATAAAATGCGCTCAGCTTCTTGCTGGTTAAGATCTTCTTGCTTCAAGGCCTGCAAAGCACATGAAAATTAATAAAACTGCAATTTGAAACAATGTACTGGTCTCTACACAAAGCTAACACTTTTGTGACTACTGAAGTCACAGAAACAGAAGAGATGTTATTGAGCAGTGAACACACAGCGCATAGTGGGGTGATCACTCTGTTGTAGAAATAATTCAAAAGCCAAGATTGCTTAATTACTGCTTACTGGATAACCAGTTTCAACACACTAAAGGTGCCATCATTGAATGTTATTGAAACACTCAAAAGAAAAATTGAGAGACACTAGAATATTTGTGGTTAATGAGACACTTTAGACTCTTCCTTACATCTTCCACAAGTGGTGTAAATGTTCTGTTCTTTAAAAATCTTCAACGGAGCTTCAGTTCATCCAAGTTATTTTACAAAAAACTTTCAGTTTTAATACAATAGTTGATCTATTTCTGACTGCAAAGCGATGCTGGAGACTGTCCAATTATGTAAGCATTTTTACAATCTATGAAATTCTAGAATAGAAACGAACAAAAATGTGAATAGAGAAACAATCACCTGTAACTCAATCATTAACATGTAGTATATGGAATAATAAACAGCAGAGGGATGTTACTAGTTTCTATACTATTGCCAGGGCCAGAAAAGTTTCATGTAACTGATAATAAATCTGTGATTTCAAGTGACTTACAAAACTGGCAGTTTTTATGAAATGTAGCATTTTTTTCTTGTTCTGTGTAAAAAAAATTATGTACAGCTGAGGGCAGTAGTTTACCAATACTGGTACCTGATAGTTAACATTTTCCACACTAAGCCCATACACGCCGTACGTTACTTTGTTTCCCTCGTAATTGTAAGGCGAAAACGTATGCTGTACATTTCTTGAATTGAACTGGTGGCAAGAGTAGTTCATTTACTTCACAATGAGTCTGCAGATTGAGCATAGGTAACACACAATCGGTTTTCACAGGCACAATCACATAATAACTATGATGTGGATATTTATTATGAACCTTCAGACACATTTTCTGAAACGTCCAACAGTTCAGGTACAGATTTATAACATTGTTACTGAATAACATCCATGTTACTTTAAAAGCAAATATTGGCTCAAAGTTATTTGGATATTTTTATAGCGGTTTATGTGTGTACTTATTTATTTACGGACACATGAAAATGAGGGTTCAAGTACTGCTGCTTACCCTGATACATCCCAAAACATGATCCCTGATGTGAGCAAAAGAGTTGACAACCAGCCTGTTTTAACAGTGTTCAATAGTGCTACTGATTTAACTTTAAAAATGGATGGAAATTTTAGTGAATCTGAATGCTTATCTCAGCATTTTTCCAACAATGAGATGATAAAAACAGGTATGCAGTACTAAAAATTTGTGAAATGAATAAGAAGTCTATGAAAAGGTGGTCAACAGAAAAAAATAACATGAAATGTACATGTTTTGCTCATGAGTGTAGTGAAGTTGCCAAAAATAAGTGATTATTGGTCGGAGGCTACATTAATAAATACTTCATGGTAATGACTAGAGAGATTTACTTCAATTTTGTGTATGTTGCACTTGAATGACAACACAAAATTCATAAAACTGGGTCAGCCAGAATATGATCTACTGCACAAAATTAGGCCTTTCTTCAGATCTTTTGACACAAAGTGTAAGAATAACTTCAAACCACACGGGAACACCTCAATTCATGAAGGAATATGTCCTTCAGAGGCAGAATAGGATCCAGAGTATATATGAAAAGCAAATAAATAAATAAATAAATAAATGTGGAATCAAACTTTATAGACTGTAACTTAACAACGTTATGTTTTTAACAGTGATATTTACACAGGTAACTCAAACAATGTACACAATTCTATCATCAGTAATTGGTAATTGGCAAAGCACACTGTGTTTATATGGATAGGCTCTGCTGTATTGGACTAACAGTGGCAGAATTAAACCTTTGGTGTATGCAGAAAGGGTCTACTTAATGAAAGGAAGACTGAAGCTCAGGCAGGGGGAAATGATGTTTTTGGAGTAAGGAATATTCACTTGTGGTAAAATGGAAATCAACCAGTCATGTGTACTGCCTTTCAACCTAACATTGAGCAACTTTACCTGTTACTAGTACCAGAAACAAAGAGAGAGGCATAAAGCATTTGTTGTAATAGACTACAACATGCTTGAAACTGGAGTAGACAGGATTGACCAGCTATCAAACTATTATCCTTTCTGTTACAAGACACTGAAATGGTGAAAAAATATTTTCTTTCACCTGTTTCTTTTAGCAGTGACCAATACTTTTGGGTTGTGTACAAACAAACAACCAAAAAGACAAATCTCTGGTGTACTTCATGGAGGCCTTAGGCAAGCAGCTAGGAACTCGTGGCGTGGAGGTGCTTCAGGACTCACAAGGTGGACCATCACCAAGTGTTGTTTTTCAATAAAATATGTTCTTGCATACATGCTTATTTCCTTCAAACATTAAAAATAATGAGTTTTAGAAGTTAGAATTGTTTTGTTCTGTGGAAAAACAGACTTTCAAAACTAGAAAAAATGTTATTTACATTCAGAAAAAAGTTGTACAACAGCATAAGAAAGCAGTAGTGTCAAACTTTAACATAAATGGCTTACTATCTTTATATTTTCTTCATGACTTCTATAAAAAGCCCCTGAAATTGCTTGAAAAGTGTCAGTCCACAGGAACAAAACATGTCTAAACGGCTCAGTGTAGAAATTGCTACTTGAATGCTAAAGTTAAAATTTGATTTATTTCCTCACTTCTGACAATTTCATACAATCTTAAAATAATGGTTAATTTCTTGGTTGAGGCTCTATGTCTAAGTGTGACATCAAACAAGTTACGTCCAAGTAACAGTTTTAATAACTGAGGTGACATTTTCCAACACTTTTGCCAAACCTGTTTTGGAAACACTTAATCAACGTGGCATTCCATACCATGCAATTTAACCTAGGTCCTGCCTATGCAACAGATCATGCAGTCACCACAAACTTTTGTGACAAAATAGTACAAATAATACTAAATAAATATTAAAACAAATATTCTCAGTATTTTGTTTTACTGCCAGAAACCCACTTGCATGTCAGATGTTCGTTGCTGTTTGTTTTGTTTTCCTTCAGGACACAAAAAACAACTTGGGTCATACATGCCCAAGTCAAAACTATAGAACATGAACACAGTGAGGAGTTAAACGGCTATACGTCAGTCCCAATTGACAGAATAGAAGCGAACTAAAAACAGGCACATGGAAAAAGGGCTAAAAAACACACCACACAGAAATGGAGGTCCAAAACTAAAACGGCCTTTGCCACATTGCTTTGGCGGATAAAAAGTAAAACGCGGTTGACAGCCCACGTGTCATTCGCTAAAACGGCTGATGAATCAGACGGTAAACCCTGGAGGGGGGAGAAAAAAAATTGTGGCGGACAGTTAAAATTTGGGTGCAATGTGTACCAAGTGGTGCGGTAGTGCCACTTAACAAATGACGCTGTGATTGGCTGAAAGATGCAAACCGAGTGGGTACAATTTTGATTTACATGTTTGTGAAGCTAAGTGTTATATTGGACGATTTTCATATTAATACTTACATATCATGAGAGTAAGTAGTTCAATTAATGCACCACATTAAAGATCTCTCCAAACCACACCAATTTTGGTATGATTCGCTGCACAACAGTATCAGGAACTCTGACATTTCTGGATAAATCACTACTTGTGTTCCCAAGTTAGAAGTGAAGGCTGCTTCATTATTCTACATCTACATCTGTACTCTGCAGACCACTGTAAAGTATATGGCAAATGTACTTCACTTTATATCTGTTATTAGGGTGTTTTCCTCATTCCATTCACCGCTGGAGCAAAGCCAGAACAACTGCTTAAATACCTCTGTGCCTGCTGTAATTAGACTAACCTTGTCTCGCTATCCTTATTCAAGTGATAAGTGGAGGGTTGTAGTATGTTCCTAGATTCATCACTGAGATTGGTTTTGAATACTTTCTAAGTTGGCTTTCATCAGATAGAGTGGAAATGATTTCCTGGTGATTAAACCAGTAAGCCTTTGAGAAACATGAAGGCACACACATTTCAGCAATAGTCGAACAAAACACAAAAACCCACTGGGTTACAACTTCAAAATAGGCTAACAACTCTTATGGCCACATGTCGATGTATGAAGTCTGGTTTACAGTTCTACATTCTTGCTTCAATCATAGGTTTGATAATGAACTCTATTAATGACAACATGGCAAAGACCCTATTTTATTTAACTATAAGGGGTGTTCAAAAAGAAACGATCCAGAGGCATAATTACAGAAATCAGTACGTGTATGTTAGAAGTATTGACCCTAGCTGTTGAGACACTTGGCCTACTGTGACACAAGATGGTGAATGGTTACCCCATAAACTTCCCGGGGCTACGATGTTAATCAGTTCCACACATACAGTTCGACGTCTTCGTCCGAGGTGAATCGTTTGCCCTATGCCAACATTCTTGTTTGACCAAGATGGCCCCCTTCTGATTCACTTTCTGCAGCATGGGACACCAGTGAATGCCCAGCGTTACTCGCAAACCTTGACCACCCTTCGTCAAGCGATCAGATCAAAACAACCAAGCAATCTCACCCGTGGGGTCATTCTGCTCCACGACAATGCACAGCCTCATACAGCCAACACAGTCGTGGCACTCCTGCATAAATGCAAATGGGAGGTTCTTGGCCATCCTCCATACTGCCCAGAGCTCTCCCTCTGTGATTACGTTATTTTTTTGTCCCCTTAAAAATGCTCTGAGTGTCAAACGATTCACCTTGGATGACGACATCCAGCTAACATCACAGCCCCAGGAATTTTACGAGACAGCCACTCACCACCTTGTGTGACAATGCGACAAGTGTCAACCGCCAGGGTCAATACTTCGAACATACAGGAACTGGTTTCTATAATTATGAATTATGCCTCTTTCTTCTTGAATGCCCCTTATATTATCAGATGTGTAACATGTTCTGAAGGGATACAAATCCCTTTAGTGTTTACAAGGAGAGGTCCCCAGTAGTGGGATCAATTTTTTGAAACCATTTATACGGCAATGTAGGTTAAGGTCCCAGAAATCACAACATGCAGCCACTGACCATGATGGACCCTTGTTTGTGAGTAATTGATGAAAGAAGTTCGAAATTTTGCATGATATACAGCTTAAAACAAAGGAAAGTCACACAGGCTGGTTGTGTAGCATAATGATTAAGATTGTGAGTTCAAATCCCAATGGGTACACAGAAATTTTAAATTTTTAAATTTTTATCAAAATGATGATAATACTTATTTTTATTCATTAACTGGTTTTAAAAGTAATTTTTATTTATATTCCTCTGCCAATTCATTTCAATCATGGTATTAAATTTTTCATTTGCTCTTATTTTTCTGCCTATTATTCTCTTTCCACTTGGAATCCTTGTTCATGCGATTTTAATTATTTTTATGTATTAACTTCGAATTCATTTCTTCCTTTTTATAATCTGATATTTTTGTTCATGTTTTGCATTCACTAGTTATATTTACAATTTCCTCTTTAGTTTAAATATTCATCTGCATTATTTCATCTACAGTGCAATAAGATTTCTGTTTTAAATGTTTGTATGATGTTTATTATTAAAAAAATTTAACATCTTTTAACAAAAATACATTTGACGCCACTACACAGTCAATATAAAGAGATTTTGACTGTTTTTAACCTATAGATGGGCATTTTCAAACGTGTGAATATTATAATAGATAGATAAAAACAAATTTGCATGCACAAAGATTCCAAGTGGAAAAGAATGATAGGAAGAAAAAGAGCAGTTGAAATAGTTAACAAAGTGATCAAAATGACGTGAAAAAGGAATAGAAATGAAAAATTTCATTTAAACTAATTAATTGAACAAAAATACGTCATTTTGATAGAGATTTAAAAATGCAAAATTTCAAAGCACTTGGCACGACTCGAACCACAATCTTTTGCATGTGAGCACTGTACTTTAATCATTACACGACCCAACCAGTCTGTGTAACATTATTTTTTTAAAGTTCTAGAGACTCACATAAAATTCCAAAAAACTTTCTTTGATTACTTGCAAATGCTGCCCCCCCCCCCCCCCCATCACCAAGCGCGATACCTGGAACTTTAACCTGCATTACTGTATAGGTAGCTTCAAATAGTCGATCGCATCACTAGGGATATCACCTCGTCACTGGGAAAGCAATTTTCCATGTTCGCGGATACGCGTACACTGCCAAATGTATGGTGTTGTGCTGAAGGCCATTTGTATTCTACGTTAAAATCTAGACTCCAGGTGGCTGTTTCCACACCACGTGGATTGATAGCAGATGAGTTCTCGGAAGAGAACCAAGTTATGTCAAAGCTTTCATTTGAAAAACTATCAACATTGTGTGGATAGTTTTACTTTATTTGATTAGATTCAATTGATTTAATATGAACAATTTTGTATTTAATAAAGTAAATAGATGTGATTTTCAAAGCAAATAAATATAATTAACTGATGGTTACATTTTCAACAAAAAACAGTGAAGTAGACAAAAACAGGAACACACAATTCTTCAAAAATAAACTGTCAAACTAATATCGAAATTGGGAAAACTAAAACCACTTTTTCCTGTCCTAGCAATAGGTATTCCTCTAGTTTACAAAGACACACAAATAGATCTACCTATGGTTACAGAAAACCACACAAAACAATCTTAAGCTTCCAAACCTAATTTCAAACAATGTTTGCAGATTTAAAAATTTGTGAAGGAAGTTATTTTTTCCCCCTTCAATTCTTGCAGTACACACAGATATCCATTCTTCAAATTTTTTGTGCAAGCATCTTTAGTATTTCAGTTGTCAGTCATGTGAATTGTAGGCTGGAACTAATTCCCAAGTCATTTGGCAAAGTATTGGCTACAGGCACTAAATAAGTAATCTATGTGCTACTGCTAGTTTTCCCCTAACAGTTCTACAAGACATAATGCAAACAACACTTCCCTAACCTCAATAGACCACTATGTTCTGTTGTCACCCATGGAACTGGGTTAAAATGGTTTTGAACTATTGCGTACAATGCACGAAATCCGATCTCTTTGGGAAGTGCTTCTTGGCTTACTACCATGTACATTAATGACTGACACATTCTGATTTGTAAACACACAATTAGATAATCTGATAGCTTCTCCAGCCACTAGAAAGCAGCACTTGTTGTCACTAAGCTAAAGGTGATTCCTTCAAAGTTGTGTTCAAAAGTTTCTTCATGTTCTCAGAAAAGTACTTAAAAAGAAAAGCTATAAACCAATATGGTACACTGGAGAAATATTCAATAAGCTGTCCCAACGTCCTGCAAAGACAATCTTCGGTTACCTGTTTCACAGATACTCAAAGACAGTGAGCCCATTCCATCAGTGGTTTTCAGCACTCGTTACAGAAAAAAGGGTGACGACAAAAGAAATGTTTGTAATGTACGCAGTTAGAAATTCAATAGCCAGCAATTCTCACTTTCATTAAAGTAAGTAAAAAAGATCATAAAAAATAGGCAAATTAATACTATTCACAGTTCAACCAATTATTTCATTACCTTTATTGGTAATCACCCACAGAGGTATTTTCCTGCCAAACATGTAGGTCAGGATAAAGCTCTTATGTAGGATGGGTCTTTAGGATCCCTGCCTCAAATTGGCAGCACAAGCTCCTCTAAGCACACTTTGTGATCCAATTGGTGGTTAGAACCTCACTCCATCTTCAGTCCATGCCTAGGAACTGCAGTGGCCATCCCACACAGCTTGTCTCAAATAAAATAACTTTCTAAATGACAATATGCTTTTGGTGTTTGCCCTAGTCTCACCAGGTATATTCCAGTTTGTTGGTTGAATTTATACACACACTCGAACAACCTAATATGAAAGCTTGAGAGAGAGAGAGAGAGAGAGAGAGAGAGAGAGAGAGAGAGAGAGAGAGAGAGAGAATATATGTTTTTAAGATCAAGTGAATGGGCTCTTCTTGCAAAATATGGAGAACTAATTTGAGTCTCATAGCTTCAAATTGAAAGAACACATTAGCAGTGGCTAGAAATTAAATTATTTTCTATATTTCTTTGTT
This sequence comes from Schistocerca gregaria, assembly GCF_023897955.1. Taxonomy (NCBI): domain Eukaryota; kingdom Metazoa; phylum Arthropoda; class Insecta; order Orthoptera; family Acrididae; genus Schistocerca; species Schistocerca gregaria. The sequence continues at coordinate 555,307,825 of NC_064920.1, forward strand.
ACTGTCAATGCATTACTCACTATTTCTCAATTAGAACATAAAAGATTAGCAATAAATCCCAGGCCTGTCCAATCTTACCTAAAAATAACTAAATGCACTCACCATTTTCAGTTTATCTTCTGGAGAATCTTTCTTTCCTTTTCTCTTCTTTTCTAAGTGCTTCTTCTTCTTCTCTTTCTTTTTCTTCTTTTTATTTTGTTTTTTCTTTTTTTCTGTTTCTTCACTATCTTTATCAGAGTGATCCTGAAAAGAGTGATTAATGAATGGTTAAACATATGGAGAGAGGAGAGCTGTTTACTCAAATGTCAAATGAAATGCACGAGATTACATTTGTGCTCACAGTAAAGATAGGGCAAAATGAAGTTGAAATTTTTCAGAGACAGAGGCATGTCTGTGTTTTGATATTGTGACATCTTGAATTTTCAGTCTTATGGCATCAGGTAGCAGTATGTCCTGTGTACAGCATTTACATTATTCACAAATAGAGAACTTGACCACAGGGATATTTGCTGTGGTGTATACTGATTGCCATTAACTGTCATATTTATTCCTTTATGAAAATATTAATGTGTATTGGGTCAATGTTTGTACCTGGTGTGGAGGTGGAAAATTTAGACCTTTAACTCTAGAGCCTGCAATTCCTGGATAGCTACCAAAGTGACCTCTATCAACAAAACAGCCAACCAGCTTAATGACAGAGTACAAATATTATGTCACTAATCACATGGCAACAAATGATCAAGAGAGAGACTCCTGATTAATGATTTAGGAGTAAATGAGACAATGCAGTGAATAGTGGAGGCATCGAGTTGTCAACAAACACGCAAAAAATAAGAAAAATTTGTTTGTTTTTGGATAAATCCTTTAAGAAGCTATAGTACACGTATTCATTCATACACACATATATACCGTATTTACTGGAATCTAAGCCGCAATTTTTTCCGGTTTTTGTAATCCAAAAAAACGCCTGCGGCTTAGAATCGAGTGCAAAGTAAGCGGAAGTTCTGAAAAATGTTGGTAGGTGCCGCCACAACAAACTTCTGCCATTGAATACATGTAGCACTACACAGGCATGCTTTGCAGGTACAAAGATAAATACTGGTGCCAAAACCTCTGCGGGGAGGGGGGGTGGAAGACGAACTTTTTTTTCTCCGCCCCGAGTTTTGACCACTGCATTATATAACGAAGTAAATACAAATTCCGTATTGTTCATATTCGAATATAGCAGCATTTCAATGTACTACGAAAATCCGACTAGCAAGACTATTTGGGATGTTTGTCAATATGGTCAACTCTAAGTTCTGAATGGTTTCCTACCTGTGGGAAGAGATGGTTGCTAATAGGAACTTTTATGAATTGTGAATCACATGCAGTATTCTCTTCAGCATAAGAGTAATACGAATATTTTGCCATGTATTCTTTCGTGTTTGTTGCTATCTCATTTAAATCTTGTCTGCCTAATAAACTACAAAACTAGTGTGAGACAACAGCAAACGCGGAAGAATACACACATCATGTCATGTTTATTTTCGTATTATTCTTACGCCTAATAGTGATACAGTCAGAAATGAAGCACGGCAATTGACTAGATTTTTACATCCAAGATGACTAATTTCTGTGCAGAACGTAATGTACAAAAGAGGCGTCTCCAATGATTTTCAAACAGAGAAAATTTTTCGCTAAACTCTCGTTCAGAACATCTCCTATCGTACGCAGTCTATTATTTGGTTCTTGTTGATCATTATCAAAGAAAGCAGCAGTGTAAGTAACAACAAATAGCAGTCTCTTGCCATTGTTTCGCTAATGAGACGATTCCTCTCTTTTTTTTTTTAAAAAAAAGGACTGTAAACGGCGGTAGCAAGCACAAAAGCAGGCTATTCCGTGAGCGGTGACAGGACGTAAACACTCATTATCAGAATGCGACAAACAATGCATGACACAGTACAACAATGCATTTTCAGTTTAGAGTGACGTAAACAGCTATGACAAAGAGAACGGCACTTATCAGATCAAAGAAAAATAAGCAACCAATTCAAACCAGCCGAAACACGTCAAAAAGGTAGGGTACTCGGCCGGAGCGCCTGACGCATAGCAGTGGCTTCCTGGTAAAACTTAACTGCTAAGCTTACGACTCGAACCAAACTACTGTTGTTGTATCGTCATTCATTCTACCATTTTTCAGGTGTGGCTTAGATTCGAGTGCGGCTTAGATTTGAGTAAATACGGTATGTGCGTCGTTATCAATTAACGAGGTAATCTGTAGTGGGCTATATGATTTTTAAAGTAACAGTACTTGCTATTTCTGGACTAACAGAATAAAAATACCTGTAGCAAATTGATAAAAAAGGCCAGTGTCACAACATTATGTGTTGCTACTGTTCTGTTTACAGTTCCAATATGAGCAAAATAAAATTCCACAGACTTCTTTACATAGTATCATCTGGAAATTTCTTGGGTTGCAGTATTACCCAAGATGTGTTGCAGAAATGGCAGTAATGTGCAGGGCTACATAACAATGTCTAGAAATAACAGACCTCAGGTTCAAAATGATTCAAATGGCTCTGAGCACAATGGGACTTAAAATCTATGGTCATCAGTCCCCTAGAACTTAGAAGTACTTAAACCTAACTAACCTAAGGACAGCACACAACACCCAGTCACCACGAGGCAGAGAAAATCCCCGACCCCACCGGGAATCGAACCCGAGAACCCAGGCTTGGGAAGCGAGAACGCTACCGCACGACCACGAGCTGCGGGCAGACCTCAGGTACATCAGGTTTTTGGGTGTAGAATGGTGGTTACATCCAATCAATAGACTGTAACTGTGGTAAGAGGCCAGTTTTTCTGAGAATTGTGCATAAATCAATTACAGCCTTCCTACATTAACCACCTGTGTATCACCAGTTTTTAAATCATTTAGAAAAAACTACAAGCATCTGCAGGGTCAAAGAAGTTCAAATTACGCATTCAGTGATAATGAAACTCGGTGAAATATGCTAATGCTGCATGTTATTGATTACTTGCATTTCAGATTAATCACCATTTGTATCACAATTTTATAAAACCTACCAAAAGTTAATATCAGAGACTACTTACATCTGAATCCGAGCTGTCTGAATCTGAAGAGCTGGAATTTTTTGTTTCTGCCTGGGGCTCTGTTTCAACTTTCATTCCTCTTTGTAAATCAGATGCAGCTGCTTTGCCAGCTTCACCAGTACAGTATGAATTCTAGTAAAACACAAGACCATGAAATATATTAAGATAAAAATCAACCCACAAATATAGTATTAACAAGACTTAAGATTTCACCCAAACTTACTTTTACAAAAGAATGGCAACATTTATAACCCCACTGACCATTCTGCCAGTAAGAACCCCAAACAGATGTATGGTTGTTTGGGAATATGTCTTCTTCATACTTTGATCGGATGATTTGTTTTTCCTGACCCTGAGAGCAAAAAATTAAAATAATTTCATATCTACAAATCTAAAATCAGTAGAAAAACAAAATTTCTTTTCTGAAACTCGACTCCTGGCTTTATCCAGCGTTTCACAGTAATATTCATTTTGTTTCGGGTTATCAAAATTTATTGAACACAGAAGTTTGTATGAAGTGGGCTAAAGGTTACAGAGCACTTCCTCGAGATCAATACAGCACAGATTTACTTTCCACATCATTCAGTGTAACTCTTACTTTCTAGATTTATCTGCATTATTTATTAATTAAATAACAATACCTTTATAAGTTTACCATAACGCGAGTATTCCACATAATCCTCTGTCTGTGCTAAAAGAAGAGCTTTGGGTGGTGCTTGCAGATGTTCAGCTCCTCCGTATTTCTCCAATATGCTACCCTGTGCTTGGCTCTTGAACTGTTCCTTCTTCTTCTCATATTCGTGTTGTAGCATTTCCAACTTAGTAGGTTCAGCTAGGAGATGAACATCCACTCCTTTCTCATATGCCTCCCAAGCAAACAGCTGAGCCACTGAGTGCTTTTGTGTGTCTCCAGTGAAGCGTACGAAGTTCTCGCCTGCATAGTCCACACTACAAAACAATCAAGATCTCTGTTAATTAGATGCACAGTAAAATATATTTATCTGGATCACCTGGCAGTAACATATATCTCGCACATTAAAGTTTCACTTTACACTTTCCGAGTAATTAACCCCTTAACATACTATTTTTTAAACATCCTATGGTGAATGAAATTACATACAGACATACAAAGATAGCTTTTAAAGCACAAAATAATGAGTTATAAAATTTTTAATGTCACCATTAAACAAATATCTGAGGATTTTGTTGGAGCACAGTAGACTTATTATTTTGTACCGTTGGAGCTCACTTGTCACTCAACTGACAAACTGGCATCACTTTCAGTCTCTACTCAAGTATCGTCATATTCTTCTTCACTTTGTAACTCACTAGATTCAATGTTGGATTCAGAATCACTTTAGCCATCCTTTTTTGAAAGCACTGCCAAAACAACATTACAGGACAGAGTCTGAAAGTGCACATTTTTTTTATAGTGTATTCAAAACCGCACACAGTGAAGGCAATACAAAGTGGCAACCACCTCAACCAAAACATGATAGCCAACCTACAAATATAGTACAAGATGCTCTGAAGTGGCTGAACACTAAACTATCAATGTTGAAACAGACATAAGCCGGGTTTTATTTTTTTTGAAGGTCTGTCCTTAAGTTGACCGAGTATACTAGAGATTTTTTAAGTTTCTGTCTAAATAATAAAAATGAGTGGGGTTTTCCACTAGTAATAATTACATACAGTTCTATTTGCGGTGACAGATGAGGAGCTTGATACAACTTATTCCCACTAAGAAAATGACTCCCAACACTGTTTCCCAACACACAAATAAATATCAGAAATGGGCTCAATTGTTAAAATGTACACTTAAAATCACTTACTCTGCCTAGAGCTAGGCAAATACAGTGCAATGAGTACAAAATAACCTGGCCCATATCTGCGCAGACAGGACGGTAGGGGAGGCGACAGTGGTATTAGTGGATGTTGCCAACAGCCACCTCACAGTGATGATGGTAGGGGGGAGGGGTTCAATTCAACAGTTTGAACTCTATTTACAAGCTCATATCTCAAAATTTCTAAGATGCAGCTAGCAAGTCTGCATACTATCATATTAACAAGTTAAACTAATACAACCAATAATTGGCAATAATTCGACAAGAGTCCAAAATCAATAGTCTCTGACCAGATTAGCGAGTACGAAAACCAATGCATCGTAAACAACTGAGACAGCTGCTGCTAAAAGACAAAGAAAACAGTCCAGGAGGTGACAGGAAACTGAGATGGCCACCACTTCGGAGCAAAGGGATGGACTTGCAGAATGGTCAGGAGAGAAATGTATTTCTGTGCATGGGAAAAGTTACTTTGTGCAAGCTTTTGCATAAAACACCATGTTGATACATGGTGTGTTCAATTTATGTGATGCATAATATTGATCTGTCTTAAGTTTACTGACCATGGCACGATACTCATTGTGGCAGGATACTGATCCAGTTTTTCTGAGATGACAATAGGAGTACTATCACCCATACCTCTATTACATGGTGTCAAATTTCTATCTAATGCAGTTTTTAATTTTATTCAACAAAGTTTGATGTGGCTTTATACAGTTTTGAACAAATTAAATTCCACTTAAACAGGACAAAGATATAAGACTACTCACTCCTGTTCATTAACTCCAGTACCAGCATGTGGATTGTCCCTCATGGAACGAGTTTTAGGATCATAATACGCAGAATTTGGATCCAAATTGCGCAGGTATTTTGCAGTGTCCTCTCGAATACGTAAATTACGAACTGTTATACGTTGTTTTGAATCTACTTTAGTGCCAGGCATATCTACTTCATCGACATATTTATCTTCGTCATCTTCATCAATATCCTCTGTCTGAAAAACAAATAGCAATTGATCAAACCACAAAAGCTTGAACAAACAGTATATGCTGCTAGCAGCACCATTTGTTGAACAACAATGTTTTGTGACCAGATTAAATAAATCTATGATAGTAAAAACAACCAAGTTAAATGGCAGATATCTACACCTGTAGTCCACAAAATACTGTTCAATGTATAGAGAAGGGTACAAAACCTACACATTTTATTCCGTTTGCAGATGGCACTCAAAGTTTGTCTAATCACTTCTATTTAAGCACTAATTTTACTTTCATGGTTACTTCACCAGATTTAGATAGGATTCAACTTGTTTTTCATCACAAGCACTCTGACATTTATCAGTGCGGCATTGAGTGATGTACAATACAGTTCTTGCAGAATCACTCACTGCAGTTTGTTGAGTGTTCCTGTTACACACACACACACACACACACACACACACACACACACACATCAATTAAGGGATCCCACAAGAAATTCAATATTCTCTCTCTCTCTCTTTCTCACTGATACAAAGTTGTCCAGATTGTCTAACAATATTCAAAATTGGTGGAGTAAGAGTTTTTCTAAGCAATTCAGTAAGTATATAACAGTCTGGCATCTAACTTCCACGTGGCTAGATTCAAGTTTCTTTTCTATCATATATCATCATGGATAGATACTCTTAATTTTTTTATTATTGTGTGTTTCTGGGGACTCACTATCAATTACGTAATATAAGAAATCAGAGTTGTTCGTAATTTTACACACATTACACTCCTTTACGTTGAGGGTCAGTTTCCAAATTTCATACCTAACAATGTCACTTCCTTGTAGACAACTGAGTCAAACATGAAAAACCTGACAGAGCTAAAGATGATATATGCAAGGTCATTTACAAACCTCTTGAACGGTAGCACTCCTATTGCACTTCCTTGAGGTATGTTGGACGCTACTTTAGCTTCTGATAACACATTCCCATTAACAATGATTTCCAGAGTTTTATTTGGTAAGGTATGTTCAATGTGTTTGCATATCTGCTCCAATATTTTGTTTATAAGGTGGAAGCTTGCTGTAAGTCAAGAAATATGTCATCAACTTCAGCTCCCCTATACAAATTTTGGCTTCTTGCTCTTTTGACTGAACAGAGGGAACTGTGTTTACCACAACATGTTCTTATGGAAAGAATGATAATTTTACAATGGACTGACAAGAGAGACTCTTCTACAAGTACAAGGGAGTATTCAATAAATAATGCAACTTTTTTTCTGAAACAAGGTTGATTTACGCAGGATTCCAATTAACCATATTATTCCCCACTTTTTTGGCCAAAAAAACCTATTTTCTCATCCCTCACAACTTTGCTTGGCATGTACTTTTCTAAGGTGTATTATACAATACCCTTAAACTTTGTCCACTGAGGTTCTACACTTATGGTCCTGGAGATGAGCTTTTTGCATTGATCGCTCATGTAATCTGAAATCTGTATTTTGTCGCTCTTACTAAGCAAAGTATCTTCCTACCTTTCTTCATGTTTCGGTCTGTTATTTGATCAGCTTCTCAAGGTAATTTGTGGATAAGACATTTAGAATAACTTCACGATTCCCCGTCCCTACTACCCACCTTGGGGCTCTATAAAAGCATCTGGTGACCACGTCTGAGCCACCTTCAACACATCTAATCATTCAAATTAGTTCACACTGGGGACGTATATAAACCTCACTAGATATTATCTCCCCGCCACAACAGTAAACATGCCTCCACCACAAGTGATCAACCTATCTTTAATCAGAATTTTATTGCTATTCACATTTGACATTAGTCAGCTTTCTGTGTCTAGTACTGTGTGGGCACTGTAAAAGTTTATAAGCAAGTTTAGTTCTGCAACATTCCAATGCAGTTAATTAATACTATATTAATATTTTCCTCCTCTGATCTGGCTTGACAAATTTTACTTTTTTTTTAATATTTTTCTATGTCCAAATTTAGAATGTATCTTATCAGACCTGTGGAAGTATGTCTATATCCTAAAAACGAAACCCACATGTGTATACCACATATACTGAGATGCATTACTAGCCACTTCCTGTGCTTGACTAACTTATTGGGCAGGGGGGGGGGGGGGGGAGAAATAATATGATTCTCCAACCAATAGCAGAGGTCACTACACAATTGTCTGTTCTGGGAATGATGCTGCAAAACAATAGCTCTGCATACATCCCATGTGCTAGACTGGCTGTTTTCCTGAAAGCAGTCCGCCACCTACAGGAATTGAGGATGGTTGGAGTAATTTCTGATGACATGACTCACAATTTGCAATCAGGTGTGACCAGTGACCTCAACTGCTGCCAGCAAAGCCTCCTCCATGTCTTGAATGTAATCCTCCAGCAAATAAAGTGAATGGGCACTGGCTTTCCTCCCTGACCTGGCCACTATTTCCCCTAGTGGCTCCATCACCAACCTAATGTTGGAGGAGTTTTCAAAGACATCTGCACTTGTCTGTACCTTCCACGAACATTGGCAGTGATCTGTCCCATGCTGGCTCAGATGTACTTTTGGTAGTGGGCGACACCTCGAACCTGTTTCTGAAGTGTATAGCTGTGGCCAGCAACTACCACGTCCAGAAATTTACCACGGAGACAATGAGCTCTGAACAGCCTCTACAGGAGTCCAGGACTTGGGCACTGTTTCCAGTAATCATTGTCAGGTTCTCTTCTATCTAATGAAGACTTCCTCTTCAAATTAGAGACTGCACCACATCTGTGGAGCACCCTCCTAGTTGTGAAAATACCAGTTTTCACAGCCATTGTTGTAGTCTGACAAAAATGGTATGTGATGGTACAACTACAACAGGGGCTAATGACGGTACCCTCTTCTCAATTTGTGTGTGCGTACCATGTATTCTGAGGTTTGAAAGTGAGTCAGTCTTCAAATTTATTTTACACTCAAATGTACATTTGAAGGCATGGGTTCTTTACCAAAACTGATGTCTACGAAGTCCCTTCTACAATCTCTGGAAGCCTGTAATATGAATCGTGAAACGCCCTGTGCACGAAGTTACCATCAATACAACCAGCATAGCCAAGTATAGGACAGTATGTCACAGTTTTTGGTTTGTTCACCATGTTCATTAATTTTGCTTTTTTGTGGGCGAGCACAGAGGAAAGATCTCGTAAAAAAGGGTGTTTTGACGTATAATATGTGGTTGTAGCATATATCAGAAAGTAGTTCGATTACCTCATACCTAGATACAAATTTCAATTTTTAATAAGTTTATACTTCCTGTTACTCAACTGTGATTTTTTTTAAATAATTGATTAAATTAATTACCACAAAGTGTAGTGGAGTAGGTGGTGGTGGGAGGGTGCATAGGACAGGTTCATCCCTATGAAATCCCCAAACCACCTTCCCTACCCTCTGGCTCCTACCCTTGTAACCGCCCCCGGTGTAAAACCTGTCCTATGCACCCTCCCACCACCACCTACTCCAGTCCTGTAACCCGGAAGGTGTACACGATCAAAGGCAGAGCCACGTGTGAAAGCACCCACGTGATTTACCAACTGACCTGCCTAACACTGTGACGCTTTCTATGTGGGAATGACCAGCAACAAACTGTCCATTCGCATGAATGGACACAGGCAGACAGTGTTTGTTGGTAATGAGGATCACCCTGTGGCTAAACATGCCTTGGTGCACGGCCAGCACATCTTGGCACAGTGTTACACCGTCCGGGTTATCTGGATACTTCCCACCAACACCAACCTATCCGAACTCCGGAGATGGGAACTTGCCCTTCAGTATATCCTCTCTTCTCGATATCCGCCAGGCCTCAACCTCCCCTAATTTCAAGTTGCCACCGCTCGTAACTCCCTGTCTTTCAACAACTTCTTTGCCTCTGTACTTCCGCCTCGACTGACATCTCTGCCCGAACTCTTTGCCTTTACAAATGTCTGCTTGTGTCTGTGTATGTGCGGATGGATATGTGCGAGTGTACACCTGTCCTTTTTTCCCCCTAAGGTAAGTCTTTCTGCTCCCGGGATTGGAATTACTCCTTACTCTCTCCCTTAAAACCCACATCCTTTCATCTTTCCCTCTCCTTCCCCCTTTCCTGAAGAAGCAACCGTTGGTTGCGAAACCTTGAATTTTGTGTGTATGTTTGTGTATCTATCGACCTGCCAGCACTTTTGTTTGGTAAGTCACATCAACTTTGTTTTTAGATCTATTTTTCCCACGTGGAATGTTTCCCTCTATATTTATATATATAAAAAATAGAAAGAAACTTCCTCATGGGAAAAATATATTAAAAACAAAGATTCCAAGACTTACCAAGCAGGGAAGCGCCGGTAGATAGGCACAATGAATAAAAGACACAAACACACACACAGAATTTCGAGCTTTCGCAACTGGCGGCTGCTTCGTCAGGAAAAAGGGAAGGAAAAGGAAAGATGAAAGGATGTGGGTTTTAAGGGAGAGGGTAAGGAGTCATTCCAATCCCGAGAGTGGAAAGACTTACCTTAGGGGGGAAAAAAGGATAGGTATATACTCTCGCTCGCTCGCGCGCGCCCACCCCCACCCCCACCCACACACACAAACACACACACACACACACACACACACACACACACACACACACACAACCAGTCTGTCTTGTGTGTGTGTGTGTGTGTGTGTGTGTGTGTGTGTGTGTGTGTGTGTGTGTGTGTGTGTGGGCGCGCGCGAGCACGCGAGTATGTACCTAGCCTTTTTTTCCCCCCCCCTAAGGTAAGTCTTTCCGCTCCAGGGATTGGAATGACTCCTTACCCTCTCCCTTAAAACCCACATCCTTTCGTCTTTCCCTCTCCTTCCCTCTTTCCTGAAGAAGCAACCGTTGGTTGCGAAAGCTAGAAATTTTGTGTGTGTGTTTGTGTGTTATTTTATTGTGCCTGTCTACCGGTGCAAGTCTTGGAATCTTTGTTTTTAATATATTCTTCCCATGTGGAAGTTTCTTTCTATTTTATTTACATCATCATAAATTTGAACCCAACAATTACGTTTGTTATTGTCTCTGTTGCATTTCGAAATCTTCTCTATCGTCTTGCTTTCTCTTATGTTTGTACAAGAAGTTTCACTTTGTATTCATCTTCCCTTTTTCCGTAATCTACCATACATTTTATCCTGCCTAATTATACTCAATAATAATTTACTTCCAAACCTTAACCTAAAAACTTTAACGCTTTCAACATTACCGCTGCTATAAAATCCACTGTTCCAAGTTTACAAACATTTCGTGTAAACTCGTGAATACTATTTCACAGCTTCAGTTCCTTTCACCCATTACACAACCATCTCAGCTATTTCCAAAAACTTTCGTTTTATTTCCATTCCCGTTTTTCCCACATAACCGATCATTTTTTAGCAGCTTCCCACAGGTTTAAACGTTATTATTTCTTCATCAAACAATTGTTAGCCTCATTTTCATAACCTGCCAGTACATTACCAGTCCTTTGAATACATTTACACGCATTTTTTCGAAATTTTCCTGAATTTCCCCACCCTTTAATGTGTTTTGGAGACAACACAACTACCTAGCCTTTGCACCCATTGTTGTTCACCAACCTAAGTTCAGCACAGGATCAACATAGCTCATCTCAAACCAACACTTTTTCGACTTTTTTCACACCTTTGTCTCTCCCTATATACATATCGATTTATTTTCACTTTAACCTCATGTTACCCTTTCCACCTTCTAATAACATGTCAACCTCACAACATCCCTACAACGACCCCATTAAATTTTATTTACATTCCCTCCGCAAACATGCCTTCACCCTTGCCAGATTACGCTCCCATATTTTATTTACTCAGGATTGTCTGACATTTGGCATTACCCCCAAAAGCCTCAGACTTAAAGTTCCCATCTCTGGCTGCAATCCTCCTTTCCATCAGTCCTTATACCAGTTCCAAACTGCACAATCCATAGCCCTCACACACCTAATCCTTCACCTATACATCGACTGTCAACTCCTATCCCAAATCAAAGTCCTCAATCTTTCCTCTCCCACATCCACACCGGCTGTTCATATCATCCTCCTACAGGCCAACCGCAAATTAGAACAGCATGCCACCCTCCACCTCTAAAAACTATCCAATCTCCTGGTTTCCCACCTCCGGAAAGGCAACTCACTCACCCTCCACAACCTTTCCAACAAACCTCAACCTCCTCTCATTGCACACAGACCCAGTCTCTCCCATCTACTCAATCTCCCACTTCCAGCTTCACTCTCCCCAACACCTCAAAATTCTAGTCAACACAATCTGGAACCACAACACCCCAATTCAGTAGTTAACCTTTCCTCCAAACCTCTCTCTCAATCCGAAACCTCTGTCCTATCCAAAGGCCTCACGTTCAGCCTCACTCCCAGATTCAACCAAACTGCCCTTGTCAAAGATTTACTGTCCTACACTCTTAGTCTCTGCTGGAAATATCACTTTGCCATGAAGAAAAATAATCCTGATCCCACTCCTAATGATCTAACTCCCCAAGACACTATCCAAATTGAACCCTGCCTGGAACAGTTCCGTCCTCCATCACAGCGGGACCCACCTCCTCTTCCTCAAAATCATCCTCTCCAAACCTTCCAGGAATTTCTCACTTCCAGCCTTGCCTCTCAATCTTTCTTGAAAAACCTTAATCCTACTCCCAACATCACCACAGCCGAAGCCCAGGCTATCCGTGATCTGAAAGCTGACCGATCCATCATCATTCTCCCGGCTGACAAGGGTTCCACGACCGTGGTACTTGATCGTCAGGAGTATGTGGCTGAGGGACTGCGTCAGCTTTCAGACAACTCTACATACAAAGTTTGCCAAGGTAATCCCATTCCTGATGTCCAGGCGGAGCTTCAAGGAATCCTCAGAACCTTAGGCCCCCTACAAAACCTTTCACCTGACTCCATCAAACTCCTGACCCCACCGACACCTCGCACTCCTACCTTCTACCTACTTCCTAAAATTCACAAACCCATACATCCCAGCCGCCCCATTGTAGATGGTTACCAAGCCCCCACAGAACATATCTCTGCCTACGTAGATTAACACCTTCAACCCATTACATGCAGTCTCCCATCCTTCATCAAAGACACCAACCACTTTCTCGAATGCCTGGAATCCTTACCCAGTCTGTTACCCCCGGAAACCATCCTTGTAACCATTGATGCCACTTCCCTATACACAAATATCCCGCACATCCAGGGCCTCGCTGCAATGGAGCACTTCCTTTCACGCCGATCACCTGCCACCCTACCTAAAACGTCTTTCCTCATCACCTTAGCCAGCTTCTTCCTGACCCACAACTTCTTCACTTTTGAAGGCCAGACATACCAACAATTAAAGGGAACAGCCATGGGTACCAGGATGGCCCCCTAGTATGCCAACCTATTTATGGGTCGCTTAGAGGAAGCCTTCTTGGTTACCCAAGCCTGCCAACCCAAAGTTTGGTACAGATTTATTGATGTCATCTTCATGATCTGGACTCACAGTGAAGAACAACTCCAGGATTTCCTCTCCAACCTCAACTCCTTTGGTTCCATCAGATTCACCTGGTCCTACTCCAAATCCCATGCCACTTTCCTTGATGTTGACCTCCATCTGTCCAATGGCCAGCTTCACACATCCGTCCACATCAAACCCAAGCAACAGTACCTCCATTATGACAGCTGCCACCCATTCCATATCAAACGGTCCCTTCCCTACAGCCTAGGCCTTCGTGGCAAACTAATCTGCTCCAGTCCTGAATCCCTGAACCATTACACCAACAACCTGAAAACAGCTTTCGCATCCCACAACTACCCTCCCGACCGGGTACAGAAGCAAATAACCAGAGCCACTTCCACATCCCCTCAAACCCAGAACCTCTCACAGAAGAACCCTAAAAGTGCCCCACATGTGACAGGATACTTCCTGGGACTGGATCAGACTCTGAATGTGGCTCTCCAGCAGGGATACGACTTCCTAAAATCCTGCCCCAAAATGAGATCCATCCTTCATGAAATCCTCCCCACTCCACCAAGAGTGTCTTTCCGCCGTCCACCCAACCTTCGTAACCTCTTGGTTAATCCCTATGAAATCCCCAAACGATCTTCCCTACCTTCTGGCTCCTACCCTTGTAACCGCCCCCGGTGTAAAACCTGTCCTATGCACCCTCCCACCACCACCTACTCCAGTCCTGTAACCCGGAAGATGTACACGATCAAAGGAAGAGCCACGTGTGAAAGCACCCACGTGATTTACCAACTGACCTGCCTACACTGTGACACTTTCTATGCGGGAATGACCAGCAACAAACTGTCCATTCGCATGAATGGACACAGGCAGACAGTGTTTGTTGGTAACGAGGATCACCCTGTGGCTAAACATGCCTTGGTGCACGGCCAGCACATCTTGGCACAGTGTTATATCGTCCGGGTTATCTGGATGCTTCCCACCAACACCAATCTATCCGAACTCGGGAGATGGGAACTCGCCCTTCAGTATATCCTCTCTTCTCAATATCCGCCAGGCCTCAACCTCCACTAATTTCAAGTTGCCGCCGCTCATACCTCACCTGTCTTTCAACAACTTTGCCTCTGGACTTCCGCCTTGACCGACATCTCTGCCCGAACTCTTTGCCTTTACAAATGTCTGCTTGTGTCTGTGTATGTGCAGATGGATATGTGTGTGTGTGTGCACAAGTGTACACCTGTCCTTTTTTTCCCCCTAAGGTAAGTCTTTCCGCTCCCGGGATTGGAATGACTCCTTACCCTCTCCCTTAAAACCCACATCCTTTCATCTTTCCCTCTCCTTCCCTCTTTCCTGAAGAAGCAACCGTCAGTTGCGAAAGCTAGAAATTCTGTGTGTGTGTTTGTGCGTTTTATTTATTGTGCCTATCTACCAGCGCTTTCCCGTTTGGTAAGTCTTGGAATCTTTGTTTTTAATATATTTTTCCCATGTGGAAGTTTCTTTCTATTTTATATATCACACCAGGTAATCTGCACACGAATAATCAGGAGCACACTATGTACGAAAGATTGTGACAAGCAGCTGAGTAGCACGTAGTAATGGTGTGGCAATACAGGGCGTGTGCAGAATACTTAACAGGGGATATAAACACTTCTCCTCCAATGTGAGTGCCACGTCAGCATAATCCCGATGTGTTCAGTTAGATTTTTCCCCACATTAAGGATACCACTATTTAATGTTAGGTTCTCACAAATATGGAGAGAGAGATTTGACCTCAAACATGCCATTCTCTTTAATATATCAGAACAGAAAGAATGGCTACCTTTTTGGTATCATTGCTTCCACTCTTTTCTCACAGACCTTACACCTGTACCCTATGTAGTGATTGTGTCTTAATGATTCTTTGGGGGATGCCTACTTCCTATTCACAAAAGCAAGTCCAACGTTGCAATAAATAACTATTACTATTTGGACAGAGGACAACTGTATTATTTTAAGTACATCAAAAGTGTACACAGCATCCTGAAGACCCCACTTCAGCACTATTAATGACTAACTTCCAGTCCAGCAATTTGTCTATCCTTGCAGTTCTCAATTACATCATGGCTTCTGTTTACTTTAAACAGACTGATTATTATACATGCAGGTTTATCAAATGGAAAATTCAACCAAGGAAACTAATAAATTATGAGACTTAACTGCTGGTCACACTCACCTGCAACAGGGAAAATATTAGTACTGCCAACAGACAATACAAAAATTAAAGTGATGACACTAACCTAACATTCGGAACTATTATTCCTTCCTGAGAGAGAGAGAGAGAGAGAGAGAGAGAGAGAGAGAGAGAGAGAGAGAGAGAGAGAGAGAGAGAGAGAGAGAGAGAGGGGGGGGGGGGGAGGTTCAAAAGTAAGGGCAGGTCAAGCCAGCACTTCATTCTCACTATAGGGAGGCCCCTCTCATCCTGGGGCACCCATGACCCGCCCTCCATTAAAAAAAACCTTCACCAACCTAACCTTTCCTCCTCCCTGAGGAAGTAGCTAATAGTTCTGAGACCTAGGACAGTGCTGTCACTGTATATCACCAGTATCACATATTTTGCCTCTTGAAGGCAAGTACTTCACTTGGATCTGTCTCTTAATTTATTATACATACAACGAGAGACAAATACATTCATGAGCAACTGAATTAGATACAATGCTGTGTTGGAAAAAGTGCACTCATCAGTGTAGAATAGTTTTTATTGCACAATCAGGGTAGGTAGGAGCACTTTGAAAATCACATCAGGCTCAACTCTGACCTTGTCTACGTTGGGAAGGCTAAATTTCTTTTCATTATTCCTATATTTCCTAATTTGTTATGCCTTCTATATTAACAAAATTTTTGGATAATTTTTTGTGCTTATGAGCAGTTTAATGTGTTGGTGCTTCAACCTATTCAGCTACAACAGCCTTATTTCCAGAACAGACCCTACCACCAGGTAGCACCCTATCTGTGTGGCTTGTTACCTAGTTTGGGACAAGCTTTTTGCTGACTGCAGCGACTTTTGTAGAACAGTTGTGCAATCAGTTTAATCATATCTCTTATCACAGGGATGAGATTGAGCTTATGTAGCTCCTGCATCAAGAAGTTGCGTAGGAGATGCATTGCCATTGCAGACATTGAATGTGACAGTCTGTTGCATTTCCCTACACTATGGCTGCATATTCTAGCACTGGGCAAATCACTGCTAGATGCAGCTTGAGAGTAGGGTGGATTCAGGATTCAGTACCTGACATAGTGCCTGCAGTCTACTAAGAGCGTTGGGCCAGACTTCTTTCATGTGTGGCCCCTATCACGCATTACACCCAGATAGAGAGCAATGATTGGCACTGGCTGAAGGTATACAGATACTCTTATCTTTTTAATTATCAGGGCCTAACTCTGTGACATTATATTTCAGGCACTACTTAGTGGACCATGCTCCGAATGCATCACGTGCCATCTCCAGTTGGCGGCGCATGACATTTGCATTGAGACACCTCATGTACAGAGCCATATCATCTGCGTACAGCATTAATGCAACTCCATCCATCTTTGGCATGTTGGAAGAGTAGAGGGACTATGGCATGGGACCGAGGATGGACTCCTGCAGCACCACTTCTAGTATTCGCGTAACTGTCGATGTGTGATCTCCAGCAGTAATGTTGAAAGTCCTATCCTTGAGGTAGGATGCAATGAGCCTCACATGTGGCATTGGTACCACAAATGTAAATAGTTTGCACAGGAAGCCCTATTGCCACACAAAGTCAAAGGCCCTGGAGACAATGAGAAGCAGTTCCACCGAGCACTCACAGTATTCCAAAGTATGCATCATGCTGAGGCAGACAAGGAGGAGATTAGTGTTTAACGTCTTCTCGACAACGAGGTCATTAGAGATGGAGCACAAGCTTGGATTAGGGAAGGAAACTGGCCATGCCCTTTCAAAGGAACCATCCCGGCATTTGCCTGAAACGATTTAGGAAAATCACGGAAAACCTAAATTAGGATGGCCGAAAGTGAGTTTGAACCGTCATCCTCCCGAATGCGAGTCCAGTGTGCGAACCACTGCATCACCCCACTCGGTCATACTGAGGCAATGCAACTTGGTTCCCAATAGAAAACCATTCAGGCTGCTGGTGGAGGTATTGTTTTGTGGTGGACATTTACATGGGACGAAATGGAGGGCTCACATACATATGCCACTCTCATTCACTGTAAATTAATAAAGGGCTCCAATGTTTCATAAAGTGCATCCATTTTGAAACCTACAGCATTGTACAAGTGGACTGAACCTTTTGTCAGACTCGTGTCCAATGAATCTATATGAGCAATAGTTGTGCTGTTATGGTACAGAATGGCTCTGTAACAATTTCAGTTTAGTATAGAGTGCAGCTGTCTTCAGGTCGAAATAAGACACTACCATGAATAGGTCAATATAACCAATTCAACTGCTCATGAGTGTACATGTCTTACCTCAGCATTTCCATCCACATTTGAGTTTAGTTTTTCTGCCCTCAGCTGCCTTTTAGCTTCTTCTATTTTTTGATATTCTTCAATGATTGATTTATGTTCTGATGGATCATAGCCAGCCCAACGATCTCGTTTGCCATCATAATCCATGGATAACTCAGGCTGAATAAATTCATCAGGAGCAATGTTTGTACCTAGAAAGAATTAAAAATATTTCATTTGATAGATTTTGTAACAGTAAATAATTTTTCAAGTGTAGCTTATGGTTACGTGATAATAAGCAAAATTGTTTCAAGCTTTAATGCACTTCATACACGATGAGAAAAATCAAGTTACACTTATCTAATGCTGCACTGTCCACAGCTAACACTACTCATTCCTCTTATTTAGCAATGACAGATGCTTTGCTTTACTTTGTGTTACTGACTCGCCTAAACAGGATCAAAATCACAAGTACAGCATGTGCTGCAAATTACTTTTGAGTAGATGGCTACTGACCCTTCTTATGACTAATTGCTCTTTTTTTCGCTGATCAACTTAATTGTTAACTGCCTTGTTATGGGCAAAACACCACGATTTATGGAGACTGTGTTGCTAATATTTCAAGTTGTACAGAAAACTTGCAGCTGCAAATACTTGCAAGACTTTAGTAACTATGGCTTGTTTGCTGAGCGGCTTTAAACTGTAACAGATTCCTTGTATCAGCTATCACATATAACTTGCTTATAAAAAATGGGGCTTAGTAGACTTTTTTTAAGTCTGTGGAGACACACTCTTATTTTATTACTTGTAAGGAGAATGTTAACATCTACAACTAACACAAGGTAAAGGAAGCAGATTCACTACTTATAATTTTTTTTAAACTGTCTTTCTCCTTTCTTACAATCTGACACCATTTGTTTACGAATGGAGAAAGAACAGAAAGTGAATAACTGTAGTTAAAAAGGCAACAACAGCTAATGTTCCAGATATATAGTTGAAAGACACTCTGCTTGTAAAAGTTACACGTTAAGTAAGATACAATCTAAGCAGTGGAATTATCATTATCCCATGTTGGAGAGCATTAGAATGGATAGATGCGCTGGTGCTCCATTTATGAAGCTGCTGGATAGTACTGTGCCCCCAAGTTTTACAATAAAAATTTCTTTTCTAAAGCTACATCCACACGTGCTACTACCTCCATTACATTAAGTAAAATGTGGAGCTTTGCAATGTGAAATCCATGACTGTAACATGGACTCAAAAGTAAAGTAATGCCACCATACACCATGTGGAAGTAGTCTTGGTACAAATTACAAATTTCCACACTTTTTTGTACACAGCACAACACAACACAAAATCCTTTTCTTTCATCCGCAGTACTACATCAATATGGGGAGGTTACCCATCTCTCCTTCCAATCCTGCCTGAACATAAGTTGCTCCCTTTGCTAAATATTAGAGCTTTAAAGATGGGAATGAAATGCTGCACAGTTACCTGTGAATGATTTTTGATGAATCAAATGCAATGACGAAGAAAAACTTTGAAGGCAATCCAACTGATACCATAAATTAATAATGTAAGAGGTACTAAGAAAGACAGCAGTATACATTAGATGATGAGTTACTTAAACACAAATCATCTAATGAATATATAGGAACAATTGAAAATTTGTGTAAGACTGGGACTCTAACCCCGAATTTGCAAACATTCACCTTATAGGTGAAGGCGTGTGGCCTACCATGCTGCAAGCAATGTTATGAAATGCATTAAATGTACTGAAAAGAAATGAACGGATCAATGGAGATTTCATCAATGATATGCAATGACATGGAATACCCGCGAAAACCTTTCAGACATGCTGAACCTGCAATACTGTCACATAGAAGAAGGTGTAAGCAGATGAATGATGAACACTAACTTAACGAAAGTTTATTCAGCACTTGCACACACAAGAGTGCAGAGTGAACTGCCTCCGGCCAGAAAACATACGGTATATATAAAGCTACAGAACATTCCAGTACAATGATTCTTGCCATCTGTGGTTTTTCTAGAATATACTCTAACTGAATATAGAAATTAAAATTTTACAGTTCAGTTTTGAACTCATGACACTCCATGCAACAGTTTAGTATCATAACCACTACACTACGGTGACTGTGCTACTCACCTTCTTCTGTGACAATATAATTAATATCCAGTAACCATTAGAAATTAGTGTTAGAGCAGGAATCAAACCCAGATTTCTAACTTAACGTAACTAATTGCCCTACCGATTACGCCAACTCATTTCACATATGTGGTGGCCCACAGACTGTTTCCCTAGAGGTATTTGCTCTCACTATTTAGAACCTCTATATTTACAGTAAGATTACTTGCAACTGCTTCAAGGAGAAAATCCATAGGTTTTCATTCCACTTCACATGTGATGAAAACTGCCTCCAAGTATTTCATCAACACAAACAGATAGGTTACTGCATGATGGAGCATTCAAAAGTTTCTGGTTTTTCCCTCCTCCCCTCTCCATACACTTATTTCCTTACGTCGATCAGAATTCAGGATGAGCTTATATTTATTAGATTAGTCCCAGTGCATCATCATGTTACTTGCTGTTCTGCAACTGCCATACTTCACTCTGACCAAAAACAACAAACAGAGGACTGTCACATATGCAGCTTACTGATTCACGAAAAGCTGAAGTGTAACGCTTCATCAATGGTGAGGTCAATACACACACAGCATTAAGTCGGTAGAGGCGGATGGGATTTGAACTGAACTATGGTGTTGTGAATAGAACCATCCCAGCAGTCACCTGAAATGATTTAGGGAAATCAGAACAAAAAACCTGTATCTTACTGCATATGAGTCCAGTGCCATAACCACTGTTGTGTTGCTTTATTTTTGAAAGTGATTTTGCCTAAAATTAATTTTGCTTATCAATTCTGAACTCTTTCATCTAAGACTTAATTCTGTTACTCACATGGCAGAATTCACAAGGGATGCAGAAATTTCTTGTCTGTGATGCCAAAGGCAATCTGTCTCTCATCACACACACTCTGCACATAATTGTAGAAAAGTCACCTCAGTACACAGTCATAATTTCTAATAACTTTTTAGCTGCCCAATTGGAAATGACTATCTTCCTCATTGCATAGTGGCTCCTTTCCTTGTGTGGTCTGAGAGCTATGCCTTAAACATACTTGTTGGGTGTAGGCGACTAATGGATGTGTGCATAGCGTTATATCATGCTTGTGTTAAGAGATGGAGAGAAGGAAGGGGGGTGAAACCTAGGGTCAGAACACAGTTTCCACCTCTGTAATAGCACCAAAGGAGTTGCCAAGCTTAACATTCCCATCCAATGGATGGATCGCCATCAGCAGTGTCATATATCCTCACTCCAGGAGACCTGCAGTGTAGTCTGGAATTTAACACAGGACATTGTGACAATGTCTGGTGCCCAGAAACTACACACCATTGCCTGTTTTCCTTTACCTGCCAAATATTGTCAATGACAATTTCTTCCACCATCACCGTTCATGAGGACCAGGTGTTCAAAGTATTTACTTGGTCTATATTCCCAATGAAACTGCAGTTTAAGGATCATTTACATGGACTAGGAAGATATAACCAAAATTACCTGCACTTTCAACTAGGTTATCACCATCCACAACTATGCATTTCAAGAGGAACAGCAAGTATTTCAGTAAGTAAGTGAATGAATGAGCAATTTAAACGTCATACAAACAGGTATCCACATTTATAAATGTGTGTGCGCGCGTGCAAGGGAGGGGAGAACTTATGCAAATCTAGTGCTCTATATTTCTGTTGAATGCATGTAAGTCTGAAATACTTTATTAGCACTCATGGTGGCTAAATAACATGAGACTGCAGTTTCAAACTGGCTGTCATGGTACAAGTATCTATAAGATTGAGACACTGATAAAATACGAAATCTCTTCTGATAAATTAATAGATCGTTTATCATTTAGCTACAATAAATCTGGGAGTAGGCATTAGGAGTGATTTAAAATGGAATGATCATATAAATTTGATAGTCGGTAAAGCAGATGCCAGACAGATTCGTTGGAAGAGTCCTATGGAAATGCAATCTAAAACAAAGGAAGTAGGTTACAGTACACTTGTTCGCCCACTGCTTGAATATTGCTCACCAGTCTGGGATCCGTACCAGATAGGGTTGATAGAAGAGAGAGAGAAGATCCAACGGAGAGCAGCGCGATTCGTTACAGGACCATTTGGTAATTGCAAAAGCGTTACGGAGATGATGGATAAACTCCAGTGGAAGACTTTGCAGGAGAGACACTCAGTAGCTCAGTACGGGCTCTTGTTGACGTTTCGAGAACATACCTCCACCGAGGAGTCGAGCAGTATATTGCTCCCTCCTACGTATATCTCGCGAAGAGACCATGAGGATAAAATCAGAGAGATTAGAGCCCACACAGAGGCATACCGACAATCTTTCTTTCCACGAACAATACGAGACTGGGATAGAAGGTAGAACCGATAGAGGTACTCAAAGTACCTTCCGCCACACACTGCCAGATGGCTTGCGGAGTATGGATGTAGATGTAGAATAATCTGCAAAACCGTGGGATGAAAAATCTTTGTGCAACTGTTTAGACATGTTTCCAACTTTGTATCTCTGAAAACAGATCATGACCTGTGACTGAAGAACAGTTTATTGAGCCCAAAATCTTTACTAATAATTTTATATGAGTTGCATGTGGAGATATCCTGGATAATGAGAGACTGCAAAACATTCCTTTTAAAACAACAGGCACCACCTTGCTGCATGACGGAAGCCATGCACTTTATTTCTGTGAGAGATCAGACAGTTAAAAATCTAACACTAGGATATAAATCATGTTCAACAGCTACCAAAGTTACTACATTTTACTCTGTTAGATGACTTTGTGTAGTGATGGACAAGAAATGATGTCTGCACAGAAAAGATTACATACATATGACAACTTAAGTCGCATAATTAGGAATAGTGCCAAAGTCACTAAAGGACACCAACACACCCTAACAAGGAGACCAACCACAACTGGATTTTTGTAACTTTTTATATTTATGATATGTGAAGTTCAGAACTCTAATACCAATCACCCAAAGCCTTGCAATGAACCTCTAAAAAAACTGAGCTTGATTTCTTTGGGGCATTTTAATACCACAAAGTTGAGGTGATTTTAGGAGAGACCGCATGGCTCAAATGGAAGCCAGAATGAGAGTGGAGAGATGCAGCGGACTGTGCGTTGATATGAAACTTCCTGGCAGATTAAAACTGTGTGCCAGACCGAGACTCGAACTCAGGACCTTTGCCTTTTGCAGGCAAGTGCTCTACCATCTCCGCAATATCCTTTCTTCCAGGAGTGCTAGTTCTGCAAGGTTCACAGTAGAGCTTCTGAGAGGTTAGGAAGGTAGGAGATGAGGTACTGGCAGGATTGAAGTTGTGAGGGTGGGTCATGAGCCGTGCTTTGGAAGCTGAGATGGTAGGGCACTTGCCCACGAAAGGCAAAGGTCCCAAACTCATGTCTCTGTCCGGCACACAGTTTTAATCTGCCAGGAAGTTTCAATTGGAAGCATTTGCGAGTTGTGAATAACTCCTATCTCCCTATGGTTTTTTTGTTTCATCTTTTTTTCTGTTTAATTTGAATACTTACATCATTTAAACATAAAATTCATTAAATACAGGGTGATCAATCATTAACATAACAGCTTTTGCAGCATGTGGCCAGACAGCAAGGTTGGCTGCTGTGCCCTCAACACAGGTGACAGGAAGTCTGCAATAAATATAGTACAGTTCATCGTGTCACTTATTTTTAATATAGATAACAAACACTTAAAAAGAAATTACTCATATATATTACACAACGAGGTGCTGGAACTGCTCCCCTTCGTTGTTCAAGAATTTCTGACACCTGCTTAGGAAACTGCTCATTACACTCTGCAGTTTCCTCTGAGAAATTTCTTGATGAATGTTAAAGTTCATCTGAAGTAAGTCAATATGATTCATACACTTTCTGCTTTAATGCCCCTACCCCAAAGATATATTAATTGCAGCGGATTAAATCAGGGGAGGACATACGTTGTTGGTGATAACTATTTTGAAACACATCACAAATTTCCTGTAATGAGAGGTTGGCTGTATGTGCTATTGCAGAGTCCTACTGCAAGGTCGTGAAAGCATGTTCTCTCACAATTACCTGGGGGGGGGGGGGGGGGGGGGGGGAAGAGCCACAAAATGTTTTCCAGATCTCTCAATGTTGTTTCCTGGGGAAAAAAAGGCCATTATTCTCTCACTGCTAATAGTGCACCACACTGCTGTTTTTTGATCGTGCGGGATTAGGCTTTTCAGAACTCCAATAAGAGTTATTTTGTAAATTAATTTATTCATTTAGGTGGAACCATGATTTGTCTGGAAAGAGGGGAGGTTAATTTTCCTGTCATGCACACTATAAAAAATCCATTCACAAAACTGCAACCTTTTTGCAGGGTTACCCAGTTTAATTTCTTGCACTGCTGTTACTTTATAGGGCTTTCAGTATCTTTGTAGCCATTTGAACAGACCATAGAAAATTTCCATTTGTTGACAAAGACGTCTAACTGATTTTTTATGAGACCTTACCAAAGCATTCTCAATTTCACCCAGAGTTTATTCTGTAGTACTGTACATGATTTTCTATGTTTCCTGTCAAGAACACTTCCCCTTTTGTGAAATTTATTTATCAATCGGTAAATCTTACTTCAATTAGGAACTTTAAAATAACGAAATTGCTCTCGAAATAATCTCCTTACAGCAGGTGCTGCTTCTGCACACACATATGAATCACAAATGAATACTCTTTGGCGAATAGAATACTTTTATTCCATCATTTCATTGAAACACTTTCATTCACTACACTGTATTGCGTTGCCTAAAGGCGACAACACGTGTAACTGTATGCTTGACAAGCACACGCTTGCACAAGCATGTGCAAACTCCTCATGCCTCCACATAGTTCAATCAAGTATAAGTAGACCCAACTACAGGGTCATCAGTCCCTTTTTAAAAAAGCAAGTAAGTCTCAAGGTAAAACAACTAAAAACAAAGGAATTTGAGGAAGTAAAAGAGGGTAAAACTAACAGGGAACTACATTGAAAGAGAAAACGAAAGAAGGGGGAAGTGTATACAAAAAGGAAAGGCAGAGGAAGGTATTAAAATTGTAGCAGATGACAATCAGGCTGATCACAAGGATAAAAAAGATGAGCTAGCCACTCTGCAATGTACTAAAATCGCCAGCCTAAAAGACAAGGTGAGAAGAACACACATAGGGAAAAGACGAACATCACGGCAAATGAACTACAAAGAAAGAGTGATGAAGAGATAAAAGGGAGGCAGGGTGGAGGCCTGGAAAAGAGCCAGATGCCGAACCATAGATAGTATGATAAACACCCCTCCCCCCTTTCACGAGTAAAACATAAAACTAAATCAGCCATTGGGGTATTATCGCACAACACTGCTGGTGGAGTGCTTGAAAGGTTAAAGAAAAGTCTACTGCAGAGTGGCTAGAAATGGGCTGGTCAACAAGATGTGGATGACAGTTGTAGGGAGTTACAGCGACACCGAGCTGGCTCCTCATGAATGAGGCGGTGACCCTGTGTCAGCCAAGTGTGGCCGATGTGGAGCCAGCAAAGGTCAACAGAGTCCCTGCGAGTGGCTCACATGGATGACTGCCACACATTCATTGTCCCCTTGATAACATGAAGTGTGTTTGGGGTACTGAGGGTGTGCCATTCAGAATCCCACATCGCAAAAACTTTGCGGGAGAAGATCAACTGGAGATCAATCTCCGGCAGGCCGATCTCCTGAGTTGGTTCACCGGTCGCCTGTTTGGCCAGACTGTCAGCAAGTTCATTGCCCAGTATCCTGACATGTCCTGGAGTCACTGAAGGTCACCTAATGTCCACTGTTCTCGAAGGCATAAAAAGACTCCTGGATAGTCATTACCAAAGAGTGTCGAGGGAAGCACTGGTCAAGAGCTTGTAGGCTGCTTAAGAAGCCACTACACATGACAAAGAACTCAACGGCGCAGGAGCGGATATGCTCAAGAATGAAATAGATGGCTACCAACTCTGCAGGGAAAACACTGCAGCCGCCTGGAAAGGAGCACTGTTCAATATAGCCAACTTGAGCGTAAGCAAAGCCAACAAGACTGTCGACCATTGACCATTTGTATAGACTATTTCTGAGACCTCAAACTCGCTGAGAAGAGAGAGAAAATGCCAGTGGAGGGCCTTAGTGTAACGGAGCTTTTTGGGCCTTGTGATAGATCCAGCCAAAGCTGTGACTATACATGGAGGTGTACGTAAGTTGACCTGCAGGAAACGTGGTGGAGGGGAAGCGTCGAGGTTATTAAGAAGCGACCGGACATGGACAACGAGGGGATTCCAGTTCTGGGCTGCCTTTGTGGGAGATGGATCCCCATGTTAGGGAATAGAAGATGGCAATTTGGATGACAAGGCAAACTATGAATGTGGGCGATATAATTTGCAAGCAGTAGTGGCCACCAGAGCTCCAATGGAGGAATGCCAGCTTCCACAAGGAGGCTGTTCACGTGACTCATTCGGAAGGCTCCCATTGCAAGCTGAACTCCACAGTGGTAGATAGAGTCCAGCAGACATAGTGCAGAGGGCAATGCTGAGCCATACACCAGGCTCCCATGGTCAATACAAGACTTTATGAGGGCTTTGTACAGCTGCAGCAGTGTGGGACAGTCAGCACACCAATCGGTGTGGCTCAAGCATCAAATAATATTAAGAGCTGCCAGCACCTGTCCTTACGCTGACAAAGATGGGGAAGCCAAGTTAAGCAGGTATTGAAAACCAGTCCCAAAAAGCGGTAAGTATCCACTACATCTAATAGATGGACATCGAGGTAAAGTTCTGGATGGTGGCGGACAGTACGATGACTGAGGGGCATGACAAGTACTGGCGGCTGAAAACAAAGCCGTGAGTGAGGGCCCATGAATGCACCTTCCATATAGCTTCGTGCAGCCAGCATTCAGGCACAACAATAGAAGAGGGGTGCAAGGAGATAGAAAAATTGTCAGCATTTAGGAAGGAGATACTGATGACCCTACTGCTGATGCGAGACCACTGACGGGAATTAAAAAGAGGACATTCAGGACTGAGCCCTGCGCAACCCCATTCTTATGTATAGGGGGGTGCACTGTGGGAAGTACTGACGTGAACTCTGAAAGAGCAGAGCGACAAAAAGTTCCGTATAATAATCTGGAGTAGGCCCCGGAGCCCACTCATACAGAGTAGCGACCATGTGGTTTTGGCAAGTGGTATCATAGGCCTTAGTCAGGTCGAAAAAGGAGGCAATAAGGTGTTGTCACCGGTAAAAGGCCGATTGAATGGCAGAATCCAGGTGCACCAAGATGTTGATGGTGGAGTGCCCTCAGCAAAAACTGCCCTGGGACAGAGTTAGAAGGCCCCAAGACTCAAGAAGCCAACACAACCGCTGGGTCACTAAATGTTCGAACAGCTTGCACAAAATGTTAGTGAGGCTGATAGCTATCAACATCTAGTAGGTTCTTAGTAGGCTTTAGCACTGGGATGATGACACTTACCTGCCACTGAGATGGGAAATTGCGCTAGATGCAGTTCAAGAAAGCAGCAAGGACGTGGAGCTAGAAATCCGCTGGCAGGTGTTTAAGCATTTGCGAATGCTTGCTGTCTGGGTCAGGGGATGCGTCAGGACAGTCGGCAAGGGCAGGACAGTCGGCAAGGGCACCAAGAAATTTCCATGCACTGAAGGGAGCATTATATGGCTCAGGGTGGCGTGGAGGAAAAGGGAGGTGTTGTCATTCCACCCACTGTTTGAGGAGATGAAAGGTGGGAAGGTAATTTATCAGACGCATAATGCTCGGCAAGACGCTCTGCGATTACATCTGGATCGGCAGAACAGTTCCATTTGTGGAAGTTCCAGGTAGAACTGCAGATGTCTGATAGCCATAAAAGTCGACAGAGCTTGGCCCAAACCTGGGAATGGGAGGTTCGTGTTCCAATGGTGGAGACTTAGCATTCCCAACACTCCTGCCTCCGTCATCTGATGAGTAGGTAGATCTGGACACAGATTAGTTTGAAGGCAATGAGGTTCGCCAGGGACAGGTGGCACTTATGACATTGGAGGGCCCACCTCTGATTGCAGAAGGTAGAGGTCCAAGGGACCCCTCCCACATGAGAAGAATGAGAATAGGCTGTTGCTTCTCCGGCTGGGGGGTGGGGGCGGTAGGGGGGGATGCTTCCAAAGTAGAAGCTATGGGAGCAACAGAAGAAGACATGACCCAGCCAGCTGGAGGGGCTAAAGATGGTCAGCCCTGAGGGTCCGCAGGAGTAAGCTTAGATGACGAGAATTTTGGCATCATGGGTGGCAAAGCTGTCATAGTGGCAGCATAGGAAGACAGCATTCAAACAGGATTTAACCTTTCACATTTTAGTTTAACCTCGCACTAAGATAGCCTGTCTAGGGTCTTGTATTCCATAATTTTCCGCTCCTTTTGGAGTACTGTGCAGTCTGGCGCGCAGGGGGAGTGGTGCTCTTCTCAGTTGACACAAGTGGTAGGTCAAATTATAAAATGGGACCTGAACTTATAGGGCTGAAAAATGAGAGAAACCCTTCTGTAGTCTTTTACAACAGGCAGGAATACCTCAGGCCTATTCTAACCCCGGGACCTGTAGGGGGCTCAAGTGCGCTTGTAAAAGAATCAGTTACAGCCATTCGGATAAAATGCCTGTCATCCCGACTGCTAGTGATACGAGGCCTTTGGGATCTAGCATGGCATTCCGTATTACCCTCCTGAACCCACCAATTCCATATTCTGCTAACAGTCATTGGATCTCTACCAATGTGAGCAGCAATGTCGCGACACGATAAACCGCAATTGCGAGAGGCTACAATCCAACCTTTATCAAAGTCGGAAATGTGATGGCACACATTTCTCCTTCTCACACGAGGCATCACAACGTTTCACCAGGCAACGCCGGTCAACTGCTGTTTGTGTATGAGAAATCAGTTGGAAACTTTCCTCATATCAGCACGTTGTAGGTGTCGCCACCGGCACCAACCTTGTGTGAATGCTCTGAAAAGCTAATCATTTGCATCACAGCATCTACCTGAAGTTCAAATTTCGCGTCTGTAGCACATCATCTTTGTGTGTAGCAATTATAATGGCCAGTAGTGTATATGTTTTACAGATTTTTTTTGTTGATATCACGTAAGGCAGCACACTTTCTACACAAATTAAAAGTACTTGGAACATTTTTGAACCTGCTTAGGGTTATTTAAAAAAATTACAAAGAAATTGATGCATTTTTCCCCAAAATGCGTCCTCAAATTGAGGTACCATTTAATCCAATGTTATACATTTGAAGGAGACCAAATTTTTACCAGATATGCATCACATGATGGCTGAGGTACTAGACCTATTGAATTCCACTTAGTATGTATAGTACAAGGATAAAAAATATCACATCTTACATTTTAATTTTTATAATTTTTTTACTAATAAAAATGTTATTTTTTCTATAATTTAATTGATTCTGCAATAAAGCTTAGGTCTACTACATAAGTGTAGACTATCGCAAGTTACAGAAAAAAAATTGAGCAATGCTTTATAAATTTTAGGAAATATTTGTACCTGAATTCTGAAAAATACAGCTTGTGGGAAATTGCAAATGACGATATGAGTCCAATTAAACTGTGCCTCAGAACACTCCTGGTGCATAGTCTTCATCCTGCAGCATTTCTTCATCTTCAAGTTTCCTCTTGGCATTCCTTTTAGCACTTCTTGCTTCTTCGGTAACTTGAAGAGCGAATCTTTCAGCTTCATGCACCCCTTGTCTCACACACAATAAATTGATCTTCCATATTAGACCCACATTTTATGCCTAAATTTCTCAGGTCTTCCAACTTTCCAATCACTCCATCATTGAAACATATCACTGCATCTAGTACACCAACTTTTAATGTATTTAGTCCTACAAAAACATTCGTGGGTAATCTTTCCCATATGCAATGGATGAAACTTTCATTTGTATTCAGAGTGCCCCCATGAAGGTATTTACTAAGCAAAAGAAGGGTCACGCAGGTCTATAAAAATTGGTTTTATTTCATTCATAACAGGCTGA
Source organism: Schistocerca gregaria (assembly GCF_023897955.1). Lineage (NCBI taxonomy): Eukaryota > Metazoa > Arthropoda > Insecta > Orthoptera > Acrididae > Schistocerca > Schistocerca gregaria. Next base: position 555,337,878 of record NC_064920.1, read on the forward strand.
GGAAGAGAATGCTTATGATGGTATATCTGACCACTTTCTTTTGCTTTTTGGTAACCACACCAAGAATCTGCTCCTCAGGGGCAAAGTCCATGAACAGGGTGGTCATCTGTGGACGATTTATGAAAGTAAATGGCCCATACAGCTTTTCTCGTTGCCTTATCATCATTCAGAGGTGCAATTCATCTAATGGCCACTCCATAACAACTCTCAAGAGGGTCCATTTCTGTTTCTGTCAGTCTTCCTTAGGTATCACCATAAACATTAAACTCATTATTTTTATTGAAAGCTTTAGATTCCCCATCGCCTAGGTACTAACATTATTAATGTGCACTGACCTCTGTAAAATTTTTAGAGCTCCATCACACTCCATACCTCCTATGTAACCATAAGAATTCTTAGAATGCTGATGTTCAATATGTCCTTCAGTGTTACCATGGCAGGTGTGGCAGTACTTAGATGAGACTCAACATCAACAACTTTGCCATTATCCATAGAAGTAGCACTGACAACACCATTCAAGGAATGATGTCTTCAATGTTGCCATGTCCCATCAAGTGCAACAGCAATGTCTTCTACTGCATGTTTCGCAGATGCTTTAGACACAACCATCAAGGCACCTGAAAGTATTTATATGTACTTGCTGAACCTACTGGGAGGAGGAGGAGGAGGAGGAGGAGGAGGAGGAGGAGGAGGACCCATTAAACCACAAAACGATTTAGCAGCCTTTTTTCCTTTTCCTACTGCACGCATTGCGTACACTTAACGTCACATCCTATGGATTATGCACAATGTTTGAAGTCATTTTCGAGACAGATTTATTGCGAGATCTACACAGCAACCCCCCCCCCCCCCCCCCATGAACCATGGACCTTGCTGTTGGTGGGGAGGCTTGCGTGCCTCAGTGATACAGATAGCCGTACCGTAGGTGCAACCACAACGGAGGGGTATCTGTTGAGAGGCCAGACCAATGTGTGGTTCCTGAAGAGGGGCAGCAGCCTTTTCAGTAGTTGCAAGAGCAACAGTCTGGATGATTGACTGATCTGGCCTTGTAACAATAACCAAACCGGCCTTGCTGTGCTGGTACTGCGAATGGCTGAAAGCAAGGGGAAACTACGGCCGAAATTTTTCCTGAGGGCATGCAGCTTTACTGTATGATTAAATGATGATGGCATCCTCTTGGGTAAAATATTCCGGAGGTAAAATAGTCCCCCATTCGGATCTCCGGGCGGGGATTACTCAAGAGGACATCATTATCAGGAGAAAGAAAACTCGTGTTCTACGGATCGGAGCGTGGAATGTCAGATCCCTTAATCGGGCAGGTAGGTTAGAAAATTTAAAAAGGGAAATGGATAGGTTAAAGTTAGATATAGTGGCAATTAGTGAAGTTTGGTGGCAGGAGGAACAAGATTTTGGTCAGGTGACTACAGGGTTATAAACACAAAATCAAATAGGGATAACGCTGGAGTAGGTTTATTAATGAATAGGAAAATAGGAATGCGGGTAAGATACTACAAACAGCATAGTGAACGCATTATTGTGGCCAAGATAGATACGAAGCCCACACCTACTACAGTAGTACAAGTTTATATGCCAACTAGCTCTGCAGATGAGAAGAAATTGAAGAAATGTATGATGAAATAAAAGAAATTATTCAGATAGTGAAGGGAGATAAAAATTTAATAGTCATGGGCGACTGGAATTCAAGTGTAGGAAAAGGGAGAGAAGAAAACATAGTAGGTGGATATGGATTGGGGCTTAGAAATGAAAGAGGAAGCCGCATGGTAGAAATTTGCACAGAGCACAACTTAATCATAGCTAACACTTGGTTTAAGAATCATGAAAGAAGGTTGTATACATGGAAGAACCCGGGAGATGCTAAAAGGTATCAGATAGATTATATAATGGTAAGACAGAGACTTGGGAACCAGGTTTTAAATTGTAAGACATTTCCAGGGGCAGATGTGGACTCTGACCACAATCTATTGGTTACGACCTGTAGATTAAAACTGAAGAAACTGCAAAAGGTGGGAATATAAGGAGATGGTACCTGGATAAACTGACTAAACCAGAGGTTGTACAGAGTTTCAGGGAGAGCATAAGGGAACAATTGACAGGAATAGGGGAAAGAAATACAGTAGAAGAAAAATGGGTAGCTTTGAAGACAGCAGAGGATCAAGTAGGTAAAAAGACAAGGGCTAGTAGCAATCCTTGGATAACAGAAGAAATATTGAATTTAATTGATGAAAGGAGAAAATATAAAAATGCAATAAATGAAGCAGGCAAAAAGGAATACAAACGTCTCAAAAATGAGATCGACAGGAAGTGCAAAATGGCTAAGCAGGGATGGCTAGAGGACAAATGTAAGGATGTAGAGGCTTATCTCACTAGGGTTAAGATAGATACTACCTACAGGAAAATTAAAGAGACCTTTGGAGAAAAGAGAGCCACTTGTATGAATATCAAGAGCTCAGATGGAAGCCCGGTTTTATGCAAAGAGCGAAAAGCAGTAAGGTGGAAGGAGTATATAGAGGGTCTATACAAGGGCGATGTACTTGAGGGCAATATTATGGAAATGGAAGAGGATGTAGATGAAGATGAAATGGGAGATACGATACTGTGTGAAGAGTTTGACAGAGCACTGAAAGACCCGAGTCGAAACAAGGCCCCCGGAGTAGACAACATTCCAGCCCCCGGAGTAGACAACATTCCATTGGAACTACTGATGGCCTTGGGAGAGCCAGTCCTGACAAAACTCTACCATGTGGTGAGCAAGATGTATAAAACAGGTGAAATACCCTCAGACTCCAAGAAGAATATAATAATTCCAATCAAAAGAAAGTAGGTGTTGACAGATGTGAAAATTTATCAGTTTAATAAGTCCCAGCTGCAAAATACTAACGCGAATTCTTTACAGACAAATGGAAAAACTGGTAAAAGTCGACCACGGTGAAGATGTTTGCATTCCGTAGAAATACTGGAACACGTGAGGCAATACTGACCTTACGACTTATCTTAGAAGAAAGATTAAGGAAAGGCAAACCTACGTTTCTAGCATTTGTAGACTTAGAGAAAGCTTTTGACAATGTTGATTGGAATACTCTCTTTCAAATTCTGAAGGTGGCAGGGGTAAAATACAGGGAGCGAAATGCTATTTACAATTTGTACAGAAACCAGATGGCAGTTGTAAGAGTTAAGGAGCATGAAAGGGAAGCAGTGGTTGGGAAGGGATTAAGACAGGGTTGTAGCCTCTCCCCGATGTTATTCAATCTGTATATTGAGCAAGCAGTAAAGGAAACAAAAGAAAAATTCGGAGTAGGTATTAAAATCCATGGAGAAGAAATAAAAACTTTGAGGTTCGCCAATGACATTGTAATTCTGTCAGAGACAGCAAAGGACTTGGAAGAGCAGTTGAATGGAATGGACAGTGTCTTGAGATGACTATGTCAGACGAACATCAACAAAAGCAAAACAAGGGTAATGGAATGTAGTAGAATTAAGTCGGGTGATGCTGAGGGAATTAGATTAGCAAATGAGACACGTAAAGTAGTAAAAGAGTTTTGCTATTTGGGGAGCAAAATAAATGATAATGGTTGAAGCAGAGAGGATATAAAATGTAGACCGGCAATGGCAAGGAAAGCGGTTTTGAAGAAGAGAAATTTGTTAACATCGAGTATAGGTGTAAGTGTCAGGAAGTCTTTTCTGAAAGTATTTTAATGGAGTGTAGTCATGTATGGAAGTGTAACATGGACGATAAGTAGTTTGGACAAGAAGTGTATAGAAGCTTTCGAAATGTGGTGCTACAGAAGAATGCTGAAGATTAGATGGGTAGATCACATAACTAATGAGGAAGTATTGAATATGATTGAGGAGAAGAGAAGTTTGTGACACAACTTGGCCAGAAGAAGGGATCGGTTGGTAGGACATGTTCTGAGGCATCAAGGGATCACCAATTTAGTATTGGAGGGCAGCTTGGAGGGTAAAAATCGTGTAGGGAGACCAAGAGATGAATACACTAAGCACATTCAATGAAGAAGCTTGCACAGGATAGAGTAGCATGGAAAGCTGCATCAAACAAGTCTGAGGACTGAAGACCACAACAACAACAACAACAACTACACAGCACAACTAATTTTGACACTAAACTCTTCCTCCTACTTTGTTGTCCAGTTATTTCCAGACAGCCTATACCATCATATTGTTTACATTTCGCTACATCCTTCATCAAAGAAGATAAGATGGAATATCAACAAATCCCCTACAAACAGCATTATTGTTAAGACAAAAATATGAATCACCAGGTGGTGTGCCAAGTGGGAGCTTCTTCCCTGAAGAACTGATACATAGGTTACTTTCAACAGTGTGGCTTGCCTTGTTTGTGAACTGGTTACCAAAGAATTTCCTTTTATTGAATATCTTGATGTGTGGCATAGTTCATATTTATTGCACACGAAAGGGTATGTAATTCCACAAATATACAAGTACAACAAACATTCAGTAACACACGAACAAACAGCCTCAGCGAAACAAAAGTAAATGCTAGCAAAGATACCCATTTAAAGACACTAGAAACCTGCACTGTTGCCAACATATACACAACGTATCATTCATGTAATCACTGGAAATCTAAAGTTCACAGTTCTTTTCGAAATAATACTGGTTTCTGTAACAGAAATAAACGGGACATGGTGGCATGAAAGACCATAACATCAAAATTTGGTATATGAAGGTCCTTTCTCAATTGAAACCCTATGATGTATATATCAATATAATCAGGAAAGACTTTGGAATTTAATGAAGTCATAAAAAAATTCCCGTATCCTTAAATGCTATGTTGGTATCCTCTATGAAGGATATTTGGACTACCTGAATATGTAGATGGTACCATTTTGTGAATTTTCTTGTTTTAAGTGGCTTGATTTTTCAGATATATCGTAAACATACGTGGAAGAATCAATCAAAAAATTTTTGTTGAACAAAAACATTAAAACTGAAAACAAAAAATGTTTCGACCAGTTTTCAAGTAAAAAAAAAAAAGACTGTCACCTATGATGGAAAAACTTAACTGGCCCACAAAAATTGTTAAAGTATGTTTAGTCATGTAGTAACGAGAAACAGTTTAGTGAGTTAATTAAAATTGCACAGTTCTTCTTCACATTGCCAGCCCATAATTCTTCTGCTGAGAGGTTGTTCTCCATAATACAGACACAGTGAACAAAGGAGGAAAGTAGACTGTAAAAGGGATTGCAAAGGTGAAATTTGGATTGCAACAACTTTTTTTAAAACATTTGTGTCAAGAAAGGAACTTTTTCAAAAGATTTAGTCAAATGCAAAATACACGAGTTCTTAAGTGTTGTAGGTATTTGAGATATGTGTAATGTTTTTAATTTTTGTTCCTTATGTAATAAATCTAAGTAATAGAAAGTATCCTCTTTTCTCATCCTAAAATACGGAAACTGACCCCTTTTTTAGCATCCTGAAATCTGGTAATCCTATTAATAACAGTTTACCTGTAAACTTGGCACCAACTCTCCGTGGCCTCTCCATACAGTCCTTTTTCTTATGTGTCATTGCACCACAGTTTTCACATGCTCCCTTCCTGTATTTTATTGCAGCATTTGTCTGGAATGATTAGGGATTTTAAACATGAAATATATTTCACATTTTGCCTCAATTAAGTACAAGGATAAAAAAAGTCTTACAAATTTAGCAATTCTGCTGTTCTGGTTTTACAATAGTTTTGAAATACAGGATGTTGACATGAAACCTCTCCGATTTAAAAAAACTTTGAGACATGGATACTTGTGGTTTGCAGCATCACTTGAAGCAACTCATGCAGAAATGAAATCATGTGTTGCTGCCCAAAAAATACTCTGAAGTGATCTTCAAAGCAAGCCACCAGATGTTAAGACGATTAAGGCTTGTTATGGCAAGTTCTTAAGAGTCTAAACAGGCAGTCAGGTTCCTGTTGAAAATTCACGCGATGGAAAGAAACAAGAGATCAGAGTGTCCTTCCAAAGACACCCATCGAAGTCAGTTCACAGAGCATACAAGAGCTAAATATTCCTAAAGTTCACAAGGAACTGCAAAAAAGACTTTGCATGCATGATTACAATGTCCAAACTGGGTTACTTTACATGATTCTGTAAACTGCAAGTATCCATCTCTCTCTCTCTCTCTCTCCCCCCCCCCCCTCCCCCTCCCCACCACATACACACTTTTTTCCTGCCACTGTAAAAGAACAAACCATACGGCAAACAATGCAGTTTCGTGAGATCTTTAATGTGCTCACCACAGAAACGAATGTATTTGAAATATGCAAGTACAAATACGATATTCACCAAATATGGCATGTTAGCTTCCTAAAGACATGAAGTTAAAATGGCAGCTGCTTGATTGCTGCCATCAGTCAGTGACAGTGAGCACAGCAACAACAATGTGTGTATATAAACAGTATAAGGATAAGCAGTGCTATGCGTTCACAAATAATTTTGGTTCTCATCAATATTGGCCGCTTTTTTCTCTTTCAGGGATGTGGTTCCAGTCTAAGTTGCTGCAAATGATGCAATGACATTTCTATTCTTATTTGTGAGAAATATTTGGGTTTTTGCCCCTTTTTTCTCCCATATCGTGATTTCCAAAGGTATGGTTAGGTTTTGACATGTTAGCACAGTTTAAATTGCTGGGAGTTTAGCAGTTACATTTGCATTATTCAGTCCTTTTGTCAAATTGGTCGTGATTTCAGACTGTTTGGTTGGGCTCAGAAACAAGAGGACAGCTTGAATTGCTGGAAAAACCTGGTTACACAGAAGGTTTGATCTAATCAGTCAATTATAACACCACTTTTTGTTGCACATCTACAAGTTAGTATAAGTAATGATTGAAGTTCCAGTTTCAAAGCACCGTAAAAAAAAGAACTACTGCTCAGAATGACTTCAAATTTGAATGGAAAATTCCTGGAGAAGGGAAAAACATTATGGAAAACGAAAGTTTAACAAAAATATCAATGTTACATGGTGCAGCAAGCAGTAGAACATACAAAATAAATGATGCAGAATACATGGCTGTTCCTCAGTTCATGACCGAGACACTGGGGGTGACTGCGTCAATGCAGTATCACGAGCTGCTGATAAAGCTCCTGTACAAGAGTGATGACTGAGCGTCAGTTCTCTGCAGAAGTACCGAGTACTCAAGGGTATGAGAAAAGGCATTCATCTGTTATCTGGCAAAGGTGTGGAGCAAATGACTATGAAATTTTGAAAGACAAGTTCAACAATATTATGAAAAGGACAGATTGCTGCTCACCATAAGACGACATGTTGAGTTGTAGGCAGGCACAACTAAAAGACTGTTACACTGAGCGTCTGAGGACAGCAGTCGTGTATGCACAGTACAATGGTCTTTTTGGTGTACCTGTCTTTAACTCAATGTATCATCTCTACTATGAGTAACAATGAACCTTACTTATAATAGTGGTGGTATTCCAACCTAGACTTTCCATTGTTTGAAAAGGCAGATTTTGAAGTGGAATGTGGCACAGGGAGAAAACAATTCATATGGTGTCAGTGGAAGATATGGCCACAGCATCCCTGGGGTCGGGGAGCAAAGGGTTAGAGCAGTGATGATCTAACATACAGTACATGATGAACTGCTCGAACTTTGGACTCGTCTGAGCACAGTGCGTAAAATTCTACTTAACATCCTGCACTGCTATCCACACAAAATTACCCATGTTCTGGAGTTCCTTAATGCTGACCTTCCAGTAAGACAAACATTTGTTCAAGAATTTCTGCTTGGATGGAAGTGGACAATGTACGATCATACAACGTTCTATGGACACAAGCAGCCTACTTCTGTCTCCAATCACATGTCAATACACAGGACTGTAGACTACGGTCAATGAAAAATTCCCTCAGACATCAACTGGGATGGCTTCATTCAGCAAAGGTAACTGTGTGGTGCCAGTTGACAATACCATTTATTGTAGGGCCATATTTTTCCAAGGTTATGGGCCCTGTTCTTGTACCATCACTGGTACATGCTTTGAAAGTGTAAGTGCACCAACATCAGCCAACCCTTCTACAGCGTGGATGTGGGTAGGATCATTTGTATGCAAGACAACATTTTGGAAACATTAGAATTATCAGCATCTTATCCCTACAAGCTGGCTGTCCAGATCACCTGATATTAATCTGTCTGACTTCTGGATCTGGGCACACATTACACAACACTTTCTGAATGTGACCCTTGAGACACTACGATCTGTTGTGGAACATGCTACTTCCCCAATTTCAAATTGTGGCAAAGAACTGTGGACAGCACATTGAACATTTCTTGCACCTGTCTCGTGACAATTAAAAGCCAATTTCAGTGTTTTTATGCGGCTCTTTGACTCGGGATGATTACAACCCAATTTTTTTTCCATTTGATGTGGTACGACCTTAGTGTGGTCAATTGGCTTACCTAACAGTACCACAACTGTTGAAAGCAATTGCACAATATGCTTCGTTTAACACGCAATCTGCATCATTGCCATCGTAATACAATTCAACTATTGCTTGTAGCCACATCCATTTACATAACGACTCTTACAGCACCAGGCAGTGGGAAAAATTTTGTTAATTTTTTTGTTTCCTTCTTTCACATTTTGTTCACGTTTGATGTCATGAGCAGTGCTTCTTTGTTTACAGTATTTTCAACTTTAAGTATAATCACACTGTACATACAGTATACGAATAAGCAAAGTTATGTTTTTGCAAATAATTTTTGGTTGTAACAAATACTGGATTTGAGGAGCACAATGTACTGCCAGAAGTAATTGACTTTGTCAAGGATGCCAACACCATGTAACATTTTACTGAATGAGGACTCTTCCCTTTGGTGTTGCATACAGAAGACAGAAGTGTAATCACACGGTCAGGCCCACTGAATATTCAAGTAGAGTCCAAGCATCGGTATTTGATTCAGTGATTTGCAAATGACTGTCTGAGTAGTCCCCGACTTCTGTGCCATGTGGGTCTCTACACATTTTGGCTGAAGACGGAGAGACTTGTCACAAATTTTAGCACATTTAAGAGTATGGTCATTGACTGGTCTTCCTTCTGTCATCAAGGGTGTATCAAGAGGGCGATAAACAATTCCGAGCACTTAGGAGATTAGGAACTGTTGGGTAGACAGAAGCGTCTGATCCCACCCGTCTGCTTTGCCCCGTGACGTAAGGCTGTTGTGTGCGACATCACGAAGGCGAGGAATTTAGTTTGAGAGAGTGGTGTGTTTGTAGGTGTCGTTTTGATGCGATCGGTGGTGCTCTCTGGTGATGTGTTATGTGATGTTTTTGGCTTAGTTAGCGAGTGTGGTATCGTGTGTGAATTTTGGCAAATTGCTTTTTTTATGTGTTTGGTAAGTATAGATATGGCTGACAGGATCAACAGTTTTCGGTTGTCGGCTATGATGGGGGACAGTGCGGTGTCTCTAATAAAATTTCTTCAACTATTCAGATTTTTGGATGAAGTCGTGAAGTGTTCAGTATGTCGTGAAGAAATGAGGCTTACTTAAAGTTCCTGTGTCTCAAACCAGGGACGGCTGTATGTGGAGATGTCTTAATGATAACAGGTCAAGGGAAGTGTTAGATCTCAATGTGTGGCTGTGAATGTTGGTATTGGTATCGAGAGATGTTTTTCAGCTATATAGGTCAAGGGAAGTGTTCGATCCCAATTTATGGGATTAGGAGCTGCTGTTGAGCTATATAGGTCAAGGGAAATGTCAGATTCCAGATGATATTGTGTTTAGTGGTATTTGGAGAGCTTTGTGATGTCTGTTTATTTCGTTGTTTTGCGTGGCTTTGTATGGGGGTGGGTGTCTAAATTTGTTTGTTTATATTTAGTTTGTCCCCACACAAAAAACCCCTATTTCCCGCGCTTGTCCCGTTAGTGTCATTAGGCTTTTTGTGGAACGTGTGTGTGTTTGTGTGTGTGCATGTGCGTGTTTTTTTTTTAATGTATTTTCGTCCTCATAATGTATACGTAACGACTTTATATGAGCCATATTGGAATCGTGGTTTATAGTCGTTTCCGCCATATTTGTGACGTCATGGGTCAAAGCAGATCGGACACTTCCGTATTTCCGAACTGCTGAAACAGACAAGGCAAAATTTGGGGAAAAGCAAACACAGCGAAGCCAGGGAGTAAAAAAGCTGCCTTGAGCCCGCTGAATTTTGGACAATTTAGGAAGTCTTGGTACAAATTATCAAAGACGATTAGTACTGTTAGCAGAAAGACCAAACAATCTGTTTGTTACCAAACTGAGTACATGTTCCATAAACTGTATCTCTCCAGCAGAACTGTTATCCAGTAATTCTTTTGAAGACTGCTGCAAAAGCACTACCAGCAACCACAATTCCGTGCCTTTTGAGGATACCGTTGCTTTCACTTTCCTCGCATTAAAGATATGTGATGGCATCTCTCTGTGTGTTACTGTACACACTGTATATTTTTTGCATCATCTATTTTACTCTTGTCTCATGCTTAATGCTTTCTTCATCATTCGTGTGTTTGTAGACTAAAAATGTAATGTGTTTGACTGATTACATGTGTCCTGTGTTCTGATTTTATTAGACAAACACATCTTGCAACTTAGTTTTGATTTTGCGGTTTCCAAAGCTATTATGCCATAGTTAGTGGTTTTCATATTTATACTTCAAAAATATTCAGTTTCAAAGATACAGCACATTGAAGAGCCCTCCAAACCAGTCCCCTTTTGTACAGTTTGTTGTGCTATGGTCACAAGAAGTCTGATATGGTACATAAAATTGTCATAATTAATGTAAGTTGTAAAATGCACTATTTTTCTATATTTTCAGAAAACATTTCACCATTTTATCTTTAAATATCTTCCTTAACAAACGAGGAATTCTGACTTACATTCACTTGTAATGTAAATACTTCATGCACGGTTCACAACTAGATGATAGTGTCAAGTTTGGTTCTATTAATATTAAAAAGAAAAACAAAATCAAATTCTTTCATCGAGATACAAGAAAAGAGAAACTGATAACACCTCAATGCTCAAGATAAGAAGCTGAACAAGTATTTGCAAGGTGCAACTTATAACTAACTCTAGCATCATGAAACAAGAAAATGTTTACAAATACACCAATGATAGGGATACTGTTTACTGCAGGGGCATATAGCAACACAGACACGAAATATTTTACAGTAATTAAACAATAACAGTAACAAAAAATGCTATTGGTAATGTGAAAAATGTTTTAAGCCACTCACAGAAACACCTCTCTTGTACCAATCATCAACACGGGCAAATTGTTTCTCCCTCTCTGGCTGAGGCCGTTGATGTTTTAGTGTAGGTCCTTTTGATCCAAAATACCATGGTGCTTGTGATATGTATTGAGGAATGTGAGGATTGATATCTTTTCCTTCTTCATCAACTGCTGCTGGCGCTGTTCCTGCCTATTGAGAAACTACTTATTAATATATGCAAATAACAAAAAGATCTTTTCATTATTTTTATAAAAATGTCAGCAACTAGCTGACGCACTAACTTTAAATACTAATAGGGTCAAATATTTAATACCAAATCTTGTTCATCAACATTTTCTCCTCCAACTTATTATGTGGACATACCTTTCTTGCTTCTTCAAGCTCTTTTGCTTTCCTCCAATCTTCACGAGATTTCTTCTTAGGTTCATCATCCCCTGAACTTTTATTTCTAATTATTTCAGAAACTGGCACATTTTGTGTGGTTGCCATTCTGTTTTATTATACAGATCTGGAAGTTAAATGAAAATGTATTAATATAGACAGGGAACGATAGATACCATGCTGAAGCCACAGTTTCAGATGTCTGGGGCATGTTGCAGGACACAATTACCTGCCTTGTTATAGTTTTTAAAAATATCAATAAAAGATCTTTGACTTTGCTATCCATACACTCCTACTGCAGCTGTCTATGAAAGCAACTTTCCCTTCTCCATCCCTATGCCTCTTGAAGGTTACAATGTGATAGTGTCTTGTGACAGACGGATCTTTAGGACAGCTCTAAGTCTATGTTAGTTCAGAAGGTAGTTGACCTCCCCTTGAATTTTTGTGTATGTGTAAGTAAATAATATACGTCAAATTACTCAAAGCCTTGTTCGTTATCTAATGTTCATCTTCTGAATTTACCTTGCAAAGTATTTTTACGGCGAAAAGTTGGTTAAACATGGTGCAAATGTAAACATCAAGCTATGTTACAGGTCAATCTCTTACCACATCATTTATTTGGCATTCACATTTGTTGGCTTCATTAACTCTCTGCCAAATTATCACCTTTCAACATGACTTGGATCTTGGGCTATGCTACAGTGCAGCCTTTCACTACAACTTTTTTTATATTTTTGCATGGCCGGGGAGGGGGGGGGGGGGTGGTGGTGGTCCTATATCACACACTAGTCAAACACTGTAATACTGCATTGAATTTCAAGAGCAGTTGTTAAGAATTTATCACTCCAAATGCTACCTAAATCTGTGTGTCAGTAGTATCAGAAGCATATGGGTATAATGGATTAGATAGTAAGGAAAATATAGAGATCAGTACCATTAAGATGTGGGATAAAAGTTTCTGCCAACTTATTAACCTACAGCCAACTTTATTTAAATACAATTGATACACTGAAGTGTACATTCAAAACAAATGGCATAATGTCATTGTACATGCTGAAGACAGCTCATTTCTGTAATTCTAGACATAATCCAGTAAATGAATTCATAATATTGTCAAACATTTTGCTGTAACACGGATGCCTGTGTTGCGCCATCACGACTATATCAAGCTCTCACTTCTTAAGTGTCAACATAGATTTCAGTGAACTCTTACTGCTTTGCAACATTTATGAAGGCACAGGATAAACAAAAACCAAACCCTTAAGTATACCTTAACTAATTACATTCCCAGCTAAGCTTAGAAGTGCGTACCTAGGATTGCCACTTGAGAGGGGCAAAATGGTACACTTAATTCTTCAATGGGGAAAAACAAATAATATTACACACTGCAACGAATTAAGGATGGGTCCGCCTTCTAGCAAGTATACTAATTACTGTTTTGTTTTACAAGTCAAACATATTTCACCACAGTTGCGGCATTCTCAGTGCATCTTTTTTTATTATTTTCCTTTTATCTGACACCCAGTGTGTATGTGTGTAATAAGAAGAAAACAATAAAAAATACAGTCGAGGATGGTACAACTGTGGTTTTGGCAATAAAACAATTATTTGTTTAATTGCAAAAAGGTGGACCCATTCCTAATTCATTATCATTCTTCTGCCAGCACGGGAACTGAGCTCAAAACTCCAATTTGATGATATTATACCCTCCTCGAATGAAAATAAGTTGGCTAAAATTCTATATGAAGTACCGGATAACACTGCACAATGATTAATTTTCGGTAATTTTCTAATTATTTCTAACGCAAAATGTCGTCACAATGCGGGCTTTGGAATTTATTTAGGCCCCCTAACACAATAAGTTAATTACCGATTCACTACTCCGTTGTAGTCGAAGATATCAAACTAGTTAATGATGCTCTTAGTGAAATGATTGAACACAGATTAATGACTTCTTAAGTTCATTTGAAGCAAACAACAATTTGGTGAAATATGTTCTTAATTAGAATACTGCGCAATCAAATTAGCAGCTTACCTCTAGTAAATTACAGCGGTCAATGGTTGTTTGAAAGGACCTGGGTAAACTAGGGCAATGTCTTCTAAAAATCTGTCGAATTTTTCTCCTGTACTTAGGTATTCAATAGGGTGGAAGTACAAATATTGGAACAATAACAGGTCTTGGCTTTTAATCTCCAGACTTTCAGTTTCAACAAAGCGATTCGTTTTCCGGAACATGCATCGTTTTTGGTTCGTTTCTCTATCAGGATTAATAGATTCGAAGAATTTTATCGGATGATCCGAGAATGAGTTCTGAAAATGCTCGCTGTTCAGTCTGTTGAAAGATTCCCACGCATCAGTTATCACGGATGATCCTGCCCTAACAAACTTTTTAATCAGTTGAACTACAATGTCTTCATCCGTATCATGAAGCTCAATCAAAAAGCATTCCTCTGTTGTCTTGTCGTAACCTTCTAAAAAACAAACTCTCTTCACTTGGGCTGGAAAAACCCTATCTACCTGAAACTCACTTATTACAACGACGTGGTCTGGCCCTCCTACAGGTTTTGTGCGATTACTGACAATAACGAAACACACTTCCCTGCAGAACTGATAGTAGTCCATAACCGTGGTTTTGCTCAATTTGAGATTTTCTGATGCTTCTCCAATGCTATCTCCACGAATCCAGAAATAAATAAGCATAAAATTTTGTCGCAATGTTAGATGAGAGCCAAAAAACCAAGTGTTTTTGGTAACTGACCACTTCTTACGACATCTTCGTCTGGAACATCGTAAGGAAAATGGCACCTTCAAACCATCATTCGATTTCTTGTACCACCCCACATTTCCTATGTTACATGCTGGACAGAGAGTTTTCTTTCCTGGTAACAACTTTCGCTGTACAGCAAACTCTATCGCTGCGCTCTCATTCTCCACGGCAATATCCAGTTCTTCCAGTTGCATTACACCACACACTATGTACTATGTACCACCATCGATTAACACTCCACCACAACCGAGAGTGACATTCCCCGCACCATAACAAGTTTATGACAACACAACATATTGGCGCCCCCAGTCATAAAGGTTACTGATAATTACCTTGTAGTTAGTTCTGAGAAAAATTATACCACATTTACGTCATAGTGGCAAATTAAAGCCAAATGACATAAACAATTTCATTTTCTTTAATATTTACGTGAAAACAAAAGCATTTCAAAAGCGAAGACTACACTCTGGGCTAGAACAAACAAACAGCTACAAACAAATATGTACATTGTGATCTCTTTGATACCGAATGTTCGAAACGTAGGAAAATAAAATCGATGGCTACAACAAGGACTACCAGTCATATGAGAGAAGTAAAAAATTAAACATAGAATATTGATACGGAAGCAGCAATCAGATAAATACAAGCCAAATTATTATATATTAATTCAGCACATTGTTTAAAAATTTTTGTAGTCAAAAAGTTCCTCAGGACCGTGCATGTAAAACCGCCTCCACACGCAACGTCCATCTGCGCAAAAAGTCTGCGCACGTAACATCTGCGCGGAGAGATCGCTACCTGTGAAGAGGAGATTTTGCGTAGGTATGAGATGCGCGTGAAACTGGTTGTTGGACACTCGAACGAAATTTCTGAAGTCTGTGGGTCACAAATGACACCTGCGCAGACATCGCCGCAACTCTGGCGCTCGAAACGTGTTCAGTCGGCTGTTTGTTCAGCCTACTCTAGTGTTTGTCGTTTCCATGTGCATAGTGCATTTTAAAATGGCAGATACCCGTCAGTGGTCTAGAGAGTTCGTAGCCGAATTTATCGACTGGGGGAAAGGAATCAAAGAGGAAGCCATGTGAAGAATTTTGCACAGAGCATAATTAATCATAGCAAACACTTGATTTAAGAATCATAAAAGAAGGTTGCATACCTGAAAGAGACCTGGAGACATCAGAAAGTTTCAGATGGATTGTATAATGGTAAAACAGAGATTTTAAATTGTAAGTCATTTCCAAGGACAGGTGTGGACTCTGACCACAATTTATTGGTTATGAACTGTAGATTAAAACTAAAGAAACTGCAAAAAGGTAGGGATTTAAAGAGATGAGACCTGGATAAAGTGAAAAAAACCAGAGATTGTAGATAGTTTCAGAGGAAGCATAAGGAAACAATTGATACGAACAGGGGAAAGGAATAAAGCAGAAGAACAATGGGTACCTTTAAGAGATGATATAGAGAAGTCAGAAGAAGATCAAGTAGATAAAAAGAAGAGGGTAGTAAAAACCCTTGGGTAATACAAGAAATACTGAATTTAATTGATGAAAGGAGAAAATATAAAAATAATGCAAATGAAGCAGGCCAAAGGGAATACAGAGATCTGAAAAATGAGACTGACAGGAAGTGCAAAATTGCTAAGGAGGAACGACTACAGAACAAACGTAAGGATGTAGAAGCATATATTACTAGGGGAAGGATAGATGCCGCATACAGGAAAAATAAGGAAATCTCTAGAGGAAAGAGATCCACTTGTATGAATATCAAGAGCTCAGGTGGTAAACCAGTCCCAAGCAAAGAAGGGAAAGCTGGAAGGTGGAAAGAGTATAAAGAAGGTCTATACAAACGAGATGAAGTTTAGGGAAATATTATGGAAATGGAAGAGGATATAGGTTAAGATGAAATGGGAGATATGGTACTGTATGAAGAATTTGATAGAGCACTGAAAGACTGAAGTCGAAACAAGTCCCCAGTAGTAAACAAAATTCTGTCAGAACTAGTGATAACCTGAGGAGAGCAAGCCATGATAAAACTTTTCCATCTAGTAAGCAAGATGTATGAGACAGACAAAATAACCTCAGACTTCAAGAAGAATATAATAATTCCAATTCCAAATGAAGTAGTTGCTGATAGGTGTGGAAATTAACGAACTATCAATTTAATTAATCATGGTTACAAAATTCTATAGAGAACAATGGAAAAACTGGTAGATGACGACCTGGGAAAGATTAGTTTGGTTTCCAGATAAATGTAAGAACACATGAGGGAATACTGAGCCAATGACTTCTCATGGAAGGTAGGTTACAGAAAGGAAAACCTAGGTTTATAGCATTTGTAGACCTTGAGAAAGCTTGTGACTGTGTCATTCTGAAGGTAAAATACAGAGAGCGGAAAACTATTTAGAACTTCTACAGAAGCAATACTGCAGTTATGAGAGTCGAAGGGCATGAAAAGGAAACAGTGGTTGAGAAGGGAGTGAGACAGGGTTGTAGCCTAGCCTATCGCTGATATTATTCAGTCTGTATATTGAGACAGCAAAGTAATGGAAGAGCAGGTGAATGGAATGGACAGTATAATGAAAGGAGGATACAAAATGAATATCAGCAAAAGCAAAACGAGGATAATGGAATGTAGTCGAATTAAATCAGGTGTTGCTGAGGGAATTAGATTAGGGAATGAGACACTTAAATTGTTTCTGAAGAAGAACAACTTGTTACTGTTGAGTGCAGATTTCAGTGTCAGGAAGCCTTTTCTGAAACTGTTTGTTTGAAGCGTATATGGAAACGAAATATGGACAGTGAAAAGTTTATACAAGAAGATAATAGAAGCTTTTGAAATGTGGTGCTACAGTAGAATGTTGATGATTAGATGGGTAGAGCACATAACTAATGATGAGATACTGAATAGTAGGGATGGGTCGAACTCGTTCATTCCCGTGAACTACTTCATTCATTTCACTCTTTGCTGTGAAGCTTCAGATGAAGTAGTTCATTAATGAAGTACGGAAGCCTGGCGAAGTTGCCCAGTTCGCCGCTCAGCCGTGGCTACGCTCGCTTCGCCTCGCTCGTACAATAAAGCTTTGTAGTACTTCATAATTGTACCAACTGATGACCAAACTATGCAGTATCATGTACGCAACGTTTTACGCTCTTACAGCGTCTGAGTTAACTTATAAACAGAGAAGCCTGCCACATATATAGAAGGTATTACATTTAATCGTGCTCGACATTTTCTCATGAAGCGCCCAAAAAAGTCTTTATCTGACAAATGAAACATTATTTGTTGTATTCATGGACTGAAAACTAGGGCTACCAACGAAATGCAGTCCAATTTTATGTACCTTTTAAAATAGAATGAGTATGTTTACCAGTGTCACAAAGTCTATATACCTACGTTAAGAAATTATTCAGAAGTTTTCCTGTAGATTTTATTTTTTTTGAGAATAATAACCCTCCAGATTCAAAACGTAAACTGTCACCTGTAGTCATTGGTACGATTTCAGCTAAAATCCCTCTTTCAGTGTTATTAACAAACCTTTTATTTTCATGTTGGCTGTGCGTGCTCACACGGCCAGTCTCTTCGTTTGTGTCACGGGTAATAATGTCAGCACTGCAGGAAGCAGCTGACGCTGTCTTCCCCTCGCCCCTCACCTCCCCAACCACTCGTAAAACTGTCGTTCCCTACAAACACCGCGCGATTCGTCGACAGGCAGTAGTGGGAGGACTGAAGTGAAGGGACGTAGCGCCATTGTAGTGGGAGAGGGAGAGAGGAAGAGAGTGAGTGATCTAGAGAAAAGTGTCGAGTGTGCTATCTGTGAAGAGTTTGAAGTACCAGTTCACTGAAATTGAGTGGTTAGTTCACACTTCACTGGAGTGAAGCATTCATTTGAAGACTCATTCACGAGCTCCCCATCGCTACTGAATAGAACTGGGGACAAATGAAATTTGTGGCACAACATGACTAGAAAAAGGGATCAGTTAGTAGGACACATTCTGAGGCATCAAGGAATCACCAAATTAGTACTGGAGGGAAGCATGGGGGATAAAAATAGTAAAAGGAGACTAAGAGACAAGTACAGTAAGTAGATTCAGAAGTAGTTGCAGTAGTTACTCAGAGAAGAAGAGTAGCATGGAGGGCTGCATCAAACCAGTCTTAAGACTGAAGACCAATACAACACGTAGAAGTCATAAATGTACAAAACAAATAAAAAGCAGAAAATACAGCAAATTTGATAAGATTGCTCATGCTTAAGATTCTTTAGTAGAGAAATTACAAGTAGTTGATCCCACAGCAAATAGGGAAATGGTAAAAAAAAAGAATTGGTTGCAGACTGCTTACTGCAATGTGCGCCAGGGACTGCTAACATACTTTCACTCTGTACTGTCCTACGATGTAATCTTGTCAGACAGTGAAGCAAAAGATAGTAGACTCTGTTTTTTAAAGACAGAGTACAGCCACAATCTTGTGTTCAGTGGACGATTAAATCATACCTAAATAACAGGCAACAGTTAGTGTATGTGAACGATGAAAGTTCAGAACTAATGAATATTAAGAGAGGAATTCCACAGGGCTCCATTCTTGGACTCTTCCTCTTCATTGTCTATGTTAATGTATTCTCAAACTATACGGCCTGCAAAAATGTCTTATATGCTGATGATATGACCACAATCACCACAGGTGAGAGAATATGCAAGAGGTGGTAAACAAAAATAATGAACTTTTTGAAAAATGTAGGGTGTGGTGTATTGGTAACCAGTTATGCATAAACAACACAAAAACGGAGGAAATGTATTACGATATGAAGGTATGGGAAGAAGAGAACACAGTGTCAAGCTATTGGGTTTAAAAGTAGACCAAAGGCTCTCATGGCACGACCATACAAGCTATCTGGCAGACAAACTTGCAAGTGTGATATTCCTGCTGTATGAACTTGGGTATTGTCAGTAGAAGTTTATTGATGCTTTGCTACTATGCATTCTTTCAGTCACAATTAGAATATGGAATTCTGTTATGGGATAATTCAACAGGCGCAAACTGTGTATTTAAATGGCAAAAAACAATTAGATGTATACAAGGACTGAGTCTAAGAGAATCCTGTAAGGAGCACTTCAGCCTATTAAATATAAATACCCTCCCAAGTCTATATATCTATAACTGCCTAATATATGTAAAAGAAAATATACAGCAATTTACACAGAGAATGAATTTACATCTGCACAACACTAGAAACAACTGCACGCTTGATATGCCATATTCTAGCCTGTCACTGACGCACACACTGACACACAACAACCACAAACAACTAAGTCCAAAGTTATATAATAAAGTGCCACAATCAGTCAAAATCCTCACTCTCTCTCAATTAAGGAGATATTAATACATGGTTTAAAAATAAAGCATACTGCTCAACAAGTTCTATAATAAAATGCCACAATCAGCCAAAACCCTCACTTTCTCTAAATCTAAAAATTAATTTGGAAGGAATGTATAAACAACGGAATAATGTGACTTTCATTAACTAAATGTGTAAAACGTATAATTAATTCTTGAATAAAATAAACAATGAAATTCTGTAACTACCATTAACGAAATGTGTAACACTGCATAATTAATTCTTGAATGTAAACTAAATCATGATTATTTTGAAATCTTCTGATTAGTATTTTATGTATTTATGTGTATATGCAAAATGATGATGTGTGTAAAATGTAAAAATTACTAATATAAATCTCCATGCATAATGTATAATGTAAAAATTAGTAACAACTATACTTTTATGAATATTTAAAATGCATTTTAACAATGCCAATTTGAATGGTAAACATGCTGAACGGCTAAGAAATAAACATAAAAAAATTTAACACATAACATATAATGAAAGATCTTGAAACTGTGCCTCAAGGGACATAAGGATAATTACATTTGTTTTACTTCTTAATATGTGGTTCATAGTAAGAGTAATTTAGAGCTGAGTGGTAGAATTCACTGCCACAATACTATAATTGCGAAAGGAGTTTTATATATCGATGTAAAAGTCTGTCCCTGGTACACATGAGGCAGGAAATTTAAAATCCTGATGCTGAACCGAACTAAACTGTCTATAGCCCATTGGCTATGTATGTAATGTGTAAGACTATACTGTGTTTCAAACATGTCTAGAACCGTAACTTGTCAAAATTAAGGTATAGTACTTAAGTTACCTTCATGACATCATCCTTCAGGACAATGTAATTGGATTCGCCTGTGTTGAGTATGATTTCACTCAGTGCTTGTTTCGAAACTGCAACTGAAAGTTTTAGATCTTTGTAGCTTCTTCTTGTTGGTAGGAATCTTAATGTCACTGTCAGCTGCTCAAGTGGAGGTATTGCTATCTGCATACAAATATTTTCTGTATTACACTAGCAGTTGTGGGCGTCAAACGATAATTATACATGTCCAAATCCATTCGAAAATAACTACATTGGGCTCCTCTTGTGACTCATGAAGTAAATTTATGTGCAAAAACTGCTTTAGCTTAAGCAGTCACTGTCTAGACTATAGACTATTTTAATCTGTCTTACTGTTTTTCGCATTTCTCTTCTGTTTCCTTCAGTTTTGAATGAAATAAACTTGGAGGTTACAAAAACATAGTCTCTTGGCATTGAAAAGTCTTTTCTGCACTGACAGATGATGTGAGTGGATTGGAACTTGAGTGGTGTGAACACATCTTAATTCTGGTGATCTTGTGCAAGCACGTATTTTTGTGGAGGTAACTGCACAGACAAGTTGTTGCATTTGGATGGGCCGTGAAGGTCGATTCGCACTCAATAGAATATCTTGTGATGGAACAAGATGTCAAAACAGCCTGCAATGTGTTTCACACGCCTATCAACAGAACGTAACATCAGTCAGAAGTTAATCTATTCTGCGTTCACTCACAATATGGTAGCGGATTTCGTGCTTTCATTTTGTTTCCTTGACACAGTGCAGATGTTTATTTATCTATTTATTCATCCAAGACTCAACTCAAAATACTATAGGAGTTGTCATCATAATACCATGAAACTGCATAGCTCAAAATAGAGTCCCACATATAACAAAGAAGTATATCTTTAAAAGGATAGGACAGCTGGTCAGCTGTTGCCTTGTTGAAGGAACCATTCCAGCATTTGTCTGAAATTATTTAGAAAAACCATGGAAAACCTATATCAGGATGGCGAAGAAGAGCAAATTTCATCCTCTCATACATGAGATAGTGTCTTAACAGCTACAGTGTCTCATTTGGCCAGCTCCTTCATAGATGACTCTTTCAACCATACACAGTTTGCAAAATATAAAACCATTTTGCGTCGCATCACTGCACACTCTATAGACACATGCTGGTCACCATTGCCCCTTGCACTCCCTGCAGCCTGTCTGGAATACTGACCCCAGGCATCTAAATATGTCACACATCCCAGGCACATCTTCATATACTCACTTCAGTCTGTCTGAAAAATTGTGTCACAATCCCTTCACAATGAGTCTTATGTTGAGCTCAGGAGACTGATAAGGCACTACTATCTTACGTTATAGATCTTGGCATATGATTTTCTACAAAAAATATTATATTGTATGCATGTATTGCAATATGATGGTGTGTTGTAGTTGTTCCCCTTCATTATTAACCACTTCCCTGAGCCCTCTAAATAATCTTTAATTGTGTAACATGCAATACTTATGAAGTATGTTTTAGCTGCCATTTTACACAGATATATTTTAATAATAATTTTTTGGACATTGGTCAATTTATATGTGTTGAAGACTTAGTTATTTTTTCCCATGGAATGTTCTTCAACAAGATAAGCTAGATGTCCAAGAATGAAAAATGATATGGGTTTTATGATACCTGGGCAGAGGAAAGCTCTGCACTGTTTAGGGATAAGAACATAAACTGATGAAGCAACTTTCGTTAAATAACATTTTTGTAACAATAAGAAAGTCAGCTCTACTGAAGGAGAAAAAATATATTTGTTTTTCGTGTTATTTGGTACTTAGAATTAATGAAAACAGATTAAAATTATATATTCTACAAAATGAAAAAAGTGATGTCTTACGACTATAATATAAATGATTCAAAGTTAGAATCAGTCAATTCATAAAAATATCAGGATGTAACATTTTGCACAGATATGTTCAGCCATGGGTAAAGCAGGTGGTAGACTTTGGTTTAATGATAGAATGCAGAGGAAACGCAACCAGTCCACAAAGGGGACTGCTTATAAATCATTAATGTGACCAATCCTAGAATATTACTCAAGTGTGTGGGACACCTACCAAATAGTGCTAACAGGGGATACTGAATGTATACAGAGAAGGGTAGCATGAACAGTCAATTTTTTTGCCCACAACATAACAAAGAAGAAGTGGATTGGCAGGCTCTAGAAGATAGATGTAAATTGTCCAAGGAAACCTGCTTAGAAAGTTTCGAGAACCAACATAAAATGATTACTTTAGGAATATACTACAACCCCCTACATATCACTCACATTGGGATCCTGAGGACAATGTTGTTGTTGTTGTTGTTGTCTTCAGTCCTGAGACTGGTTTGATGCAGCTCTCAATGCTACTCTATCCTGTACAAGCTTCTTCGTCTCCCAGTACCTACTGCAACCTACATCCTTCTGAATCTGCTTAGTGTACTCATCTCTCGGTCTCCCTCTACGATTTTTACCCTCCACGCAGCCCTCCAATGCTAAATTTGTGATCCCTTGATGCCTCAAAACATGTCCTACCAACCGATCCCTTCTTCTAGTCAAGTTGTGCCACAAACTTCTCTTCTCCCCAATCCTATTCAATACCTCCTCATTAGTTACGTGATCTATCCACCTTATCTTCAGTATTCTTCTGTAGCACCACATTTCGAAAGCTTCTATTCTCTTCTTGTCCAAACTAGTTATCGTCCATGTTTCACTTCCATACATGGCTACACTCCAAACAAATACTTTCAGAAACGACTTCCTAATACATAAATCTATATTCGATGTTAACAAGTTTCTCTTCTTCAGAAACGCTTTCCTTGCCATTGAGAGTCTACATTTTATATCCTCTCTACTTCGACCATCATCAGTTATTTTACTTCCTAAATAGCAAAACTCCTTTACTACTTTAAGTGTCTCATTTCCTAATCTAATTCCCTCAGCATCACCCGATTTAATTTGACTACATTCCATTATCCTCGTTTTGCTTTTGTTAATGTTCATCTTATATCCTCCTTTCAAGACACTGTCCATTCCGTTCAACTGCTCTTCCAAGTCCTTTGCCGTCTCTGACAGAATTACAATGTCATCGGCGAACCTCAAAGTTTTTACTTCGTCTCCATGAATTTTAATACCTACTCCAAATTTTTCTTTTGTTTCCTTTACTGCTTGCTCAATATACAGATTGAATAACATCGGGGAGAGGCTACAACCCTGTCTCACTCCTTTCCCAACCACTGCTTCCCTTTCATGCCCCTCGACTCTTATTACTGCCATCTGGTTTCTGTACAAATTATAAATAGCCTTTCGCTCCCTGTATTTTACCCCTGCCACCTTTAGAATTTGAAAAAGAGTATTCCAGTCAACATTGTCAAAAGCTTTCTCTAAGTCTACAAATGCTAGAAACGTAGGTTTGCCTTTTCTTAATCTTTCTTCTAAAATAAGTCGTAAGGTCAGTATTGCCTCACGTGTTCCAACATTTCGACGGAATCCAAACTGATCCTCCCCGAGGTCTGCATCTACCATTTTTTCCATTCGTCTGTAAAGAATTCGCGTTAGTATTTTGCAGCCGTGGCTTATTAAACTGATAGTTCGGTAATTTTCACATCTGTCAGCACCTGCTTTCTTTGGGATTGGAATTATTATATTCTTCTTGAAGTCTGAGGGTATTTCGCCTGTCTCATACATCTTGCTCACCAGCTGGTAGAGTTTTGTCAGGACTGGTTGTCCCAAGGCCGTCAGTAGTTCTAATGGAATGTTGTCTACTCCGGGGGCCTTGTTTCGACTCAGGTCTTTCAGTGCTCTGTCAAACTCTTCACGCAGTATCGTATCTCCCATTGCGTCTTCATCTACGTCCTCTTCTATTTCCATAATATTGTCCTCAAGTACATCGCCCTTGTATAAACCTTCTATATACTCCTTCCACCTTTCTGCCTTCCCTTCTTTGCTTAGAACTGGGCTGCCATCTGAGCTCTTGATATTCATACACATGGTTCTCTTCTCTCCAAAGGTCTCTTTAATTTTCCTGTAGGCAGTATCTATCTTACCCCTAGTGAGATAAGCTTCTACATCCTTACATTTGTCCTCTAGCCATCCCTGTTTAGCCATTTTGCACTTCCTGTCGATCTCATTTTTGAGACGTTTGTATTCCTTTTTGCCTGCTTCATTTACTGCATTTTTATATTTTCTCCTTTCATCAATTAAATTCAATATTTCTTCTGTTACCCAAGGATTTCTAGCAGCCCTCGTCTTTGTACCTACTTTATCCTCTGCTGCCTTCACTACTACATCCCTCAGAGCTACCCATTCTTCTTCTACTGTATTTCTTTCCCCTATTCCTGTCAATTGTTCCCTTATGCTCTCTCTGAAACTCTGTACAACCTCTGGTTCTTTCAGTTTATCCAGGTCCCATCTCCTTAATTTCCCACATTTTTGCAGTTTCTTCAGTTTTAATCTACAGGTCATAACCAATAGATTGTGGTCAGAGTCCACATCTGCCCCTGGAAATGTCTTACAACTTAAAACCTGGTTTCTAAATCTCTGTCTTACCATTATATAATCTATCTGATACCTTTTAGTATCTCCAGGGTTCTTCCACGTATACAACCTTCTTTCATGATTCTTAAACCAAGTGTTAGCTATGATTAAGTTGTGCTCTGTGCAAAATTCTACTAGGCGGCTTCCTCTTTCATTTCTTAGCCCCAATCCATATTCACCTACTATGTTTCCTTCTCTCCCTTTTCCTACACTCGAATTCCAGTCACCCATTACTATTAAATTTTTGTCTCCCTTCACTATCTGAATAATTTCTTTTATTTCATCGTACATTTCTTCAATTTCTTCATCATCTGCAGAGCTAGTTGGCATATAAACTTGTACTACTGTAGTAGGTGTGGGCTTCGTATCTATCTTGGCCACAATAATGCGTTCACTATGCTGTTTGTAGTAGCTTACCCGCATTCCTATTTTCCTATTCATTATTAAACCTACTCGTGCATTACCCCTATTTGATTTTGTGTTTATAACCCTGTAGTCACCTGACCAGAAGTCTTGTTCCTCCTGCCACCGAACTTCACTAATTCCCACTATATCTAACTTTAACCTATCCATTTCCCTTTTTAAATTTTCTAACCTACCTGCCCGATTAAGGGATCTGACATTCCACGCTCCGATCCGTAGAACGCCAGTTTTCTTTCTCCTGATAACGACATCCTCCTGAGTAGTCCCCGCCCGGAGATCCGAATGGGGGACTATTTTACCTCCGGAATATTTTACCCAAGAGGATGCCATCATCATTTAATCATACAGTAAAGCTGCATGTCCTCGGGAAAAATTACGACTGTAGTTTCCCCTTGCTTTCAACCGTTCGCAGTACCAGCACAGCAAGGCTGTTTTGGTTAATGTTGCAAGGCCAGATCAGTCAATCATCCAGACTGTTGCCCCTGCAACTACTGAAAAGGCTGCTGCCCCTCTTCAGGAACCACACGTTTGTCTGGCCTCTCAACAGATACCCCTCCGTTGTGGTTGCACCTACTGTACGGCCATCTGTATCGCTGAGGCACGCAAGCCTCCCCACCAACGGCAAGGTCCATGGTTCATGGGGGGAGGCTGAGGACAATATTAGATCAATAAATATTAGATCAATAAAACATGGATTGAGGCATTTGAACAATCACTCTTGTTCAATATATGAATGAAATGGGAGAAAAGCATAATAATTCGTACAGTACGATCTATCCTCTGACATGCTCTTCACAGTGGTTTGTAGAGCATAGTTGTAAGTGTATGGATCTGTATACTTTTTTTTGGCACATATCATGAGTATTCCATGACGACTAGGATATTTTTCCAAGAGTATTCTTCAACAATACAGGCCACATATCCGAAAGTGAACTATGATTTTAAGTTTTACAGTACTTGGACAGAGAAGGAGCCTATATTGCACATGAATAATAAAATAAAGTGATGAATCAATTTTCATGTGGATCCAACAAGAAAAGATCTATGCATTGCCTACTTAATAAGCTTGATGTGCTTGTATGAATATAATTTCTCTACCAATTAAATGCAGAAGTTTTGAAATGTTTTGACCATACATTTTGTACTGTTTCACTTCTCAGCAATTTACCACACAAACCTTATCAAAAACATTCATTATAAAGTTTGCTTTGGCCTGTGGGTAAGACTTATGCCCCATATAAAATACTGTACAAAGAATGTTGAAGCATACAGAATTAATTTTTATTTTTAGCAACACAAATACACATCTGTAAATGAACAAATATAACTCTACAACTAGCATAACTCTAAGGAACCCCTTGCATCACAGGTAACACACACTATTCAGTTGATGGATAGAATATTCCCACACAGCCCCCTTCATTCAACCACCTTTTAGTGCAGAGCATCTGAGATGTAAGTATATCTAAATGTTATTTGCTGCCCAGCTCTTGTGTGAAGTACCAGCCAGGGAGTCAGTGCAGCTACTGGAAGCAGTGACGATGTAGTTGCTGACCGATGAAAGGAAGTGGTAACCATAGGTGATGTCTGCATATGTGACTCTGGACGTGGTGAGGCTTGCAGCTTTGGCATGGTGTCTTGTGACAGTGCTGTTATGACCTATGCAGACTTGACCCATTCAGTGGAGACCTTTGTGATTTTACCATTTTGCAAGATCTTGATGGTGTGGTCTCCTCTTCATGACACTGGGAAGAAATTGGAGTATAGTGGCTGCAGTGGCAAGTTGACGAGGTTAAGCTGAGGTAATCAGTTGTGTTGGTAAGTCTTACACACAATATAAAACAACTGCAGAGAACTGAAACATACAGAATTACTTTTTATTTCTAACAACACAGGTAAATATCTGTAAATGAACACAGATGATGTGACACTATAAACATTCACTGATTGCTGGATCTTTATTTCAAAAGCCTATTTATAAATTTTTTTATAGTTCCTTAATTCTGATACTATTTTCTAACTTTTTGTAACATGGATGCAATCTCATAATCTCACTTTCATCATTTAGTATTGGGTTTAGCAAAGTGACATTGTGATGCTTCATCTAGTGTGAACATCCTGTCTTTTGACTGTGAAGTCGTCCAGTATTCTATATCTCACCGTTGACATCCAGTGCAAATCGGTCTTTAAAGAAGAGAATTAAATCTTTGTATTTTGTAGCAGATCCCAGTTACAGCTTCAGCGAGAATCCAGTATTTATTATTTCTTTTCAAATACAAATTATGCAGTATTTACGAACTGATTTACTCACCCCTGAAGTATCAGATATTTTATCAAGAGTTTTAACTGCAACTAGACGTACAGCACAGTTCCCATATTATGTTGAAACTACAGGTTGGATGTTGGTTGTTCTGAGTTTGTACAACTGGCCCAACGAAGAGTGAAGTTTAATAAATCAGTCATTCAAGTTCTGACAACATGCGCTCTTGCCCATGGATGGCAAAAAAATATTTTTTATACATGTGTAGTGTGATATGTACACTTTTCTTTGCATTTCCCTTGCATTTATATCAAAAACTTTTCACACTGATAGTTGGAAACCATTTCCTCACATTCTGTAAATATTGTTTAGTTAGTTAACAATATTTTTTGCTTATACATACATACCATAATGACCTACTTGCATACTGCTGATGGTGTGATAATAAGAATGCAATTAAAGCTAGGCCAAATCATCATTTTATCAAAGATAATGACTGATAGTCAGACACACACATGGTTCACTTGTGTTGTTTGTGTAGAAGGGGGAAGAAGTGCGATCTATCTGAATTTGACTGAGGGCAGATTGTGATGGCCGGGAGGCTTGGCACGGGCATTTCGGAAATTACACGACTTGTCCAGCATTTGAGGAGTGCTGTGATGAGTACCTTCAGCACATATCGAAACCAATTTGACATCGTGGAGCTAGGGATCCACCTCTCATTGGAGACGTTGGACATTGTAGACTGGGCAGACTGGCGGCAAACTGTAGCGGAACTAACATCAGACTTTAAAACTGGGCAGACTACAAGGGCATCTGAACACACAGAGGATTGAATACTCCTAATGATGTGCCTTCACAGCTGATGACCCATGCTGTGCCAATGTTAACAACATGACATCAGCAACTACGATTGAAATAGGCATGCGACCATTGGCACTTGGTGTTGGCGCAGTGACACTGCATTGCATGGCTTCATGAATGGCAATACCTTCATCATTATGCTGACGGGAGGGTGTGAATTTTTCATCTTCCAAGGGACAGTTCTTCGACACTTGTCAAAATAGTAGTAGCGGCTCCATCACCTGCTGGGAAACTTCCTGGAGCTCGTGCAAAACACCATGATGGCCAAGGAGTACTATACACTGGTTACAGACCACGTACAACCCTTCATGACGGTAATGTTTCCCAATAATGCGCGATGTCACAAGGGCAGGAGAGTGATGGGGTGGTTCGAGGAACACAATGGCGAGTTCCAATTGACGTGCTGACTCCCAACTCAGCAGATCTGAACTCGATGGAACACATCTGGGATCTGATTGCATATGGTGTCAGAACTCATTGCCCCCCTCCCCGGAAATGACGGGAATTAGGTGACTTGTATGTGGAGTTGTGGTGCCAACATCCTCCAGCGACCTACCAAGGCCTCATTGCTTCGATGTCACGATGCGTAACCGTTGTTATCGGTGCCAGAGTTGGGAAAATTGGCTATTAAGTATGTGGTCATAAAGTTCTGGCTGATCAATGTATATCCTTCTGGATCTGCCTACTAAATTCATCTCTTGATCTCCCTCTACAATTTTCCTCCCCACACTTTCCTCCAATACTAACAGGTGTTTCCTTCATGTGTCAGAAAGTGTCCTATCAACCAATCCCTTCTTCAATCAGGTTGTGCCACAACTTTCTTTGCTCCTCAGTTCTATTCAGTACCTTCTCATTACTTACGTGATCTACCCATTTAATCTTCATCATTCTTCTGCAGCACCACATCTCAAAAGCTTCTAATCTCTTCTTGTCTAAACTGTTTATTGTCCATGTTTCATTTCCATACATTGCTACACTCCATAAATATACTTCCAGAAAACACTTCTTGACATTTAAAGCTATATTCCATGTTAACAAATTTCTCTTTTTCAGTAACGCTTTTCTTGCCATTGCTAGTCTACATTTTATATCCTCTCTGCTATGGCCGTTATCATTTATTTTGCTGCCCAAATAGCAAAACTTATCTGCTACTTTAAGTGTCTCGATGCCAAAACTAATTCCCTCAGCATCAGCTGATCTAATTCAGTTAAATTCCATTACCCTTGTTTTGTTTTTGTTGATGTTCATCTTATATCCTCCTTTCAAGACACTGACCATTCCATTCAACTGCTCTTCCAAAACCCTTGGTTGTCTCAGACAGAATTACAACATCAGCAAATCTCAAATTTTTTATTTCTTCTCCATGGACTTGAATTCCTAATCCAAATTTATCTTTTGTTTCCTTTACTGCTTGCTCAATATACAGATTCAATAACATTGGGGATAGGCTACAACACTGTCTCATTCTCTTCTCAATCACTGCTTCCCTTTCATACTCCTCGACTATCTTAACTGCCATATTGTTTCTATACAAGTTCTAAATAGCCTTTCACTCCCTGTATCTTATCTCAAGAATTCCTGTTAACGTAGTCGCAAGCTTTCAAGGTCTACAAATGCTATAAACCGAGATTTGCGTTTCTGTAACCTATCTTCTATGGGAAGTTGTAGAGTCAGTATTGCCACTCGTGTTCCTGCTGTTCTCTGGAATACAAAACGATCTTCACTGAGATTGGCTTCAACCAGTTTTTCCATTATTGTGTAGGGAATTCATGTTAGTATTTTGCAACCATGACTCATTAAACTGAGAGTTCGATAATATTCACACCTGTCAGCATCTGCTTTCTTTGGAATTGGAATTATTACATATTTGAATTCTGAGGTTATATCACCTGTCTCATACATCTTACATACCAGATAGACGTGTTTTGTCGTAACTAGCTCTTCCAAGGCTGTTAGTAGTTCTGGTGGAATGTCATCTATTCCTGGGACCTTGTTTCGACTTAAGTCTTTCAGTGCTCTGTCAAATTTTTCTCTCAGGATTATAGCTCGCTTCTTGTCTCCCATTATTTCCTGTTCCATTTTTATAATATTGCCTTCCAGTACATCTCCCTTGTATGGATCCACTACATGCTCCTTTCACCTTTCTGCTTTCTTTCTTTCGTTATGGCCGGTTTTGCATATGAGCCCTTGATATTTATGAAGCTGCTCCTCTTTTTTCCAAAGATCTCCTTAATTTCCCTGTAGGCAGTATCTATCTTTCCCCAAGTGACACATGCTTCTAAATACTTACATTTGTCCTCTAATCATTTGTGTTAGCCTGAGCTAAAAAGAAAAATGTATTTTCTTTTATATGATATTTAGTTATTTGGTAGGTGGCAGCATTTTATGTGCTATAAGACAGTTATGAGTAAAAGCCTGAAATACTGAGAAATTAGAGACCATAATGTTCAGATGAAAGCATATATTTCCCATACTTAGTGACCCCCAAAATTTATGCTCCTCAAATTTAGAAGATAATTATGAAGACCTCATGGGTCTATGCATGTGCACTGCAGTTATATACATGTAAATGTGAATTAATTTGACTGTAACTTCACTTGAAGCTGTTTGCGAAAACCTGAAACACACAATGAGAGCCGATAAAATAAATGTAAGTGAAAAGACTAATATGAAAAGGGACAGATTACTTCATCTAATTTTATGCTATAGCCAAAAGTGTCCATAATGTTACATCATAAGTCACCAGTCATAAAGAGTCACCTCTTTTTCATGTTAAACTATATTTCTCAATATACTGGATGACTCTCCTAAGAGTTGTCAGGTATATTTCCTCTGATCTTTCGGCAGATATTTGCAATTTAGTTTTCGCATTGTGTAGTTGGTGTCAGCCCACACAGTCACTGGTCACCTCTTCTTTCATGCGGCGCCCAGTGACATCAGAAAGAGCTTGTCTGTTTATCATTAAGAATAAAATTATTTTTTAAATGGAATTTTAAATACCCAGTCGACTGCCTACTCCCAAATTATTATAGTCAGATATTCGTTTTATCCATATGTGTTAACAGGGATAGTAAAACAAGAAGAATAAATAGCAATCCAGCAGTGATTCAGTAGTGCTGGACGCTCGGCAGTAGCAGTCAGTGTGTACCAGGGCAGTGCTGTTACTGCTGGAGTACCTGTTATTCTTCGTGTTTTACTGTCCCTTTTAATAGATATCGACAAAATGAATATCGGGCTAGACTAATCTGGGACCACTATGTCGAATGGTTATCGCATGAGAACGTAAAATTCCACTTTAAGAATAATATTTTTTGGAATGGTAAACAAATCGACGCTTCTGTTGACATTGGGCGTCACAGGATAGACGACATGATCACTATTTGTTTGGGCCAACTCCAGCTACATAATGCAACAAACGAAATTGCAAATATCTGCTGACACACAAGAGAAAATGCGCCTGACGATTCTTAGGAGAGATATCCTATATACAGAGTGTGTTCCAAGAGGAACAGTAAATATTTTAGGACGAGGTGATGTAGACTAATTCAATAAAACATTCCACATAAAAATGTGTCCAAATTTTATTGCTTACAAAATACAGCTATTAGAATGTAACACAAACTAATACTCATAGAAGATGTTGAGCAAAGGCAAATGATAAAGTTCGAAGTTGACTTCCATAAACTGCACTTCTGAGTTCCACATACTATCGAATCCTTGACAACCCTATGTGTAGCTATTCTGAAGCCATCTTGGTGTTTCTTTATGAGAGTAGTGTTGTTCATAATCCTAATGATCAGTTCGTCCCCGGTGTTTAATTTTCCTTTGTGACGTTAACTTTTAACCATCCCCATAGATTCAAATCTAAAGGGGGGAGGAGTCACGGACCTTGGTGGCCAATAATACGACCATTTCTGCTTATCTATCTTCTGGTGAATGTTAGACTTAGATAACATCACTTGACAAATAGAACGTGCAAGATCCCCATTATAGCGGGATAACATGAACATATCGATCCCAGTAGCTAGAGAAACGTCTTCCAGTAATGACGGAAGAATCGTTTTCAAGAAAGTCTTGAATAATGGGGAGCCTGTAAATGAAATGATCGTATTGCACTTATTGGCCAGGATAGCCCCTTCAGGGTTCGGCCGCCGTATTGCAATTCTTTCTAGTTGACGCCACTTAGGCGACTTACGTGTCAATGGTGGTGAAAATGATGATGTAGGTCACAACACGCAGGCCCCTTCCGGGAACCGAACCCGGGCCCCCTTGCGTGGTAAGTGGTAACGTTACCGCTACGCTACAGAGGCGAACGGAGAGCCTCTAAGACGATGAAATAACACAACAGCTCCAATCAACTGATCGTCTATCACATCACGCCACATATTTACAGAGAAACAGTCTTAAAGAAGTGTCTTAACAAAGGAATGTGGGTTTTCGTCAGATTACCGAACTATCAGTTTAATAAGTCACAGCTGCAAAATACTAACGCGAATTATTTACAGACGAATGGAAAAACTGGTAGATTCGGACCTCAGGGAGGATCAGCTTGGATTCCGTAGAAATGTTGGAACACGTGAGGCAATACTGACCTTACGACTTATTTAGAAGAAAGATTAAGAAAAGGGAAACCTACGTTTCCAGCATTTGTAGACTTGGAGAAAGCTTTTGACAATGTTGATTGGAATACTCTCTTTCAAATTCTGAAGGTGGCAGGGGTAAAGTACAGGGAGCGAAAGGCTATTTTCAATTTGTACAGAAACCAGATGGTACTCATAAGAGTCGAGGGGCATGAAAGGGAAGCAGTGGTTGGGAAAGGAGTGAGACAGGGTTGTAGCCTCTCCCCGATGTTATTCAATCTGTATATTGAGCAAGCAGTAAAGGAAACAATAGAAATAATCGGAGTAGGTATTAAAATTCATGGAGAAGAAGTAAAAACTTTGAGGTTCGCCGATGGCATTGTAATTCTGTCAGAGACAGCAAAGGACCTGGAAGAGCAGTTGAACGGATTGGACAGTGTCTTGAAAGGAGGATATAAGATGAACATCAACAAAAGCAAAACGAGGATAATGGGATGTAGTCAAATTAAATTGGGTGATGCTGAGGGAATTAGATTAGGAAATGAGAAACTTAAAGTAGTAAAGGAGTTTTGCTATTTAGGAAGTAAAATAACTGATGATGGTCGAAGTAGAGAGGATATAAAATGTAGACTGGCAATGGCAAGGAAAGCGTTTCTGAAGAAGAGAAATTTGTTTAACATCGAGTATAGATTTATGTATCAGGAAGTCTTTTCTGAAGGTATTTGTATGGAGTGTAGCCATGTATGGAAGTGAAATATGGACGATAACTAGTTTGGACAAGAAGAGAATAGAAGCTTTCGAAATGTGGTGTTACAGAAGAATGCTGAAGATAAGGTTGATAGATCACGTAACTAATGAGGAGGTATTAAATAGGATTCGGGAGAAGAGAAGTTTGTGGCACAATTTGACTAGAAGAAGGGATCAGTTGGTAGGACATGTTTTGAGGCATCAAGGGATCACAAATTTAGCATTGAAGGGCAGCGTGGAGGGTAAAAATCGTAGAGGGAGACCAAGAGATGAATACACTAAGCAGATTCAGAAGAATGTAGGTTGCAGTAGGTACTGGGAGATGAAGTAGCTTGCACAGGACAGAGTAGCATGGAGAGCTGCATCAAACCAGTCTCAGGACTGAAGACCACAACAACAACAATGTACTGAGCTACAATTCTTATTGAAATGTAACAAGGCAAATTGGGTTCTTCAGTGAATAAATTTAATGGGATTACGTGGCAGTTTGAAATTAGCCAGTACTCTATCTGCATTTCCTTCTTGAATAAACTGAATTCGTTGTTGCAAACGTATTGTCTGTCATATTCTTGTACACAGAACACCTATACATATATCTAGAAATTCTGCATTTACTTACTGAAGGACTGCATTCTGTCAATTGAATAATGTCTTCTACTTCATCCACTCTCTGTTCATTTGCCATTCAATTTAGTGAAAACAAAAGTCTGCGGTTAAGAAATCATCTACTATATCCTCTACAGGCAGTAGCAGCGATACCATTATAAAACTAGTGCACAAATACCATATCGTCATTCTAAGCATTTGCAACTACATTGGCACGCTTAATGATACGTTATAATGGACCAACAAATCACAATCATAATCCGAGTTGAAAAATTCAATTATGTAAGCTCAAGAACAACTTCACAACTTGGACTTCAAAACGAAACTGACAATTGATAAATAAACCTGTAGCAATGGGAGTACCAGCAAGCCAAATGATAGCTTGTGTCTGTAACCAATAACAACTGGACACTCATTACACTAAGGTGACCAAAGTCATGCGTTACCGATATGCACATATACAGATGGAGGTAATATCGCGTACACAAGGTTGAAAGGGCAGTGCACTGGCGAATCTGTCATTTGTACTCTGGTGATTCATGTGAAAAGCTTTCCGACGTGATTATGGCCGCACGGCGGTAATTAATAGACTCTGAACGCGGAAAGGTAGTTGGAACTAGACACATAGGACATTCAATTTCGGTAATCTTTAGGGAATTCAGGATTCCGAGATCCACAGTGTCAAGAGCGTGACGAGAATTACAAATTTCAGGCATTTCCTCTCACCACGAACAATGCAGTGGCCGACGGCTTTCGCTTAACGACCGAGAGCAGCGGCATTTGCTTAGAGTTGTCAGTGCTAACAGACAAGCAACACACTGTGATATAACTACAGAAATCAATGTGGGACATACGAGAAATGTATCCGTTAGGACAGTGTGGCGAAATTTGGCATTAACAGGCTACGGTAGCAGACGAAAGGCGCAAATGCCTTTGCTAACAGCAGAACAACTGCAGAGCCTCTCGCGGGCTCGTGACCATATTGTTTGGATCCTAGACGACTGGAAAACCGTGGCCTGGTGATATCAGTGATGATTTCATTTGCTAAGAGCTGATGGTACTGTTCGAGTGTGACGCAGACCCCATGAAGCCATGGACTGAAGCTGTCAACAAGGAACTTTGCAGGCTGCTGGTGGCTCCATATTGGTGAGGGCTTTATTATACATGGAATGGACCGGGTTACTGGTCCAACTGAACCGATCATTGACTGGAAATGGTTATGTTCTGCTACTTGGAGACCAATTGTAACTTCTAATGGACTTCATGCTCCCAAACAACGATGACACGTCACTGGGCCACATTTGTTTGTGACTGGTTTGAAGAACTTTCTGGACAATTGGAACGACACGAATCGCATCGAATATTTATGGGACATAATCGAGAGGTCAGTTCGTGCACAAAACCCTGCACTGGCAACACTTTCGCAATTATGCACGGCTATAGAGGCAGCATGGCTCTATACTTCTGTAGGGGATTTCTAGCGACTTGTTGAGTCCATGCCATGTCGAGCTGCTGCACATAGTGTCCTGGAATGTTTTTCTCTACATCTACATTTATACTCCGCAAGCCACCCAATGGTGTGTGGCGGAGGGCACTTTACGTGCCACTGTCATTACCTCCCTTTTCTGTTCCAGTCGCGTATGGTTCGCGGGAAGAACGACTGCCGGAAAGCCTCCGTGCGCGATCGAATCTCTCTAATTTTACATTCGTGATCTCCTCTGGAGGTATAAGTAGGGGGAAGCAATATATTCGATACCTCATCCAGAAACGCAACCTGGCGAGCAAGCTACACAGCGATGCAGAGCGTCTCTCTTGCAGAGTCTCCCACTTGAGTTTGCTAAACATCTCCGTAACGCTATCACGGTTGCCAAATAACCCTGTGACGAAACGCGCCGGTCTTCTTTGGATCTTCTCTATTTCCTCCGTCAACCCGACCTGGTACAGATGCCACACTGATGTGCAATACTCAAGTATAGGTCGAACGAGTGTTTTGTAAGCCACCTCCTAGTTGATGGACTACATTTTCTAAGGACTCTCCCAATGAATCTCAAACTGGTACCCACCTTACCAACTATTAGTTTTATATGATCACTCCACTTCAAATCGTCGCCCGCATCTCGTGGTCGTGCGGTAGCGTTCTCGCTTCCCGCGCCCGGGTTCCTGGGTTCGATTCCCGGCGGGGTCAGGGATTTTCTCTGCCTCGTGATGGCTGGGTGTTGTGTGTTATCCTTTGGTTAGTTAGGTTTAAGTAGTTCTAAGTTCTAGGGGACTGATGACCATAGATGTTAAGTCCCATAGTGCTCAAAGCCATTTGAACCATTTTTCAAATCGTCCCGCACGCATACTCCCAGATATTTTACAGAAGTAACTGTTACCAGTGTTTGTTCTGCTATCATATAATCATACAATAAAGAATCCTTCTTTCTATGTATTCGCAATAAATTACATTTGTCTATGTTAAGGGTCAGTTGCCACTCCCTGCACCAAGTGCCTATCTTCTGCAGATCTTCCTGCATTTCGCTACAATTTTCTAATGGTGCAACTTCTCTGAATACTACAGCATCATCTACGAAAAGCCGCATGGAACTTCCGACACTATCCACTAGGTCATTTATATATATTGTGAAAAGCAATGGTCCCATAACACTCCCCTGTGGCACGCCAGAGGTTACTTTAACGTCTGTAGACGTCTCTCCATTGATAACAACATGCTGTGTTCTGTTTGCTAAAAACTCTTCAATCCAGCCACACAGCTGGTCTGATATTCCGTAGGCTCTTACTTTATTTATCAGGCGACAGTGCGGAACTGTATCGAACGCCTTCCGGAAGTCAAGGAAAATAGCATCTAGCTGGGAGCCTGTATCTAATATTTTTTGGGTCTCGTGAACAAATAAAGCGAGTTGGGTCTCACACGATCGCTGTTTCCGGAATCCATGTTGATTCCTACAGAGTAGATTCTGGGTTTCCAAAAACGACATGATACTCGAGCAAAAAACATGTTCTAAAATTCTACAACAGATCGACGTCAGAGATATAGGTCTATAGTTTTGCGCATCTGCTCTACGACCCTTCTTGAAGACTGGGACTACCTGTGCTCTTTTCCAATCATTTGGAACCTTCCGTTCCTCTAGAGACTCGCGGTACACGGCTGTTAGAAGGGGGCAAGTTCTTTCGCCTACTCTGAGCAGAATCGAATTGATATCCCGTCAGGTCCAGTGGACTTTCCTCTGTTGAGCGATTCCAGTTGCTTTTCTATTCCTTGGACACTTATTTCGATGTCAGCATTTTTTTCGCTTGTGCGAGGATTTAGAGAAGGAACTGCAGTGCGGTCTTCCTCTGTGAAATAGCTTTGGAAAAAGATGTTTAGTATTTCATCTTTAATGCGTGTCATCATCTGTTTCAATGCCATCATCATTCCGGAGTGTCTGGATACTCTGTTTCGAACCACTTACTGATTTAACGTAAGACCAGAAATTCCTAGGATTTTCTGTCAAGTCGGTACATAGAATTTTGCTTTCGAATTCACTGAACGCTTCACGCATAGCCCTCCTTACGCTAACTTTGACATCGTTTAGCTTCTGTTTGTCTGAGAGGTTTTGACTGCGTTTAAACTTGGAGTGACGCTCTCTTTGCTTTCGCAGTAGTTTCCTAACTTTGTTGTTGAACCACGGTGGGTTTTTCCCGTCCCTCACAGTTTTACTCGGCACGTACCTGTCTAAAACGAATTTTATAGTTGCCTTAAACTTTTTCCATAAACACTCAACATTGTCAGGGTCGGAACAGAAATTTTCGTTTCGATCTGTTCGATAGTCTGAAATCTGCCTTCTATTACTCTTCCTAAACAGATAAACCTTCCTCCCTTTTTTTATATTCCTATTAACTTCCATATTCAGGGATGCTGCAACGGCCTTATGATCACTGATTCCCTGTTCTGCACTTACAGAGTCGAAAAGTTCGGGTCTGTTTGTTATCAGTAGGTCCAAGATGATATCTCCAAGAGTCGGTTCTCTGCTTAATTGCTCGAGGTAATTTTCGGATAGTGCACTCAATATAATGTCACTCGATGCTCTGTCCCTACCACCCATCCTATACTCGAATTAATCTATTCTACCAACTCTCAAGATATTTACCGTTCCTCTTGAAATAGGTCGTACATGTCATGTGTGGTTTAAAATTATGTGTTAAAAGGAGCAGCGATAACTAGTACTCCAGTTGTGACTGATTTCCGCTGGTGCGCGGCAATACAAGGCATACAGCAGACTGACATAAGAAATCTTTATTGGTCTTTGTGGGTCTGTGTGTCTGTTGTGATTATCAACCGTTTTGGAAACTGATCAAGATTAAGCCACATAGCCACACTACAAAGGCACCTTGGTACAGTATCACTTTCAAGACTTTTTCGCAAATTGATCGTTCATTTCATTTTTCGTGTGATACACTAGATGCAAGACCAGTTGCTGCACCATGAACTGCATGAGCCAACATTATTACGGGGGAATTCATAGGTGCCTTTCGGGTTTGAGAAGTTTACTACCCAGATATTACAAGACATACAGAAAATAGACACATAGCAGTGGATACATCGTCTCTCCAAACTTTTATTAGAAATGCTCTATGTAGGTACTGTTTATGACGTGGCGAACGTCAGTAGGGTAGTTAAACTCTCGCAATACATGTCTCACGACGTTATGGATGATACCAGCGACCACAGTAATTGTCTTTCCTTGCAAGAAATGCTCTATGTAGGTACTGTTTACGACGTGGCGAACGTCAGTAGGTTTGTCAAACTGTCACCATACATGTCTCACCACGCTATGGTCGATACCAGGGACCACAGTAATTATCTATCTTTGCAACTCCTCCAAATTAACTGGTAATGGAGGCAAGAATACACGGTCTTTGACGTAATCCTGTTAGAAGAAATCACAGTGAGTTACGTCAGGTGACTGTGAGGACTACTGAAGAAGAGGTGAGTCGTGAGAGGAAGCACGTTCAATCTAACGCTAAGGTAGTTCAGTACTGACCTAATAACGAACGTCTGCCAGACAGTTCGGTGGAGCACCTTTTTTTTGTTACAGAATGACGTTTCCACTGTCGTCCAGTAATTGTAGCATTAGCCGTTTGTATAGCAAGTCCAAGTACAGATTTCTCTGTAAAAAAGTGATCCATAAACTTTTTCAACCGACTGCAGTATCAGCAGTTGTCTGCTTACACATGTCATCGATTTATTGATTTTTTTTAAATTCCAGCACAAGTTCCATCATCGCTGCTGATGATCCTGGTGTACCATCCACGGATTTTTTGTCTGTTGCGGCTTTTATGCGATAACTTGTACGACGTCATCGCTGAACAGTCACAGTCGGCTCGCATTTAGCGAACTCAAGAACACAAAACATTCGTATTGCTCCATTATTCGCTATTTTCTGAAACGCCTGCCCCCTAATGGTGGGCTCTGTAACCATGTCACTGTACGTATTATCAATCAGAACTTGGAGAAATTCTCTTTTCACAGACTTAAGTTGTCCACACAGTCGTCTTCTGAAACCCTGAAAGTACTAATGAACAAAGCTGCATAGTGGTGTAAAGATAGGAAGGTGGGTGTTGGGAAAATGAGCAGCAGTAAGGCGTAATCTACAATTTGATGCTCCAGCCAATAAGTTTATTCCGCCACATTTTTTAGTAGCTTGTGCTTTTTGCTGCATGCAGAACATTCATCGTTGATAGAACAGGATTGGAGCGTTTATTTATCTGAACAAACAATGTGTCTTGAGATCGCTACTCCGTACACGCTGAGCGTTGCAGAGTCCAACATCGTAGTCGAAACTTTGGCCATGTGTATAGTAGGGTACGAACGTTTATTTATAGATTTTTAAACAGCTGTAGGGGATGTCAGCAGACCGCAAAATCCATCAATGTCCAGACGCTAGACCACCGCAATCGTCTGCCGAATGCTTTCACTTGCAGTGACGAGCTACGACCCCTCAGCTGGTGCACGAGAGACATGTAAACGTCAGATACATCTCTTCCATCCAGCGAACGAAATGCGCTCCATAATTACAATCCAGTGCCGTGACTGACATTTCGCGAAACCTGTCGGCGAACTCCAACACAGAAATAATTGTGTGCAGGACAGCAGTGTTTGACATTCGATCTTGAAACAATATGCTACAACAACGTCTAGGACAATAACAGAACTTTAGGTCACCACAATATATTTCTAACACACAGTACCTGTCATGCAAATGGCTCGAGAAACATATACACAGAGCTGTCAGAACCTCTCCAAAACTAGTTTACTTTGTACATAGACAGAAGATTCCTTGTGGTACTTTCATCTGAGTGTAAACGTTGAACCAATTTTGATGGAAGTCGAGGACTGGGTGTTAAATGCCGAGGCTGAATTGAATGGAATTCTTTACTTCTTTAAACAGTTCCAAATAATAAAGAGATCACGTTCTCCGGGGTGACCGGCGACCGACACCAGCTGGATTAGGGGAAGATGGAAGGCGCCCTTGAGATCCTGCTGACGGAATTCTGAACCTCGGACGAACCTTAGGAGGCATCCCGCAGGACCGGCCGAAACTCTACTACGCTGCAGCAAGACCCCTGAAACTACTTCCTCAATTGCTACTTTTGTCCTGCAAGTGATTTAGCACAGAAAAAAATATCTATTGCCAACAGTAACGACGACAAT
Source organism: Schistocerca gregaria (assembly GCF_023897955.1). Classification (NCBI taxonomy): domain Eukaryota; kingdom Metazoa; phylum Arthropoda; class Insecta; order Orthoptera; family Acrididae; genus Schistocerca; species Schistocerca gregaria. The sequence goes on from NC_064920.1 coordinate 555,379,227, forward strand.
AATAACAAAACTTAAAGTTCCTTTAACATAAAGATAATGTCTTAAAGTTTAGTAAACAGATAAACATTATTCGACCTGCCCTTCTTTAAATACTACGAGTATGCCCCTCAAGGCTTCTGCTGTGCGATGCCAAGGCCAGGAATCCAACAACTTAACACTACTATGTGTTTATGGACCGCAGACCCCAAGGGCAGCAGGCATCTTAAATACCCGAGCTTCATTTTATCAATTTAAATGGTAGGAGAAGCAGAACTAAAGTTATAGCAACAAGACTTTGAAAACTTGCTATACTTCAGAAAAGGCTTAAGGCTGGCCAAGCTCATAACCACTCTGCTAAAATACGGATAGGTTACAACCACACAAAGGCTCCCCAATACGCCTTCAGAATGACAAAATCAGCTACAGATGTGCTTGTTGAGACGTCGATAGAGTACTAGTTGTTCTGCTGGGCAAGACACCAGATGTTGTTGGATTGGGGATGTTGTAATAATCAGAGTGTAATATTCGTCAATGTATATGAAGGTAAAGAAATTTTTTTATTTCAGTCCTAAATAACAATGCCTCTTGGCCACAGGTTCAGTCAACAAAGCATCTGGCTTGTGTTCATGTATTAGAGTGTAATTCTGGTTTCTATGTGCAATCATAGTATTTCTGTTTTTTTTTTTTTAATTACGTAGTGTAAATGGCGTTCAAAGCATCTTGTCGTATTGAGGAAGAACCGTGCCAGATGTGTACGTTGAACCACACTTCCACACACAGAACAGTTACATTTGTGCTTTGTTGTTTCGTAGCTTTTATAGTTGCTGGGGACTTAATGAATTGTGTTAACGGAAATTTCTTGTCATTCTTTGTTGTTATTCTCTGCAGTCTGATTGCGTACTAATATTATTCAGGGCCAACCGGTTAAGAGACAGCGTAATCGAACAGACAGCTACTAAAATTAAAATTATTTGCATTTTATTTAATTAAGCCCCCATACACGTGGCGACCGCTGCTTCGGATCGTCCCTTGGAATTCTTTTGATAGTAAAAAATAGCAGACAGTAGGATTGTTGTAGTAATTTGTGGTTTAGTAATTGTAGTGTATATTGCATGTGTAGATTTGGTAATTGAACATTTATAGTTGTCTTGTCATTCTTTTAATGGTATTTTGGCATAATTTAATTTTTGATGTCTTGTATACGGGTTTGACAATTTTGTGCAACTACGAAGATTTTAAGTAGGCGTGTTTGTCGGGAAGCATTTCGTGTGAATGGTATTGTCGGTGATGAAGTGTCATTTTGTGTGTAATTTTCGTATTGTGACGAGTTTTGTATGTTTTGTATATGATTACGCGATCGATGAAAAAGGCAAAAATGATGGATAGTGAGAATGACGAAATTGTTAACATGGCGAACTCACCAACACAGGAGAACAGTATGATGAATAATGAAGCAGAAAACAATATAACAAGTCGGGAAAATAGTCCTGAACCAGTTCAAAATTTTTCACAATCAAAAAATTTTCAGAATACGAGATTGATAGAAGATTCTGGAATAGTATCGAACACAGATAGCTTTACGGCTATGCCGAGGGAAGTTAGTTATACTTGAAATTTTAGGGGCGAAAAGAATTTTGAACCAGTTAATATGAAGCAGTTGATGGGTGCTATATTAAATTTGGGATCACAGATGGGAACTTTGGCAACACGGTTAGACTCACAAATAGGAACAATTAAAACCGAGATGTGAACAATGTAAACACGGTTAGACTCATTGGGATCACAGTTAGGATCTGAATTAAAAACAGAGATGGGAACATTGGCAACACGGTTAGAAACTGATATGGGATCACTGTAAACACGGTTAGGATCTGAATTACAAACAGTGGGATAACAAATAGGAACAATTAAAACTGATATGGGAACAATGGAAACACGGTTAGACTCACGAATAGTGATATGTTTTAAAAACATGAAAGATTAATTAAAGAAAGAAATTAGAGATGAAGTACAACCGATTTTGAATGCTCACAATAATAGATTAATTTCAATAGAAATCAGACAAAAGGAACAGGATAGAGAACAGGAAGAAAGAGATCGCGTGATAGTATAAAAATTTTCAGAGTTAAATTTACAACGCGCACACGATAAGGAAGAAATGTTTGAAAGAATTGAGGAATCTGTACCAAATGACAGAATAAATAACCTAACACATCAGTATGAACAGTTAACTACTAAATATATCAATACTGAAACCCGAGTGGCGACGCTTACGGAAGACGTAAATAAACAAAAAGAAAAAATAGGTGACTTATCGGAAAGAGTTGAGGAGATTTCAGATAAATTGACAAGTCTTAGTTTGAATGGGGACAGAGATTCAGACGATACAGCTCCATTGCCATTTGCAGAAACCGAAGAGTACCAGTACATAAATAAACGTGTTGAAAATCAGAGAAAAATTAATGAACCCGTTAAAAGGGAATTTGAGGCGTTACGAAAGCACGTCAAACAAATTGAAAGCGAAATCGTAGGAAAAGACAGCAGAAGAAATGTAGAATAACAGATAGCAGAGGGGTTTGAAGAAAATAATTTATTTCATTTACGTGATGCAACAAGAGAGCGCCAGGCGCGCGAACTTGACAATAATCGACATTGCGACGGGGACAGACGCGGTAGGTCTTTGTCGCCACGAGGCGAAAACTTTGACTATAAACACTTCTTAACTGTTCGGAAATTTAAGATCTTTCGCAATTCTAAGAATGACATACATCCATGTTCATGGTTAGATCAATTTATGTACGCACTCCCACCAAATTGGCCACTACGTCACAAACTGGAATTTATGTGCGGCTATTTAAGTCCTCAGGGGATTCACTACACTAAGTGAATATGTGCCGTAGCGTGCACAGGGCCCCGAGCTGTAGTGGTGCTATTTCCCTTTTAGTTTTCTGCACCGCTGCCTACTCTTTTACTATTCTTTGTATCTCTCTAAACAACTCTTGAACTATCAGTCTATCTAGAAAAGAGGTCGGTAAAAAATAACCGGATATGACTATTTTACCCAAAAGTGATTTCGGAAATTACTGTTTGGACTTACTGTATCTTCAGCAGCATTCATTCGCAGCTTAAATGAAATTTTACCTGTTTATCTTCGTGACAATATTACTTCATATGTTGACGATATTCTTATTGCTAAACGTTCTTGGAGTGAGCACAATAAAATTTTGGATTCATTATTACGTATTTTTACAAGAGTTGGCATTACAGTGAACTTGGAAAAATCTGAATTTGGTCTTTCTCAGGTGAAATTTCTTGGTCATATTATTTCTACAGAAGGTATTCTTCCTGATCCAGAGAAACTAGACGCTATTCGTAATTATGCTGTTCCTACTACAAAACGTGATGTTCGTAGTTTCCTTGGTGTCTGTAATTTTCTTAGACGCTTTGTTAGATTGGACGATTTGGCCACACCTCGTTTATGTGAACTATCTGGAAAGAATTCTAATTGGCGTTGGGATGAGGAAGCTCAATCAGGATTTGAACAACTTCGTGATGCTTTAGTTGCTGCTCCACTTCTTTCACATCCTGATTTATCTAAAGATTTTTGTTTGGCGACGGACTCATCATACAAAGGCCTAGTTGCACACTTATTTCAAGATATAGAAGAAAACTGCGTTGTAGTACAGAAAACTATTGCATTTGGAAGTAGTGTTCTCTCTAAATCAGAAAAGAATTATTCGATTACGGAACTTGAAGCCTTGGCTGTTGTTTGGGCTTTCACAAAATTTCGCATCTTTTTGTATGGCAAACAAACTAAGGTTTACACCGATCATCGAGCTGTGGAATTTCTTATGTCAGCAAAGTTAACACATGGAAGATTGTCACGATGGGCGCTGTATCTACAGGTATTTGATTTTAGTATTGTTTACATACAGGGTTCTTCAAATATTATTGCTGATGCTTTATCACGTGCACCTATGGGTTTGAAACAAAGTGGTGAGGAGGACTGCAAAGAAAACAATTATTGTTTGATGTATATTCAAAGTGTTAAACGTTTGAAAATTTTATTTCGTCTTCTCTCCAGGACATCGCTAAGGAGCAAAACAAGGATCCAATCTGGAAGGACATTAAGGAGAAGTGGAGGAGGAAGGAAAGCGTAGCGATTAGACAGTATTATTTAGTTCGCAATGATATTATTTTTAAACGAAAATCGGTCGACAACTCTGTTTGGTTAGTTTGCATTCCTGATGAGTGGGTTAATAAATTGTTTTGGTATACACATTTCAGTTATGCACACTTTGGTCCCAGAAAATGCCTTCATAAATTACGAGAAAATTGCTACTTCAGTAATATGGAAAAACGTATTCGATCTGTTCTTGCCAAATGCAAATTACGTCAAAAGGCTAAGCCGCCAACTATTTCTCACAAAGCACCGTTGTTTCCTACCATTCCAGCGAAATTAAAGGAGATGACTGCAGTCGATTTGTTCGGACCAGTGGTTCGTTCTACTAATGGTTTTGCGTGCATTTTGATAGCAGTGGAATTGACATCAAAGTATGTGTGTTTTACACCTTTACGCAAAGCAACAGCTCGCTCAGTATCTAATGCTTTCATCAAACATTTTCTTAAAGAAGTGGGTCATGTTGATAAAGTTATATCAGATAATGGATCACAGTTTCGCTCTGAAATTTGGCTTCGTACTCTACGGCGTCGTAAGATTTAACCAATTTTCATTTCACTTTTTCACCGCCAATCTAACGCTTCAGAGAGATGGAGGAAGGGAGTCAATAAATTGTGTCGACTTTATTGTCATCAGAATCACAAAACGTGGGATCAGTATCTTCATATTTTTCAAAACATTCAGAATGAACTCCCTAATGATTCAACTTCTTTACCGCCTATATTGATATTAAAAAATAAAGCACCGACAAATCGCATTTCTGAAATCGTTCCTTTTCCGCCTTCACGGAAACTGCGGCATTCTGAAGTTGTCAACCTGGCTCTACAAAATATTGCATCTGCGGCCGCTAGAAGAGAGAAATCAGCTAAACATCCTGGTCGTTTAAAAACCTTGTCAAAAGGTGTTGATTAAGTCTCATCGTTTGTGTCACAAAGGAAAGGGCTTGTGCCGCAAATTTTTTCTACATTATAACGGTTCACAAAATTATTCATGATAACACTGTCGAAGTAGAAACTCTTAAATCACGGCGCTCTAAGGGAATACATCATATATCGAACGTTAAAATTTTTGTGGAATGACATACTTTTGAGAAACTAAAAGTTATACGTGAACACACGGAGAGTACTAGGATACCGTGCCGTGTTCTGGCGGCGGCATATACTCAAAGCAACAGTCAAGTCTGCGCGCCGCACAAGGCAGTCGTTGACCGCAAACAATTACTTCCTACGTCACGCGTACCTACAGCTGATCGAGCGCTCAGTGCGAATGCACTGACAGCAGTAAACAAATACACAGTATAATTTCCCTGATTAAATTCAGTATAAAGCTATAGTGACTTGATAAATTATGTTATTAACGTTCAGTATTTTTCAGGATACAGTTGTATAAAATATGTAAGAACTTCAGGTAAATTCTGTGTGTCCGACGTTAAGAGGACTTGCTATCGAGAAAATTTCAGGAAGAATGTGATTTCGAAGAAGAAAGTAATAAACTAAAAAGGTAACTATTAATTTAGTTTATTTTTTTCAGGTAACATATTTCCGCTTAGGTACGTACTTTACACGTTTTTTCTGCTCGCGATTACGTGATTTATACTTTGTGTTAACTGATTTTGACAATGATTGATTAATGAACAGAGTTGTTACTTATATATATTATGCATCGCTTGGCTGCTATGCTTTTTCACTGATATCATATTTTTTTATTATCTGCCTGCTGTGCTTATTTATTTAAATTATAATTGTCACCTGATTAATTGTGCTTATATGGTTATATATTTAAGTTATACTTTGTGATTTATCTGCTTGCGCCTTCATGTTTACGTACTAAGATTACATATGAACATTTATTTGCTTATGCTGATATGATGTTAATGACCTGTTTATTATGTAAGATATATATTTGCTGCTTTGCGTTTGGATAGCATATTTACACATTTCTGTTTTGTTGACATAACTACTTTTTAATATGGTATATAGAAATACTGATGTACAGTGTACGAACATGGTTTTTAGGCCACAATATGGTATTAATTATAGATTGCTCGCTTGGCAGAGTCTCGCCTTAAGGATTGTGCTACATCCATTTGTGGACATTCTGCTCTCTACTGGTATATTTACTATTGCATGTTTTGCTTACGCTCAGTGCCTTATATTTTAAGATAAGAAAATGAACTGCTATAATTCTACGAACGACATTAGTACAAGAAACTTCATTGAAGTCACATGAGCTGGAGGTTTTATGGAAGCTGTATAAATATATGCTAACAGGAAGGAAGCTACTGACATGACATACCAACACTAGGTTTAGACCATTGACAGTTATTACACTGCATTCTTCGTGAGCAATTGAAATAGCAAGTGACACTTGACACAAGATATACTCCACATGTTTGCTTCTATTTGCCATTATTCTTGAAGTGGTGTACACACTATGTAATATTACGATCATTCACACTCGTGCTTACTTACTGAAAGTTATTCAAACTAAAGGCTGTTAGAGGTCATGTGTGCATTTCTTTTATTTAATGATGGACAAGGTAACCAAAATGTAACTTATAATTCGTAATGAGTAGATGATTTGGGTCAGGTGGATTACACTGAGGTTGTGTGTGGACATCATGTCTTCAGATTGTATGGGATAATGAATTAAAGTTTGCACTAGGATTTTATCTGTACTTGTTCGAGGAGACTGACTAGAGGAAAGAGTTGTTATGGAAGTGAAATGATATTGGTGATAAGGTTTATATGTATCGACGTGTTGAAGAGGTATTATTGAGGTATTGACATTATGTGAAGTTGATGATTATTGGAGTTTTGGTGGACAAGAGGTAAGGTAAATGGTATTGATGATAAGGTTTATATGTATCGATGGAAGAGGTGTTATTGAAGTATTAAGATTATGTGATGCTGAGATGCTGATGATTATTGGATAAGAGGTAAAGTAAGTGAGGAGCATTTTTGTTGTTGTTGTTGTTGTTGATTTATATGGAACAAGAAGGATAAAGATGGCAGACTAGAACACTAGAAGATTGTCTACACACACACACACACACACTTTGTTAAATCAATAAGCAGTACATACTTTTTTGGAGAGAGGAAGTAATTACATATCTTGGCACACTGACAGTTGTTCAGCAACCGTACATTTTGATTTGGCTTGCAAACATTGGGCTTGACATGATGAATATGACGTTGACTAATTATTATTGACTGTTATACACTACCACTAATTGATACACATATTGAGCATTAAATTTTGACAGAATTGCATTTACACCATTAACACTATACAATTACACAATAGTACTTAATGTGGATGAAAGATGAGTGAGTGTGTTTTCCTTTCCTAATCCCAAATAATTGGTACCGACCTACCTCCTAAATATTATTTTACTTGTTTGTTGTGGCTTGCACTGACACCCATAAATTTATAAGTTTACTGACATTTGTGTATTTGTAATAGTTAATATGACAATTTTCTGATATCATGTGTGTGCTTGCTATAATTTGTATGTTTAGTGTAAGAGCATTGATAATGATTTTGTAAAAGCAATTGTGAGTGCATTCAAACTGTTGTTCGTGCTTGCACCAATTATCATTGATAGGTGCAACTTGGAAATGTTTAATTACTGCTGATGAACTGTTTAATTAGTGACAGTGAATAGTATGGACTGTTAGCTGCACGTGTTCAACATGATGAGTGCCACTTGGAAATGTTTAATTTCTGCTGATGAACTCTGATGAACTGTCTAATTAGTGTTAGTGAGTATTATGGACTGTTACCTGCACCTGTTCAACATTACTGGGTGCCACTGATGGAAGTGCTCCTAATGAGATAATGTTAATTGTTGCTGTTTGCACCTGCTCAACATTACTGGGTGCCACTGATGGACTGCTTTTATGGGAATGATGTCACTTGTTGGTGTCTGCACCTGTTCAACATTGCTGGGTGTCACTAATGGAACTGCTTCTACTGAGATAATGCATCTTGTTGGTGTCTGCACCTGCTCAACATTACTGGATGCCACTGATGGACTGCTTCTACTGATGATGTCACTTGTTGGTGTCTGCATCTGCTCGACATTGCTGGGTGCCACTGATGGGACTACTTCTACTGAAATGATGTCACTTGTGCTGTCTGCACCTGTTCAGCATTGCTGGGTGTCATTGATGGAATTACTTCTACTGAAATGATGTCACTTGTTGTCTGAACCTGTTCACCATTATTGGGTGCCACTGATGGACTGCTTCTACTGGAGTGATGTCACTTGTTGGTGTCTGAACCTGTTCAACATTGCTGGGTGCCACTAATGGAACTGCTTCTACTGAGATAATGCAACTTGTTGGTGTCCGCACCTGCTCAACATTACTGGGTGCCACTGATGGACTGCTTCTACTGAAATGATGTTACTTGTTGCTGTCTGCACCTGTTCAACATTGCTGGGTGCCACTGATGGAACTGCTTCTACTGAAATGATGTCACTTGTTGGTGTCTGCACCTGTTCAGCATTGCTGGGTGCCACTGATGGAACTGCTTCTACTGAAATGATGTCACTTGTGCTGTCTGCACCTGTTCAGCATTGCTGGGTGCCACTGATGGAATTACTTGTACTGAAATGATGTCATTTGGTGTCTGCACCTGTTCAACAATGCTGGGTGCCACTAATGGAACTGCTTCTACTGAGATGATGTCACTTGTTGCTGTCTGCACCTGTTCAACATTGCTGGGTGCCACTGATGGAACTGCTTCTACTGAAATGATGTCACTTGTTGGTGTCTGCACCTGTTCAGCATTGGGGTGCCACTGATGGAACTGCTTCTACTGAAATGATGTCACTTGTGCTGTCTGCACCTGTTCAGCATTGCTGGGTGCCACTGATGGAATTACTTGTACTGAAATGATGTCATTTGGTGTCTGCACCTGTTCAACAATGCTGGGTGCCACTAATGGAACTGCTTCTACTGAGATGATGTCACTTGTTGCTGTCTGCACCTGCTCAACATTGGTGGGTGCCACTGATGGACTGCTTCTACTGAAATGATGTCACTTGTTGCTGTCTGCACCTGCTCAACATTGGTGGGTGCCACTGATGGACTGCTTCTACTGAAATGATGTCACTTGTTGGTGTCTGCGCCTGTTCAACATTGCTGGGTGCCACTGATGGACTGCTTCTACTGAGAGGATGTCAATTGTTGCTGTCTGCACCTGCTCAACATTGCTGGGTGCCACTGATGGAACTGCTTCTACTGAGATGATGTCACTTGTTGATGTCTGCACCTGCTCAACATTGCTGGGTGCTACTGACGGACTGGTTCTACTGAGATGATGTCACTTGTTGGTGTCTGCATCTGCTCAACATTACTGGGTGCCACTGATGGACTGCTTCTACTGGAATGATGTCACTTGTTGGTGTCTGCACCTGTTCAACGTTGCTGGGTGCTACTGTTGGAACTGTCAACTACTCTGAGGAGTCCTACTTGTTTTTTGAACTATTGAAAGGATTTTATGTGAATATTTGTATAAACTGATTTTTTTGTGTGTTTACTGTTTATGAAATGTTATGAGACTCTTACCTGCACCTATTCGTCATTGCTGTCGCTATTGATTGAATTGTTTGACCACATGATACTTGTGTGAACTATTATGTAAAATCATATGTATGCAAGCATTTGTATTCCTTACTGTATTTTATATATTAGGTTATTGAAGGGTCAGTGCAAAGCCAAAATTTATTTATTTACGTATTTAATATTATCTTTTATTTTTGTTTATATTTTTTTGGACGAATTTGGCGGTATTTTCACCATCAATGCTGGCAAAAATACCATCAAATTCTAGCCCGTGGAGGAGGGGCATATCAAAGGTGGCTACACTGAGTCACAGTGCCATAGATTGCGCCCAAGAGTGTTATTCAGCTTCCTCCACTGGCAGTAGCCGCTAAGAAGTTGGGAGTGCAGTAGTAGTTCTGAGGTAGGCGTGATCTGTGCTTGTTGAGACGTCGATAGAGTACTAGTTGTTCTGCTGGGCAAGACACCAGATGTTGTTGGATTGGGGATGTTGTAATGATCAGAGTGTAATTTTCGTCAATGTATATGAAGGTAAAGAAATTTGTTTATTTCAGTCATAAATAACAATGCCTCTTGATCACAGGTTCAGTCAACAAAGCATCTTGCTTGTGTTCATGTATTAGAGTGTAATTCTGGTTTCTATGTGCAATCATAGTATTTCTGTTTTTTTTTTTTAATTACTTCAGTGTAAATGGCGTTCAAAGCATCTTGTCGTATTGAGGAAGAACCGTGCCAGATGTGTACGTTGTCTCACATTCCACACACAGAACAGTTACATTTGTGCTTTGTTGTTTCGTAGCTTTTATAATTGCTGCGGACTTAATTAATTGTGTTAACGGAAATATCCTGTCATTCTTTGTTGTTATTCTCTGCAGTCAGATTGCGTACTAATATTATTCAGGGCCAACCGGTTACGAGACAGCGTAATCGAACAGACAGCTACTAAAATTAAAATTATTTGCATTTTATTTAATTAAGCCCCCATGCAACTGATGACCTCAGATCTTAAGTCCTATAGTGCTCAGAGCCATGTGAACCATTTTGATTTTTACCAAGACGGGAGCTCACCAGATCTTTCCTTTTTGATTAATCTGATAACAACAACAAGACAGAGAAAATCGACGCTTACATTCACCCTTGAGAGGTGACCATTGATTCAGTAACTGTCGTTTCCGTCACTTTACGATGGCAGGTACGCATTATAACACTCATTTGCAAATAACAGACTTAAAAAACCAACGTTGCTGTCATAGCCAGTCCTTACAGTAATCTACAATGGCAGCATGCTGTATCAGTGTTTCCTTCTCATAACTTTAAGTAAACGATTTCGAATCACCTGTCACCGCTTTAAGGCACCGTTAACCACCTATCTCACGATGATGAAGCTACATACAACAGAGAGCGATCGACCACTGAACAACCCCCACTCTTGACTACAAATTAAGCGAGACTGTACCCGATTGTGGCCAATGCAATAACCAGAAACAGTGAGCAACAACTTTAGGACTCCGCATACAACGACGTGCTTAGTAACAACAGACCGCAGGGATTATCACCAGACTACAGCCGAGCTATCGAAACCCACAACCCTGGCCACCAACAACTTTGCTTCGTTACCGTAGCGCCCTATTCAACACTGCGCTCGGGAACACGGGCGGTCAGGAACGGAAGGCCGGCCCAAGCGCGTACCACACCGCCACTACCGCAACAGAGTGTGCGCACATAGGACGTCAAACACTCCGTGGAGTACAGAGGAACTACATAAAGTGGCGTGATGGTGCGAATTCCAAAAAGACGGAGCAGAGACCAACCGCCACAACCTGTTGATGATGATTTAACTTCATCCAACAGTCGTTAGGACGATATCTTAAAGTAAAAGCAATAGAGCAGTACTGCTTTGGTCTGCAGGACACGCAAGACCTCTCCTATATACACCGAAGCGCCAAAGAAACTGGTATAGGCATACGTATTCAAATACAGAGATATGTAAACAGGCACAATACGGCTCTGCGATCGGCAACGCCTATATAAGACAGTAACTGTCTGGCGCAATCGTTAGATCAGTTACTGCTCTTACAATGGCAAGTTATCAAGATTTAAGTGAGTTTGAACGTGGCGCACAAGCGATGGGACATAGCATCTCCGAGGTAGTCATGAAGTGGGGATTTTCCTGTACGACCATTTCACGAATGTACTGTATCAGGAATCCAGTAAAACATCAAATCTCCGAAATTGCTGCGGCCGGGGAAAGATCCTGCAAGAATGAGACCAACGATGACTGAAGAGAATCGTTCAACGTGACGGAGGTGCAACCCTTCCGCCAATTTCAAAGCTGGGTCATCAACAAGTGCCAGTGAGGAAACCATTCAACTAAATATCATCGATATGGGCTTTCAGAGCTGAAGACCCACTCGTGTATCCTTCAGGACTGCACGACAAAACCAGCCGGGGTGGCCTAGCGGTTCTAGACCCTACAGTCTGGACCCGCGCGACCGCTACGGTCACAGGTTCGAATCCTGCCTCGGGAATTAGTGTGTGTGCTGTGCTTAGGTTAGTTAGATTTAAGTAGTTCTAAGTTCTAGGGGACTGATGACCTCAGAAGTTAAGTCTCATAGTGCTCAGATTGTATCGAGTAAATGGGGGTCTACGGGTATGCAGACTACCTCTTGAATCCATGGACCCTGCATGTCAGCAGGGGACTGTTTAAGCTGGTGGAGACCCTGTAATGGTGTGGGGCGTATGCAGTTGGAGTGATGTGGGACCCCTGATTCGTCTAGATGGGACTCTGACAGGTGACACGCACGTAAGCATTCTGTCAGATCACCTGCATCCATTCATGTTCATTGAGCATTCCGACAGATTTAGCAATTCTAACAGGACAATGCGACACCCCACACGTCCAGAATTGCTACAGAGTGGCTCCAGGCCCACTCTTCTGATTTAAAACACTTCCGCTGGCCACCAAACTCCCCAGACATGAACATTATTGAGCATATTTGGGATGCCTTGCAACGTGATGTTCAGAAGAGATCTCCACCCCTCGTACTCTTACGTATTTATGGACAGCCCTGTAGTATTCATGATGTCAATTTCCTCCAGCACTACTTCGGACAATAGTCGAGTCCATGCCATGTCATGTTGCGGCGCTTCTTTGTGCTCGCGGGGACTCTAGACTATATTATGCATGTGTACCAGTTTCTTTGGCTCTTCAGCGTAGTACACATGTGGTGTGCAGAAAACAGTTTAACTCCCACACATGTCGCATACAATACCCGGGCTGTATAGCGTGCGGTGAGAGAAGAAAGAAGCAATACCCGAATGCGGGGCAGACCAGTGTGGCACGGGGTACGCACTATACAAGTGTACAACGTGGAATCCGCTCGCGTTACCAGGTGCTTTGCGAAATAGGGTGGCACACACGAGTCGAGCAGCCTCCCTGCCACACACACATACGTAAATTTTTTGAGCAATCGCAATCCATACACGTTGTGCATGGACAACTATTCGCTTAAACTTTAGCTATAGATGTTCTACGTGGTAGATCTGGAAGTGAAAGATTTATGAAAGTGCCCAACTGCACATTTGCTCATTTCTGCTGTTTGTTTCTGCTTCAATAGTCATACATTCAGTTTTTTGTGTAAATCCACAACCTGCCTTATTACTCTGTGGCATCGATGTATTAGCCTATTATCCAAAATATGTTCACATTTTGGGGCGATTCCCGATATTCTAGTTGTGTATGACCCAACACCAGACGTAGATATAGTTCATGTGAGGTCAACAGTGCGTAGTGTCTTAGAGCGGGCACACACAGGAGACTTAACTGCCGCGCAGTCATTTCGTTTGCTTCAGTTTTTGAGAGCTTGCTCACGATGAGCAACTGTTTCCTGACAGCGGAGCCATTTTCAAGGATTTTTGTAGTGCAGTCGACCAGTACACAGAGATGAGTTGTTTTGAGACTGCAGTGGTTTGTGCTCTTATCATTCGACAAAGGACAAAACAATGGAAAAGGAAGTACTGGATTCATCAGCTTATGTCTGCAAGACTAAATAAAGGGAAATTCACTTTCATATTTCAAGAGCTAGAATGTTACCCAGGGAAATTCTTCAGCTGTTTCCCCTTGAGTGTAACGTCATTTGACGAGTTAGTCACAATTCTGGGACCTGCCGTTACCTACTAAAATACAAATATGCGTCTGGCGATTCCAACAGAAGAGAGGCTCGGTGTTATATTAAGGTAAGTTGCATGAAATTGCAATTTTTTCATTTAGTTTGATATTATTCGAGAAAAACAGTTAATAACAGTAATCGTTACATTTTGTATAAAATATGTCCAAAGCAACTCAGTGAAACGGCAGTAAATAAGTGCAGGTAAAAGCTTAAACACTGTTGCATGTAGTGACATCGTACATAGTTTCTGATGCATCTGACGCCACAGAAAAATTAGTCAGGTATGAGTTTACTCTGTTGCAATCATGAGAAGAACTATTTCCAGCGGAAGGTTGATTATGGTTCAAATGGCTCTGAGGCCTATGGGACTTAACATCAGAGGTCTTCAGTCCCCTAGAACTTAGAGCTACTTAAACCTAACTAACATAAGGACATCACACACATCCATTCCCGAGGCAGGATTCGAACCTGCGACAGTGCGGGCAAGCGGTTACAGACTGAAGCGCCTAGAACCGCTAGGCCACTCCGGCCGGCAGGTTATCAGACATAGATATTGCAGTAAATACTCGTGCAGGGTTGGAGAAGCTAGAATACCGAACGCCACCACTGAAACTATCAGTGTATCATTTGGTAGACACGTGTTCTGGAAACGTCTTATTACCTGAAGAATTTCAATTTGTGCATCGATAATTCGGTGTGTGGTTATTGCTTTCACCATAGGTACAAGAGACAACGCAAAATGTGTTGTAGGGTACTCCATTGATGAAGCAGTTTCTTTCTTCATAACTCTTCTTCTTCTTCTTATTTGGATTGGAAGAGGTATGCGAAGAACGAACAATAGGTGGCCTTCGAACGTCCTCTGTTTCCTCAGGTTCCTCATTGCTTTCTAGTGGTTCAGCATTTCCACTTGTTTCACATACTTCTATGGTTGGTAGAAGAAATAAAAGTTGATCGTAAAATTTGTACTTTCGGCGCTTTCCGGCTGGTTGTCCTGACTTGACCGATTTTTGCTCACTTACTTCCCTTGCAAAGCATGTCCTTAGATTTTTCCATCTTCGTTGTACCATCGTTCCTAGGAAACAAAGAAAATCAATTGAAACGTTTGACATTGTTGCAGATTTTAATTTATTTTCCTGAAATAAACATGAAAACTATTACAATTTAATCATTTTAAATCATTTATGGAACTTCGTAAATTATTATAGCTTCTTTTCAGGTATCTAGCAACTGGATCAATTTCAAAGATCTTTCATACAACTACTTTATTGGTGCTAGCACAATCCACAAAATAGTGAAAGCAACATGCAATGAAATATGGAAAGGTTTGCAACCTATGGTTATGCCAGAGAAATTAGTAGAAGAGTGATTGCACATTGCTGGAATGTTCTATAAAAATACCCATTTCCCCAACATAATAGGTGCTATAGACGGAAAACATATTTGAATAATACAATCTCAAAGTTCTGGCTCAGAATTTATTAATTATGAAAAATTCTTTTCTGTGGTGTTGATGGCATTGGTCCATGCAATTCATCTTTATAGATGTTGGTGCAAATGTAATAGCACACGATTCCTCAATTTTTAATAATTCAAATACGGGCAAAAAGCTGCAGTGTAATCCTCTGAACATACCGAACGAACGAACATTGCCTAACGATTCAGAAGGCAAACCAATGTCTTTTTGTTTGGTTGCTGATGAAGCTTTTGGTTTGTCGCAGCACATTTTGCGCTCATTTGCTAAAAAACGATAACTCCTTTAAAGAAAATTCTCAACTGTAGACATACAACTACTCGTCACATGGTTGAATGCACATTCGGCATATTGGTGAACAAATGGCGTATTTTCCATAGACTTCTTGATGTTACCATCGATTTCTGCGACAGAACAATCAAAGCATTTTGCGTGCCCCACGATTTTGTGCACAGAAGAGATGGAATCAACTTTACAGATATGGCTTATGAATGTCCGCTGCAGAGTATAGACATTGAACATTAGGCTAGAAGTATATCTGCTGTCAATAAATGCAATTATTATTCAACCTATTTTACGTCCCCTGCAGGATCTGCCGCCTGGACTCTGATTTCACTACGACTCAACAACATTGAAAAATTAACTTGTTCTATCCACAAAAACTTATTAAGAAGTGTAATATAATAACAAGGTTAAAAATATGTGAATAAAAGCAACTTTGTAAAATAAAAACTTACTTGCTTGTTTCTTTTTTTGTTCTTTAGAGTAGACCCCAAATCGTACTCCACATGTTAGTATTGGGACAACGGGGATTCTGCCCCACAGGGTGCCCCAAAAGTTCCATCTCGAAGACGTCATCCAAGATGGCGGCTATGACGTCACCCCCACCCCAGGGGGACACTATCTCACGGGGGCCCCCAAAAGTGACGTATTCCAAGATGGCGAATTTTGGCGGGAAGTTTGAATTTTGGTGGGAAGATACGGCAATTGGGCTACCTCCAATAATCTAACCCTCTCCCCCAGAAAATGGTGGGAAGTTCAAATTCCATCAGGATAATGCAGTCTCTTCTAACGTAAGAAAAATGGCGGTAACGAAAGGGCAGTTGGGCTACCTCCACTAACCCATGTCATCCGACTGCCACCTCTTCCTAGGGATTGGCGCAAAGTTTGAATTTTGGCAGTAAAGAAAGGTCACTTGGGCTATCTCTAATAAATTAAGAAAATGGCGAGAAAGAAAGGGCACTTGGGCTACCTCCACTAACCTAATTCACCCGACCACCACCTTGTCCTAGGAAATGGCAGGGAGAGGATCCAGCCTGTGCTGGACATAAGTCTTTATTTTACATGCACCAGTCTTCATTTACACAATTTGATGCAGTACAGCCATCCAGTGTGTTCACCATGAGGTCTGGACTCCAACTGACCTAGTACACAGTACTCCCACCAGAGGGTGCTCTCATCCATGACGTAATCCAAGATGGCGGTCATGACATCAGCTGATGATGCAAGTACCATTAACCAAGATGGCGGGAAACAGTGCATTCCCCATGAGGACCAGAGTCCAGATGACCTAGCACACAGTACTGCCACCAGAGGGCGCTGTCATCTGTTCTGTGATGTAATCCAAGATGGGGATGTCGGGTGGGAAAAAATGGTGGGAAACAGTGTGTTCTCCACCAAGTCTGGGCGTAGTACACAGTACTGCCACCAGAAGGCGCTGTCGTCTCTTCCATGACATAATCCAAGATGGCGGTCTGGTGGTCGAGAGGAAGGGCCTCATGACAGGAAATTCGAGGGTATATTGTTTGTTTCTAAAAGATCAGTTTGTGGGGGTTGGATTTCTCGTGCTCATCATTCTCTGCTGTTTGGAAACATGTAGGTATTGTAAGAAATAATTACATGGAGTAAACATGTTGCATAACCTAGTGTTCGGCACTGTACTCTGGGTCTCTTAACCTAAAGTTTGACCCTTTGTCGGCACTTAACCTATTGTTCTAATCTACTATCTATCTCTATGCTGATGGGAGTCGCAGAGTATTCTCTCAGTCTTGGGGTAAAATTAGAGACTGAAAGATCCCCCTCACACTGTCATAGACCAACCCACCCTGCAGCACTGTTACCGATTTAATCTGCAAACGACCAGAAGTAGGACGCTACATTCCACGTCTCGTGAATGACTGGAGCTTGCCGAGTCATCGCCCATCCAAGTGCGCAAGATTTCTTGAGATGCATCCATGTCAAGGAGGTAAGCACTTCTTATCAATGCACAGTGACAGATTTGAGAGTGTTGTGACGTAATAGCAGATGGTTAAGAAGAACAAGAAACAGGTGATTTTTATGCTTGATAAAGCTCCAGACGGATGGAGTTCGAAGCATTTTTACGTAAATCAACTAAGCTACCAATTTTAAAGTATTATTCCAGAGTCTAGGATCAGTACCTGGAAGCTATTGGTAAGAGAGAACATACACACGTGCACTCCTAAGGATACAACGTTCCACACTTAAAACAGGCTATAACGTTAGATCGCTTACGTTTCCGACCTTTTAGTCATGTGGCGCTGTTAATATTCCAATGTAAGAAATATATTTCAAGTGCAAGACATACACCCTTCTTCCTGGGTTCTTTACGATAAACTATGTTATCGAACTGTAAAACGAAAAAACTACTGCTTTAAAACGTCAACACAATATAGCTTTCTGGAGATGTATAGCATCCACATTCACATCCGATCACGGTTCAGAAATTATACTATGTCTGCCTCAGACCTATATAAAATGATAGTTAGTAACGAAGAGTACCTCTTACAAGGAAACAGATAAACACATACCAGCAGCGTCAGACAAATGAAAATTACAAGTCATTCTGCCACTAACTCTGTAAACAGCACATCTGTCAGGTAAAGGTATACAATGAGATTGCAGTGCCTCACAAGCACCTATCGCTAACTTAGGTATGAAGCTGAAGTCTTGATTTTACACCCAAGATGCGACAGGGGGATGGAATACATCCCATAAATCACAGTTTCGTTTAGAGTAATGTGTCACGATTCACCACACATGAGATGGAAGTCATCTGATGACCGACAGGTTTATCATTAACGATCGCAAGTAGACAGTGCATTAAACCACATACAGAACACGTGGCTGTATATGAGTAGAACGCAGGCTTTGTCATGCGACTGGTACCTCGTTACAGCTCCACCTCAATCGAGCACCCCGTCCATTCTCTGTTATCCTTTAATGCAGATGCTTGTAAGTTTAGAGGCGAATGGTTCTCTGCCTTCCTGAAAAGCCTCAAATACAGTAGTCACCACACAGAATGCAGACATTTACATTGGCGTCATTTCCAGGAAAATACAAATAGCCCAACTAGAAAAGACGGCAACTGGAGGCCGGTGATGCAGGCAGAACTCTGCAACAATTTCTGTTGATTTAACAAAGCGACAACTGATAAATTCCTATCACAGTATTTCACTCAACAAACGATTATGTAATATGGACTGTGCCACTGCTGCTGTTCGCTACGAATATGTGATCACCACCATAATTTACCACTGGCTCACCTGCTGGTCATAGTGTTACAACTTTAAATGTTTGATAATTTTGTTCTGCTGCTATTCGAATGAGCTATGCAAATGGATAAATTTGGGTTACGTCTTGCTCTGATTTACAAAACTACGCAGAATAATATGGACATTCTGGGTAATGAAGTGTATGGCACTCGATTTCGAATACATTTCGTAAGCCTTCTGGCAACTTTGACCCAATCCTTCATGGGAGCAGGCATGGTGGTCTGCTTCACTGGTACCAACCAACAAAAAACGAAAAAGCTGCTGGAAAGATTCGAAGGGACCACCAGTGACATGGATTTGGATTCGTTTCGTCATTTAGGGACCAAACAAAAAGGGAACATTACGAAAGCAATGAAAAAGCTATTTAGTATGCATTACATGGAAGCTGAAAAACATATACTAAGGCGCAGAATTTTTTCTGTGTTTATTAACATAATTTTCAGTTTCTTCTTTTCTGAATCATCAAATGAATTGATTACTGTGTGGCACTGAAGTATTAGTTAACTGCGTTTCTTCTTGCTTCCATTCCCACCAACATACTTCTCCGTTTTCTCCCTAGTAGTCATGAAGTTCTGTTTGTGTGTGGTACAAGTCTGCACAGTTGATCGAGGTGTCAAGTGTTTGAGACTAAAATACATGGTAGGGGGCATTGTTATTGTTATTATTATGAAGCTTTTTATTAGTTAAACAATTTTTTCTATGGTAGTGTATGGTCCCTGAAGAACATCAACTTCTTTCACCATCTTGGAGCGCACAGTTTTTTTCTGGGGAAGAAGCCCACACAGACCTGTAGTACGGAAAAACTTCCTACTAGTCATTTTAAACTCTTCTAATTGTATTAACAGGTTTTCTATTCTGGAAAGTTATGTTACAGCTCATTTATTTTTTTTTCAGTTGTTGGTGGCTTTCTTTCTGATGAAAGTCCTCCATTCTTGGTTATGGTAAATGGAATTGCCGTGGAACTGTTGGAATTCTCTTTACGTTTTCGGACGGAATTCCTGAAACTTTCAGCTGGCTTCATTAAAGATTCTCTCGAAATTTTCTGAAGCCAATTCTTTCCTGAAACAGTAACGTGATCAGTTCGTTTTCCATAGAAGTGTGCTAACTAGGATTGTGCGCGTTTAACTCTTTAAGTAAAATATCCTACAATCATGTCTAAGAGTGCAACGTCTTCCTCCATATCTGGAACATTTTCCTCTTCGCATTCAGTTCAATTCTCAAAAAATTATCCCACCTCTGAAACTTCCTTGTTGTCGCATTCACTTTCCTGTAGATAATGTGTCTTGCTTCTCAGAAGTTGACGGTTCTTCAGTTGTATCTCGACTTTCCACCTATTTTTTAGCACTTAAAGTAACAAATTATTTATTCTCTCATGTACTATGCGATGGAATGTCGTTCGCGTTCACAGCAGAGTTTGATTTCATGCTAAACGTTTTGTCTAGCAGTAATTCCTTCATTAGTTGGTAGTATATTTACCTGTAAAATATCTTATATTTCTTTATGGTGGCTTCGTTTTTGGGTCCAAATATTTCTCTCATTATTTGGCTCGTTACCACGCCATAAATCAGAGTCGGAGGTTGGTAGGGAACAGCAAGAGACCTCAGCTTGAATTTCGAGGATTATTCAACGGTTCACTTTTCAAATCCCTTGCATAATACGAATCAGTAAGCCATATTGCGGAGACACGAGCATTTTGAACTGAATACGAATCTGCACATTCACAAGCACTTATCTGTTTTAGTTTCGTCTGAGTTTTTAAGATATGAAACTTAACTTGGCTGCTGTGGTTAGCATACTGGTGATATTGCTGCAAACCATTATTTTTCACTTAAAACTTACTCTTAAAATCTCTCAGTACACTGATAATTATAGCGAAACTCTGTACTCAATTGCCAGTTACTAATGAAAGTTTACACTGCCGTAAACAACGAGCAGCGGCGAGGCTGGCTACTGTGCATGCACCTCGTGGTCCTTACTGGGTACTCTAGCATCCATTGTTTGAAATCTTACTGTTCTGTGACGTCTCAGGGAAGGTTGATTTCCAGTTACCTTTTCCATTGCAAATTATCAAAGAGGGTGTTGTATTCCTTTGTATTCTGAGAAAATTGTAATCATGATGGAAAACGATATACTTCAATATTTCACAAGCCGCATGCTGTATGGGTGGAAACTAATATCACTAGCTTTGCTATCTCTGCGTTGAAACGGTATAACAATTCCGATAACAGACCCCTTCCACACCAGAAAGCTTCAAAAATGAGGAATTGTACATTAAATCTAACTGAATACCTTAAATACAGATAGCTTGAAAGGCTATGCTGGAAAGTATCAGTAGATAACGCTGCATAGAAACCAAACACACTCGCGCCTCACTTCGCAAATGCCGTATAACAGGGCTGGACACGTCGTATCAAACTATGTTGGCCAAGGGTTGGCCAAGGCTCAGCCTGTTGCAGATGTGTTCATTCCTTCTGTGAAGTACTCGGTACAGCGTGATGTTTCAACTAGCATTGCTATACTGTATCGAACACTCTGCACGAAGAATACAAGCGCCAAAACCCATGTGGAAGGAGGCGTAGACAAGCACAAACAACACAACACGCCACATGGGAGAACACAAACACGACCACTACAGATTCCGAAACAGAGGAAGTAACACTAAGTGAATATGACTCAGAAGGAATCAACATGTGAGGGGCCAAACCAACAATGGAAGACACTGCATGCCAGAACAGTAACAAACAACACAACAATCAAAACAAATGAACACCCACACCACATACTGAGGCTGTAGTAATAAGGTAATGTCGCTTGGGAGGAGAAGGCTCGAAGAACTTTTATTCTGTGGCTCCTCCTCCCCAATGACATACTGCATAGTGTTTAAAGTGCACTGCACACAAGCAGGAACGTATTGCTCGACTTATTGTGTGCAGACAGAAGTATATTCTCTTCTCTATTCAAAGCTACAATCAATGAATTTTATATATCAGTAATGTATTAAGTTATTTAAGGAATAATGCATTCAAACAGCAATGAACTATATTCTATTTCTAGTAACAAATTACAAACATAAGTGTATTTCTCATGTACAGTTAAAATACATGTCTTCCTTGTATGAAGTGCTCAATCAGTATTTAATCTGCATAATCTGTGTAAACATACATTAGTACAAACCGTTTCAGATGAGAATAGCTCGAGGTTGTACTGAGACCTTCTCATCTGAAATAGGTAGAAACAGGCCATTGTCAACCCACATACGACATAGACTATATTACACATCCAAATACAGCATATCACTTCCATCTACGTACTGCAAATTATTTTCACCACACTCATTGTATTACATTTTTAAAAAAAATGTTTCTTTGAGATTTGTATTATATAAATTATAATCTCATCAACTAGATTGTAACAAATTATATGGAATCATTTTAACAATTGTTAAGCATTCAATTCTCTGTAATCTTAGAGAAATCATATATATAGTTCTTTATATTATTCAAAAAAACATTAACAATTGTATGCCAATAAGATTGTAACAATGAGAAGTCTTTGCTGTTATATTCAGAAGCATCCGACTCACCTTACATTTCAAGACACTGTACGAAATCAATAAATTGTGGTGCGCCATTTTTCGGCCAGTACGACTCCCTTCGATTCGGCAGAACCGTGATTTCAGCGCTGGGTGCCACTCGCTATTTGTTCGTGGAATGTCGGACATTCACAGGTCCAGTGGCAGTTTGCACAAAACGAGGCAGTCTAGCAGCCTGTCGCCATAAACCTTTACAAATGAACTCGGAAGACAGAAGAGAGGGAAATTCTCAGTATCACTACGCAGTTGCGTAATCGAAGTGTACTGCAAAACTGCTATGAAACGATAATACAGTACCGTGCAGAATAAAATAAAACAAATATTTTTCAACCATACAGCAAACAGTTACAATGACCAACGGACACGTTTCATTGCTCTGTACATCAAGAAGCACTTTCTTGCGAGCATTGAGCAAGCGAAGAAATTGAGCTGAATCTCTGAGTTGCACGAATTATTCCACTGTCTGATGCAACAGTTTCCGATGGAAGCGGACGAAGATTTGGACCAGACGTCCAGTATTTTACGGTATCGTCCCTTATTCAGCTCAAGTGTCCCGTTGCCCTGGCAGAATGACGTATGGGGCGCACATTGTCCCGTTTTTAATTTATCGTCCCGTGTATTTTGAAATAGCGTGCTTTGAAGTAACTTGTGGCACAACCAAATGAAGAGTAAAAGTGGTCATACCCAAAGATAAACGAAAATACATTCTTCGATTAAATCAAATTGACCGAGATCTACGAGGGTAAGTCAAGTATTATCCGCAAAGTAGTTATAATATTTTATTGTAATCAAATAGGAAACTTACAAGAACATCATCTTTCGACATAGTCTCCTTGTGTTTCAACACACATGGTCTATCATTGTACAAGCTTCCTGATGCCCTCATAAAAGAAGGTTCTCGATTGAGCTGCGAGCCAGGAATGCAACCGCTTCTTTCACTGCTTCGTCCGAGGCAAATCGACGGCCACTTCATGCCTGTTTGAGTGGACCAAACAAATGATATTCAGAAGGGGCAAGATCGGTACTATATGGAGGATGATCCAGCACTTCAAATTTGAGATTCTGGAGCGTTTCAGCAGTGTGGGCAGCAGTATGCGGACGGGCATTGTTGTGCAACACAGCTTTTGACAGCAATTCTCGGCGTTTGCTTCGAATTGCAGGCTTTAGCCTGGCAATAAGCATCTCACTGTAACGTACACTGTTTATTGTTGTGCCCCTTTCCCCATAATGTTCCAGTACTGGACCTTGTGCGTCCCAAAAATCCGTAAGCATCAGTTTTCCTGCGGACCGTTGGGTCTTGAACTTTTTTTGCACGGCGAATTTGGATGTTTCCATTTCATACTCTGCCGTTTAATCTCTGGCTCGTAATGATGGATCCATGTTTTGTCACCAGTAATGATCCTGTCTAAGAAGCTTTCCCCTTCGTTTCCATTGCGATCCAAATGTTTTTTTGCAGATGTCCAAGTGTGCTTGTTTATGCAACTGTGTAAGTTGTTTTGGGACCCATCTTGCACAAACTTTATGAAACCCAAGTGTGATGTGGATGATTTCGTAGGCAGAACCGTCACTAATTTGTAAGCGATGTGCCGCTTCGTCAATAGTTAATCATCTGTCTAAGAGAATAATTTCATGAACGCTCAATGATTTCTTCATTTGTAGCGGTAAACGGTCATCCGGCTCCTTCATCGTGTGTAACACTTGTGCGACCATTTCTGAATTTTTCAATCCATTCTTAGACGCTGCGTTGTGGTAAAACACTATTCCCGTACTGTACCTTAAGTCTTCGATAAATTTCGGTCCCTGTTACGCCTTCGGACAACAAAAAACGTATCACGGAACGTTGCTCATCTTTGGTGCAAATAGACTGCGAAGCAGCCATGATTAACTGCATGGCACCGATAACGAAACTAACCTAGCAGCTTGAAAATTGCAAAGATATAACAGCAAATAAATAAAGCATGCGTCATCAACCTAAAACGACAGTACTACCAAAATAAGCACAAATATAACTAAATTGCGGATAATAATTGACTAATCTTCGTATCATCATCAAATTCCTTACATGTCAAGATGTCCACTGCAAGAATCTGCAGCTTGTTACTGACCTTGTGCTAGCTCAACCTTGCACTAAAGCTAATGTAGAAAGTGTGCTCTGGATCACGTATGATTTATGATGGAAAGAAGAGATTTATTGTCATAGCCATTAATAAGATTCATTTTCAGGATACTTCATGTGTTGAGTTTCATAAAACTCCGTTTGAAAATGTCAGTCTCCTAAATAACATATATTCTTCAGCAAAATATAACAAAAAAAGATTTTTCCAGAAACTACCCACGGCGAAACTTCCAGGCCAGCTAAGAACGAAAAATAAGTAACTTATGTAAATAATATCATTTTCCTCACTAGTTAAAGACATCACTATACCCCCGCCGGCGAAACATTGCACTTGACAGTTCGCTTTTTGTCTAGTTAGGTTGGCTATACTGTAATAGCGATGTTGCAACAGCAGCCCCTATACACACAGCAGACGATACAGTTTTCCGTCCCGTCTCGTAAATGCAAGCGATTGAGCAATTACAATGTATATAAAAACTCGTTTTTAATTGTACTACAATGACAGGAAGTAAACAACCCTATAATAATGCATGTAAAAGCATAACAATGCGCACCCTTTCGTTAACGGAGCAAAGAAATACAAAAAACAAGCATCTGACGACTGGTACTTTAAAACCAATAATGTACGTAGTTTACAAAATAAATAATAACCGAGATTGCAATAAATAACCAATATTAGAATTTTTTCACTCACCAATTTACAGCGATAATGGCGCAATTCCATCCAGCTCGCCATCGTCACTGTTGTCCGATTCATCGCTAAAACCGTCTTCATCGTCGTCATCGGCAAGACAAATCATTAATTGTTCATGGCCACTGATAATGCCTTCTATTGTCTGTGCTGCTCGTATAAGCTTCTCGACGTGCTCTACTTTTTTTCTCCATGAGGCTGCATCCACAGTCACAAGAGCTTCACGCAACAGCTTTTCCACCTCTGTTTGTTGTTCCTTACATACATTTTTACGTCACTCCATACTAACTCAATAGGGTTGAAATGGAAGTGATACGGTGGCAGCCTTATTACAGTATGACCCTGCTCCTTGGCAATTTCGTCTACTACGTATGTAGGTTTCGTAGACTTATTTTCTTTAACAAGAGAATATAACAGAACGTTTGTCATACCCATATCCGCTGCAATATTTCGAGCCTGTAACCACTGCACCATAATTTCTTTCCGATCATTTGTAGTTGGGGCTTTGTTCTGTATCACCGAATGATATGGAGCATTGTCCATTACAATTGTTGTAGGGACGGGAAATTGTTTTAAAAGGTTCTTGAAACACTCAACAAATCGTGCGTGATCCATATCTTCATGGTAATCATCAGTCTTTTTGATCTAAAAACTGAAAGTGCGTCAGGGACAAAACCACTGCAGGAGCCTGCATGGACCACAATTAATCTAGCTCCTCTTCCCGTCGGCTGATGGCCGCTACTGCTGGGTGTGTTATCCGTCCAACATTTACTGACAGCTTCCCCGGCATTAACCCACGTTTCGTCTAGCCAAATTATGGAATGAATGTCTCCGCCCACAATTTTGTGCAAGAAAATGCTACGAGCGGTAACAATATGTGCCCTCTCTAACAGTACTTTGCGTCCGTCTAGCGTTTTGTAATGGAAACCCATATTTTTTAGCACAATTTTTAGTGATGTTTTACCACCCCTGAAGAGTTCACTTTCTTTTAAAGAGATTAATAACTTAGCTACAGTCGGATACTCTTTTCTGCTGTAGTAAGCATAAACATGCCTACGAACTGCATCAGTCTGGAAAGAATCTAAATCTGTGATAGGACTACGCCGCTTTTTCTTCTTTCCCGGGGTTGATAAAAATGTATTATTTGATCCAGACAGCTCGGAATCATTACGGCTCACTTCAGTATCTTCCAAGTTTTGTAGTAATACTCCCTTACTTACTACCGTTCTTGCACTAATACCAAGAGTTTTCGACGTACGTTCCACCACTTTGTCGGCAGGAATTGATGGCTGTCCATGAATGCTTACGTAGTTTTTCTCCTGCTCGTAAAACTCACGAGTTCTGCGTAGCAATTCCAGTGCCTGGCTGTTTAGCGGCACCCCTCGATGCAAAGGATTGTCACTAGGTGAACGAAGTCTTTTCGGTGGCATTTTCCAAGTACGTAAACTCACAACGTAACAAAAGTCACAACGATATAGCACACAGTACAACGAAAACACGCGGTAAACAACACACAACTCACGTTGTATACACATTCACTAAACAAAGCCGGCAACGCGGGAACTTTGACGTCACATCACGTGAGTAACAGCAGTGCTCACTGCGCTGTGATTGGCTGACGCCCCACGCTGAACGCCTAGCGCCTATCGTTCTTCACTTGTTACTCTGTTACGCTGCCAACTTCATACGCAAACGTCAAGTGCAATGTTTCAGCAGCCCGGGTATATATCTAAGTGATATCTTGAGTGTGCATATGAAGACAATTAAACAATAAAATACTTACTCGGTTAGTAATGCAAGTTATTTTGATAGTTTTTTCATGTCAATTACAAGATATTGGTATGATGATCTACTGTATGTACTTGTAGCACAAACCAAATAGTTTAGCACAAATCTACAATATAGAAATAGTATTAATAAAAGTTTCCACGAAGTATGAATTTATTTCAACTTCTAATTTGGGTCCCATATTTTGATTTCGCAAATCTGGCCACCTTACTATATGTATTACTGCGAATTACATAGCTTAAGTCAAGAGGGCATGCCTACCACTATTGTGTTTATTTAACGCTCGCTAACGTTGAATTTATCAAGGAAAAAGCGAGCAGGAACGAAAATTAGAACATCCAGAATGGAATGCACACGTGGCATTTTTAGTGGACTTGACTGCACACCACCCACAACAAGATAATGCAAGGTAAGAAACAACTTATTCTTGATTTGATGCGGAAGCATTTAAGAAGAAAATTGCATTGAAGAAGGCATGAATTCTGACAAAAAACACAGTCCATGTCCCTAACCAAATAGGCGTAAAGGGAATGTGAGGTTAGAAGAATCCATTGTAGCCTTGAAAGAATTACAAAGATGGTTTTCTAAACGATTCTGGGGACACTGTCAGTCTTACATATTTTTTCGAACTGTTTTCGAGACCGACTGTTCCGTTGAAAGGGCCCCTGAGCATATACATATGTAACGAATTGATCTGCAATGCAATTTCCCTTTTAAAGACAAACTGTTTTATTTTAAAATTGTCCAAGTTGTATACATTGTTTAGCTCAGGGAAGGCTTCCACAATGAATTTGCAAATCTGATAAAATATTTCGGCCAGAATATGTGTGTGAGAGGCATTTTTTCGATTATGAAACAAAATAAGTCAATATTATGTGGGAACCTGACTGCGAAAGTAAAATTGTCTCCGTTGGTCTGTATGCTGATAATTTGTACCACGTAAAAACTGTATTACATCTTCAGCGTGCCAAAAATAATTAAGTGATGCTGAACGTTTGTGATCTGTGTTGTTGAGAAATATGAAACCAAGACGTATGCAGTACGATTGCATTGCCACTTAAACACGGCGCGTTCGCTTTTAACCCCTCTTCTCTCTCTGACAACACGGCGTGGTGGTGGGGGAAATGTGCATTCTCACTGAGCGCTATGGAACGTGGGTTAAGGTTTGACAATATGGTTAAAAATATTTGGCAACCCTGTAACAGTGTGCTTTCTTTCCATGTGGACCTGAACTGTTCCGCTAAATTCGCTTGGCATTCTCTTTCTACTCTGATGAGTTATGCTATACAGTCCTTTCGTAAGATGAGACACAAGCACCGAAAATTTAATTTTTGGACACATTGAATGCCATATTTCACAAAAGTAAGAACTGTTCTTATCTTTAACGTTGTCTTAAGAGGCTCCCAGCAGTGGATCGTTAGCTCAGTGGTTCCACATATGTATTGTGATGCAAGTTCTCAGTTCTTATCGCAGTGCAGACAGTTGCACTCTTGGGTCTTATTTTCCGTTTAATAGACCTGCAAATTGTTAGAAGAAATTCTTTGACAAAATCTGAAGGAAACCTTTACATATTGAGTCTTCTCACAAGCTCGACGCAGTAAACTGTGTTCTTGGTCACAGGCGTCTGCTTTGTGAACACCAAACTTCTTCACTGCACAAACGTCTGTGAAGAACTTCGACTCGATCGTCAACGACATGAATTTAAGTTTTGTTCATCACATGGGACCCACACGTCAGGGGAATAGTTATGAAGCGAATATAGTTCCTCTGTGCTAAATCTGTGTAACAGCAGTTAAGCACCCCTGCAGACGTTTGCTAACAACGTTACTAATAACTTCCTTCACCCCTGGGCAGCTTCAGAAATTGAGTTTTGCTGATTTAAAACTAATTCAATACTTAAATATCACTACCCATCAGAGTTAAGTTCTGCATGAC
This sequence comes from Schistocerca gregaria, assembly GCF_023897955.1. Classification (NCBI taxonomy): domain Eukaryota; kingdom Metazoa; phylum Arthropoda; class Insecta; order Orthoptera; family Acrididae; genus Schistocerca; species Schistocerca gregaria. Next base: position 555,408,290 of record NC_064920.1, read on the forward strand.
TCCATACAAGGACCTCAAAGTGTGCCTGCGTTGCTATAGAACATGCACCACAAGGTACTCACAAAGTTTATTGCGTATTTTTACCGCAAGAAATCAAACGACAGTAAAACTCATTACATCACAGTTACGATAAAGTAAGAATTCATGACGAAAAAATTGCACGTTTAATCGCTTCTAAAGGAAAAGGAAACAAGATACAAAGCATTAATCCTTCCGCCGCTAAAGAAGAGCTCTTTGCATTTCGCGCAGAAGCTGCTTTTTGTTGCAGCTACACTACTCGCCAGTTGTTGGGGACCTATACTGAGAGGCAGCGTTCCGGCCGATATGAAATACTTACCCGATTTTCGAAAACTATTAAGCGAAAATATTTGATTTTTGTACATCGTACAGTCTGATATATTCAATCGATAAAGAACTGAATTTCTTTGCTGGTCGTTGTGGTCGAGAGGTTCTAGGGGCTTCAGTCTGGAACTGTGCGACCACTACGGTCGCAGGTTCGAATCTTGCCTCGGGCATGGATGTGTTCAAATGGCGCTGAGCACTATGCGACTTAACATCTGAGGTCATCAGTTCCCTAGACTTAGAACTACTGAAACCTAACTAACCTAAGGACATCACACACATCCATGCCCGAGGCAGGATTCGAACCTGCGACCGTAGCGGTCGCGCAGTTTCAGACTCAAGCGCCTAGAACCGCTCGGCCACAGGGCCGGCCATGGATGTGTGTGAAAGTAATTCTGAGCTATAAGGGACTGATGACCTCGTATGTTAAATCCCATAGTGCTCAGAGCCATTTGAATTTCTTTTCGCTATCCATCATACTGCGTTGCATCAAGTTAAGTAAAACATTCCACGAAAATTTAAACAGTTCACAGAGGTAAAAACGCATTGCATAACCTTTGCTCATGGCTATTTGAACTCATACACAGTAGGGGATTCAGGGGGAAGGGCTCTAAGAGGCTCAAGACCCCCCCAACCCCAAACAAAAAGCATCTGGTTCCACCCGTGACAAATCTCAAATTAAACTTGATGTTATCCTACTGTCTTAGTACTATACTACCTACAGTACAATTTCCATCACTTGTTACGTAATCCATTTCATGGAGGTGTAGCATATTTTCAAAAGTTACATTTCTCTAAGAATGGTCTTATGTGACTAGTTTTTAAATCGCGAGCCACCCATTCGGAACGCTTCTACATGCACACACACACACACACCACTGCCACCCGCCCGCCCAATACGATTTGCGAGTGCGCGCGCCGCGCTGCTCTACACATATGGCATTGTCGTATGGTTTGTCGAATGACACGATAGAATGCCTGTAAAAGTGGTTTTTAATTGTAATCAAATAGTGCTTTTGTTTGTATGTGTCACATTTGAACCAGTATTACTTGGAAACAATGACGGTGACTTATCATTGACGACTCAACGTTCAGCAGGTACACCTATCTGATTATTTTGTAGGTACGTAGAGAAATTCGTACAAACACGATTAGTCGAGATGTGACTTTTTATTGGGTTGAGTTCATTGATATTTCGGTCGATGTGCTGTGGGAGGCTGTGGACTTGACTTTGGATCAGTATTGCGATGCTAATGATTTTTCCCACTAAATTTGGTGGTTTTGAGTAACCTGTTTATGGTGCAGATATTGCAGGTATTGGCTGGTGTGAATTATGGTGGATTTTAAAAAGATTTGGGTGGTTCATGGTAAAATTATTTTTTTAAATCTCTTGATCCATTCTACACACAACAAACAGCCCTATCTAATTTGTTAACGTCCAGTAGCTCTTAAATTTATTTCAGCTAAACATTTATAATACCACAAGGTATTTTGTCTTCGTTTCGGTGTTGTTTTGTGACCCTATTGTTCTGCACCCATTTTGTTATGTGCTCTAATAATAATAGACATGCAATTGCATGCACAGTGCATATCTGTAGCGCCGGTGGTAATGTGGCGTTTCTTAAATCACTTGCTGTTGTTTAAGTGCTAAACATATGTAAAGCAGAGGGACATTATATTCAGAAATTTCCTGCAGAATCGCTACATGACTGTAAATTTGCAGACTGGCTAGAAAGAATGCAAGGCAATGACACGGCGTATTGTACATTTTGCCTTAATATTTTGTTAACAGGTTCTGTTGCAATAAGCCACAGTGACGTAAAATTAAAAAAAAAAGACTCAAGACAGCGGCAGCACCATTGTCAACAAACAAAAGTACCTTTCAAAACTGTGAAAGAGTATTCAGAAGTGAAACAAACTGAGGGTTCCCTTGCATTATTTGTTTCCACCCATTGCCCGATTATGTCATGTCATCCACTTAACTGATTTGTGCAAGAGTAAATTCACAGATAGTAATATTGACAGAAAACTTAAAATACTTATGTAGAACAAAATGTAGTGCGCCTATAAAACATGTAATAAGGCGATATATTGTGGAAAATCTGCGGCAATATTTCAGTGACAGCATGTATGTCATTATAATTAATGAATCTACAGACATTAACACGACCAAATTTTTAGGAAGAACAATAATATATTACAGAGCTGCAACCAATGCGATCATTTCAACGTTTTTAAAAGTGGCCGCTCTTGAACATGATAATGAACAGTTCAAGATACTCACAAAAGTAAAGTGAAAAATACTGTTAGTATATTTCATCAAAATATTGGGGGATTGAAGAATAAAATTGATGAGCTTCTGCTTTGTTTAGAAAATATAGAAACCAAGAATGTAATAGATATACTATGCCTGTCTGAGCATCACATTGTCACTGATATGCAAAAGGTTAGCATCAATGGGTACAAATTAGCTGCACATGTAAGTAGAGATAATATGATGAGAGGAGGAGTTGCCATATATGTCAAAAGCTTCCACAGTGCAAAAAATTTAGAAACTAAAAAATTTTGTGTAGAGCAACATATGGAAGCATGTGCCACTGAACTTAAACTAAATGATGGTACTTTCATAATTGTAACAGTGTATAGGTCCCCCTCAGGGAATTTCCAGCTATTTCTAGAAAACTTGGATGCTTTGTTGTGCTATCTGTCAGACAGGGGGAAGCAAATTATCATTTGTGGGGATTTCAATGTCGATTCCCTGAAAGAGTGTAATAGGAAGAATGACCTTTTAGTATTACTCAGTTCTTTCAATTTGAGCTCCGTCATTGATTTTCCTACTCGGATAACAAAGAACAGCAGTACATTGATAGATAACTTTTTTATAGACCAAGATAAGTTTAAGGACATAAATGCTTATCCTGTTGAGAATGGTCTTTCAGATCATAGTGCACAGCTTGTTACAGTACATGACATAGCTCCATGCAGTATAATAAATCAGACTTTCAAAGCAGTGCATTCAATTAACAATATAAATATTGCAAACTTTAGGGAAAGCCTACAGCAGCTAGACTGGGATGAAGTGTATAAGGAACCCGATGCAAACTTGAAATATAACTTATTTCACAATACATTTTTAAGGGTATTTGAAAATTGTTTTCCCAAGAAAATAGTTAAACATAATTCCAAGAAAACATATAAAAAACCTTGGCTAACTAAAGGAATAAGAATATCTTGCAACCGCAAAAGAGAACTGTATCTAACAGCAAGAGGGAGTACTGACCCCGAAAGTGTTCAATATTATAAAAACTATTGTGCGGTACTAAGAAAAGTTATTAAAAAGTCCAGAAGCATGTGTATCATGGCTGAGATCAGTAACTCTGATAATAAAATTAAAGCAATTTGGAATATTATTGAAAGGGAAACAGGGCAACCAAGAGCACAGGAAGACTTTAGTGCAATAAAACTGAATGACAAGTGCACTAACAAACAATCAGAAATTGAAAATATTTTGAATAATCATTTTTTAAATGTTGTGGAGAAAATAGGATCTAGATCTTCACTAGAAGAGGCAAGGCTATTAATAGAAGAGGCCATACCTGCGCAGTTTGAAACAACTGTAATTCCACCAACCTCTCCCTCTGAAATCAGTAAAATAATAAACTCACTGAAAAGTAAAAGCTCTTACGGAATTGATGGCATTTCCAGCAAAGTACTTAAAGCTTGTTCCCCACTGATAAGTAGGATTCTCAGCCACGTATGTAATAGCTCTTTGGAGCAGGGTGTTTTCCCTGATAGACTGAAATATGCCATTGTAAAACCATTACATAAAAAGGAGGATACGTCGGATGTCAACAACTACCGCCCAATCTCTCTTCTGACAGCTCTATCAAAAATTTTTGAGAAAGTAAGGTATTCAAGAGTAGCCTCCCATATTTGTAAAAATAAAGTACTAACAAAATGTCAGTTTGGTTTTCAGAAAGGCTTTTCAACAGAAAATGCTATATATGCTTTCACTGATCAAATATTAAATGCTCTGAATAACCGGACATCACCCATTGGTATTTTTTGTGATCTCTCAAAGGCCTTTGATTGTGTAAATCATGGAATTCTTTTAGATAAGCTAAATCATTATGGTTTGAGTGGGGCAGTGCACAAATGGTTTAATTCATACTTTACTGGAAGAATGCAGAAAGTTGAAATAAGTGGTTCGTGTAATGTTAAAACAACAGCTGATTCCTCAAACTGGGGTGCTATCAAGCACGGGGTCCCACAGGGTTCGGTCTTAGGTCCTTTACTGTTCTTGATATACATTAATGACTTACCATTCCACATTGATGAAGATGCAAAGTTAGTTCTTTTTGCTGATGATACAAGTATAGTAATAACATCCAAAAACCAAGAACTGAGTGATGTAATTGTAAATGATGTTTTTCACAAAATTATTAAGTGGTTCTCAGCAAACGGACTCTCTTTAAATTTTGATAAAACACAGTATATACAGTTCCGTACAGTAAATGGCACAACTCCAGTAATAAATATAGAATTTGAACAGAAGTCTGTAGCTAAGGTAGAATTTTCCAAATTTTTAGGTGTGTCCATTGATGAGAGGTTAAACTGGAAGCAACACATTGATGGTCTGCTGAAACGTCTGAGTTCAGCTACGTATGCTATTAGGGTTATTGCAAATTTTGGTGATAAGAATCTCAGTAAATTAGCTTACTATGCCTACTTTCATTCACTGCTTTCGTATGGCATCATATTCTGGGGTAATTCATCGTTGAGTAGAAAAGTATTCATTGCACAAAAACGTGTAATCAGAATAATTGCTGGAGCCCACCCACGGTCATCCTGCAGACATCTATTTAAGGATCTAGGGATCCTCACAGTAACCTCACAGTATATATATTCCCTTATGAAATTTGTTGATAATAATCCAACCCAATTCAAAAGTAATAGCAGTGTGCATACCTATAACGCCAGGAGAAAGGATGATCTTCACTATGCAGGGTTAAATCTGACTTTGGCACAGAAAGGGGTAAATTATGCTGCCACAAAAGTCTTTGGGCACCTACCAAACAGCATCAAAAGCCTGACAGATAGCCAACTAACATTTAAAAATAAATTAAAAGAATTTCTAGATGACAACTCCTTCTACTCATTGGCTGAATTTTTAGATATAAACTAAGTAAAAAAAAAAAAAAAAACTTAATCATTAGTGTCATGCAATATTTTGTGTAATGTAATTTCTTGTACAGACATCTTTTATTAACCTGACACGTTCCACATCATTACGAAGTGTCGTATTCATGATCTATGGAACAAGTATTAATCTAATCTAATCTAATCTACTGTAAAAGCAACTAAAGACGCGCCTCAAGAATTGAAATTAGATCTAAACAAGCTGTAGGGTACAGGTACAGACAATAGGAATGTAATTGTGGGTGTTCACAAAGGCGTCAAGCAAATTTTGAAAAATGTAGTTCTTGATTTGATTGTTACAAATGTGTAAGCCATTCAGTTCAACTTGCTACTTATGCTGCAGGTGGGACGCTGGCAAGGGTACCATGTGGCTGGCTTATGTAACATGGCCACTAGTGCTCAGTGGAGTATCTGTTTCAGCACTGTGGGGCATGCACGCAGCCTGCTCACCAGGATTCAGTTTGGTGCCAGAATGTGGCGTCATCTTCACACAGCATGCTGGATCACATCCTAGTATCAACCTGTGGCAGTAAGTGATAAACCATTTGGTTATGTGTTGGAGGGGCAATAGACTTGGAAGTGAGGTGTGACTGTCATCATAATTTGGAGGTAATCTTGTTTAGCCCCTAGGAACCATGTGAATTAACTGAATTTAAAGGAAATTAAATACAGCACTATTTGGCTTTGGTGAGGAGTACACAATGTAAATTACTTGGGCATAACGTGCTGTGCACAGAGTCAATGCTTCTAACCTGTTATGCATGTCACGGATATGATGATGTTGCAAGGTAATGTAGAGAGTGTAGATGGCTCGTTATTTGAGACAAGGACAAGCTTGTGATGATCCCTTGAAGTTGTAATTTTTTTGTATTATTGTGTGTTAATGAAGAGTAAATTAAGCGCAATGGTAGTCAGAGACAGAAGGTGTGCCAGGGCTGGAAGCAGTACGGATATTGTTAGAAAAGATAGCACAGCTGACAGTGGATATTGTGCAGCTACATGGACAGTTGACAGCTAGGGATGAACAACTGGCAATCCTTTAAGTACCTCAGAATGAGGTGGATCTATGAGCCACAGGATTGATTGTCCCCTTTTCTTGATAATCATATGAGGATATGCAGTCATTCTTAAAGAACCTTCAGATGTCAGTGAAGATGGGTGGTTAGACTGACAGTCAATTGTTACACGATGCAAAATTATGACTAGTGGGGAAGGGAAAATGTACGTGAGATGTATGGAAGCATTAAAGAATGAAGCAATGAACAGTTGGAGAAGGGGCTGATGCTAAGATACAACAGAGTAGTGCGAGGTATTTAAGGGAGCAGTTAAGCATTGTTGTGAAGAGGCATTTAGCAATGGAGTGCAAAGAAATTGACAAATCAGTGGGGGTATGAGGTAGATGTGAGATATTTTCTGCAAACATTAAGTGTTGCGGGAGTGGACAGAAAGGGCACTTGCAGAGGCAGTGTCACCAGCCACAGGGAAACAGACGGAATGGAAGATATCAGCAGCAGAATTTTGGTAATCAACATAGAGGTGAATGAGGAGGTGGTAAGCAGCTATTTAACAGAAGGGGTAACACAATGTCCACTTAAAAGCATTCCAGCTAAAATTATATGCAACAAATATGCACACAGAGGTGGACTGTGCGGTAATACAGGGTGTCCCACTCAAATCTCCCTGATTTCAAGGACCCAGGAGTGAAAAACCACAGTAGATACGACAGTGAAAAATGCACCACATTGTAGAGCATCTCAAAGAATTTATATTCCCGCATCAGAAGTGCCAAGTATCATCGCCAGTGTGCAGCATGGTCGCATAAAGTGAATTTGGGACTCCGCGGCACTGTGCGCATGCAGTAGTGTGGTTTGCAGAAACAAAACCGCCGATTACTGTGCAAAGAAAGTATCGTCGTGTGTATGAATGTGATCCATCTGATGTCAAAACAATTAAGGAATGGTATAGGAAGTTTCTGGCAACAAGAAGTATTCTGAAACATGCTGGCAGTGCACGTTATGGAGTTTCAGAAGAGACAGTGGAGGACATCAGACAAATGTTTCACAGAAGCGCACGTATGTCAATTCGTCAAGCATCTACGCAACTTGATGTACCTCGATTAACATTGCATTGTGTAGTTCACCAGCATCTTCGTATGTGTGCTTACAGAGTGCAAATTCTGCAACATCTGACACCAAACAACAAACCACATCAACAACAATTTGCTGCGGATATGCTGCAGTGTATTGATATGGATGCCAAGTTCCTTGTAAGATGTTTATTCTCAGGTGAGATTGTTTTCACATCAGGTGTATCACGTTCACACACACGACAATAATTTCTTTGCACAGTAATTGGCAATTTTGTTTCTGCAAACCACAATATTGCTTGCTCAAGCTGCTGTCGAGTCACCATTTTCACGTCATGCGACCATGCTGCACTCTGGCAACGATAATTGGCAATTCTGACGCGTGAATATAAATTCATTGAGATGCTCTACAATGTGGTTCATTTTTCATTGTCGTATCTACTGTGGCTTTTCTCTCCTGGGTCCTTGAAATCAGGGAGGTTTTAGTGGGACACCCTGTATGTGTTGTAAGAAGTAAAGAGTATAGGGTTTTGCTGGAAACAGGAGCACATGGGTCAGTCACCAGTAAAGACTTAGCAATGGAACCTGCCGTGCTATAGGTTACATAAGGTCGGGAATAATGAGGTAAGGTCTTTGGGGTTGATATATGTAACTTTGCATAGAGGGGCTGTTCCATTTAAGTGGTGTGTAGAGGTAGTACCGTATGTAAGCAAGGGCTATGGCATGACCCTGTGGTTAAACATTTTGAACAACATTGTGCTGATGTGAAGTCCCATAATGATTAGAGCCATTTGAACATTGTGCTAAAACTGATCTTTGGCAATGTACAACAGAACTTAGTGGAGTGACATTCCAGCTAGGGGAAGAACTCTTGCAAGAAGTGTCTAGCACATTGGACAAACCAGTTGAACTCCATACAATAGCAATAAGGCTTGATTTGCATGACTGTGTGCCAGTTGGCAAAGGGAAGTTGGCTTTAGTGAATGTGGAGCCAGAGCTGCCTGAAGGTAAGTTATGTGTTGCAGAACCTCTGGAAGAGAACAATACACTGGATACAGCAAGGATTTTTCTTTTATTTTTTGGAAAAAAAGGGAAGTGTTGTATGGGTAGAAGAGAGAAATGTTAGAAGAGGTGTCAGAAAAATATAGACGATTTCGGCACTGAGGAAGGGAAGTTAAGGAAGGGAATGCTGACAGTGAGTTTGGACATGCCGGATGAAGATGAGTGGTGCACAGGGAGTGTGAACCACAAGCAGCCATCATTAAGACTGCATTACATAGGAAAGTGGAGCATAAAATGGAAAGGGAGGGAGGGAGGGGAGAGAGAGAGAGAGAGAGAGAGAGAGAGAGAGAGAGAGAGAGATTGGATGAATTGTTGTTCAAATTTAAGGATTTATTTGTTTCATTTTGGGTCTTTTGCCAGCAATGCCCATGACTCACAGTGAATACCAACAGGGAATAAAATACCAGTGTGTAGGAAATCATATCATATTCCTAGGTGTTTGCAACTGATTATGGTAGATTTAATAAGACCATTAGTTTGCTGATAGGATAATAGAAAAGTAGTAGTCCAAGGGGTGCAGGAATTGTGGTTGCACCAAAAAAGCCTATGGATCATTCTAGACAATACAGGTTCTGCTGTGATTATCGTCACCTGAACAGCAAGACTATTGATAATTTGGGACGATGTTGGTACTTTTCAGCCATGGATTTAAGGAATAGTTACCATCAATTGGAGGTTGTTCCCTATAATCGGCCAAAGACAGCATTTTTGAAACCGTGGGAACTCTATCAGTTCAAGAGAATGCTCTCTGGACTGAAAAACAAACCTGAAAAGTTTCAGAGGTTATTAGAAAGTGTGTTGAGAGACTGAAACTGTGTCAGGGTCCAGTTTAGATAGATTACATCATCTTATTCTATAAGGACATTGAGCTCCATTGACGCCTGATGGAAGTGATTAAGAGATTGAGAGCTGCAGGTCTGATGTTGAGCACAGAGAAGTGCCAATTTGTATTAGAAGAGGTTGAATTCATAGGCCATGTAATTAGTAAGATGGAGTAAGGACACACCTGAGGCTAGTACAAGCTGTACAGGAATTCCCAGTACCCAAGACAATTAAGGAACTGTAATCTTTTTACGAGGATCTAAAATTACTAGAGAAAATTCATGGAACAGTTTACTGACATAGCATGACTACTCACATAGCTGCTAAGGAAATGTGTCAAATCATATGAACAAAGGATTGTTAGGCTGCACCCGAAGGATTAAAGAGATTTCTGACATCCAGAGTTTCAGAAGGAGTGTGTCCTTTCATGTGCCACACCTAATAATGCTTTGGGATGTTTCAAGCCAGGAGATTAACAGTGAAGAGCATCCTATAGCATACACAAGACAGATGCATGTGACATAGAATAACTATTCAACAACAGTGGAAGAGATGTTGAGTCTCACCTTTGGTGTCACATATTTTGTATGTTATCTTTACAGAAAAAATTTTTAGTTATTGACCAACCTTGCTGCTTAACTGATTATTGAGACCGAAGGACCCGTCTCGCAGGCTGACATAATGGGCCCTGAAATTTAGTGAATTTGAATATGACGTAGTTCATAAGCCAGTGAAGAAGCATGGGAATGCACACACATTAAGCAGGAAGGTAGCAGTGGTGAAAATTCTGAGTCATGGTCTTGTGGAGTGGCAGCCAGTGCAGAGTGCTGACAGTGACTTAAAAAAGAACGGGATGCAACAAGCAGATATAGTTCTTTTTGCAGACAATACTGGTATTGTAGTCAGTTTACACATACATACAGAAATACCAGAAATGGTAAACAATGTTCTTGAAAGTATCGTTGAACGGTTTTCTGTTAATGGTCCCACCTTGAGTTTTAAAAAGACACAACACATTCAGTTCTATATATCTAGGGGTACTACACCATTGATAAGTATAACACATGGTGAGCAAATAATAAATAGAGTGAAACTTGAAATTCTTAGGTGTCCATACAGATGAGAATTTAAACTGGAAAATGCTTGTTTTGGGACTTCTAAAACAACTTAGTTTAGCCACATTTGCACTTAGAATCATTGCAAATCTTGGTGAAGACAAAGCAGTAAGTGAGCGTATTTTGCATAGACATCTATTTACAGAATATACTGCAACTGCCCCCCCCTCCCCCCCCTTCGCCCCATGAACCATGGACCTTGCTTGTGTGCCTCAGCGATACAGATAGCCACACCGTAGGTGCAACCACAATGGAGGGGTGTCTGTTGAGAGGCCAGACAAACGTGTGGTTCCTGAAGAGGGGCAGCATCCTTTTCAGTAGTTGCAGGATGATTGACTGATGTGGCCTTGTAACACTAACCTAAATGGGCTTGCTGTGGTGGTACTGCGAACGGCGGAAAGCAAGGGGAAACTACAGTCGTAATTTTTCCCGAGGGCATGCAGCTTTACTGTATGGTTAAATGATGATGGCATCCTCTTGGGTAAAATATTCCGGAGGTAAAATAGTCCCCCATTTGGATCTCCGGGTGGGGACTACTCAGGAGGACGTTGCTATCAGGAGAAAGAAAACTGGTGTTCTACGGGTCGGAGCGTGGAATGTCAGATCCCTTAATCGGGCAGATAGGTTAGAAAATTGGTCAGGTGAATACAGGGTTATAAATACAAAATCAATGAATACAAAAGTAGGAATGCGGGTAAGCTACTACAAACAGCATAGTGAACACATTATTGTGGCCAAGATAGATACGAAGCCCATGCCTACCACAGTAGTACAAGTTTATATGCCAACTAGCTCCGTAGCTGATGAAGAGAGTTGCTTTAGAAGTTTCAAAATGTGTTTTTCCAATTTAAATTCTCATCAATATGGACACCTAAGAATTTTGAAGTTTCCACTCTCTGTATTATTTGATCAATATGTGTTACACTTATCACTGGTGCAGAACTGAATATGATGTGTCTTTATGAAATTCATGACGAGACCATTTGCAGAAAACCAGTCAACGATACTTTTGAGAACTCTCTTCACCATTTCTGTATGTATACCGGCAGTGATTACAATACAGATGGCATATGCAAAAAGAACTAATTCTGCTTGTAGCACATTAGATGGTAGATCATTTACATATATGAAAAACAGTAGTGGACCTAAGTTTGAGCCTTAGGGGACCCCATACATGATTTCTCCCCAGTCAGAATTATGTCCCTGTATTCTGTTGATTGAATTACTACCAAGTACAGCTTTCTGCATTCTTTTGGTTACATATGACATGATCCACTGCTTGGCTCTACCATCAATCCCATAAAACTTCAATTTATCTAGGAGTATACTGTGATTCATACAATCAAATGCCTTGGATAGGTCACAGAAAATGCCTACCAGCTCTATTTTGTTATTTAATGCTCATAATATCTGGTGTATGAACATGTAAATGGCATTCTCGGTAGAGCAACCCTTCTGAAACCCAAACTGTGATTTGCTTAGGATATTATTGTTGCCAAGGTGAGATACTATTATAGAACACATCACCTTCTTAAAAATTTTGGAAACTGATGTCAGCAGTGAAATAGGTCAGTAGTCACAGACGTCTCTCTTATCACCTTTCTTAAAGAGGGGTTTAACAATGGCATATTTTAGTCTCTCTGGAAAAATGCCTTGAGTTAGTGATGCATTACATATTTTGGACAATACCAGACTTATTATATGGGAACAAATCTTCAATACTCTACTGGAAACACCATCAGAACCAAAAAGCTTGTATTCTTGTGAGAATGTATGACTCACTTAATTTCAGATGTAGAAGTAGCCAGTACATTCACATGATGTAATTTTATGAGAGTTACTTCTTCAACATATTGCTGTGATCTTTCTCTAAAATTGTTGGTCCCTATGCTTTTTACTATGTGTAAGAAATTTTTATTAAACACATTGCTACTTGTGACTTGTCATTTATAACCCTTCCATTCAATTCAATGCTAATGTTATCCTCTTCTGTGGTTGGTTGTCCCATCGCTTACTGCCTTAACTCTGTTGTCAGACGTGCTCAAATTTCACAGAAGGCAGCAACAAAGTAAAATATGACACCAATCTACCTGTAATTTTGAGAATGGGGAGGTTTTTCTGTGACACAGCCAGACAGAAACTATGCAAATGACTGACAAAATCCAAGACTGAAACTATGTATCAGTGGCCATAAACACAGTAGTGAGTGAATGTTATGACTGCAATTAATGTGCTCTCAAATCAGTACCAATGAATAAAGCCAAAATCATCTTAAACAGTAACACAAACACATAGATATCCAATCAAAGGACTTGTTCAAAAAGTGAGGGAACAGTTTTATTCAAGAATTGGTGTATAGGAGCTTCAGTAATACGGTATGAACTGCTGATCCACTTGCAGGGCTGAGGCTTTGTTTCCTGTAGAGCGCCATGGCAATCCCCATGTGACATGTTTGACATTATACTAGGAGTTGTGGCAGTTTAAAGTGAAATTATATGCCATACAAATAATGTCACCACCACTCTTCTCGTTGGCCTCCATGCTGCTGGAATGGGGGGATATTATATCCTTATTCCCTTGAACTGGATGACATTTCTTCTTTTGGTGGATATAGGGGCAGTGGTTTGATGTGTAGAAGCCCCCTCCCCCATTGTCCACGGTTTGTGGTTAAAGCCTAGTAGGCTTATTGGGGCAGGCAGAGGTCACATATCCATGCCTCACTGGGGGAGGGGGAGAGATCAGATGCAAAGGAATGTTAGCATGTAACACATGTAAATCTGGCAGGTGGTAGTTAGTTTGCACCTGGGCCAAGTGGGAGGTACAACTGACAAAAATGGTAGTCTTGGATGGTTACTTGGGCTCTGATGAGGCACTGTCGAGTATATAATATTGTTGAGTGGTCACAGCAGGAGGTGACCTTGTCCGGCAGTTACTCTGATACTTGATGGCCCCCTACTTTCAACCCCAATGTATGACTGTATACGCAAGTGTAGACTATAGCCTGATTCACGAACTACAGTGGTCTGTGCAGGTTGAGACATGGACAGGCTTTGCATTGTCATCGGTTCCAAGTGACAGTAGCGATACGTCCATAAGCTTGCTTTTCGCTTTAAGAAAGTGTGTATTCTGCAAATTATGTTTTCCACTTCTATTAAATTTGTCACTTACCACTATAATCAGGAATGATAACTCACTACAATAGGAATAAAACTTCACTAAGTATAACTCACATTTAATCGCAGCAGAGCACTCACCTTCCAAATGCTCCTTGGCTTTGGAGAATGGGTGATGTAGGTGCGCAGTACAAGCCTAAATTAAACTGCCATTGTTATGACTGAAACTATAGTGTACCTGTACATTAGTATGAGAGAGGTTGTGAGAACTGTGGGCTTTCCAGGTGTAGTAGATAAAGATGGGTGGGGTAAATGTGTATCCTGGTTGGGCAATAGGTGTGTGCAGGAGCTGCTCCGTAAGAGGTGAGAAAGCATGTCAGGGCTTCCTCATCACAATTTCGTTAATTTGAGCCCTGAAATTTTAGGCCAGACCTTCCACTTTATAGTTTGATACAGGATAAAAGGAGCAGTGGTCAGACCCTCTGACAAACGAATGGAATTCACCCAATGTAAAATGTGAACCATTGTTCAACATGTTCGGCACTGCTGTTCTGATTGTAGCCCATAATGCTCTGCAACAAGGAAAACTAGCAGCTTGTGATCATTGACCATAGACACCTTATTCCTCCTGAACACAAATCAGTGCATTAAACCCTGCGCCTAGTTACAGTCACAAAAATGTTGAGTAATATCTTGCAATTTATCTACAAACAAAATAGGCAAAAGAAATTTTTAATTTTCCCCAAGAAAGGAAGTAATTTATTTTCGGCAAAATAGTTCCTGAGTATGTCAAGATATTATCAGGGAAAATTTTTCAATAGGTTTAAGAGAATAAAAAACATTCCAGTAGAATATTTTATTTATGTACTGTGTTACACAATGTGTTCTCTGCATGTAACACAATAACAAATAATTTGTTATTGGCATAATTTGTACACCTAGCTTATTGCGCAGAGGTGAGAGTAAAATATTCCTTTTCAACACAAAATATGCCATTAAAGCTTTTTAATGCCAAAAAATTATAACTAAAACTGGATGTATCTCATTTGCAATACAACATGTTGAATAAACTTTCTTCATAAACGAAATTCTGAAGTTACTTGTTATCAACAGAATAGTGATGTTACTTGAGAGAAAAGATGGGAAGGGAGACTACATTATGCTATATCCAAGTTCCTGCTTTCTTGTAAATAATGAATGGAAAAAAAGTATGATTACTTACAATGCCAAACCGTTTCATACATTCCACTGTAGCTTTCAGTCAACAGAATCAAATTGCACACTAACAATACTGACCTTGTACTTACATATTAGTTTTAACGTACAGTGCAAAAATAGTTCATCTCAATAATAATAAGATACAGAACTATTAAGCATTCCAATTTAACTATTCCAGTTCTGAGCAATGTCTTAAGGAATACTTTTCCAGCTGTATTAACACATTTCCTTTCAGTTCAAACCAACTCCACTTCCTTAAAAATTAATTTAAAACTATAAAATATTTCCATGTCTTTTCTTTTATTTACAAATAATGCATATGCATGCAATAATCTATATTTACAATTTCACTTTGCAACAGTCTCTTCAATATTCATATACACACATTAGACAAGTGAGATACAAGTTATAACAATGAAGTAAATATAGATCTTTGTAACAAAAAACATATACAACAGTTTCAATCAGGAATACATTACACATGTATTAGCACACAATATAAATACCTGTACAACAGCATTTCAGTATATCTTCTTTTAATAATAAAAAAGCTGTTCACTTTATAAACTACACAACTGGCTTTTTGAGGACTGTCAATGAAGTGTATAAAGTACTTCATGATTTAAGTGCAATCACATCTGCGTTGAGAAAAACCAGCTCTTTGCTATTCACATATTAATGCCTACACTAATTAAGAACTCTTCAGTTGCAATGCACTTTCAGTGTCCACAATGAGGTTAACAATTTGATTTCAAAGCTAACAGAATGAAATTAAACACGTCTTTTCACCTGTTAGGCTGTGTAATCAATACAATTTCTACATAGATTTCTTGTAAATGCGTTCACATATACCAGTGTTCAAGCAAACAAGTGTGGAAACACACACACACACACACACACACACACACACACACACACACACACACTATGTACAAAGTAAGTGGTTTGAATTGGCTTCACATTTTTGTACACAAGACACCATGCAGCAAAACTCTTTCATTTTGCTGTCTCCCTGTGGTAAGTTTGTGCTAGAAATAAGACTTCTGAGGAAAGGTGAAAGCCTTTTTCTGTATCAACATGAAGATTAGCATGGACTATTGCTTACCCATTTAGAAAGTTATTAGTTCCACTAATTTCCAAAGTATACATACACGGACATGGAAACTTGTCTTCACTTTCACTGCAGTTCAATTTACATATCAGCCTTCTGAAACAGATGAAAGACTGCTTCGTGTTGAACCAATATTTGAAAGATCTGGAAGATCATTTGGCAGAGAAATGACAGGTCCATACAGCTGGCACTGTTCTTCAAGCTGCTGTGCAAATTGTTCCTCCAGTCGCTGAAAGCAATCAACACACACTGTGAACATGGCTAATATTTTCAGCATAAATAGGATTGAAGGTATCTGTCCCATTTATAAAGCCTGTATAGTCTCAAATAAAGCATAACTTGTATCAATAAATATTCAGCGAATTGGAAACCCGTAAAAATGGTGTACTATTTAAATGATAGAATAACGTTGTCTCAAATGTTACTAAAATTACTTTTATATTTTCTTAACAACTTTCTCACTGGAAGTTTCTACAAGGTCCAACAAAACGCAAATTCATTAGTGATGACATTTTTTGTTGTGCAAGAGGACTAGCGGAACAGTCACATGCATCGTAAGGCCTTTTATTTTTTTTTCATCTCTGCATACATTTATGTTTTCATGATAAAATATATATCACTTGCTTCTATAAACTTTCAGAATGATAACGTTTTTTCAGGCTAAATACGTTGGTGGTTTTTTCCTCACAGGTTGAAGTAAAAATATTATTTTTCTTCAAAATGTTACTTTTTATTTTATTTATTTTTTGTAGCAGCTCACAAGAATTTTCTTTCAAAAAGAACTCCAGCATACCGTAGACTAAAAATAGAGATGTCCTATTTTTTTCCCGAATTTTCACTAACATTTGCAATTACTGCTAAAAGGCAATGCAATGACCTTGTGTTGCCATTATAGTATGTTCTTTGGGTATACTGATACTAAGATGTTGTCTGATGAATTTTTAGAGGAGACAGAACATAAAATGAAAGAATATTTTGAGCTGAAAGTTGATGGTTCATTAAAAAATGTACCAATCAACATTATTTTATATTTAGGGAGCAAGATTTTTATAACTGATGAAGGCTCTTTGGAACATAATGATTTACTAAACACTTTACCTCAATTACCAACAACAGGATTAATAGTTACTGGCATTACAGGAACAACTGGCAAGTCTATTTAAATGGAATTATAAGTACAATGTAACACTGAAGCTTATACTTTTCAATACCCAATAAATTCTGGCGTTGGCTTAAATGTCCTAGTCCTGTTAGGCATGGACAGGTAGTTGTGGTGACACTGCACGTCTCAATGATCTCTGTCGGGAAAACTTTGCATTATGTTGTGTTTTTCAGGAAAATTACTTGAATGGTAAAAAAAACAACCAAAATTAAAATTTTCTGTTCTAAAAAGATGAGTTACTTCGTATGTCACAAACAGATCTCCAAACTCAGTTATCACAGACACAGTTATTTATCAAAGGAACCAATGATTAACCCTGTTTCCAGTCACTGACCTCTGACTCTTCTCTTACATTTTTTGCCTCCTCTACACTGCAGTTTGGAGAGGTTTTTCCCTCCACTTGTCATGTGCAGAGCTTTCTTTTATTTGTATCTATTTCCAATCTTCAGGAATCTTACAATCCAGCATGCTTGAAATTTAATATGTATGTTTTTCACCCACACATCTGGCAGCCCTGTTCAGGCTATTCCTTACTTTGACAATTAATAAATAGTAACTCATCTTCCTACTTTATTTCATGTTTTATTAAGTAAACCTTAGTCATCACAGGTAGTGACATTTCATCCCCAAAGAACTGCAGTATTTTATTTAGTGGTAAGGATAATAGACCAAGAACACAAAACATCTCTCTAAAGAATTGGCAGTAAGACAGGTCTTACAAACAAATTCATTGATGGAACTTCGTCAGAAATTAGTGCACAAACCTGCATAAAATTCACTACAGACTTTAATATTAAACTAGCATCCATGCAGTTTTAAATTATAATGACTTCATTGTTTGTCAATATTCCACTTTCCACCTCTCCTGAAATCCTTGGAGTTACTCATTCACTCACACCTAGTTGAATGGGCCTGCCGCGGTGGTCTCGCGGTTCTACGGTCGCAGGTTTGAATCCTTCCTCGGGCATGGATGTGTGTAATGTCCTTAGGTTAGTTAGGTTTAAGTAGTTCTAAGTTCTAGGGGACTGATGACCACAGCTGTTTAGTCCCATAGTGCTCGGAACCATTTGAACCTAGTTGAATGGCTCCACTCACTCGTACCTTCGGATTTGATATTCTTAGTATCTGCCCTCTTGCTCAAACCCACTGCCACCCAACCTCCTTTTTCATAATTATAATCTCAAAATTTTTAAAGGTTTTTAAGTTCACAACATTGAGAAAAACACAGTGTATCATTATCCACTTTCACCCCAACATGTTTCAGTCCAGAAATGGTATTTTTTAATTAATGCATCTATCATATGCAATTAAATTTGAAAAAAAAAAAAAAAAAAAAAAAGAAAACCACTGATGTTGCTACAATGCAACTGTTTTTTGCTGAAGGTGGTGACCTGGAATTACTTTACTGCTAAGCAGGCCAGGAATTAAGTACTGTCTTACAAAAACCAAGATGATTTTTTAAGCAAAAACAAACAGAGAGAGAGAACCTTTACTAAAGGCTCTTCCCTGATAAATCACATTTCTAACACTTCATCATTGTAGGGCTTCTTTGTTTTAGTTCCATTTGACAAACTGATGTTCCAAGAAGATTCTAAAAGCACTAACGATCATTCTGAATTTGGTGACAAGCTTTAGTCCATAGCACATCCACGAGCTACACATTTCTTCATTACTTGTCAGAGACCGTTCACTATGAACTTTAAACCACTAATATAACATAAAACAATGACAAGTCCAAGTTGAGACATCAGCAATATTATAATAAGGGCAGACTGCTACTCACTGTAAAGATGACACAGCGAGTTGCAAACAGGCACAATGAAAAGATATTAAACATTTAGCTTTCGGCCAAAGCCTTCTTCAGAAACGAAAACATACACACGTTCATACAAACAAGTGGTGTGTGTGTGTGTGTGTGTGTGTGTGTGTGTGTGTGTGTGTGTGTGTGTGTAACAGTCTTTTCATTTTGCCTGTCTGCAACCCTCTGCCATCTTTATGGTGAGCAGCAATCTATCATTTTCATTATATTGTTCATATTATAGTACCACTAACAAAGGTCCTAAGGTAGTGTAATTAGTACCAACACATTATCAATAGTTTCATATACACACTGACAGAAAAAATGGCAACACCAAAAAATTAATGTAGAGTAATGAAATTTTGGGAATTATTTGTCTAGCTAACATATTTAAGTGATTAACATCACAAAACCAAGATTAAGGTAAGCACGGTATAAGCCATTGCAAATATGAAATGCTGATACATTAATAGCCTGTGTAACTTCCAGAATGTTGATGCAAGCACCCAAACATGCATGTTTTGTGTTGCACAGGTGCCAGATGCCATTTTGTGGGAGTGGAGTTCCATGCCTTTTGCACTTTGTCTATCAGGACACTTATGGTTAACGCTGCTTGTGGATGGCACTGGAGTTGTCATCTGCTGATGTTTCCATATCTGCTCAATTGGAGACCGCTCTGGTGACTCAGCAGGCCAAAACAACATGTCGACACACCATAGAGCATGTTGGGTTAAAACAATGGTATGTGGGCGAATGTTAACCTGACAGAAAACCCCCCTTGGAATGCTGTTCATGAATGGCAGCACAACAGGCTGCAATACCAGACTGGCGCACAGTTTTGCAGTCAGGGTACATGGGATAACAAGAGTATTCCTGCTGCTATACAAAATTGCACCCCAGACCATAACCACAGCTGTAGGTCCAGTGTGCCAAGTAGGTTGTAGGCTCTCAAATGCTTCTTCCTTGCCAACACATGCTCACCATTGGCAATGTGACATAATTAGCTTTCATCAGAACACACAACAGACCTCCACCCTGCTCTCCAATGAGCACTTGCCTGACACCACTGAAGTCGCAAACGGCAGTGATTTGGCGTCAGTGAAATGCGCTTTACAAGGAGTCTGTCTCAGAGCTGTCTTTGAAGTAACAGATTTGTAACAGCTTGTTATGTCATATTGGAGCCAACTGCTGCTTGAATTGCTGCTGCAGATGCATTATGATGTGATAGAGCCATACACCAATTTCAATGGTCTTCCATCTCGATAGTGCCATGTGACCGTCCAAAGTCTGGTCATTTAACAACCATACATTCTCGGGCCACCACTGCTAGCAATCATGTACAGTGGCTCAATTCCCACCAAGTTTTTTCTGCAATATCACAGAAGGAACATTCAGCTTCTCATCGCTCTATTACATGACCACATTCAAACTCAGAGCCGTGTTGATAATGGCATCTTTGTCACTTTAAAGGCGCTATTGACTAACACTAATTCACTACATTCAATCTCATAGGTAACTAATACTCATGACCATTTCAGAGTGTATTTAAAGCAAACCTGATTTACATCCTTATAGTGGCACTACTAGTGTCACTCTTGTGTGGCCAGCATGAAATCTGAACAGACATCATCTTTAGTTGTAAAAAACATGCCAACCAACTTTCATTTTGTTGCACAACTCCTTTTTGGTATTGTGATATTTTTCTCATCAGTATATCTCTATTTAATATTATTCTGCAAAACTCATACTTAAATAAACCATCAGAATCATTTCAGATGTTAAACAATAATTACTTAGCTAAAATTTGAACTTTGGTGTTATTCTCTGCATTTCCTACATTAGGACAGGGTGTATACATGGACAAGGAAATAAAATTCCCGGATTTCCTGGTTGAAAATACACTTTCTCCTGGGGGGAAAATACTGTTTTTCCATGATAAGTGACAGTATACTTTTCCTCGGCACTGTAAAACTTATCAATCCTTTGAATGTTTATAGTTTTATACACCGATGTAGAATTTTCGAGCACTTTAGAAAACTAAACTCAGGGGGGGAGGACACGTCTTTGAAAGGTCTTTAATGTGTCGAGATTGTGATGCGATTTGTAAGCCAGTCATAGCTCATGCTAGCTGATGATAGCATAGTACACATGATGCAGTCAGCCAATACCAAGATCATTCTTAAGAAGTGCAAACACACAAATAAAAAAAGTTAATGGTTTAAATTAATATACATAGTGTTGCTACAAGAAAAACAAAGCTTCCACATATAATGTTGATCCTTTTTACGTGTTACACTTTAATATGCATCACACAAATGTGCCAGTAAAATTTTTAATAACAACGTAAATGTCTGATCTTCTGGGCTCGAAATTCTTCTAGATGGTCGTCCTCAAAGAGTTGATTTTTAAATGAATCAAATGCTCTGTGATTTAATAAATTCATCGTACATTCTCGCACTCAGTTCATCTTGTGTAAAAGGAAATTTACTTTGAAAGTATCGGTTTTCAAACCATCATTAGCAATGTTTTCCCGTGACCTGTTAGAAATAGGTTCATTTCAGCAGTTGCCACAGAGCATCAGGTAACAGACATCAATGCACTTATGCGGATGACGCAGAAAGCCCGCGCATGCTCGTACGTGTAGAACATTAAAAGATCTTGCATTATGTCATAAAAGAAACAAGACATCAGAGGATACTTCAAGAACAAATTTCGTGAACCATACTAAAATGCATAATTCGGCTTGAAGTGCACATTTGTATAACCAGAAGTGGATGCACATTTTCTTGAGTACCAGTACGGTATTATCTCATGTTTTCTTCTTTATTATGGCATAATGCCACATGAGCTAGAATATGGAAAACGTACACTTGAAATGCACAGTTGAAACAAACCAACAGTGTGAAATTAAACACTTCGTTTCAAATAAATTGACTGCCTCAGAGCAAAAGATTAATAAAAGCCTAGTCTCTTTAGCAAACCAACAAAAATAACTTCATTGTTCTGCAAGGCGATTAATGCTCGACTGTCAGAAAGGTGGAATTAAATCCTGAAACTAATAACATATTTTAGCCTTCCGTAATTATGCGAACGTATTTTAATTCATTTGATAGCTCCCGACCACAGAAATCCGTTTTGTTTTCATTTAATGTGAGAGCAATAAATGAAGAGGAAACCTCAAAATCACTAAACGTAAACACAGGTCACGTGGAGACCACCCACCTCAACTCAGACTGCTCTGTGTATCAGCCCCGGAGCTACGATATTTCCGAACGGCGGCAATACTAGATAGTGGCACCCAGCCACACATCTGTAGCCAGAAGCGGGAGAAGGTAGTAGTCATACACGACTCAACTGCGGCATGCGCATGAGCCCGCCCGCAACTGCTCAAACGAATCTAATACAAACAGCTGTCACGTCACACTCATCTGAGGCAATTTGTTGTTAGAAAGCATTGTATTCTTCTTAAAGCCTTTGACACACTTTGCTTTTGGCAGACACTTGTATGAGCACTTTATTTTATTGTTGTATATGGCATATTTCCTTTTTTTTCCTGTCGTTCATCTATTGTTGCTGCAGCATTATTCCGCAGTTGTGGGATACAGTAATATCCTTTGTTAGAGTACTGGTTCTTACCAGTCAAAATCACAAAAATTTAACTGAAAACTAAAACAATGAAAAATTCCCGGAATTCAAAAACAATTCCCGGGTTTTTCCCGGCTTTCCCCGGATGACAAAAATTCCCGGATTTTTCCCGGCTTTCTCCCGGGTGACAAAAATTCCCAGGTTTTTCCCGGAACTCCCGGTTGTCCCAGGTCGTATACACCCTGTAGGCGAACTGTGGACTATAATTAATAGTATTGTACAAATGAGAAATTGTTATCTTTCACCCTTGAACATCAGACATTCTGATAAGGTCCTGACATGACTTTTGTTCATCACCGAGTTATTCTGAAAGGTCACAACTCGGATAGTAACATTCTGCCAACCATAATAGCCAGTTATGCTCTACTGACTACAGTGTCAGCCAGTCAAAACTTGTCACCTACTGTTATAAACTTCAACACTAATCATTTCCTGTGTTGGGAGTGGTCATACTAAGCACCACACATTACTACCCACATTGGGGGGGGGGGGGGGGGAGATGCTAGCAATACTAAGGAATTTGTCAGTCATTACATGAGTAACTTTTTTTCAGCCATCCACAGTGACAAGTTTCATCAAAACTGACCAATGCAGTGGCGGAGGACAAACAGTCTGATAATGTCTTGTGTAATGCTGGAAGGGTCAAATGTGGAGCTCTTTGATGCTTCACTAAAAGCAGTATGCAGAAGGAACCACTGAAGATGTGTGAATTGAAATTGGCCATACTTTGAAGGCTAACACCACAAGGCTACACATCAGTTCATGAAGACACATTTCAAGGTTGAAAAAAAGTTGTACACTGATAGTCTGTGACAAATAAATCCTTAGTAACAAGAGGAACATCATTTCTTTTCTTAACAGACCTCATATTGGCAAAGCTTTAATACCTGTTAGTTTCTTTCCAGTATTCTTCCACGTACCTGGTAAGAACAATTTTCTCCATTTAATCTCTTTTTCAGGAGAGTGGACAGCAGGTAGATAAGGGAAAATGAATAGGGATGTATAATGAGAATAAACGGAAGATGAGGTTAATTCAACCAACACCAACAGATTAAAGAAAATACACCCTTCAGCCTTTTATGTGAATGTTTACACACCATTAATTGATTAAAATGCTCAAAATAATGACAACAAAGGCTCAAAGAATACATATGGTTAGGCAGTGAATCTTCCTATGACCACATTAGTTGCAATACAACAATTTTACACAGGTGTTAAAGAATGACAAATATAATTATTCTGATTAGTTAATTACCAAGTGAATCAGTGTGATCAGCAAAATGTCTGAATCTTTTTCTCCATTGCAAAGAGATACTGAAAACCCCAAAATATGTGTTGGATAACACACAGAAATCAGAGTGAGCACAAGGTTTCCTAATCAATAGCCACCTCTTACCTTTTAATCATCAAGGTGTATTCTGATCAGTGTTACACAAATTTTAAAAAATGTTTTGTAAATGCCTACTAAAAAAATTCATAGTGATTCCATTATACCACTGGAGAGCTCAAAAAACTTAAGAAGTGAACAGTATTGGGTAATTGAATCATCAGAAATCTTTAACATTCGTTTCCCCAAAATAAACTTTGTTCATAGTTCAAATCAGAAACAAATAATTCAATGCAGACTAACACAAAACTATGACCAAATAAGCTAGATGATACTAACTTGCTCCAGAATATTTACAGTATCAAATAGATTAAAATCTTTGGCAGCAATGCAATAATGTTTGGCAAGTCTGAATGAGGTAAGTGATGAAATTTAAAAATGTACCAACAGAGCTTACACTTCAGCACCAGCTATGGTGCTAGACAGTTGTAAAAATCCAGAAGTAACATTGATAAAACTTCTTACATCTCTTTATTTTATCACTCAATAAAGCAAAATAAATGTGAGACAAATTATTGAAAGATAAATAGGTTAATAGGAAGAAAGTAACTGGCACAAAAAATGTCTTGGCTAAGGACTTAAAATGTTCTAAAAATATATTTTTCATCACAAATATGGCACCTACAATATTACACGTTCTATGGAAGCTAACTATGCCAACAGCAAAAATATTGCAGAAAGCATATTTCAACAGGTCTTCCTGTCTACAGTAGCAGACTAATTACATGCTCTTGGCTATGACATATATACAGAGGAAGTGAAAATTGATGAATAATTATTTGACATCACTATGTCAAATGAACACTCACAAACTATGAATCCGAAGAGAGAGAGAGGGGGGGGGGAAAAATATAAATTGCAGAATACAATGGGGTGAAAATTGAATTTTAAGCTCAATAAAGCACATAGAAGAACACAACACCCCCCCCCCCCCCAACACACACAAACAACATGCACATACAAGGCAGTTTAAAAAGCAAAGGATAGAAGACACAAACAAGAAGGGAATTACACCTACATATGAGAAGCGTTAACACACATTGCATGATAAAAAGTGTAATTTGGGTACAATTTGAGATATGTTACTGAACTATATTTTGTGAAGCTGTGGGGTGCTAGCACTTAAAGATCGTAGAGATGCTGATGACGATCTACTAAGCATTGGGAACAAACGTGGAAGCAAAAAAGGGGATGATGGTGCAGACACAGGATCTTTTTGGTCAAATGTTGGTAAGGAAATAGGTGATAAGAGGGTGGTTGTGTTGCTGGTTGCACCGTACTTCAGCTCATGCTCGGCCATCGCATTAGCAAATTCTTGCTCCAGTTTCTATAACATGCAAGTACAAACACAAAACTTCAGTTGGTAATCTCACCACTGAGAAGAAAGAAAGTTCATGCAAGTTTATGTCTGGACAGGATGTTGTAAACTATAGAACATATCTACATTTACTACTTACTAACACTCTACAATCATTTTTACGTAAGTTATTTTGTATTTAGACAGAGCAACTGATACATTAAAAAATTAGTACTAGTACAATAGTTGTCTAGCAAGAGATCCCTCTAGTACAGGTCAACAAGGCAGTCAATATATATAAGACAGAATACATAGCTTAATAATATTTATGAATTTTAGTTTATGTGAATAAGTAAAACTTAGAATAAATATACATGTAAACATGCTTTCAGCAACTGATCACCAGGGCATGCTTTGGTCAATTATTAACAATTTATACAAGAAACATTAAAGGAAGGCAATATCTATTTCCAGATTTAGGACTCAGCTGCCATTCGGATATATTATTTCAATACACTTGCTGATAAGACGTAAGAAGACTCTCTTTAATAAGGAAAACGATTCTTTGATATTTGTATTGATACTGTTTTTGGTACATTTTTCTCTCTTTTGTTGCTTGTTTACTGACTATATTTTATCTCATTACGAATCAACCTAGATTCTGAAGTCCAACTGGAGAAACATTGCGACAGATTGTCTAGCAGTTCACTGAACCATTTACAAGTTAACGTATTGAGTAATATGAAATTGTCACTATAGTTAAAAGTTTAAAATTTTATCTTCTCTTTCTAAGTTCTGTCTGTCTATAAAATATTGTCTTCTTAGGGTGGAAACATACACTATGTCAATAAGCTCCTGTAGATCTTACAAATACGGAAGATGAGTGAAAATGTGAATAAATGACTGAAGGAAAAATGTTAAGTTTCTCAAAATTAAAAAAGCTGAATCTACACTTATGTAACAATATTTTTGTTCAGAATATAACATTCTGTTAAGTGTACTGTTATATTGTACAAGCAAATAACACAGAATACAAAGAGCATCATTTAAATAATGATCATGTGTGAATAATGTGTTTTATTACAAAACTCATAAAATTAAACATTTATCTCCAACATTTTCGCCTCCTTTGTCAACAGACTGTTGTATGTGTGTCTTCCACAGTTCGAAGCAATGTTACGGTTCAGTATCTGCCAACCACAGTGACAAAGCTGCCGCTTTTCAGTGCATTAGATGGCATTTAGTTTCCAGGTTGTAGTGAAATACCTATGTTTCATTAACTACATGAGCATCTTGCAGCAACTGCAAGCTTTCAGTTATAATTTGATGATATCAGTGGATATTTTTTTCTTTAGTTGACAATGCGAGGTAGTGATCACTCAGGTTTTTTCATTGTCACCGATTAATGGGGTGCTTTGGGTGTTCAGCAACGTTCTTATTTCCATTTTATGGACAATATGTCAACACCCAATTCAGTAATCATCTTCAGGTGAGTTGTTCTGTTACGTGAACTCGCTGCTTGGACTCACACCAAGCGTTAGTGTATATGAGTATATGATCATATGAGACACATGAAACACTCTACAACTTCAACAAAAATGCAGTACTCTCAATACCAAAGAATGAAGGAATTAACAGACGCCTCAGCGTCACCAAACCATCAGTTACGTAAAGTACGGTTACAAATATTAACACCAATATAGTAACAATGCCTAATCTCAATTTTGGCACCCAGGGGTACCTATGATGTACTGCACTCAGAAATAGGAGGTTAGGGTTTTATACTGCACACAAATCATTAGTGGTTGGGACAAGCTCAGTTAAACAAAATGAAAAATGAAACCAGCAAATATTTTGGACATGCGTTAAATAGAATGTGTGTATCTAGTGCCACATATTAGTCACTCGTATGTGATATTCGGTGTAGGTTATTTTGCAAAATTTGGTGTCGTTTATTTTGTCAAATTTAATGGTTTTTTTGTCAAACTTTGTAGTATTCTGCCAAATTTCATACTTTTTTGGTAATTTTGTTGCTATTTTTGTTGACATACTGAAGTTTGTTATATGGGAAATTAGTTGACAGTTTAAGATTATACACAAACATTAGCCCTGAGAAGATTAGAAGTCAAAAGACATTTTTAACATTCAGTAACTATCAGCTACACACACTAGTAAACTGCTGTCCTCAGATTTATAAAATTTTTATATGGGAAAATTAAAAATTTTACAATCTTATAAAAACTGCCAATTTCATGTTATTTCACCAAAACTACTAATTTTCATAGTTGTTTTAATGAAATTTTATTTGTCCTATGTGTGACGAAGTACAGCTTTGATGCAATTTTGTTTCTTAGTGTGATTTTTTCTTCCCCACGTTAGAGTGTTTCTAAGAACACCTACAATTTTTGAAAGAAAAAAAAAAACTATGGATTGAAACCTGTTTATTATTGCAAGTTTAATAGAGGTACACATTTCAGTGTAAAACAGCATAGTTCTCAAATGGGTAAAATAACACTTTCCTTTCAGAAAATATTGTGTTGGGAAGAAGTTAGCACCCAATCTAAAAGCATTGCAGCATGATTCTAAGTATTGAAATACACTCTGAAGATAACATTTAGTACTGTAAAGGAGAAATTAGTGTGTGCATTAGCTGATGAATCGGATTGTACATAATGTAGTAAAATAGGAGAGCTGGCATTTTGTTTGCATCACGTCAAACAATGGCCAAATATAATTAGGTTTCCAACACGTACAGCAGTTGAGTTTTAGAACAAGCGGGTAATTGCTCATCAGTTTATGCTATTAATAGGCAACAAGTCGTGGGCTGTGCTTAAATGTAACTTCTAGGTTATGAATGTATTTTACTAACAATACTCCATCTCCAATCACAACATTTACATTTTCTAATTACTATGCAATCCATTTCAGAGCTGTAACTTCATTTATAAGGACTGTATAGACATTATGGTTGTTGCATCTGCTTCAGTTTTGCACCTAACAGTAACAAAATAGCTGTGTGATTGCTAGGAGATGGCCTGGTGTGTCAAAACATTTTCATCTTTTATGTTGATGCTTTACTGTGACTGAAATTTAAGATGTGCAAGGCAACAGAAAAGAACCTTACATATTGTTCACTACTGTAGCTCCCAATTAAAATTTGTTAAGAGTAGTGAAAATGATACCACCCACAAAACTAAATTACAAATACTCCTACTCCCCCTCTCCCTTTATAAACACGTGTCTTCTGTGAAATGTATTCACTGTATACTTGTCATAAACATGACTCGGTGGCTCAGTAGTAAAGTGCAAGACTAGGGATCCGAAGGTCTTGGGGTCGATCCCTGGTTGGTCACTTTCTCTGTCACTTACCATTTCCTTCACCTCTGATGGTGCTAGTTAATAAGAAAATGACAGTTGTACCTCGATTCAGAGATCAAGTCCATGTTAAACTATACATCCCCTATAACTACCTAGCCAAGTCAATTTAGAAGTCACTGCCAATAGGACCATGCTTAGTAGAGCACTGAAGTGTTCAAACCAGCTATCTAGTTGATGACAGCTTTACTTGTCAGAAGTATGAAACAAGGTTTTTTATTTTGTTCCAAGTTATTTATACTTATTTCTGAGCAATTTTTGATAATTATGTCACTTCAGTGGTTTGTGCTGCCTGTGGAACTAATCTACCAGAAACAAGAAAATTAATGGCAACTGCTTTCTAACTTCACAGGTTTTGTGCTGGATCAGCCAACCACAGTGCTAACACAATGGTAAATTAAAATACAAATTGGAAAATGTAGCCTGACAACCAATCAGCAGGAGGAGAACAAGTAAACAACAAGCAGAATTATGGATACCATGATCATGAATGTTATACACATATTCCTGTCTGAAATAGAAAGACTTGAGCATGTACACTTGGTGGCTTGTGCACAGGAACTTAACATATGCATCACTCTGCATTGTTATGAGAACTGTATTGCCTCTGTGTGTAATGTGTGTATGCCTGTTGTGTGCATCAGGTGGAAAGCATCAAAAGGAATTCAGTGGCACCTCGTCCTCCTCTACTTTTCCATTATCACAACAATGGAGTCCCTTCTTGCAAGCCAGAAGAGCATATTAAAATAAATCATACCTGTGCAATGATCAGTATCTGCAAAAACCAGCAGAAATAGCTATCTATAAACAAAGATAAGAATAATATACAAGAGATGCCACAGGACAAAATTTTAATTACCCTCTTTCGTGGTTGCAGTTGACCTTTCCATTCTTTCAGTTCACGACTATGACCTTCTTCCTGTTCTTTCAATTTCATTGTCTCATGCTCCATCAACATTTTACCTGTTCACAGAAAAATATTAACATCTAGATTAATATGACACAAAGACAGTCATTCATTTATTTGAATATTGGTTTCACCCACTGATTTCATAAATAACTGACTGAAATAGTAATTAACAACAATATGTGGTACTAACGTTCGAAATAGATGGTGGCTTACACTAAGTTTACATAATTATGTTCTTACAAATAACACATACATACGCACAAAATAAAGTGTGTGTGTGTGTGTGTGTGTGTGTGTGTGTGTGTGTGTGTGTGTGTGTGTACAAAGCAGAAGAACTGACTGATTTCTGACATAGACTTCACCATGGCCATATACAATGAATAATTTCAGCATTTGCTTGGTTGAGAAAGTACTGCTTTTTTAAGTAACCTTCATAATTGGTGTAATCTTCTTAAAGGTGGAGATCCCAGTTGGGTATAGTGGTTCAATTACGTCACAAGGCAATTAACTTAGCAATCAGTACAATGTGACTGGTCACTTTTTGCACTGGTGTCATTATTACCAAACATGAAGTACAAATGAATAATTGCAATTATGTATTAAGTGTATTTTATGTTGAGTTAACAAGTGCACTAGAACACTACACCCAAAACAGTTTAATGAGCAAAATTCATAACCACAGGCCATTGGCTATAATTTCAGGAGTTCAATTTTGTGTTGTGAACACACACATTCAAGCTATTACTCTCCTTGTTTTTGCCATATATGCAAATGACTATCTCTTGAGTTCAGGCAGTGCCTGCTGTAGGCACTGAAGCTGTGGTGTGTCATTCTACCCTTCTGTTCAGCCTCCAGAAGAACCACAGGAGATATAGTCAAATTGCCATATTGTGAATGTGAGTCCAGCAATGAATCACATGCTTTCCTGTAGCCCTGTGACAAGTATTCTAATCACTATAGCCCATGTGGACTCTCCAGGCATACACACTGCTCACATCTGTGCAGAGGAGGCCTTGCAGTCTACCATTAATATCCTCATAACAACTTGAATTGGCATGTGGCTGTGTCAAGATATCTTGGTCTATAGCTATGAGAATATCCTCTATCACTGCCAGTGCTACTATCCAAGTAGTGCAATAATTCTCTGGAGGAATGATCCAGTCTCTCAAAGGCCCAAAATATGACTTCTCCTCTCCTACCCCAAAGTGTCCAGTCGGCTGAAAGAAGTTAATGTACACTGTCTGAACAAGATGCCTGTTCGCATCTTTACTGTCGCAAGGGCAGATCTCTTTGCAGTACGTGTTGACATTTAAAACTCATTTATAGATAGCATACTTCATTTCACTATCACCATACCATTGTGACAGCAGTGTCCTAACACTTTTGACACCATGCTTGTCCTGGTGTTCCCAACAGCACCTATCTCCCATTTAGGCGAATGTCTACTGGACACCTGAATGCAGTCTAAACATCCATCCTTTGTTCAGGCAATGTTACACAACACCAGTCAGCATCTGCAGGTACTTGGTTGTGTACAAGGAGAGTTTGATTATTCTCTAAGAAAGCTGAGTGAAATTTGTCAATGTTAGTTGCTGTCACAACTGCTGCCAATACTCCAATAAAAACCGGGTGTAGCTTTCAGTTTTCAGATGCCAATGAGAGTTCAATTATCTACATCTATACTTCGTAAGCCATCTTATAGTGTGTGATGGAGGGTCCTTTGTGAACCAGTGTCCTTCCACACTTCTCCTGTTCAAGTTGCTGGTAAGCTTCCGTGAGGAGTTGAATCTCTCTAATTTTATGTTGATCATCTTTCTGTGACATGTGTGTAAGAGGAAGCAACAGATTGGTTGACTCTTCTGGGAACGTACACTCTTAGAACTTTTAACAGTAGACCTTACGACAACCCTTTACACCTCTCTTGCAGTGTCTTCCACTGGGGTTGGCTGCGTATCTCTTTGTTATTTTTGTGCTTACTACATGAACCTATAATGAAACATGCTGCTCTCCATTGGATCTTTTTCCATTTCCTCTATAACCCCTATCTGATAAGTATCCCCTACTGTTTTGAGCAATATTCAAACAGTGATCAAACAAGTATTGTAACCCACATCCTTTGCTAATGTACATTTCCTGAGGATTCTTCCTGTGAATCTCAGTATGGCATCTGTCTTACGATTAATTTTATGCGGTCATTCCACTTCAAATAATTCTGTAAGTGTAATACTATATATTTTATGGAAGTAACTCCTTCCAGTGATTGTTCTGCAATTGTGGAATGATGTAATAAAGGATCTTTCTGTCTATGTTACATCTGTTGTGTTGAGGGTCAGGTGCCATTCCCTGCACCAAGTGTCTATTCTCTGCAGGTCTTTCTGCATTTTGCTACAATTTTCTGGTAATGCTGCTACTTCTCTGTATACAACAGCATCATCCACAAAAAGTCTCATAAAACTTCCAGCATTATCTACTACATCAATTATATACTTGTATACTGTGAAAAGTAATGTCGTGTAAAACTTCCCTGGGACACACCTGAAGCCACCTTACACCTGAAGATCTCTCTCCGTTCATAATGATATACTATGTTCTATTTGCTATAAACTCTTCAATCAAATTCACAGATGGTCTGATGTTCCGTATATTTGTACTTTGTTCATTAGGGATCAGTGGGTAACTATCACAGGACTTCCGAAAATCAAGAAACACAGCATCTACCTAGGCACCTGTATCTACTACTTTTTGGGTCTCGTGGATGAACAGAGCAAGCTGGGTTTCACACAGTCATTGTTTTTGGAACCCAGTTGGTTTACGCAGAGGAGTTTTTTTGTCTCCAAAAATGTCCTAATATGCAAGCATAAAACAATTCCAAAATTCTGGAATAAGCTGATGTCAGAAATATAGGCCTGTAGTTTTGTGCTTCTGTCTGATGACCCTTCTTGAAAACAGAAATGACTGTGCTGTTTTCCAATCATTAGGAAAGTGTCGCTCCTCTCGAGACCAATGACACACTGCTGCTAGATGAGAGGTAAGTCCTTTCACATGTTCTATGTAGAATCATCCTGTCAGGCACAGTCGGCTTTCTTCTGTTGAATGATTTCAGTTGTTTTTCTATCCTTTGGTAATTTATTTTGATATCTGTCATTCTGTCCTCTTCTGAAGATTTAAAGGAGGAACTACAGTGCACACTTCCTCTGTGTAACAGTTTTGGGGTGCTTACTATTTTGGCCTTCACTGTTTTTTCTTGGTTTCAGTGCCATTATCATCATTGGGTGTCTGGACAGATGGTTTTGAAACTTCTTAGGATTTTCTGTCAAGTTAGTATTTTATTCATTTCTTTGATGTCTGCATGATCTGACTCACCAAAAGTAAAATGATTCATAAGCTGGTAACACTACTGCAACAAAGAAAATTTGAAAATGAACTCTGTATGGCATAAATAGTTTGTGGTTAAGTTACACGAAAGTTACTGATTTTACAACATTATTTTGCATATGTGCCGCCTCATATTGCTAAAAATCAGTTATTATTAAGCAACACTGTCTTTTTTGCAGAGTCCTTGCGAAGAAATTGCTGGTTCATGATAGATTTTGAGCCATATTATCCAATGACCTATGCATTTCCAGTGCTTCCAGGATTACCATACCAAAACTAATTACATTTGAATTATATAAGATACTCTCAGTCACATGTACAGTGAGACCCCACGTTTTATGTTTTCATGTGGTCCAGACTTAAAAAACGCAAAACTGAGGAAACAGAATCGGGGAAAATGTTAGAACTACCCAAAATACTAGCAAAAATAGATGTAATTGCATACAGGATTAAAAATCGCAATCCTCTACAATACTTTGCATAATATCTCTCTACGTGTATGATATTAAACGTACAATACAATGTTTATACAGTAACTCGTGATAACGAATTTCATCAGTTCTTAAAAAATCACAATGTGTAACAGCAAGTAAAAACTCATGAAAAAATTGAAACTGGTCTCTGAGTACAAGGTAATCGAGCTATTTTGCTACATGCTATAACCACAAATTGTATGTTCAAAACAAGCATTTTTGAGAGATGATCCTTTGTGCTCACCCAGAAAATAGCAAAAATTGATGAACAAGTTGAATTAAACAAAAACATCACAGTGGCTTAAGTGGCCAAACCATAAGCATATCTGCTTAAAGACAAACTTTATCACCATTGCTGTTATTGTTTAATGCTTTTCTTACCAGCCGCACTTCATATGCTCACCACCATGACAGAAACAGAGACATGAAAAAAATGAGTTTATTTCCCCAGTTGGTGTTACAAGCTTATTAGAAGTTACCTCACTGAATTTCTGTACACTGTGTAAAATATAAATTTGAAAGATAGCTCAGCTGCTACTTTCACTTCATGGCCTCTATCACTGCTGCCAATCTTTATGACCTACAGTGTGTAGTGTGTGAGTGGTGCAAAGTATGTAACGGGAGTAGTGTGTGTACTTGTTGCAACTGTATTGTGTCAGATTTGAACACAAAGGTTCTTAAAATGTGCTATCACAAAATCCTTGTTCTATTTCCATGTGACATCTCTGTCATAGCATATCATCTGCATGCAAAGTATATTTTCGGCACTTCACAAAATGCTTTCACCCCCACTTGCACTCCCATCGTTGAAGGGCCACTCCCTGTCTCCACACATCCAGTGTGTGGTGTGGTGTGGTGGCTGCCCGGCTATTGGTTGACTTATTATGACCAAGTATATTCTTTGAGAGTTGTGTTTGACAACTGATATCGGAAATACAAGCACAAAGATGAGACTGTATTACAAGTGGCAGAAGAAAAGCTAGTGGCTGGGGCCCCTTTGTCAAGATTTTGCTCATTCCGGAACACTTCACGTCAACTGTCTTGTTTTCCCATTACTGCTACGATGTACCAGTAGCTGTATCATAATTGTGCGGTGGAGCTAAACGCTGCAAGCTTTGTTGGCAACACTGATCGTGGATTATGTCAGCATTTCCTCTCTCAGGTCTCCCCTATCCACAACAGCCTAAATTATTCCCCCACCACTCGTGATCTGTCTTTTTTGCCACTTATAACTCATTCAGTCACATCAAATTTCAAATAGGAAGGAAACAGGACGATGTCCAAGTACGAACTTCCAATCATGGCAAACCTTACTAGGAAGAAATGTAAAACCGGGGAATTTTTAGCATTGATCTTATGGATTTTTCACAGGGGTTATGAATTTATGGAGTAGAATGCAAGAAACGTAAAATTGGAGAATGTAAAACTTTTTTTCACAATTTTCATGTGTTTCTTATTCTAATTATATTGTCAATATGAATTGGGTATTATAAAATAAACTTATATTCCTATAATGTAAAGTGGAATCTCATTAGTGCCTCTCTCATTACTGCATTTTCCTGCAAAGTGCATCCAGTTTTGGAAGTCTCGGTCCTAATTGTGTAAAGCATATGTTACAATGACTCATTTATTTATACATTCTTGCCCACTGTTTAGCATGTTTAAATTTGGAGGATAGGTGATGTTTGGCTCATGACTTTTGCCACCAAGAGTTCTGGTAGTAGGACGTTTACGTCCATGGAGTGAGGAAATATGCAAGTAAACAGTGCTGTTCAGTGCCAAAACTTTTCGCCTTCTACCATCAAGTACAGATTCGAAGCAGGGAAGAAATTGAGCCAAACAATAAATCGAATATTTATCAGAGTGTAACTCAGTCTCTGATGTTCTGTGTGTTTATCATTTAACTGACTCTCTGTCCATGTTTATTTATTTATTTTGATGTCAAATGGGTTTACTGATACATCTTGGAGAAAAAGACAGTGAGACAGTTAACACATGAAGAAAAGTGGCCAAAAATTCACACATGAAGCCTGTTTAATATTACATGAGAATTGAACATTCCTCCATCAGCATTAAATGCAACAGTGAGCTAATGAAAAAATAATTAAAGCAGCATGTTTGGAAGGAGGAAATGGCAAAAGAAACAGAGCGTGCAACAGTTAGTTTCCACAACTGGAAAACATACTACCGAAGCATATAAAACCAGCTCATGCTTTGAAGATTTCAATTGATGGTACTGTGATTTGTGCTACAGCAACGTATTTAGCACGAAAAATGGGACTCTCGGATTTCAAAAGCAGCCAATGGTTGGAGCAAAAGGTTCAAGAAACATCATCATTTACTGTATAAATATGCTCAAAGTGAGGCCGGAAATATATACATTGACACCATTCAGTCACAGAAAAATACTCTTTCATCAATCATAAAAGATGCAGGCCCAATGATTTTTATTTTTTAATGGACATGAAAGCAGCTTATTTTTTCCACCTTAGGGCTGAAAAACTCTGAGTTTAGAGGAGAAATCCCACAGCAGAAAATTTAACAAAGAGAGGTTAACTGCCTTATTATGTTGTAATGAAAGTGAAACAGAAAAGGTAGTGCCACTAACAACTGGAAAGGCGAAATATTCACAAAATGTGCAGACATATCCTTGTAAAAATATGCCTAATATGAAGACATGGGTAACAACAACTATGTTCAAACAATTCATGTGCATCTGGGATTCAAGGCTAGTTTGTTAGAAACAGGAAAATCATCCTGTTTACCAATCAGTAAGCAGCACCCCACCCCCTCCCTCCCCCACCAAGATAAGTCATATCTATGTAATATAAATGTAATTTTTGTCCCTTGCAAACTGTACAATCCACCTTCAGCAACTTGACCAAGGCATTATAAAAATGGTTTCCTTCAAGTTAATTCAAAGAAGGTTGGCTTTCATTAAATACTTACAGAGAGCACCATTAAATACTTACAGAGAGCATCACACCAGAAAACAAAGGAACTGCAAGTAGGCATTGGCAGCAAATAATGGTGCAAGAAGAAAACACCTTAGTTTCAAAACATATACTGAATGTGACAAAGGCTGTCTGTCAGCCCACAACTATTGCTGAAGCCTTCTGGGAACAGATGGCAGAGAAACAAGAAGAAAATGAAGACGAGGATGACCCAGAACCTTTGCCAGTTCCTACAATATCAAAAGCTATTGAAGCACTGGGCACAGTTAAGCATTATGTTTTGAGTTTTGAAGTCGATGAAGAAATGATAAACATACGAACGAAAATGGACAATATAATATTACAATTAAGCCAAATGAAACAGCCAACTATTTCTATGCTTCTTCAATCTCTGGAGACATGACTACCTACTATATCTTATTGTATTATAGTGTAGTTCAGCTAAGACGTATGATAAACCAGTTAGCTTGCTGAAATGACAACCCCAACCCTATTCAATTACCTATTCACTAACAGAGAAGCGCTGAATGAGTAGAGTTTCATGAATGAATATAAAAACCTATCCGGTTTGTATTTTGGATGCTAGAGGCTGCATTCCTTCTGGCTGATGGAAGAAATGTACTTGCCTGGCATATTGGACTAGCCAGTATCACTGTATTCAAGAAGTATTTGCTTCTTGCATACTAACACACAATTCTGAGAGTTTCTGGGTGTGATATTCCAAATGCTTTCTTGAAATGCGCACTTCAAATTATAATTTATAGCGACAGCATGTGAGAAAGTATGGTGTACAGAGATAACATATTACCCCAAACTGCCAAATATGGTACCCTTAATTCTGCATTTCCAATGATGAAAAAAATCAAATTGTTACCAAAGTATATATACTTTAGTAATACATTTTCCTGCTTTCAATCTTTGTCCCTTCAAAAATGTGCTAACAAGATGCCACTATACTTACTTTTCTCTTTTAAATAGTGCTAGAATCTTTTCCTGCCACATGCACGTGTTTTCCAATGTTATTTGAAACTAACTCAAATTATGCTTGTTCACAACCATATACCAGGTGTGAAGAGGCAAGCGTTGAATGTGCTGGACATTTATTAGCCTGTTTACTCCTTTCAGCCAAACAAATCCTGCAGGCTGATCAAAATTAGTCTTGTCCTTCAAAGTATTGCACTGTAAGCACACTTCACAATATAGAATCTCATTAATATAAAAGCTTTTCTGCTTTAAATGCCTTTTCTGCCCAATTCTGTTCTTTTTCCAAACTGTTACTAAAATATAGTTTCTGAACATATTAGTCATCCAAACAATGGTCCATACTTCATATTAACTGTTATAATACTTTTCAGGTCTGTATATCCAATGCACATTTTTACATTTTACAAAGAACATAACGAAAAACATAGGTGACGTTACTTGGAATTATGTTATTGTTTTGTTATGTGAAAATACTACTAAAGTTTCATTTTGTTCTTGTTACTTCATAAAATAAATAGTTTTCTAGAGGCATCAACTATTATTTTTACATCAAAAAATCATGCAAAACAGATACTAACGTTTTTCATTTTGCAGTTGTTCCAGCTCACGAATTGTTGCTTCAGATGTAGCACGTAGCTCTTCCAACTGTCGCTGATGTTTAATCTCAGCTCTCTGCTGTTCAGCACGATATCTTTTTTTTTCATCTTCTTGGAACTGCAGAAAGATTAGTATAATTGTACGAGAAATAGTTTGTATCGAAGTTAACTTAAAATAGGGGGGGGGAATATCAATTGCAACTGGAGCTTTCATACTCATCATTAGTAGATTATGCTTGTGGATTAACTCTCTATTCTTATTGTGGAGGCACTGATTAAATCAAACATTTACTTATGTTTTATATGAATGCTGGAATTTAATAGGGTGATATATAAATATAAACTTGATCCTGCCCACACATAGATTTTTGCCAAACACTGTTCTGGCCGGTCAAAACAATAGTTTTTACCCCACACAATTTGGAACTGTGAACAGGGGCAGATTAGATTACAGTTTGCATATTCACATTCACATTTAACATATTGAAAACAATTTTTGAAACATAACATAGAGGGTTATTCTAAATGATGGACCCATTTTCAGAAATTCCTATGTATTCAAGCACAAATCCAAAATGAACAGGCTCAATACCAATGAGAAAAAGAAGTTTCAAAGTTTTTGGCAGGTGGTGGTGGGCAGGCGGTGATGGTTTCAGAAGCAGCTGGTGGAGTTCGTGCGGCAATAGGACTGTCATTCCATTTCACAGTCAGCTGTGAGTGAGATGGCGACTGTGGAACATAAGGTTTTCTGCATTCTTGAGTTTGCAAAAAGTGAGTTGCAAATTGCAGTGCAGCGGGCATTTCGTACCAAATTCAGTACTCAAATGCCAACTCGCAAAAGCATTAGCTGTTGGTTTAAGCAATTTAAACAGACTGCGGAGTGTGTCCAAAGGAAAAAGCACAGGCCAACTGTGTGCGTCAGAGCATGATGTCTGACGGATTCAAGAAAGTTTTGTGGGCAGTCCCAGTCAATCTACCAACAGAGCCACTCGAGAACTTTGAACACCCCAACCAACTATATGAAAAGTTCTGAGACGGCGTTTGCTGTACAAGGCCTACCGATTACAACTTGTGCAGGCTCTCACTCCCAATGACAAAGAGAAACGTTAAAATTATAAAGAATGTAGCAACCAGTCGCAAAAACATAATTTATTTATCTTGTTGCAAATCGGTTTCGACTGATATGTCATCATGTACTGTCCTTGGCACATTTCTATCTTGATAGAAATCTGCCTAGGACAGTACTCCTACTTATGCCTTGTATTGGTTATAAAAATGCACTAATGACGACATATCAGTCGAAATCGATTTGCAACTAGATAAATGAATTATGTTTCCGCGACTGGTTGCTACATTCTTTATAATTTTATATTCAATGGTCGCTGCACAGAAAGGGATGCATTTTTATAGCGTGCAATTTTCAGTGGTGAAGTGACATTCCACCTTAGTGGAAAAGTCTACAGACACAATGTTTGCATATGGGGTTTGGAAAATCCACATTCACCATTGCAACATGAAAGAGCCTCCCCAAAGATCAATCTGTGCTGTATACTGTACAAAGGTTTATAGACCAGTTTTCTTCGCGGAAAGAACTGTAACGGGAATCATGTACCCGGACATGATGGAACAATGGCTGATCCCTCAAGTTATGAAAGATTCCCAGGAGTTCATTTTCCAACAGGATGGAGCTCCGCCTCACTGGCACCTTGATGTAAGAAGCTTTTTCAATACTCCCTTCCTGAGCACTCAGTCGCAGGGGACTTGAGGACCTGGCTCTGCACTTTTGGCCACCTTGATCTCCTGATCTCACACCCTGCGACTATTTCTTATGGGGTTATGTGAAGGAAGCTGTTTAGTCCCACCTCTACCAATCTCTCTGAATGATATGCGCTACCAGATCACTGCTGCCATGCACTCAGTAACAGCAGATATGCTTTTGCATGAGCAGGACAAGTTTAGCTACCGCATCAATGTTTGCTGTGCAGCCAATGGTGGCCACATTTAACATTTATCACATTTCTTATTATTAAGTTAACTAATTAACTAGTTAATTACATATTATTTAATTTATTAAATTCATATCACACAGTATGAAAAAAAAAAACTTTGAAACTTCCTCTTTTCACTGGTACAAAGCTTGTTCATTTTGGATTTGTACTTGAATAAATATGAAGTTTTGAAAATGGGCCCATTTTTGAATAACCTTGTATAATGAACAAAATGATTATTGTATTACTTTTAAATCACTTTGGTGGAAATAATTGTATCTTATTTTCCATATTATTTTCCTATAGGCAAAAAGATCCCCTGTGTTGACACTTAAGAGGAAACAAGACCACTGGTCTATTAATGTGAAGCAAACACTTTTAAACAGTATACATGAACAACGGAATTAGTCTGCATACTGCTGGATATTGGACAAACCTTAAATATAATACCCAAGCTTCAGAAACACATGATGACAGCTGACATACATCTCACATTAAAAAATCACTTACAGCCTCAAGCTTTATGGGAAACAGATCATTCCAATAACTGTAACCCAAAACATATGGAGATAATGGGTTAAACGTTTTCTTGAGAATGGCTAAACAATCAAAATGTCTTAGAACACAAAATAAAAATAAAATGGAAATTAATAATGATGCATGAACCTCATTTCTTTCAAGAAGATAAATCTGTTCAAACTTTCATTATTCTTATAATGCACAATTAACTCTTTCTGTGGAGTCTGTTTCTGTAGTGGGGCTGTCAAATTATCTTTGAGTGCTGGAGGAACAGCAATCAATTACTCACTGTTCTCGGTACTCACCTTTCTATTTCCCATGGAATTCCTAAATTAATTTCTCTCCCATATAGTCCACCTTAATGTAACTGGTTTGGGAGAAACCTTACTGTAATTATAGTTACTGATTTTTTTACATGAAAATAAATTACATTTCTCTACATACTTGCATAGCTTCATTACCTTCAGTGTTAAATATGAATACTTT
The DNA here is from genome assembly GCF_023897955.1 of Schistocerca gregaria. NCBI lineage: Eukaryota > Metazoa > Arthropoda > Insecta > Orthoptera > Acrididae > Schistocerca > Schistocerca gregaria. The sequence goes on from NC_064920.1 coordinate 555,449,307, forward strand.
ATCTAATACTGAGCAACTGATAGTTTAACCAACATTAAAAATGCAACATGGGAAAATAATCAACCAAACAAACATATTTAGAAACATAACACAAGTCAAATTCTTAAATAAAGCATACCAATGTCACAATATCTGTATAAAACACGTAACCCTCACAACCAGATTTAACAACATTGATTTATATAAACTTTTGAAGTATAACACTGAATGCTCACACTTACCTTCTTAAGCTTCTCTCTCTCATCTTCAGGGCTGGGCTGAATAGTCATACTAATGCGCATTGACTCACGGAACATCATTTCCCTGGCTTTCATCTCTGCTCGAATGCGTTTTGGTAATGCACGTTTCTCAATGGCTTGACGTTTTAACAGTTCCTCTTCTTTCCTCTGATTCATACGCTTTATTTGTTCCAATTCTTTTTCATGTCGAATCAGCATCTACAGAAAAAAATTGGCACACTGTAAATTGTAACCACACAAAAGACCAAATCCAAAAACAGAATGCTAGTATTTACATAAACATTGGATATTGGATATTCCACAAGATACAAAGCCTTACAAACATATTTCAAGAATCTTTCAGAAATGAAAAATGATAAACACTAAGTGACAGGTAATTGCTTGCTGCTGGGTTTGATCTGTTGACCCACAACTCATCAGCCAACAAAGCTAATCACTATGCCGATATCTTGTTTTTTAAAAAACTGCAATTAGTTTTGATCTTATCATAACTATTAGGTGGTAAATGACATCACCATCTGCAAACAATCTGAAACTTGGTTCCACCCATGTGAACCCAGTTTTTGTTTGAGATTTTTGATTATAAATGGAGATGATTTGCCTGAGATCATGTTATCTGCTCTCTCACAAACTACACAACAGAGTTTATCAAGTAGCCGGTGCAACATGTCAAACATCTATTTCACATTTCATTACTTTACTGCACCATACTTGCATGTCACTGCAGATATCAGAAATCATCCGAAACAAAACAATCACTAATATAAATGTCTCCAGTTGTTAATAACCAGCGGGTAGCCTTTCCTTAGGTTATGCAACATTCAGTCGTGCATTATCCTGCTGAATGTAGGGTTTCGCAGGGATTGAATGAAGGGTAGAGATGGGTTGTAACACATCTGAAATGTAACGTCCACTGTTAAAAGTGCCATCAATGCAAACAAGAGGTGACCGAGACGTGTAACCAATGGCACCCCATGCCATCACGCCGGGTGATACGCCAGTATGGCGATAACCAATACACGCTTCCAATGTGCGTTCACCGCTATGCCTCGCCAAACATGCATGCGACCATCATGATGCTGTAAACAGAACCTGGATTGAAAAAAAAAAAAAAGAAGAAGAAGAAGACATTTTGCCATTCATGCACCCAGGTTTGTTGTTGAGTACACCATCGCAGGCACTCCTGTCTGTGATGCAGCGTCAAGGGTAACCACACCCATGGTCTCCGAGCTGATAGTCCATGCTGCTGCAAATGTCGTCGAACTGTTCGTGCTGATGGTTGTTGTCTTACAAATGTCTCCATCTGTTGACTCAGGGATCGAGACATGGCTGCACAATCCGTTACAGCCATGCGGATAATAAGACTGTCATCTGGACTGCTAGTGATACGAGGACGTTGTGATCCAGCATGGCATTCCGTATTATCCTCCTGAACCCACCGATTCCATATTCTGCTAACAGTCATTGGATCTCAACCAACGCGAGAAGCAATGTTGCGATACGATAAACCGCAATTGCGACAGGCTACAATCTGACCTTTATCAAAGACGGAAACGTGATGGTATGCATTTCTCCTCCTTACATGAGGGCATCACAACAACGTTTCACCAGGCAACACTGATCAACTGCTGTTTGTGTACGAGAAATCGGTTGGAAACCTTCCTCATGTCAGCACGTTGTAAGTGTCGCCACCGGCGCCAACCTTGTGTGAATGCTCTGAAAAACTAATCATTTGCACATCACAGCATCACCTTCCTATTGGTTAAATTTCGCATCTGTAACACATCATGTTCTTGGTGTAGCAATTTTAATGGCCAGTAGTGTATGTGGACCATTTGGTGATAATACTAAGGAAAAGTGGAGCTGCAGCTGAATTTCATTTGTACTACCTCCAAGCTTTTCACACTTATGTACAAAATTCAGACATCTACCCACTTCTTTCCCTATGCGATTTTGCTTACTTCATCAGAAACAGTGTGCTTGTATGAAGAAAAATCCTCTCTGAATACTAAAATTGCACTTTGGCCCTAACTATATATTGTTATTTCCTGCGAGTCAAAAAACAATAATACAGCTTTCATAGGCTGTGTTCATTCTCTTTCATTGCTTCTAGTGTAGATGTTTGTTCACAGATGCAAGTGGAAGGTAGTGAACACTGACAAACTCTCTGCAAACGCTCGTTCTCTTGTGCTTGATTCCAGTTGGTCTAGTGTAAACTAGGCTTAAGAGGACTGCTCCAATTGTCTCATAAATTGTTGAATTACAGTAAGTTCCGCAGAGGGTCTATAAACTTCCAAGGAGAACCACAGTTGTCACTGCAGTTTCACCAGATGACTTCCCTTCAATTAATGTGTCTTTTCTGGCAGGAAATCATGTATCCAGTCACACAACTGAAATGATAATTCATATGGATGCAATTTGAGTAGGAGCTGCTTGTGGGGGATGGTACCAAAAGCCTTTTGGAAATATAGGAATATGGAATCAACTTGAAAATCCCTCTCAGCAGTACTCATTTATTTGTGCGAATAAAGAGCCAATTGTGTTTCACAAGAATATTTTCTGAACCCACACTGGTTTGTGTGAGCATATTGTTTCTTCAAGGTATTTCATAAGGATGGAACACAGAATATTTTCCAAAAACCTTCTACGAATTCATGTCAATGATATGGGTATATAATGCAGAAGACTACTACTATTTTCTTTTTTTTGTAATAATGTGACACAATATTAGGTGTTCCAATGATTTGGTTCATATTATGAGAACACACAAATTAGATACCAAAAAAAGATTCTCCATGTCGAAAATTCAATGACTGTCAAGAAATACATTTTTATACACTTTTCATTTGTTATTATAAATAAAAATACCATGAAAACATAGAGCAGCCCTTCCAGGAGACACTGATGCTAGTTCCATCTTTATACATCCAACAGTTTCCAAGTTTGAGTGAGTAAAAATGAAATGTGCTATCATGTCTGTGTTCTGTGCAGGACATGGCAAGTCTGTTTTGCACCACCAAGTGGCTCCTGCCAAAGTGTCAATCCTAAAGCAGTTTTGAAGAGATTTTAGTAATGGGAAGAATGGAGAGATTAACACGGGAGAGAAACGAATTGAGGAGAACACCAAACACTTGCGATACTATTTACAAGTATGACTAAAAGAGCAGGTACTGTTGATGATCTGCAGCTGTACGAGTTGAGATACTAATAATTGATACAAAAAGTATTGATTCTGTATTAATTCCTACTAATTTGCTAACTGAAAGAAAACTACTACAACCCATGTAAATGGATTTTCTGGGCATTATGAAACAGCATAAAGTTGAGAAGGAGAAATGTATAAACATTTTGTGTTTGGAACACGTTATTTTGATGTGGATGTGGTGACTTCCAAAATTGTTCCGTTCTATCAATTTTATAACATGAAATTTAGGATGACAGAAGCCCTTCTTGTCACTAATACAAGACAAAAGCATGAAGCAAACATTTGTACAGAGAGTGCACAATTTGGTCCTTAGCTAAAGTGGCAGATACGTAGTGTATCAAAAAGAAACAGCTGATTTGGCGTATATATTTCTGTAACTAATAAACATATACAATTAATTTTGGTTTTTGATGAATGGAGAATCTCAAAAAAGTTTTTTCATAGCTTTCCACAGGTGTTTAAAATGACCGCCCTTGAGATGTACAGCATATGTCAATGCAGTATTCAAATTGTTCCCACAATCCAGTGAGCTTGTCTTGAGTAACACAGTCCAGTGAGCTAAGCATGAGTAACAGCTTTCACCAAAGCTATTACGCTATGTCTCAGTTCATTCATTGTTGCTGGTAATGGAGTCACATAAACGCAGTCTTCTATACACTTCCACAAGAAATAATCACATACAATCATGTCCGGATACCTTGGAGGCCAGTAATGTAAGGCTGAATCATTTGGTCCGCTTTGCAACTGATCCATTGTCCAGTAATCCTTCGATATAAAAATTCCCGCACTTCCAGATGCCACTGTGGCAGTGCCCTATTTTGTTAGTAAATGAAGTAGTTCGAATCAGTCTCGAACTGTGGGAAAAGAAAACTCTCTAGCGAATCGAGATAGGTGCTTCCTGTAACATTATTCTCAGTAAAGAAAAAGGGACTATACACCTTTCCCCATGAAACTGCACATAACACATTAAATTTTGGAGAGTCCCTCTCATGTTGTACAACTTCATGTGGTTGCTCCGTACCCATATTCTCATATTATGACAGTTTACCTTTCCATTTAAATGGGATTTTGCCTCGCCACTAAATACTAAGTGTGGAAGAAAACTGTCATCCTCCATCTTGCCAAAACTGGAATTACAGAACTCCACATCATGTTTGTCACATTCATGGAGAGCTTGCAGTAGCTGAATTTTGTATGGTTTCATGTGTAAACGTCGATGCAACACACACCTGACAGACATCGGGGGCATATTGAGCTGCAAGGCAAATGGATTTCTGCAGACTCCTTGTGAAACTGTGGTGGATACGTTTGATGCTTGTGTCAGATACTCAAGGACGGCCCAGTGATTTGCCTTTACACAAACAACCTGTTTCCCGGAATTGTTCATGCCATCATCTAATGCTCTGTACTGTATGAGGATCCACACAATACCTAGTATGAAAGTCCAGCTGAACAGTTGTTACTGACCAGTAGTGCATAAAACATAGAACACAAAACACTTTCTGTTGTCCCAGCACCATTTTTACTAGAACTGAAGAGGGTGCACAGCGGGGACCCTGTAAAACTTGAGAGTTTGCTCCTTCAAACAGTATGTTGTTCATGCACATATTTCAAATAACATATTAGTTATGATTTTATTAAATCAGATGATTCTTTTTGATACACCATATTTTTTAAACTCTTGATATATGTGTGGTCATACCTGATGCCTCTGTAAGAAGAAAACATCCTTAAGTTGTCGTTTGGCAAGCTGCTGTTTCTCAAGTATTTGTCGCTCTTCCATGTCCCAAAGTGCTGATTCACGAGCACGCATTAACTGGAAAGAATTTTCACACACTTACAGCATGAGATACACAAGCCATTTTAAATATACTGTGAATTAATACATAACCTAGGATTATAAAACTTGATGCTGAATACAGAAGAAAGAAGATAGGGAGCAAATTTAATAATAGTCACCATTTTCACCCCATTTTTCTTTCTTTACCTCTGTCACGTTATCACAACCTGGAAACAGTTATACTGGGAATTTCATATTTTCAATGTTAATAGGATGCAAGTGAACAATTGTGTGTTAACTTGACTGTTGTGATTTGCAGAGTAACATTTGTCTCTCCTAGCCACACAGCAACTTTTAGTTCAGATCTAACATTCCAAATACCTTTAGCCAGTCACATGCATTTGAATGCTGTCATTTTGTTAATTAGAATGTGAAGACTGTCAGAGTGTGTGAAATATTTATGCAGCCAAACACATTTTAACACTAAGGACACGAAATTATAGTTTACTTTTCTCAGATGTCCATCTTGTATTGCATTAACTAACAGGGATTGACCCACTCTTCTCTCATTTGCAAGCATACTGGTAATTAAGTCGCAAAACGTGTTTGGAGAAGACACCATTCTTCATTGTTCAAACGAGGGCAGGCACCAGCATGAGTCTGCTAGATCTAACACCTCTCATACTTCCTGTATTTTTTCATATACAGGGTGGACCATTTTAATGCATAATGGAGAGTAATTCAGGATAGATATGAACATAGTAAAATGTTTTAGGTGAAAGTTGTATGTGCAAAGAAAGTCATGCATTGCTATAGATGGCCGTGACCTTGAACATGACTCTCATGATAATTTGGATGTTAAAGTGATTTTTAAAAATGTAAATCCTAATACTTGATTTATGATTTGGAAAGCATGGCAAATTTTACCTGCAGAATGATACATTATACATGGCAAGCCCCAACAGAGCTCAAATAAGCAAATCTGTTTTCAGTACTACTAGGGATTAACTCAGAATACAGGAGGCATACAGAAAATACAATGTTAGATACAAATTGGAAGGGGCAACACGAGTCACTTTTGACTGCCAATTACCATAATCTTAAAGTTAATTACAGAGGGTCATTCGAAGGCTGAGTCTTGTTTCACGAGAACCTCTATTTGCGACTTGGTTTTTAAAGGAGCGAAGATAGATTTAATTTTAAGTTTCAGTTAATGTACTTATTAGTAAAAATAATCACATTGCAATGTGTAAACATTATTTTGTCATTTGCAAGAAAAACAACGTAATAAAAATGTAGATCATTGATTTACGAGTCACACAACGAGTCCCCACACCACTCATTTCTTGAAATATCCCTTGCAATTTGTATCTAACATTGCATTTTATGGTATTCCTCCTCTATTCTGAGTTAATCCATACTAGAACTAAAAACATATTTGCTTATTTGACCTTCATTGAACCTTGCCATGACTTTAAATAATGTATCATTTTACAATAAAATTTGCTACTTTTTTTTTCAAACTTTAAATCAAATATTGGGATTCCTATTTTTTAAAATCATATTGATCTCCAAATCACCATGAGAGTCACGTTCAAGGTCATGGCAATGGCAATGGGTGACCCACTTTGCCTCATTCAAGATAAAACATTTTGCTGTATCTCACCTCTATCCCCAATTATTCCCCATTACTGGTTAAAATGGTCCACTTAATTTGGCTTGAAATATGGATTGTGACCAAACCAGATAATAACTTTCACATTTTTTACTGCGGAATTAATATTTTAAAAATTATGCATATTAGTGGGTGCTCACTCACGAACTGTTCTTCAATGACTGACACACACACACACACACACACACACACACACACACACACACACACACACACACGCCTGTTCCTAACAAACCAAAGATGATTGATGTCATAAGTTCTTGATAGTGAAATTAACAATTAATGAAAATCTGGCCCTCTGCTTTTTGACAAGGGAGAGAGCAGGATTCCTTGCAGTATTGAAACAAAAACCGCCATTACTACGTATAAGGATACTTGCTAATTTAATTTCAACAGTGACCTTAATAACACTATCACAATAACCACTAGTGCATGCCAGAATCTCCGTAGGATGACCAGTGTTGAGACAATGTTGTGCAATGGTGGATTTGCTTGTCTGTTGTAAGTACGTGTTCTGCTTATGCTCAGTACACCAGTCTTCCACAGTCCTGATAGTCTGACATGCCACAAGTGCAAGGAATACAATAGACTCCAGCCTTAAGCAAACCAAGATCATCCATTACTGAACCTAAAAGGACCCTATGGTGATTGAGAAACACACTTCACACAATATTTTTGCAAAATATGACCAACCCTGTTGAAAATGCTCCCTGCATATGGCATAAAGGCCAGAGAATTTGGTGCCACCTCGGTATTATCGTCACTCACCCGGTGCACAGTTGGTTGTTAGTGCAACATGCACCTGATCTGTCTTTCACTATAATCATTCTGACAAAAGATGACTTCAAGATGGGCTGGCTCAGCTGATGAACTCCAGGGTCCGAGATGACGTGTGCCCTGTGAATGAAGGTACAAAGTACCTTTTCACTTTGAGTCAGATGATGACAACTATCAGCCTCTATGTACAAGTCACTGGGAGTAGGCTTCCTATGAACGGCATGTCCTTATGTACCATCTGCCTCACCTTCCTCCTGACCATCACACCAGGGAATGGAATACAGACATCCTTTTCCACCTCCTTTGTGAAACAAATATTCAGGTGGATTGAATTTAGGTGTTCTAAAGAGTCTTTCAAATTCTTGCAAAAATAAACAAAAGCCACCATGCAGGTTTCAACGCAGCCAACTCTAAGGTGCTTCCTCAAAATCTCCCATAAACAAATTGGCAATCATAGGTGACAACAGGCTTCCCATCACAACTCCATCTGACTGCTCAGAGTGCTGGCCGTTGTTTATTCAATGTCCAGTACTATGAGCAGACAAATGGAATTGCGATGGGATGCTCACTGTCAACTACTATTATCTATTTATGGACAATTTCGAGGAATGTGCCTTGGACAATTTCGAGGAATGTGCCTTGGACAATTTCGAGGAATGTGCCTCGGAGTCTGTGGCTTTGAAACCTGTGTATCTTTCAGATGTTTAGATGATATGTTTTTTGTTTGGCCTCAAAGCAGTGAGAATTTGAAAGACTTTTAGAACACTTGAATTCAATCCACCCAAATATATATTTGACAATGGAAGTGAAGAAGGATGGCTGTATTACCCTCCTTGATGTGTTGGTCAGGAGGAAGGTGGATGGTACACTGGAGTATGCTGTTTTTATGAACCTTATACCTGAAACCTACTCCCAGTGACTTATAGCTGCAGGCTGTTAGTTGTTACCATCTGGATCAACATTAAGATGTACTTCATACCTTGGTTCACATGGTCCATGTCTTCTCTGACCCTGAGAGTTTGTCAGCTGAGTTATCTTGAAGTCACCTTTTGTCAGAAGGGTTATAGTGAAAGAGATATCAGATGTGCATTGTGCTATCAACCAAATGCACACAGGTTGAGTGCGGACAATATCACACAGATTGAGTGCAGACAATATCAAGGTGGCACCGAAGTCTATGGACTTTTGGCCTTACAAAGGGGAGCATTTTGGACAGGATTGGTTGTATTTTGTGGAAATATGATGTGAAGTGTGTTTTTTTCAATCACTGTCTAAGGTTAGAGTTCTTTTAGGTTCTGCAAAGGCTAATCTTGGCTTGTGTAAGGCAAGTACCTACCGTATTCCTTGCTCTTCTGGTACATTATACATTTATCAGACTATCAGGACTGTGGAGGATTGGTGTACTGGGTGTAAGTGGTACACACACATTTGCAACAGCCAAGCAAATTCACCACTGCAGAACATTGTCTTGGCACTGGTCATCCTATGGAATATAACAACACGAAGATTATGGACTTCCAGTTATTGGGATATTATTACCAAGGAACCTGTTTAAATTAAAACTTATACACAGAGATAGTAGTTTCTGTTTAAATTATGTATGGAATCCTGTTCTATTCTTTGTCAAATAAACAGAGGGCCAGATTTTATGCCACATCACCTGCTGATTATTTATTTCACTGTGACGTCGGTTATCTTTAGTTTGTGATGGTGCTAGTGTTTATAGTGGTGTGTGTGTGTGTGTGTGTGTGTGTGTGTGTGTGTGTGTGTGTGTGTGAGAGAGAGAGAGAGATAGAGTGAGAGTGAGAGTGAGAGAGAGAGAGAGAGATAGATCTATAAACTCCCTTGAACAGCACCTACTTGAAGCCAATGGCCCTTGAAAATGGCAGGGTGTCCTAATGTCGAAATATTGACAGTTATCGACAATGTCACCAAACTGCATTCCAGTATATTATTTGAATACTGCATATGCCACGAGAAACTTGGATATCACATAGCTACACTTAACTATTTGGTCAATATATATGGGGATAGAAAAGATTGTGAACACTGTACCACATTGTTTGCAGAATGTAAGTATTTACTTTTAGGCACAGCATTCAACTAAAACTATAATTACCTGTTGCTTCTGCTGCAGGAACTGTCTTTCCATTAATGCTATCTTTTCCCTATGGGTTTCACTCAGTCTTCTCAATGATGACTCATGATTTTCATTCAGTTTTTCAAGGAACAATTTCTCCTGTGGCACAGAAATTGCTTTCATAAACAAACCTGATATAAAATCTAGATAAAAATATACATAATTGTAATGAATTAGATTAGATTAGATTAATACTAGTTCCATGGATCATTAATACGATATTTCGTAATGATGTGGAACAAGTCAAATTTTCCAATACATGACATAATTTAGTTAATTTAACAACATAATTAAGTTAATATAATAACTTTTTTTTAAATTTTTTAATAATTTGTTTGTTTGTTTTTTCTTTTTTTCTTAATTTATATCCAAAAATTCCTCTATGGAGTAGAAAGAGTTGTCATTCAGAAATTCTTTTAATTTCTTCTCAAATACTTGTTAGTTATCTGTCAGACTTTTGATACTATTTGGTAAGTGACCAAAGACTTTAGTGGCAGTATAATTCACCCATTTCTGTGCCGAAGTTAGATTTAATCTTGACTAGTTAAGATTATTCTTTCTCCTAGTATTGTAGTTATGTACACTGCTATTACTTTTGAATTGGGTTTGGTTGTTGTTAACCAATTTCATAAGAGTGTATATATACTGAGAAGTACTGTGAATATCCCTAGATCCATAAATAAATGTCTGCAGGATAATCTTGGGTGGACTCCAGTTATTATTCTGATTACACGCTTTTGTGCAATAAATACTTTATTCCTCAGTGATGAATTACCCCAAAATATGATGCCATATGCAAGCAATGAGTGAAAATAGGCGTAGTAAGCTAATTTAGTAAGATGTTTATCACCAAAATTTGCAATGACCCTTATTGCATAAGTAGCTGAACTCAAACGTTTCAGCAGATCATCAATGTGTTTCTTCCAATTTAATCTCTCATCAATAGACACACCTAAAATTTTTGAATATTCTACCTTTGCTATATGCTTCTGATTAAGGTCTATATTTATTAATGGTGTCATACTATTTACTAAACGGAACTGTATGTACTGTGTCTTATCAAAATTCAGTGAGGGTCCGTTTACAAGGAACCACTTAGTAATTTTCTGAAATACATTATTGAAAATTTCATCAGTTAATTCTTGTTTGTCAGATGTGATTACTATACTTGTATCATCAGCAAAGAGAACTAACTTTGCCTCTTCATGAATATAGAATGGCAAGTCATTAATATATATTAAGAACAACAGAGGACCCAAGACCAACCCTTGTGGAACCCTATTCTTGATAGTTCCCCAGTTTGAGGAATGCGCTGATCTTTGCATATTATGAGAACTGCTTATTTCAACTTTCTGCACTCTTCCAGTTAGGTACGAATTAAACCATTCGTGCACTGTCCCACTCATGCCACAATACTTGAGCTTGTCTAGCAGAATTTCATGATTTACACAATCAAAAGCCTTTGAGAGATCACAAAAAATCCCAATGGGTGGTGTTCGGTTATTCAGATCATTCAAAATTTGATTGGTGAAAGCATATATGGCATTTTCTGTTGAAAAACCTTTCTGGAAACCAAACTGACATTTTGTTACTACTTCATTTTTACAGATATGTGAAGCTACTCTTGAATACATTACTTTCTCAAAAATTTTGGATAAGACTATGAATGAAAGACTATATTAATCATTTTGAGGACAACACAATAAGTGTATAAAAGTGGGCATTACAATAAAGTGTTTGAAATTTTATTTCTCTTTGTAGCAGAGAACTTGATATATAGAGGTAAATTACCCACACTACATGTGTGTATTATTATCAGATGAAACGTCTGGTGAAAAATCAGTAACTAGACATTTAAATACTTTAAAGTATTCAAAAGTATAGTTATGACAGATAAATATGTTATGAGGGAATGTGGAAAGGATTAACAGTAAAAAAAAGGTAGTATACTAAATGCAATGTATTGCTAACCTTTTCTTCCTGTTCTGCTTCAAGGCGTTCTTTTTTAACACGGAATGCATTCTTACGTTGTTCCTTAGGCATCAAGTCTACTTCTTGTTTCAACAGTCTCAGCTCTTGTTTCAGTCCCTCTCTAAACTGTTTCAGATCCCTTTCCTGAAAGCAACATTTTTAAATAATCATGTTCCTCCATTTCACATACTGATTTAAAAAAAAAAGAATAACATGGAAAGAGACAAAAAGGAGTAGTATGTAAAGTTACTCTTGAAAAGTTCCAGGTTTTTCTTCTAACAATAAACAAAAGCTTGCAAATTAAGTTTTGTATGATCATTCTAAAGACAAATGGAAGAAGATAAACAATTTGGAAATAATACACATACTTCTATTAGATCCTCTTGTTAGTATCTTACAACAACTTTCCCTCAAAGTGGTAGAAGAATATGAGTAATTAAAATTACAGCTATTAACCTGCTCAGCACGAATCTTCTTTGAAGCAATTCGAAGATCTGCCTCCTGCTGTGCTTCTGCTCTTTCTACTTGCTGTTTCTGTGCTCTCACCAATGCTTCATAGTCAGCTTCATAGTTCCGAACAAGTGTCAGCCGTTCTTGTTCAAAGCGTTTATCCTGTAACGGAATGTATAAGTTACAGAGTGATTCTACAGCCACTGCTGTCAAATCTGTCACCTCTTTCTATCAACAGTATGTACAGCTACAATTATTTTAGAGGTTTTCCATCTTCACAACTTTTATATGTGAGGCATTTTTCAGGTCTTGTGTTCAAAAGGTGCCAGTTACTTGTTAAACAAATATGAATATACAGTTCTCATCTCTGCCATTGGAACACACTGTGTAAATCTTGCAATATTTTATTAAAGCAACTGCCTGACATGCTGCTAGTGTCTAGGAACTGACATCATTGACCTAAAGATACTTGGCAGCTGCCTCAATGAAATATCATGGTGCACACACAATCTCACCTGACATCAAACCTGACGTACATATATCCTAAATAACTCCCAGAAAAGCCAGAAGTATCACATAAAGTAAACCCTACTGAGCATAGATTGTGGTAGTTTTGTTTTGGATGTAGAACACTGCCGTCAAATAAAAAGGGAGGATGGATTGTTCTGATGGAGGCGTATCAGAAGACCTGAGAGCGTTATGAGGAATCAAGAATTTTAAGTGTGAGCTCTTTCCCTTCTTCAGCCACTTGGGCCTGTATTTTACTGTCAAAGATATTTGATAAGTCTTATGAAAGCTACCACCACACTCCAACTTTCATAAAAGATGTCATACAACCAATGCAGCACACTGTCAGAGACTTTATATAACATCTTTCATCAAACATCTTTGACAAAGCTATTTCACACTGTAATACGGGCCTTGAGCTGCTCACTGAAATCATAATTTCTATAGCTGCTGGTCACAGGGATGTCTTAATGTTTAAAGTATGTTTCATGTAAAATGTAAGTACATAGTCTTTCCAGTACTCAATCATTTCAGTTTCTCCATTACTGCTTAATCTCTGATGATCATCTTACAGCTGGAATATGCTGGTAGCTCATCTTTACCCATCTAATAAGGTGATTACATGAATGAGCCACTGCTGATTTTTGTTTCTTTGGTTGATTATCGGGAGCAGATGGCAGACAGCTCAACTACTACATTTATGTAGTAGAGATGTTCTAATCTCTCAGGTTGTCTTTTGGATCAATGATGCAGAAGGTATCATGAAAGTTGTAAGTAATGGGATTTGGAAATAAATCTTCATATCAATTCAAACATCAGATAACAGCAACAAAAATGGGGCACAAAGGACATGAACACAATATAGAAGCATCAGTTTCCAGAATTAATTTTCTGTGCTTCCAAAATATTTAATTTCACTGTCTGCTTCATTGCGCCACTCCACTATTAGAGTTGGTACTATCAGACTGCAGCACTGTGTTATTCACTGCCCCAGGTTTTACTTTTCTGTTGGATCTAAAAATCAAACCAGCTACTTACCTAACAGTTATAATAAAAAACATGTGGTAGTTATAATCAAACATTTAATGGCTGTCAGGCTTGGGGATCTAGTGGTAAAGTGCATGTCTGGAAACTGAAAGGTAATGGGATCGAATCCTGGTTCGACCACAGAATATTTCAGTCTGCCTTTAAACACATCTTCACCTTTCAATTATGTGAAGATCCACCAAGAAAAAATGTGGTTCAGATTCCACATTAAACTGTCGGTGTCCTTTCCCAAATATGATTACCAAGGCCATGCAGGTTGCCAAAGTGATGTCCATTTGAATTGCTTGCACCAGGCTACTGAGCCATAAATAATAATAATAATAATAATAATAATAATAATAATAATAATTTAATATCTTTCATTTCTCAATAATATGAGGAGAAGAAACGGGTGGGGGGTGAGGGATGGAGAGGGGGGAAGAGAACAACAACCAGCTGTAATTCTGCAAAAGACTTCTGGTAATTGAAGCACGAGACAAAATTCTGGACGTTTCCACATTTACTGTAACTTTCAAATTATTCTGCTTGTGGGAAGGCACACCAAGTCTTGAGTTTTCTGACTTCAGCATACTGACAACAAATGCATCGCATAATGGGTATATTGTACTACAGAAAACCTAACATAAATACAAATGCCCAGTTATGACAACATTCACAGAGTTCAAATTTCCTTAGAGACCAGACTGAGAAGAAACCAATTGTTGTGAGGATGTCAGGAGAAAATGATCATCAACAATTATCTTAATAACAACAGGCAGATGCCTCTCACAAATTAACATTCTATTTTCTCTTCCTTGCAAAAGTTGAGTCTCTCTCAACTTGACTGCAAGCAGTGGGCCCCTCCTTTCAAACCTATTCCTTTTTTGACCATAATAGCTTCAAAAGCTAGTTACTGTACTGGTACTAGTACGAATTTTGTCTTTTGAAGGTAAGTACTGGTCAGCCATTCCTTATGATTTTAAAGATTTCTGAACTGAATTTTCCTTCTGATACATCAAATAGTAAGACAAAGTCAAATACCAACCTGCTGTTCCCTAGCAAATTGTGCCTTGAAGGATAGATCTTGAAACTGTTTCTGCTCCTGTTTTTGCAACATCTTCAGTTCACGCAATTCTTGCTTCCTTTAGAGTAACAAAACAATAATATTAATACACAAACATTACACAGATTCATATTAGTGTACTACTATCATGCCACTAGTAGAAAACAAACCTGAAAATGTGATCATCATAAACCCTTCCATTTTCTTCATCACCATATATAACTTTACTAGTTGTTGTTGTCACAACAACTCCATCAATCTCAAATTTGCGTGTTCTTTTTCTAGTCTTCTTTCGCAAATTCATTATTTGGATATCTTCTTTTGTTCGATTTGCCCGGTTCATTTCCTGGAATTACATGTACAACGTAATTGAATGCTCTGTATCAAAACACTTGAGCAAATAGTACTAATGTTTTTTTTTACAGGCATAATCAAAATTTAAAGTTTAACGTCTCTGAGATACTGTAGTAGTGCTCACCTGTTAAGTACGAAAATGGTGAAGGGAGTTAAAAACAACCAGGACAACACATCTCATCTTCAGTTCTTTAAAAAACTAAATGTTTAGGTTAAGATAATAAAGGTTGAAATGTGTCAGTATAGGAAAGGGATGAAAGAGGGGGGGGGGGGGGCAGGGAGAGGGAGAGAGGGGGAGAGGGAGAGGCGAGGGGGGGAGGGAGGGCAGGTGGGGGGGGGGGGGAGAGAGAGAGAGAGAGAGAGAGAGAGAGAGAGAGAGAGAGAGAGAGAGAGAGAGAGAGAGAGAGAGAGAGGGGGGGGGTGGCAGGGGGGGGGGGAGGTAGAGCTTCAGCAGCTCCTCCTCCTAACAATTATGCAATTTTTTCCCCACACGAACAAAAGATTTGTAATATTGTACAACGTCACTGATAAATACAACGTTATTAGAGGAAGTCAAAAGAATGATGATAAATTTCACTTCAGCACTCTATATTAGAAATTACAGTATCATCCTTTCCATACTACATAATGATGGCAAACAATTTGAGATAAGTTACGCAGTCAAGATGTAGATGGAACACTAAATTGAAATGAACTTGGGTGGAGAAAAAGTTTGTAAAGGAATCATCACAGCTTAACTGAAATTTCAACATACACATTTGTCATTTTAGGCAGCATGAAGTCATAAATGCACAGAAAAGGCTTATTTCTGATCTCTATATTGCCAATCAGATTAGGAATTTCAGATTAGGAAAGTTCTCACAACACAATGCATGGAAGTTTACTTTTGTCTTATTACAATTCGCCTATTTCTTGGAGCTAACTAGGGTTTTTGTATATGCGTTCATCAATCGTGTTTTAATTCCAGCAAATAAAACAGCAAGAAATGGATTTTTTTTAAAATTCTGGCCACAGCAGAAGAAAGCCATGCACAGCACAGCTTCTCAGTGTGTAGAACGTGTGTTACTTCTTTAATGGTGACAGCAGGTGTAATAGTGATGTTTTAAAAAGTTTGTCTGGAGTAATATGAAAGTTGTAATTTCTTAGACTTTCCCGGCGATTTGATGACATCTCGTGGAAATCGGGTTTTCTGCCGGATATCAGTGTCTTCCAAACATGATATCCGGCAGAAAACCCGATTTCCACGTGATGTCATCAAATCGCCGGGAAAGTCTAAGAAATTACATCACAAGACTCTACGGGGAGGAAATGTGCTGCAATATGAAGAAAATGGACAAGCTGCGACAACGCAAAGAGAGGATGGTGGGCTCACTCAACTTCCTCCTCAGGTGCAGAGATGGAGATGTGGTGCCTGTATTTGCCAAAATCAAACATCATATTACGTCTAGGGCGGCCAACAGGATCAAGCACCGAGCCAGCATCGCTCTGGTGAGAGAAAGAGTCCGTGACATCCGCCATAAACTTGATGTCACGTCCAGGGAGCTGTTACATCTACATCTGTACATGGCTGCCAAACTAGCGCAAGAGGGTTGGGACAGAATTGATGGAGTGTCTTGGTCACTAGCAGCATGCATTAAGAACAATGCTACAGCCCGACAATTGGCAAAATTTGAACGCCTGAACAGCAGAGTGCAACAAAATCATGACACGAGCAAGGTTGTAAATTTGAGTGACAGAACACTGGATGAAGCTACGCTGAAGGTTCTTGGCAGGGGCCTAAATTTTGCTGTCACTCCTAGAGATCTACCGGTAGCCAATTTCATCAGCGCTGTGGAACAAGTCGTCAACACACTACCCTCAAGTACGGCTGAAGAGATTTGGAGAGAGACGTGCAGAGCCCTTACCAGAGCCAGGCCGCCTAAGCCTAACATCTCAAGAGACGAGAGGATGGCCCTCAGGAGATTACGAGAAGATGATGACATAGTGGTGTTACCAGCAGACAAAGGGAACTCCACAGTCACACTGCAGAAAGGTGACTATGACCTGAAGATCCGGCGACTTCTGGAGGACCCGGCTTACAACCACTAAAACAGGATCCAACTGACAGGGTGGACAGAAAAACCAAGTCTCTGCTGAAGGAAACTGGCTGGCCTGAGAAAGTTATCAAACAACTGAAATCCAAGGTACCAGTCCCATCCAGACTCTATGGACTACCTAAAATCCACAAAGAGGGTGTACCACTACGACCCATTGTGAGCAATATTGGGGCAGCCACCTACCCAGCTGCTACATATCTCAAGAAAATGTTGGCACCATATGTGGGGAAGTGTGCACACCACATTCGCAACTCACAAGACTTTGTGGAACGTCTTAAAAACCTATGTTTCTCAGATGCAGATTTAATGGTCAGTTTTGACGTGGTGTCCCTGTTCACCAGAGTGCCCCTTAAGGACACGCTTGACTTAATCAGTGAGAAGTTTGATGGAGCTGTGCTGGATCTGTTTAAGCATATTCTAACATCGACTTACTTCCTTTGTGGAGGTCAATTCTATGAACAGACTGAAGGGGTGGCGATGGGTAGCCCCTTGTCACCGGTAGTGGCCAACCTGTTTATGGAGAAGTTTGAGGACGAGGCTCTTACAACTGCCACTTACCAGCCAACATGCTTCCTGAGATACGTTGATGACACATTTGTCATTTGGCCACACGGTCGCGAAAAACTGGAAGACTCCCTGGACCACCTGAACTCAAGGCATCCGAATATTAAATTCACCATGGAGCTAGAAAAGGATGGTCAGCTTCCGTTTCTGGATGTCCTGGTGAAGAAGAAGGCAGATGGCACCTTCAGCCACAGTGTGTACCGAAAGCCAACACACACAGATCTATACCTACAGGCCGACAGCTGCCACCACCCAGCACAAAAGACCGGGGTGCTTAGAACACTTGTACACCAAGCCCAGACACTGTCTGACACTGACAGCCTGGCAGGGGAACTTTAACATCTTCAAAAAGTGTTTGCTAACAACGAATTCTCATCCAGGGACATCCGCAGAGCTCTACATCCCATCAGACGTCAGGATACACCGGAGAACGAGCAAGAAGAAGAAATCAAGAAACTGGCATTTTTACCGTATGCCGGGCCTGTCTCTGCCAAGATCAGCAGAATACTAATTAAACATAACATCAAGAGTGTCTTCTGCCCACCTAGCAAAATCAGGGCTTTACTTGGAACAGTCAAAGATGACCTGGGCTTAAGGAAGCCTGGCATTTACAATATTCCTTGTGAATGCGGTATGTCCTACATTGGCCAAACGACTAGAACAGTGGAAATCAGATGTAAGGAACACCAGCGACATACCAGGCTAAGGCAGGCCACAAAATCAGCAGTAGCAGAACACTGCCTAGAATTGGAACATTCCATGGATTATGAGAACACCAAGGTCATGGTCCAGACCCCCAGGTTCTGGGATAGTGTCATCACTGAATCTATAGAGATAAAGATGGCACAAAACTTGATTAACCGGGAAGCAGGATACCAGCTAAGCACTGCATGGAACCCGGCATTTGAACTGCTGAAGCAATGCCGGAGAAAATGTGTTTCCAACACCAACAACGAGCCTCAGACATCCGCACACTGCAGGCATGAACCAAGAAGGGAACACCAGGAAGCCTCAGCCGCAGTCGGAGACGGCCAGAGTGGGAGCGGACGGAATAGGGAACGTCCAGAGCGGCATTGGAGCGCCACTCGCGGGTGCGGACTGAGAAGGTACCACCAGGAGGCCACGACCGCAGTTGGAGACAGCCAGAGCGGGTGCGGACGGAATAGAGAACACCTAGAGTGGCAGGATAGCGCGACTAGCGGGCGCCGACTGACTAGGGAATGGCAAACAGAACACCAGGCACTGGGCAGGCATAAATATGCGACCCGGTCCAGCAAGCAGCCAGTCTCAGGGAACACCTGATGAAGACGTCAAGTAATGACGTCGAAATATCGTGTTTGGAAGACGCTGATATCCAGCAGAAAACCCGATTTCCACAAGAATATGAAAGTTGCTGCCCGTTACCAAATTCCACAAATTTATTTTCAAACAACCTTTCACTGGATGCATTAACAAAGGTAACAAAGTCAGTGTAGTTAATCTGTTGTCACTTATTCTATATGATGACCAAAGATTATCAACCAGCTTTTGAACATTGCTACAGAAACCACCTAAAAGAGATTGATCTGCATTGTCACATTCACCGGACTTTCTGAAAATATAGCAAAACCACCATTAAAGGCTAGAAAATTAGAATTAATCATTTGTTCTTTTTACAACACCAGTGAATTTTTATGTTCAGGTAATTTTTAATTCACGATATGTCCACTTTTCACCAAAATATAGTTAAGTACAATTTAAGATTATTGGAGAGTGTCTTGTCTAATGCTGGTACTAAATTTTAAAGGTGCTGCTACGCCATATTACTAATATGTTTCAGTGTTTTCTCCCTCAGAAAGATAAAACTTCATTATACCTAAAAGCATGAACTGGCGAACAATATTACACACAGTTACTCTGGCTTCTCTGCTGCCTTTCTAACCTGAGAGTATCTACCAAGAGTTACTCAGCTCCCAGTGCAGCCCTCACAATCATTTTATCACGTTACAGGTATGTGCTATTTATGGTTGACATTGTGGTAATCAGACACTGAACTACCATTTAGTTACACAAGGATGAGAAAAGCTGTCTACTGTGGCTTTCTTTTATGAATCACCTCGTGTAGTTTACTGGCAGCACACAAATCTAATATTGGGTAGACTGAAAAGATCCCTGATAGAATTTAGATTCTTAAAATTACTAACCCTCATATAATCTGGCTTCCGCCTCAGTACTACTTCCTCCAAGTCATCCAGGTTTGTGGAATCACGGTTTGGCTGGTTTTCCTTGTTACTACCATGGCTGTCCTGGCTTGCAGTAGTTGTTACACTGTCAGCATCCGACCTGGAACACAAATCTTACTGAAAATGATGGCTTTGTCCACCTCCCTCTTCCTTATTTTCAAAAGAAAGAATGTATTATATTATGTACACAGCAGAATATATATATTTTGTCCAGAAGACATGGTCGCATGTCAATGTAACTTCAGTGGACGTGTAAATGATTTAGTCGCAATTTTTTGTGACAAAAATAATGCCCACCATGGTGCATTAGTGTTGTTAGTATTTAGTGTTGTTACCAGGCCTGGTAAGTTACATATGGGGCGTGAACAGCTTCAGAAGTTGAATGACCATTGTGGAGGACACAGAGGCTGAACACTTGTGTGGTACACCATTAACAGCACCCGACAGAATTTGGAATAGGCCCCACTGTGGTCTTCATTTGGCTGGCTGGTCGAATTCTACAACATACAGATTTGTGGGGCATTCGGAAGTGACAGAAATCTAATGTTCGACTGCACAGGAACATGAAGGCAGGTATACTCGCCATCAATGTTCTGGTCGGCCACGTCTAACTTTCACAAGGGAGGATCATCATATTGCACACCATGTACATCATAACCCCTTCACATCTTCATCTGCACCTGCCATCGAGAACAAGTAATGGACTCTCTGAACACTGTGCATCATCCTGCACCATTGGTTGGACACCAACAGCCAGACTAGAGAATTACCATCCCATGCATAGGCTGCCGTAACCATCCCAATACAAACACCTGTGTTTGGAATTGTGCATTGACCAGGAAGAACGAACAGCTGGTGAATGGCATCATGCTGTCTACAGCGATGAATTGCGGTTCTGCTCTGCTCTGGATGACCACTGTCAGTGATTACTGCAGAGACCTGGGGAGAAGTCCCATTCTTATAATGTTTTGGAGAAGGGCAGCAGTGTTACTCCTTTGCACAGGGAGCCATTGGATGTGATTTCAGGTTACAGCTGATAAAGATCGAGGGGTCTCTGGTGGCACAATAGCATGTCACTATCATCCAGTGTCTTCACGTGCTACCTCTCATGCATCAGGATCATGAAGCTGTTTTTCAACAGGACATGGTTTTTTCCACACAAGGTACATGTCTCTGTGAACTGTTTGCATAATGCTGAAGAACTCTTGTGACCAGCAAGATTCCGAGCACTGTCCCTGATAGATCACGGGTATGACCAGCTTGGCCATAAATTCCATCACCGTGAAAGTAGTGTGTGTGTCTGTCATCAATATGCATGTAAACAAGACTGATAATATTACTGAGTTTTAACACTATGTCCTGATTCACAGTTGACTACAGAATTAAAGCACACCGACAAAGACATACAAGGCTACACTGTCACAGCTAGCTATATGGTAGTGACACAACAGCACATACTGTGCGAAGGGTCATGATGGGCAGGGCATGTAAAAAATGAGGTGAGAAGTGAGGGGAGGGGGAGGGGGAAGGAGAGGAGGAGAAGGTGCAGCAAGAGTTTGGCATGGTGCCCAGTGGTGTAGATGAGTGGATTGCGAGAGGAGGAAGTAGAGCGGAAGACAAGGGATACTGCAAATAGGAGGGCATGAGAGCAGCCCAAAGTAATTTGGAGAGAATGGATACAGGAGGTGGGTGTGGGACAGGAGACAGTGGAGATTGAAGCTAGGACGACTGTAAGTTTGAAGGCTGAGCTGTAAGGACAATCCCCATATCCATAGTTCAGAGAAGATAGTATTGGTGGGGGGATCTAGGTGAGTCAGGCTGCGATGCAGGCATTTACGTCTAACATGTTGTGTTCAGTGCATGTTCTGCCAGTTTGTGCTCAACACTGCTCTTACTCACCACAGTCGCAGTAGTCATTCTAACCTTCACAAGGGAGGATCATCATATTGCACACCATGTACATCATAACCCCTTCACATCTTCATCTGCACCTGCCATCGAGAACAAGTAATGGACTCTCTGAACACTGTGCATCATCCTGCACCATTGGTTGGACACCAACAGCCAGACTAGAGAATTACCATCCCATGCATAGGCTGCCGTAACCATCCCCATACAAACACCTGTGTTTGGAATTGTGCATTGACCAGGAAGAACGAACAGCTGGTGAATGGACAAATTGTTGGTGATTGTACCCACACAGAAGGCTGAGCCAAAGTTACAGCAGAATTGGTTTATGATATGGCTGGTTTCACAGGTGGTCCTGCCTTGGATAGCAAAGAATATACTTGTGATGGGACTGGGGTATGATGTGCTGGATGTGTGCACAGGACAATCTTGCATTTCACCTTCCACATTCATTTGCTATCTGACTCCCAAACCCTTGGCACATGGAAGAAAGCATTCTGTGGAGAAATCACTTAGCCCTAGTCAAAGGGACTGTTTCCACTTCACATTCTCCTGCAGAGTGAAAGATTAATTCCAGAAACAGTTCCTATGCTTTGAGGAGCCCAAAAATTTAGGCAAGACAACATCTGTGAACTTTTGGAAGTAGGAGAGAGATTCTAGCAAAAGTGAAGTTGTGCGGGGAGGTTGTGGTTCATGCTAGTTCAGCTCATTCACTAAGATCACTGCCCATGAAAGGCAGTGTTCTGTGGTTGAGTCCTGGTACAGCAGATATTTCAGTTCTTCAGGAAGTTTAAACACAGTGCACAATCCACTGCAGAGTTAAAATTTCATTTTGCAAATTGTCATATTTGGTGACTATTTCTGCTATCCAATAGCTCTCTGTCACTGAAGATCTGTTTCTTGCATTGTTTCTTAGTAGTGGTGTTCATGTTTCACACCATTTGTACGACAATATGTGATATTTTTCGGTCTCTACAGTTTCCCTTCCAGTTGAATGTGTTGTCTCCAGAACATATACTATCTTTACCATGTTTGAAACTGTGTTCCACAAGAATTAACTGTTCATAAATAAAAGTCTTTGGGTGATTTTTGCAGCTTGTTCACACACCTTTTATTATTATTGTTATATGTGCTGTACTACTAAAAGCAGCTCTTTACATTTTAGGAGTTGATAATGTGTCACGTGCTTCCTTGGCAGTCTTTAACATTCACACTTTCTCTTCATTTATCTTTTACTATTGACTTTGCAACATAATTTTTGAGGGTGATCCTCATACAGTCTGCCATATGATTTAAAAAGAATGAAGGACATTTTCTATGATTGCTCATTGCTGGATGCTGAAGCATTAGAATTTCTGTAGTACAGTGCTCTTGTGAATCCCACATTTGTGTGGCTCGGATGCTCATTCATCCCTTTGCTGTAGTAACTCCTATTCTGAAGATCTGTGTTTATTAAATCATTGAGAGATAAATTATCTGTTATAACAGAGTAATAATGCCACCCACTATACAATGCAGGCAATTGTTACAAACCTTACATTTTCAAATTTATTGATAAATTCATTGATGTGTAAACTTACCTGTCAATAAGCTTTCCTGTGCTGGAAAGTGGTGTTACTGGCTCACTGCTTTGGGTTGAGCTGGTATCAGAATGTGATCTAGAAACTGAATGGAAGCTGTCGTCTACATCATTAAGTGAAGCAGGGACTTTCTTTTCCTTTATTACCTAAGGAAAAGAACATTTTGTTACAGTTTTAACTGTAAACCTACGGACAATCACTCTACAAAAATAGTGAAAAGATAATAATGTGCCAGCGAGTAACAAAGTAGGCAACTTAAACCATATTCTTAATATTTCTAATTTCAAAATACAGTTCAGTTAGATAACAAGAAAGAAAATTATACCTTTTGTATGTTGGTTGAATTATTAACAACAATGAGGACTTCTTCACTGGTGCTTCTTTCTTTCAGAACTTCTCCATTAACTTTTGCACTCCTTGAGGCACTGTCTCCAATTTTGTCAACATCTGTTGACTCTACAGTAGTACCTTTGACTAGAATTGATGTGTGGCCTATATCTTTATCTTGACCTGTGAGAATTACAAAGCCATCAACATAGCTTGTGAAATTTGAGGTATGCTTTCAAAGTATATCTTGTTCAATGCTAGCATAATGAAGTGTCTCAATTCAGGCCACATCCAAAATTCAGCTTCATAAATGGTATAGATTATTCATCAGCCCTTTACAAAATTCTATACAATACCTGACAAAAAAACAGCACCTCCATCTCAAAAATTACAGTATGAAAAATGCTGAAGTCAAGCAGCTCACCGTACAACTGAGATGTAGCATCATGTATTGCACTGTGTAATTTACTTAATTTTTCCTTGTTTTTTAATAGAAAAATATCTTACACCATATCAATGTTTAAGCATTTGTTCATATGTTAATTACAATACTATCCAATAAGCGTGACTAAAAACTGTTTTGCCTCTCTTAACTACCACCATTCCCACTGCACTCACTATCAGAAAGAAGTATCACCACACTGTCAGTACCACTTATAACAAAGCCAGTCCACAGTTCATATATTTATTGCCGCAGTGTTTCCTATTTTAAAAGGAGAATGGAAAACAGAAATTTGCTGCCTACTGTTCTGAGTATCACCCTGACATTTGATCAGATATGTAAACATAAGATGTACAGAACAAGACTATTAATTCATTGGCTGATGTGAGATATCCTACTCAGCCTGATGGTCAAAAGACATTGTTAATTAATATCTTCCACAGCACATGAAAAGAAATTGGGAAAATGCAAAACATATTGCAAAGATTTTCTTAAACTGTCTTGAGAGTTTGCCTTCAGTGCTTAACTTCCAAAGAATTCCAGCCTTATCTGAACTATCAATGTGGCCTGAAGAAGACCAATTTTATTTTAAAATTTGCCATCAAACAGCAGTAGAAGAACTTATTAGCGCCATTAAAGCACCTTATATGGTTCTTCTCCACTGCAGGGGTGATACAGTATAACAATTTGGGACTATCCTTACTTGTCATTGTTGTTTGGAGGCAGATTTATTAGTATATAGTTGTTTGTTTCAACATTAACGGTATACTGGATTTTTTGAGCACTTCCATACTTCAATACATTACTCCAACAGTAAATTAACACAAAATAACAAATCATATATAAAAATTAGATACAAGAAATGCAGAGGTTTTATTAAGAGTCAATGCAAAAATTATTCTAATGTCACAATATTAATCAAAGTTGAGAGAAAACAAACTTTTAAGTGGTGCAATTTTCATGAACAAGAACAACCTCAAAAGTTACAGACAGTTCAAACTAAGATCAGAATGATCATTAAAAAACATGCTGTCTCTTAAACGTAAAACTGTAAATGATGAAATGACTGCCTTTCTGTACTCACCTGAAATGTTTCTATTCTCCATTTGCAATGTAGAATCATGAACTTGTTCATCATCCCCCACTGTTACTACTGAAACATGGCTTGTATCACCTAAATTATCTCCTTCATCTACACCACCGACATGACTTGTTGGACTCACTATTAGCACTTCACTTTCATCAAGACGTACTGGTTTCTCTGTGACAATACTAATGGGCAAATTCTCTGAGCCTGTCTCTAAAGAATCTAACGAATGGTAAAGATCTTCATCTGTTGAGGATTCATTTATGAGAGTCTTGTTTGTTTCATTAGACACTATTACAACCTCCCCATCATCTGTTGTCCTGCCTGCATATGGTATGTAAGGGCCTTCCAAAGGAGGTAACAACACAGGGGGATGGGTGGTAACAACAGTGACTTGTGTAACATTTCCTGAGGCTGTACTCATATCTTCACGCATGTCTGTTGTTATAGTCACTGTTGATTTGTTTAGCTTAACTTCTGGTTGGCTGGATGGCTCAACAACAGTGCTGGGTCCTGAAAAAAAAGTACCTAAATATACAAGGTAAGTAGTAAAATAATGTTGTGCTATTCAAAAGAAGAGAGACGGAGTAAAATATCCAAACAACAATTATCAACTACAAATTATCAAATCAGCTAATGGTACTACAGTATATTCATTTCTCACAACAGACTGTTCTTATGTCAGGATATGACCGAACACTGTCACATTTAATGTAATTAACAATCACAATAAGACTGGAGAGCTCGTAGCAAAAGATTAAGTAGTGAGATTACAGAATGATGTAAAATGACAGGTTGCTATTATATCACGTTTTCAGAAAAAAATCTGCACAGAGGATGATGGCAGAGTGGTCTGCCTCTAGGTTACTGATAGCTTGGACCAAGTCTGAGTAAAGTGAGTTTTCTTAACTGTACCCCTTTCCCTAAACCTCTCCAATCCTTTTCCTTCACTCCTCTTCCTTTTCCTTCAACTCTTCTGTCGAAGGAGCCACTAGTTCTGGAAGCTTGTAAAAAAATCTCTCTCTCTGTGTGTGTGTGTTTTTTTTTCCCCCTGCTGCTGCTGCTTGGTGAGTAGATTTGTTATCTATCCATTTACATTATGTTAATACTACTAGCAACACAAAATCCTTGTACCTAACTGCTTACAAATTACCTGACAATGGCAATCCCAGTACCTAAAATATCATTATAAAAAACTCTGAAAATTTTGTGGTGCACTGATCTACTTCTTACTATTACTTTTAACCTTACAGTAAGAACCATATGTAAGTGTTTGACAACAAATTAGAATGATGGAACTGACAACAAATTGTGGGGACCATCACTTTTCGGTGCTCAGCACTGTGACATACAATGCCTGCACCAGCTTGAAAATGACACTCATCAGTTATCACATATGTTGGTATGGGACTAATCCTGTAGCTATCTCCTCTTAATCTGTTGCTGCTGATCCAGAGGTCGTTTTAAATGAGGCAGTAATATGGAAAAAATACACTACTGGCCATTACAATTGCTACACCATGAACATAATGTGCTACAGATGCAAAATTTAACCGATAGGAAGAAGATGCTGTGATGTGCAAATGATTAGCTTTTCAGAGCATTCACACAAGCACGTTTACAACATGTTGACAAGAGGAAAGTTTCCAACTGATTTCTCATATACAAACAGCAGTTGACTGGCGTTGCCTGTTGAAACGTTGATGTGATGCCTTGTGTAAGGAGGAGAAATGCATACCATCACGTTTCCCACTTTGGTAAAGGTTGGATTGTAGCCTATCGCTATTGCGGTTTATTGTATCAAGAAATTGCTGCTCGCGTTGGTCGAGATCCAATGACTGTTAGCAGAATATGGAATCGGTGGGTTCAGAAGGATAATATGGAATGCCGTGCTGGATCCCAACTGCCAGGTATCACTAGCTGTCGAGATGACAGGCATCTTATCCGCATGGCTATAACGGATCGTGCAGCCACGTCTCGATCCCTGAGTCAACAGATGGGGACATTTGCAAAACAAGGATCTGCACGAACAGTTCGACGACGTTTGCAGCAGCATGGACTAGCAGCTCGGAGACCGTGGTCACGGGTACCCTTGATGCTCCATCACAGACAGGAGCGCCTGCGATGGTGTGGGTGCACAAATGGCAAAACATCATTTTTTCGGATGAATCCAGTTTCTGTTAGCAGCATCATGATAGTCGCATCCGTGTCCGGCAACATCGCGGTGAACGCACATTGGAAGCGTGTATTCGTCATCGCCATACTGGCGTATCATGCGGCGTGATGGTATGGGGTGCCATTGGTTACACGTCTCGGTCACCTCTTGTTCGCATTGATGGCACTTTGAACAGTGGATGTTACATTTCAAATGTGTTACTACCCATGGCTCTACCCTTCATTCAATCCCTGAGAAACTCTACATTTCAGCAGGATAATGCACGATTGCATTTTGCAGGTCCTGTACGGGCCTTTCTGGATACAGAAAATGTTTGACTGCTGCCCTGGCCAGTACATTCTCCAGACCTCTCACCAATTGAAAACAGCTGGTCAATGGTGGCCAAGCAAGTGGCTCATCACAATACGCCAGTCACTACTCTTGATGAACTGTGGTGTGTTGAAGATGCATGGGCAGCTGTACCTATACACGCCATCCAAGCTCTCTTTGACTCAATGCCCAGGCGTATCAAGGCCATTAATATGGCCAGAGGTGGTTATTCTGGGTACTTATTTCTCAGGATCTATGCACCCAAATTGTGTGAAAATATAATCACATGTCAGTTCTAGTATAATATATTTGTCCAATGATTATCCGTTTATCATCTGCATTTATCCTTGGTGTAGCAATTTTAATAGCCAGTAATGTACAATTCCATAAACAGCAGGAAAGACAAAACAACTTGTTATAGTCCTACAAAACTTTGCCTGAGAGCTATATAGAATAAATGTTTTAATAACCCAGTGTGTATGGAAATATAATCAACATTTAGTGATAAATGGACTTTACTTCCTTACGGATGTCAGTGGAGACTGAAAAATCTCAAGTGGCATGCTTTCGAAGAATATTTTATATCTTGTGAAAATCCACTTTACAACTTACCTGACTCATCCACGAACAGAATAGAAGAAACTTCAATATGTTTTGCCACACACCTTCTTATGATTTGCTAATGGTAAATTTATTGCAAAGGGAAAATGCACAGAGGATTCCATACTTTTGATAGTCAATAATAACAGAACAAAGTGACATACCATTACAATTCTTGCTCGGGGGAAGGTTTTTTGCGTGTTCAAAATGACCGCCCTCATTAGAAGTCAAACAACGTCAATGCCATTGAACTGTTGACCGACCTATAGCTGTCTACAGTTGCCGGAGGGATAGCCGCACAGGACACCTCAATGGTTTCTCAGTTTGTTCAGGGTAGCTAGCTTTGGTTGATAAACTTCACTTTTCAAGGACCCCCATAGATAGAAGCCAGGAGGTGTAAAGCCTGGAGACTGTGGGGGGTAATCAACAGCTCCTTTTTGACCTATTCATCATCCAGGTAGATTTACATCCAAGTAGGCTCCAACAACTCTGTGGAAGAGAGGTGGAGTACCATCTTGTTGTAGGTAAAATCTTTCATTTACAAACACCTCTCAGATGGCAAGTAAAATCGATATTTGCAGCATATGAAGATACGCCCATTATGGTACCTTCAAAGGAGAAAGGGACAATCAAACCATGCAATGACAGAACACCCCACACATGTAACACCTGGTAGATTAACATGTTTGTTGCCGTGAACGTGAGGATTTTCAGGAGCTCAGTACATGTGGTTGTAGGAGTTTACAGTACCATTCAGTTTGGAATGCGCCTAATCAGACCAGATAACAACACATGCAAACCATTCATCTTCGCGCAAAGCAGGCCTTCAAACCAGTCACGTTACTCCATCCTTCGATCGGTGTCATTCTCATTCACAGCATTCAGCGGTCACAGACTGTACATTTTCCACTTTGCAATCTTCAGAATTTGTCATGTGCTTGATCAGCTGATCCGCTTTCACGTTCAACCTGCTTCACAGATTTTTGAGGTGAACTAGTAAAATGTTGCAACACAGTAGCCCTGGAAGATGGACTTGATGGTTTTGGTTGGCCAGGTCTTTCCTTTTGTACATCTTGAACAGTACTGTCGGCTTCAAATTTATCCCAAATACCTTAAAATTGTTTTGCATTCATGGCTGAGTTGTGTACACATTACGCCATTGTACACCATCATGTATTTGCATTTCTAGTAGCACTTCAATGTGGCTTTGTGCTGCTCAAACAAGAATCCTGCTTCATTCATTGCTGCACTGTCATCTATTGGAAAACGTGTGATGATCTGTTGAGAAATCAATGGATCACAATACTGCGCAAAATTGCAACAATATGTGTCATTTCATTCCACAGATATTAACTATCAACAAGTGCCTACATTTCTCTGGACCCTTCTGTACGCAGGTGCAGGATTTTTTAAACACTATGAACACTATTAAGTTATTGTCAAAACTCAGTCTGCTAACAAAACTTACATAATTATGACTTATATGCATTTCAAGTCAAGTCAAGCCAAGCCAACAAAGAATTTACCATAAAGAGCATGTACTTGTTTTGAGCTCCTAATAGAGTCCTTCAGGACATATCTCTCATCAAATGCATGATTTGAATATGAGTAAACAGAGTTTACATTAAGGAGAACGCAAATAAAACTCCAATATACTATTACAATATACTCTCATAATTTTCTACACTATTACAAAATACTCACATAACTCTCTCTTATCTCTAGTTAAAGCTTCAATGAAATTATTTAAAAATATCCAAAATATACTGGACAGGGCTAATTATTGAAGTGCTACAATGTGTGTCCCATGCTCAAGTGAAAAATTGCTTTATACTGCATATTTCAATGTTCTATACAAATATGAAGGCAATACTGAAAAGAAATTGTACACTGTGAAACATAGTTAATCACAAACCCAACTTTAAGCAATGCTCCAAATTTTTACCAGTAAAAAAACACCACCACAAACTCCTGAGAGTTTCAAACACACAAATCAGGCCTGTAACCACTGACAAGACAGCTAGTTCTTTCTGGTGGTGAAGCACATACATAAAAATCCTCTAATGAATTTTTTTGGACTCTTCAAATCTCGTACTCAATCCTGAAGCACCATGTGACTACTCTACACCAGCCTTTAGCTCGGCTTACAAACCTATTACACAGTACAAAGTGCAAAGATTTGTTTCCATTTCTACTTGTAACTGTTTCATGAACTACCATTTACAAAAATGGCAATGTAATGAAAAAGAGACAAATGAGGAAGCATGAGAAAGATTCTTTACATCCTTCAGTTATCAACCATGCTGTATCAAATACAAACAGGCAGCTAAAGTGTTGAGCACGAGCAATTCAAGATATAGAGCAGTTGCCCACTCCCATAGCTCTAGTAGTATCTTACCTAAGGATGTTCACATACAGGATATGGAGAAGAGGATTTATGCAACCTTTCATAAGCTGACACACTGAATCTTCAGCAATTAATAATATTCAAGTAACCACAAATCTCATTCTAGGCTAGTTTTAGTGATATTACTTGTGCAAAAATTGTCCTATCAACAAAAGCATATATGATGTATAATTAATATTTTGAAAAGATGATTTGTCTTATCCAGCAGATGGTAGGCTAAAGGTAAATGGCAGCAAATACATGAAATATACGAAGGCTGTTTGTAAATTAAGGTTCCCAGTGCTTTTTCACATAGTAAACATCATTTTATTGCAAAACCAATTACAGATTCAAAAAACTTGGACTTTTAGCTATTTTTCAACATACTCCCCATCATGATAAATGCATTTTTGAGATGCTCCATGAGCTTTCACACCCATGTTGTGCCACTCTCCCGCTGACTCATGCAGCTCTTTGTTGCTCGAGTATTTCATCCTCCTCTCCCCCCCCCCCCCCCCCCCCCAAGTTTTGTTTCAAGTTGGGAAAAAAAATAGTAGTCACTGGGAGCCAATCTGGGCTACATGTAGGATTGTCAATGTTTTCCCACATGAATTTGGCAATTAGATCTGTTGTCGTGCTGGTGACGTGACGGTGGCCATTGTCATGGTGCAAACAAACTGCCTTTGTCAACTGACCCCTCCTATTGTTCTATATAGCCCGGTTAGCTTTGTTAGTGTCTTGCAGTCCGTTGCTACGCTGACTGTAGTACTTCCCTATCCCAGAATACCGAAGCCATCACCTTCCCCGCTGATGGCGTTTGCTTGAACTTCTTGACATTTCGAGAACAGGAAGGCTGTCATTTTTTGATTGTTCCTTAGTCTCTGGTGTAAAGTATTGGACTCAAGTCGCGTCCTGGTTACAACTGAATCCAGAAATTCCTCACCCTCTTCCCGATAAAGGCACAGGAACTTTCAAGCAGTTTTGATGCGCTTCTTTTTGTGTTCATCAGTGAGCATCTGTGGCACCTGCCTGGTGAACACCTTTCAATACTTCAAAAGACCATTAAAATCTTGTCCACAGTGGTCTCAGAGATGTCATCAATCAGCTCAGCAATCTCTTGCATAGTCACACACCAATCTGCAAGAAAAACTACTTTGATTTGTGTCACTGTCTCGTCAGAAACTGATGGACGCCTATGACCGGCCTTGTCGCACATTTGTTCGGCTGTCTGCGAACTGCCTACACCGTTTATGCACATTTTTATATCCATAAACTTTTCTTGATACACGTTGGTCAACTGGCGATGATGGATTTCAATAGGGACAGACCCCTTAATCCACAGAAATCTAATCACAGAATACAATTAACATTTGGCAAGAGTGTCTATTTTCCCTTCCATCGTTAATAGCTACTATGCCAAGAATGACTTCACAGAGAGATGGGGACTGGCAAGAATAGTAGTGTGGTAAGCAAGGAAAATGGCGCTGTTGTCAGATTTACACTGTCTCAGTGGGAGCTTGTTGGAGACCTTACTTTATCAACAACCCTCGTACGGAAGTAGTTTGTACCAAAAGCTCTCATGGGGAAAGAAAGTGAGAGCTTGCATTCTGTAGCATGGCTGTTTTAATTTGCAACAAACCAGCATCTTTCACTGGCTGACTGAATTATTACAAATTCAGACTCACCTGAAAGTATAACAATATCTCCTAAAGAACTTCGTGAGGATCTACGTTTTTCTTTTTCCAAGTTGTCATCCTGCACAGCCCTCACTTGGGCTATGTTTTCTTCAACTTTGTCCTTGACACTGACGTCACTAGAATGATCTATAGTTTCTTCCCTAGTGGAATCCCTGTTAACAGTAGGACGGACTGGGGTTGGGGCCAAATCACTTTTGTCATTTGGCACTGGAATATCTGACTGAGGCAGTAACTCCTTATCTAGCTGTTCTGGGACTTCTGGCTCAGATGGGGAGAGAACTTCAGAAGAAACTTTAGCACTAGGTGTTACTGGCAGTACGTCGTCGGCATCCTCTGATTCATCCTGTGTCACACCACTGATGAGAGACATTGGAGGCATTGGTGGAGGAGGTGGCGGCTCATTTTTTGTTTTGGCTTGCTGAGCTGTTGTAACAGGTGGCCTTGGGGCAGGACCTTTATCATGTGATGCCCTCCGTTCACTGCCTTCACTATTTTGTCTCTTGGGCACCTAAAACACACCATTTACACATCAGTGGTAGATTATATGGCTAAACTAGCTTAAATAAATAAAGTTTATGATATATGTACAGATATGAAAAGTCCCTTAATGCAACATAAATGACAGGAGTAAAGGTAACAACTCACTATTCAGATGATGCACCAATAGGAATAGAAGCAAAAGTGACACACTGCTAACCTTTACAAGAAGTCTTCAGAACAATAGAAAACACTCTCATGCATACAAGCACAAGTGCGAACACACACACACACACACACACACACACACACACACACACACACACACAGAGAGAGAGAGAGAGAGAGAGAGAGAGAGAGAGAGAGAGAGAGAGACCAGTGCAACAACCCTCAGATGTGATGTTGCTGTCTCTACAGGAACAGCTCGGCATAGTGCCATCATGCCTCTCTGCTATTGTATTCAGTAAACCCATACAAGATAAGCGTATCAAATAACTCTTGATCAGTAAACCAATCCATGCTACTGTACTAACCTTGAGATAGAACCAAGCAGTACCAAGTTTGCCAAGTTTGAGGGTGGGGAGGAAAGTAGGCATTATTGTTCCCTATAGCAAGCACAATGAATGAATGGAACAAGTTTGTTTCCAAACAAGACACAAAATGTACACTGTCAACATTTGCACTGTTGTGCAATATTTTTGGTGCAATACAGATACAAAGATAAATGGGTGTGACAAATCAAAGGAAATGCAATTACTCTAAAATAGGCCACCAGAGACCATGGCAAGGACCTCGTATATCAATGTATTCAGAAAAGTCCCCTTGAACAACCTTTGAAATTTTGTTGGTGGTGTTCAGATTCAACCTAAAAAGTAAGACTGGAATACTTTTGTTGTGACAGGGCTGCTGCCACTAACTGAATGGCCTCTAATGGGATAGGATGTATCAATTCCAGGACTAGAATAATATTCATATTTTAAACTTAATGTTGGTTATGGTCCTACAATCATTTGATGTTGTCAATGAGTAGCCAATAATAAAGAGCATCTCACCTCATACTGAATTTTTGTGTTTTAAGAGTAACTATAGGTTAATGCTTTCCTGTGTTTGTATGAAACAGGAAGGTGGCATAGACTTTCACTATGTTTTACTGACAAAGCTATCATCTTTCAATTTTAAACTGCCTTCGGAGAGAGATTATTCTCATGGGAAAACAAACACTTGATTCTGCTTGGAGGACACTGTAGTCAAATAGAAATGGGGTCAGAGCCTATTGCAGCACTCCAAAATCAAACATGGCCATGAAGTATCAAAGTGGCTCCCCACTCCCCAGTGACTAGACCAACTGCTGCTATTTTCTTCATGTTACGTTGATAACCACCAGTATGGGGGATTAGCTCCACTTTTGATATCTTCGGGTGTGGTAACATGTTCTTCAAACCCCCTCCAACACAAAAAAAGCACAAACAAGATGGTGTCCACACAGCTCATTACATGGAATTAGAAAATAATAGAATATCTTAGGTCACTGCTACTAGTTCAAATCATAATATTCAATAGACTGCTGCAAAGTAGCAGTATAATGAGTGCAAGAGCATGAATGCAATATACATGCTTCCTGATACACTGTCCATACACTGTCCATCAATGAGCAATCATCATGGAAAGGTTTTCAGCGTGAGTGCCTGTAGGATGACAAATGTGTGTGTTTTTGACAACTGGGTAACAATCTGACCTGTTTCAATATCTTCCACAAACCAATTTGAATATATCTTTTATATCACGTGATGCTTACAGGCTTTTTATCAGGGATGTCTCTTTCCTCTTCCTTTTTAAACTTCTTTCGTTCATTTTCATCATTTTCCTTCTCAAATTCTCTCTTTGGCCCTTCTGTCTCTTTGTTCTCAGATATCACAGCTGTGTCTTTGTCTTCAGGAATTGTTACAGTCTCTCTGTCCTCAGGAGTCACAACGTCAGGCAGCACTGTAACAAGAACACATTTCATCAGATTTTTCTGTTTCTCACAACCACCATCCCATTTTCACACTTACGTTAAGTTTCAATCAAATAACAGCTGGGCTCTAACAGTGCTGGCATATTCTCAAAACAAAAATGTGTGAACAGCAAGTAGAAACAGAGGAAGTAATTATGAATGTTTAGTTCATCAAAAGTTATTAGAATATCAGCCTTTACATTGTAACACCAATATTACACAGCATTAATAATTAACAATAAAGGTTTGTGCTATTGCTTCATACTGATAAATTACCTACTTTTCTTGCTTAACTCATGGGTTTGTAATGCAGTACTTACTTTTTACATCAGTGTCACTCTTGTGGGAGGAAGAATCATCTTCGTTTGTTTCCAGGCCCATTGGCGGCAGGGAGATGGGCCGCTCCTGCAACAATAAATGAAGTTTGTAGTTGCACTATAAGTGAACTTATCTTCATTTGTAAATGGCTAGTAATATTTCTGTCAATATTTTTAAACAATGTCATATCAAATACCTATCAATTAAGAAATAATAAGCTAGTCTATCCATAATACCCAATAAAGACAACATCTTAAAATTAATACAACTTTTACAAAATTAATACTGTTTACTACTTTTTTTAAATTTATAATCAGTGTCAACATATGGCATAGCAAGTCAATACTGGCCAAACTTGTTATCAAACACTAGAATCCATTATTCTTTAAGTGAGGCCAGTGACAAGCATAATTAAGATGCACCTATAAAGAAGGAAACCAAAGCAGCACACACAATTTTTTCTTAACCGACTGCAGCACTGAAAGATTATGAACTCACAGCCTTATTTTAGTTGCATATGGCCAACAATGTGTTTCACATGCCCACAGTATGTTGAGAGCACAATTTCTAAATCTAGGGCTTAACACCACAAGATTATCTGTGTACAGAACACATCACATATTACAATTGATCATGTTTGAAAAAATGTTTTAAAAGTGGAAAAATTTCACAGTTTGGTGGACCACACTTCAAACTGCACCACTACCAAAAACTACTTACTTCTAGTGAGAATGGGCTTTGGGATTCAAATAATGCCTGTACTTCTGAATCAACTGCTACAGTGTAATGAATCAATGTGTGCATTTATGCCCTGTCCTGTTGGAGATTAAACCAGAAGCCAACATTGTGGTCCAAACAACTAACAGCAATTTAAAAGTATGATGAGAAGCATGGTGCAATAACTTGTAAAGAAGCATTACTAAAGGCTGAGGCACAGATCTCTAAGCACAGCAACACTTCCACATGGGTGCCTACATACATATGACCCACATTCTTGTTCAGACATCCTACCTATTTACAAGGAAATGTTAAATTGTGTCACACAATGTATTCATGCTTGTTAAAATTTTATGTACTACTTTCATAATAATTTCAGTTCACAATGAAGTCTATTCATGCGTATTACATGATAAACATTTTCTATGTAACTTTTTACCTGTATGAAGTTTTAATAGGGGAATATATTTGTACTTTCAGGTGCCATGACTTGAAAATGGATGTATTCTGTCACTGTAATGTATTTGAAACTGTGACAGAAAATAATTTATGAGGTCAGTCAATAAATTCTTACAAAATCCAAGAGGTGGCACTCATAGCAGCAAAATGTTTTGCCGGCAGTAAGTGTCATCTATTGCTAGAGGGCAGGTAAAGTTGCCACAGTATCCATCACATGGTTTCATTGTCCCAGTTGATTGAAGCAACAAGCTCATGTTTATTTTGCAACATGGAAAAACGCAAGTTTCAAGAGTGATTAAACTCCTCTGCTTAAAAAAAGAAAAACATTATCTATTTAGAAAGAAAAAAAAATGGCTCCAAGCACTATGGGACTTACAGCTAAGGTCATCAGTCCCCTAGAACTTAGAACTACTTAAACCTATCTAACCTAAGGACATCAAACAACACCCAGCCATCACGAGGCAGAGAAAATCCCTGACCCCGCCGGGAATCGAACCTGGGAACCCGGGCGTGGGAAGCGAGAACGCTACCGCACGACCGCGAGATGCGGGCTTAAAAAGAAAACACTGAAGAGAGACCAAACCTGATTTGAATCAAGTTCAGGGCACATCTACATCTACATCTGCGTCTGCAACTTTTTACAATTGGTTAAAGAGATTAAATATGGCTATACATGCACAAAAGATGAACAGTGTTCAGGACGACCAGTGAAAGTGAGCATCCCCAAGTAATTAACAAAATCCGAGATATGGTCTTAAGTGATCGATGAATCAAATTGAGCAAAATAGCTGAGGACAAGTCATAGTTCAAGATACAGTTTTCAATTTTGCAAGAGAAAGAGGGTGCACAAAAAAAATCTCAGCAATATGGATGCTCTGTTTGCTCCTAGTGGAGAATAAACTCAACTGTGTGGCCAATTCTGATGCTGTTCTGGCACTTTTCCATCAAAACCCTGCTAGGTTTCAGTGTCAGTACATAACTATGGATGAAACATGACTACACTACTACACTGCAGAGACTAAGAAACAATCAAATCAGTGGGTTTCAGAGGCAAACTGGCTCCAAACATCATGAAGATGGTGAAATTGACCAGTCTTTTGGGATGCATGCAGAATCACCAATGTGGTGTGTCTAAAAAGTTCAGTGAATGCTACCAGACAACAAACAAAACAAAAGATACAAACAAATGTTCTTTATGCCCTTTAAAATAGTCGCCACCTGATACAACACACTTTTGAGAACATTCGTACAGACACTGTCATTGCTTTAACACACGGCCTAATTGTGTAACATTTATTTCATTGTTAAGTTGAGGCAATGTTATTGTTCTCACCAACACAGGTTCCTCATCTGAAACTCAGCAGAGGACTCACTGTCTCGTGACCAAAAATTGGGCCCTTATATATCCTCACAATAATAGGTACTGAACTTACAAAATCATTAAATTAACATATAGAGATACGCAAACAATACTTTTGATAAACCTGTTAATTACTTTGGAATTAATTAAGGGCTGACTTTGCTAACATGTTTACGAATAGGGCCAAATAAATACTTAAAGAATGCTCGTGTTTCGTTTTCCAAATGTTTATAATTAGTACAGAATTTATATTTGTTTATACATCAACAATACAATTTAAGTTATGAAAAAATTCCTTATTTCGCCCTATAATGAAAGAAACTAACTAGTAATAGTCGAAATACATTAGAAAATCAATTACATACATGAAACTAAGCACAAAATTAGATCTGGTGTTATATTCTTTAAAAATGAGGGCCAACCTTTCTTTTATAAAAATGCAGATTATACTTATGTATGTTAATGGTAATTAGTTCTAAAATAAAGAAACAAATTTAAGTAGGCAGATGGAAAATCAAGAGGAGAAGAAAAATATCTCAGCTTGCTTTGTCACAAAGCTCTCCAAAACAATTTTTTCTGGTTGCCATAGTCTTTATGAGCAATAATTATCTTCCACTGAATGATTAAACTTCACTATATGAAGAATTCCACAGATAATGACTGTACATCACTCTCAATTATGTCCCTTCATAACAATTATGATTTATACAAATCTCATTGCTTCTACAGCATGTGCACAGCAAACTGGCCCTAACACGGCACAAATATTTACAATGAACATCTTTTGGATTGTATCTTCATTTATTAGAGAACAACTATGTCATGAGGAAATTTGATTCCGTGTTTAATGGCCTCTACTACATTGTGGCTTGTCATGTTTTCATTTTATTGTTAATAATGTACAATGCTGTTTTCAATTTGTTCTGTGTAAGCACAACATATCACTTTTTTGTTCTTAACTGATATGAAAGATCTGTTAATAGGATGGAAATGATTTTTTTTTTAAATTAAATGGTCTGCATAACAGTGTAGTTAACTTACTGCACAGGCAGTACCCATGTATGTGGCGATCTGCGTATGTGGTGAAATGGTACAAGATGCATTTTTGATACAAAGAAACATTCTGTGAGTTTTATCACAACGATTTGAAAGACAATATGTAAACTGTAATGGCACATCAGATCATTAGGACATGAGACATGGACTGCAGTGCCCTATTTATTCTTTGTTTGGAATACAGTTAACGCACTGCTGAACTTCCACAGAGTATTACTCGTGTATACAGAGCAGTTTTTTATCTCACTGCACACAGTGCTCACACTATTTAGTTTCATGCAGTTGGATGTGGGTCATCCTGTGCCAAATTCTGAGTGCTTACTGTGATAATCTTGTCTTCAAATTTTTTTTCTCTCTTTCTTGGTAAGCCAACTTATGTTAGAAGCAAAAGATATATATTTTTAGAAAATCTTTGTATAAAAAATTTGATACTTTTAAATCCCATCAGGACTATAGCTTCATGTTTTTGCATGACAGGACATGGCAAGAATGTTGATACTGGAGTTATTCTGGAGGATTTTCCATCTGACACTGATACACCAAATGATGAAAGAAGTGATTTTGCAATAAAATATGTTCTTGAAGAATTCTAACTCAACAATTTATACACCAGACAAAGAAGAAATAACACCATCAACAGAATACTACTTTACTCCAGAAGATGAAGAAATTATATTTGAAGTAACCAGAGACAACAAGAAATATCTCCCAACTCTTCTCAGAATAAAAGAAGGGATTTTCACTTTCAAAGGAAATTTGAACTCAAAATTTTTACGATCATGGCTATATTTTATTGCTAGTCATGGGACACTTGGAAAGTCTGATTTTTACTATGTAAAGTGTGGTTTACAAGTCATGTCCCATGGAACAAAGTCTGCATTGGAGTAAGAATCTACACTTCCGTGTCCAGTGTCATAGTGACTAAAATTCTACTGGGTATTATGCCGCGTCCTTGCTAAAAAGCTAACGACAATAATAAACTAAAACTGATGTTTCTGCCAAATTGAAATGTCCTTCCTCAGGTCACGACTGGTTTTGCATGGGGATAGGTGCTTCTATTTATTACAGACTATAAGAGCCTGACATCACTGTTGTAAAACTTTTAATTGGCCCTCTAATATGATTGGCTGGTCATGACATAAAGGACGATGGAAGGAAAGAGGCTATTCACTGATGTCCATGTCGTCAACGATTGGTAGCTGTACGCCAATCAGCGTTCGGCTTCTGGTCGGCAAGTTTTCCTCCTGGTGTGTGCGGAAGTGGACTGACAGTTGCTCTACAAGTGTTTGTGCAGATACATCCGCTTTCCGTGAAGCTTCTGCCTCGTGATGGCTCAGGCCATTGGACTGGGATGACCGGCAGCCAGGACGCCGGGACTTTGTAGCCATCTTCTCTGTTGATGTTATAAGGCTGTTAATAATTTCAATCACCTCCCGTATTTTGTGTTCTCGCATCCACAATTCTTTAGCCAGTACTCTGACTTCCTGGAACCTGATAGGTTGTCCACAGTCACGTTGGTGTTCCGCTATTGCCGATTTATTATGTTGTTGTAATCGTACATAGTGTTCATGTTCTGCTACTTGTAAGCTGAAAGGTCTCCCTGTTTCTCCTATGTGGGCAGCTCCAAACGCACACCGTAGTTCGTAAACACCTGCAGTGTTAAGATTGTTGATTACATCCTTGGTGGGACCTATCATTTCGTGGATCCTGGTGGCTGCTTCGAAAAATCGCTTTGAAACCTCGTCGGTGGATGGCGTTACCTAGCCATTCACTTACGCCTTTTACGTCACGAGACGCGTGGATGTACCTGCACAAACACTTGTAGAGCAACTGTCAGTCCACTTCCGCACACACCATGGAGGAAAACTTTCCGACCAGAAGCCAAATGCTGATTAGTGGACAGCTACCAATTGTTGACGACATGGGCATCCATGAATAGCCTCTTTCCTTCAATCTTCCCCCACGTCATGACTAGCCAATCATATTAGAGGGCCAATTATAAGTTTTACAACAGTGATGTCAGGCTCTTATAGTCTGTAATAAATAGAAGCACCTATCCCCATGCAAAACCAGTTGTGACCTGAGGAAGGACATTTCAATTTGGTGGAAATGTTGGTTTTAGTTTATTAATGTTGTTAGTTTTTTAGCAATGACAAGGCATAATACCCAAAACAATTTTAATCACTCTGCATTGGAGATTCAATAGTCTTGGCCCATTGGACAAAGACGTATTCGGGGATATGACAGTAAAAATTGTTGTTGTTGTTGTTGTTGTCTTTAGTCCTGAGACTGGTTTGATGCAGCTCTCCATGCTACTAAATCCTGTGCAAGCTTCTTCATCTCCCAGTACCTACTGCAGCCTACATCCTTCTGAATCTGCTTAGTGTATTCATCTCTTTGTCTCCCTCTATGATCTTTACCCTCCACGCTGCCCTCCAGTACTAAATTGGTGATCCGTTGATGCCTCAGAACATGTACTACCAACCGATTCCTTCTTCTAGTCAAGATGTGCCACAAACTCCTCTTCTCCCCAATTCTATACAGTACCTCCTCATATGTGATCTACCCACCTAATGTTCAGCATTCTTCTGTAGCACCACATTTCGAAAGCTTCTATTCTCTTCTTGTCTAAACTATTTATCGTCCATGTTTCACTTCCACACATGGCTACACTCCATACAAATACTTTCAGAAACGACTTCCTGACACTTAAATCAATACTCGATTTTAACAAATTTCTCTTCTTCAGAAACGGTTTCCTTGCCATTACCAGTGTACATTTTATATCCTCTCTACTTCAACCATCATCAGTTATTTTGCTCCCCAAACAGCAAAACTCTTTTACTACTTTACGTGTCTCATTTGCTAATCTAATTCCCTCAGCATCACCCGACTTAACTCGACTACATTCCATTATCCTCTTTTTGCTTTTGTTGATTTTCATCTTATATCCTCATTTCAAGACACTGTCCATTCCATTCAACTGCTCTTCCAAGTCCTTTGCTGTCTCTGACAGAATTACAATCTCATCGGCGAACTTCAAAGTTTTTATTTCTTCTCCATGGATTTTAATACCTATTCCAAACTTTTCCTTTGTTTCCTTTACTGCTTGCTCAATATACAGATTGAATAACATTGGGGAGAGGCTACAACCCTATCTCACTTCCTTCCCAACCACTGCTTCCTTTTCACGTCCCTCGACTCTTACAACTGCCATCCAGTTTCTGTACAAATTGTAAATAGCCTTTTGCTCTCTGTATTTTACCCCTGCCACCTTCAGAATTTGAAAGAGAGTATTCCAATCAATAACATCAAAAGCTTTGTCTAAGTCTACAAATGCCAGAAACGTAAGTTTGCCTTTCCTTAATATTTCTTCTAAGGTAAGTTGTAGGGTCAGTATTGCCTCACGTGTTCCAACATTTCTACGGGTTCCAAACTGATCTTCCCTGAGGTCGGCTTCTACCAGTTTTTCCTTTTGCCTGTAAAGAATTCGTGTTAGTATTTTTGCAGCTGTGACTTATTAAACTGATAGTTTGGTAATTTTCACATCTGTCAACACCTGCTTTCTTTGGGATTGGAATTACCATATTCTTCTTGAAGTCTGAGGGAATTTCACCTGTCTCATACATCTTGCTCACGAGATGGTAGAGTTTTGTCAGGACTGGCTCTCTCAAGGCTGTTAGTAGTTCTAATGGAGTGTTGTCTACTCCCAGGGCCTTGTTTTGACTTAGGTCTTTCAGTGCTCTGTCAAATTCTTCACACAGTATCATATCTCCCATTTCATCTTCATCTACATCCTCTTCCATTTCCATAATATTGTCCTCAAGTACATCGCCTTTGTATAGACCCTCTATATACTCCTTCCACTTTTCTGCTTTCCCTTCTTTGCTTAGAACTGGGTTTCCATCTGAGCTCTTGATATTCATACAAGTGGTTCTCTTAT
This sequence comes from Schistocerca gregaria, assembly GCF_023897955.1. Classification (NCBI taxonomy): domain Eukaryota; kingdom Metazoa; phylum Arthropoda; class Insecta; order Orthoptera; family Acrididae; genus Schistocerca; species Schistocerca gregaria. Next base: position 555,492,211 of record NC_064920.1, read on the forward strand.
CTCCAAAGGTCTCTTTAATTTTCCTGTAGGCAGTATCTATCTTACCCCTAGTGAGATAAGCACCTACATCCTTACATTTGTCTTCTAGCCATTCCTGCTTAGCCATTTCGCACTTCCTGTCGATCTCATTTTTGAGACTTTTGTATCCCTTTTTGCCTGCTTCATTTACTGCATTTTTATATTTTCTCCTTTCATCAATTAAATTCAATATTTCTTCTGTTACCCAAGGATTTCTACTAGCCCTAGTCGTTTTACCTACTTGATCCCTCAAAGCTACCCATTCTTCTTCTGCTGTATTTCTTTCTCCCATTCCTGTCAATTGTTCCTTTATGCTCTCCCTGAAAATCTGTACAACCTCTGGTTTAGTCAGTTTAGCCAGGTCCCATCTCCTTAAATTCCCACCTTTTTGCAGTTTCTTCAGTTTTAATCTACAAATCATAACCAATAGATTGTGGTCAGAGTCCACATCTGCCCCTGGAAATGTCTTACAATTTAAAACCTGATTCCTAAATCTCTGGCTTACCATTATATAATCTATCTGATACCTTTTAGTATCTCCAGGGTTCTTCCATGTATACAACCTTCTTTCATGATTCTTAAACCACGTGTTAGCTATGATTAAGTTATGCTCTGTGCAAAATTCTACCAGGCGGGCGGCTTCCTCCTCCATTTCTTAGCCCCAATCCATATGCACCTACTATGTTGCCTTCTCTTCCTTTTCCTACTGTCGAATTCCCGTCACCCATAACTATTAAATTTTCGTCTCCCTTCACTATCTGAATAATTTCTTTTATTTCATCATACGTTTCTTCAATTTCTTCGTCATCTGCTGAGCTAGTAGGCATATAAACTTGTACTACTGTGGTAGGCGTGGGCTTCGTGTCTATCTTGGCCACAATAATGCGTTCACTATGCTGTTTGTAGTAGCTTACCCGCATTCCTATTTTTTTGTTCGTTATTAAACCTACTCCTGCATTACCCCTATTAGATTTTGTGTTTATAGCCCTGTATTCACCTGACCAAAAGTCTTGTTCCTCCTGCCACCAAACTTAACTAATTCCCCCTATATTTAACTGTAATCTATCCATTTCCCTTTTTAAATTTTCTAACCCACCTGCCCGATTAAGGTATCCAACATTCCACGCTCTGATCCATAGAACGCCAGTTTTCTTTCTCCTGGTAACAACATCCTCTTGAGTAGTCCCCGCCTGGAGATCTGAATGGGGGTCTATTTTACCTCTGGAATATTATACCCAAGAGGACGGCATCATCATTTAACCATACATTAAAGCTGCATGCCCTCGGGAAAAATTACGGCTGTAGTTTCCCCTTGCTTTCAGCCATTCGCAGTAACACAACAGCAAGGCCGTTTTGGTTAGTGTTACAGGGCCACATCAGTCAATCACCCAGACTGTTGCCCCTGCAACTACTGAAAAGGCTGCTGCCCCTCTTCAGGAACCACACGTTTGTCTGGCCTCTCATCAGATACCTCTCCATTGTGGCTGCACCTACGGTACAGCTATCTGTATCGTTGAGGCACGCAAGCCACCCCACCAACGGCAAGGTCCTTGGTTCGTGGGGGGGAGGGCAGTAAAAATTAATTGAAGCAAAAAATTCTAGAAAACATGGGCTCTAAAATGCATAACTTCAAGAGCTCTGAGCACTGCTTTCTCTCTTCTACAGCAAACTCCTTGCTTTCTATATTTTGAGAGGTGGTAGTATGGACCAAAACTAGAAAAGGAAGTCCAGTAAACACAAGAGTCTAAAGTGCGCACTTTAAGAGCTATGAGCACATGTTCATTTTCACTTCCATGAAACACGTCTCTTCTACTGCATAAGTACTCATATGCACTTTACAACTCATGTTTACTAGACTGTTTCTTATTATGATCCATATCTTTTCCTCTCTAAAAAAGGAAAGCAAGAGATTTGTTTCACAGTACTGAAGATGAAGTAGTGCTCACAGCTCTAGCACATGTTTACATGACTTTTTGCTTCAATAGATAATTCCTGTCACATCCCTGAATATAATTCTATGGGGCAAGATTACTGAATCATCAACACAGACTTTGCCCTGTAGGACATGTCTTTAGATCCACCCATCAGAATCAAGACCTCGCTGAAAGTGTTCCCAATGTTTTTGTGTGTGAATTAGGGCATTTTTTTTATCTATATCACTTCTTGTGAAGTACCATTGTCAATGACTTTAACATTATAACTTAACGAGACTCTCGAGCCCTTTTCGAAAAAATGAAATAAAGGCCCAAAAACTGTATTTCTCTGGTTTTCTTTCTACTAAATCAATTTCCAACCTACTATGGCAACGTAAAAAGAAATGAGAATTGTTGAAGTCAAAGAATAAAAACTGAGGCCTTAAAGGGTTAATAAGGCATGTATATTTTGTGTATGATTTTTGGGTAACATGTGCCACTGTCTGGTAGCAGGAGACAGAAACAGAACAATGTTTGAAACAAAAAAAGCTCAAAATCCTCCACATTACATTGAGCCTTGAACTAAAATACAGGCCTTCTTTCCCTGCTAACAGACAATGCTGCAAGTTACCCAGCAGTTGCATATAAAATACATATGTACCTTATTAAATGACATAAATCCACCCAATGACGGAGGTTTAACTTTTCAAATTGTACAGTGGGAACAAAAACAAATTGTAACTGGCTACAATAGCTCAGGTTTTGACTAACAAATAATTAATGAGCTATATCTACATTGACGGAAAAAAAATCACAACACCAAGGAGGAGTTGGGCAACTTAAATGAAATTTGGGATCTGACAGATGTATCTATTCAAATTTCAAGCCAGTTGCATAACAGAGGCACTAGTAGTGCCACTATGAGGATGCAGATCAGGTTTGCTATAAATACATGCTGTAACAGTCAAGATCATTAGAGCTTTTGAGACTGGAATTGATCAGCTATGTTACACAAGAATTCCTTTATCAACATCTCACTGAGTTTGAACATGGTCATGTAACAGGACTACAAGAAGCTAGATGTTTCTTCCGCGATACTACAGAAAAGCCTGGCAGGAAAGTAGCCACAGTAACATGACTGTTGGTAGCGGTGGTCACAAGAATGTACAATCATAGGAAGACTAGGCTCTGGACGACCACTTGGCACTACAGAGAGAGAAAACCACCACGTTCGGCATATGGCTCTGGCGCATTGTACTACATTTGCAGCAGCATTTTGAGCACCAGTTAGCACCACAATGACACAACAAACTGTTACAAATCAGTTACTTCAAGGATAGCTCAGGGCCAGATGCCCTGTAGCATGCACTCCACTTACTCCAAACCACTGCCATTTGCGATTTCAGTGGTGTCAAGCGAGAGCTCATTGGAGGGCAAGGTGGAGGTCTGTTGTGTTGTTTAGGAGGCCAGATTGGTAGCTGTACGCCAATCAGCGTTCGGCTTCTGGTCGGCAAGTTTTCCTCCTGGTGTGTGCGGAAGTGGACTGACAGTTGCTCTACAAGTGTTTGTGCAGATACATCCGCTTTCCGTGAAGCTTCTGCCTCGTGATGGCTCAGGCCATTGGACTGGGATGACCGGCAGCCAGGACGCCGGGACTTTGTAGCCATCTTCTCTGTTGATGTTATAAGGCTGTTAATAATTTCAATCACCTCCCGTATTTTGTGTTCTCGCATCCACAATTCTTTAGCCAGTACTCTGACTTCCTGGAACCTGATAGGTTGTCCACAGTCACGTTGGTGTTCCGCTATTGCCGATTTATTATGTTGTTGTAATCGTACATAGTGTTCATGTTCTGCTACTTGTAAGCTGAAAGGTCTCCCTGTTTCTCCTATGTGGGCAGCTCCAAACGCACACCGTAGTTCGTAAACACCTGCAGTGTTAAGATTGTTGATTACATCCTTGGTGGGACCTATCATTTCGTGGATCCTGGTGGCTGCTTCGAAAAATCGCTTTGAAACCTCGTCGGTGGATGGCGTTACCTAGCCATTCACTTACGCCTTTTACGTCACGAGACGCGTGGATGTACCTGCACAAACACTTGTAGAGCAACTGTCAGTCCACTTCCGCACACACCATGGAGGAAAACTTTCCGACCAGAAGCCAAATGCTGATTAGTGGACAGCTACCAATTGTTGACGACATGGGCATCCATGAATAGCCTCTTTCCTTCAATCTTCCCCCACGTCATGACTAGCCAATCATATTAGAGGGCCAATTATAAGTTTTACAACAGTGATGTCAGGCTCTTATAGTCTGTAATAAATAGAAGCACCTATCCCCATGCAAAACCAGTTGTGACCTGAGGAAGGACATTTCAATTTGGTGGAAATGTTGGTTTTAGTTTATTAATGTTGTTAGTTTTTTAGCAATGACAAGGCATAATACCCAAAACAATTTTAATCACTCTGCATTGGAGATTCAATAGTCTTGGCCCATTGGACAAAGACGTATTCGGGGATATGACAGTAAAAATTGTTGTTGTTGTTGTTGTTGTTGTTGTTGTTGTCTTTAGTCCTGAGACTGGTTTGATGCAGCTCTCCATGCTACTAAATCCTGTGCAAGCTTCTTCATCTCCCAGTACCTACTGCAGCCTACATCCTTCTGAATCTGCTTAGTGTATTCATCTCTTTGTCTCCCTCTATGATCTTTACCCTCCACGCTGCCCTCCAGTACTAAATTGGTGATCCGTTGATGCCTCAGAACATGTACTACCAACCGATTCCTTCTTCTAGTCAAGATGTGCCACAAACTCCTCTTCTCCCCAATTCTATACAGTACCTCCTCATATGTGATCTACCCACCTAATGTTCAGCATTCTTCTGTAGCACCACATTTCGAAAGCTTCTATTCTCTTCTTGTCTAAACTATTTATCGTCCATGTTTCACTTCCACACATGGCTACACTCCATACAAATACTTTCAGAAACGACTTCCTGACACTTAAATCAATACTCGATTTTAACAAATTTCTCTTCTTCAGAAACGGTTTCCTTGCCATTACCAGTGTACATTTTATATCCTCTCTACTTCAACCATCATCAGTTATTTTGCTCCCCAAACAGCAAAACTCTTTTACTACTTTACGTGTCTCATTTGCTAATCTAATTCCCTCAGCATCACCCGACTTAACTCGACTACATTCCATTATCCTCTTTTTGCTTTTGTTGATTTTCATCTTATATCCTCATTTCAAGACACTGTCCATTCCATTCAACTGCTCTTCCAAGTCCTTTGCTGTCTCTGACAGAATTACAATCTCATCGGCGAACCTCAAAGTTTTTATTTCTTCTCCATGGATTTTAATACCTATTCCAAACTTTTCCTTTGTTTCCTTTACTGCTTGCTCAATATACAGATTGAATAACATTGGGGAGAGGCTACAACCCTATCTCACTTCCTTCCCAACCACTGCTTCCTTTTCACGTCCCTCGACTCTTACAACTGCCATCCAGTTTCTGTACAAATTGTAAATAGCCTTTTGCTCTCTGTATTTTACCCCTGCCACCTTCAGAATTTGAAAGAGAGTATTCCAATCAATAACATCAAAAGCTTTGTCTAAGTCTACAAATGCCAGAAACGTAAGTTTGCCTTTCCTTAATATTTCTTCTAAGGTAAGTTGTAGGGTCAGTATTGCCTCACGTGTTCCAACATTTCTACGGGTTCCAAACTGATCTTCCCTGAGGTCGGCTTCTACCAGTTTTTCCTTTTGCCTGTAAAGAATTCGTGTTAGTATTTTTGCAGCTGTGACTTATTAAACTGATAGTTTGGTAATTTTCACATCTGTCAACACCTGCTTTCTTTGGGATTGGAATTACCATATTCTTCTTGAAGTCTGAGGGAATTTCACCTGTCTCATACATCTTGCTCACGAGATGGTAGAGTTTTGTCAGGACTGGCTCTCTCAAGGCTGTTAGTAGTTCTAATGGAGTGTTGTCTACTCCCAGGGCCTTGTTTTGACTTAGGTCTTTCAGTGCTCTGTCAAATTCTTCACACAGTATCATATCTCCCATTTTATCTTCATCTACATCCTCTTCCATTTCCATAATATTGTCCTCAAGTACATCGCCTTTGTATAGACCCTCTATATACTCCTTCCACTTTTCTGCTTTCCCTTCTTTGCTTAGAACTGGGTTTCCATCTGAGCTCTTGATATTCATACAAGTGGTTCTCTTATCTCCAAAGGTCTCTTTAATTTTCCTGTAGGCAGTATCTATCTTACCCCTAGTGAGATAAGCACCTACATCCTTACATTTGTCTTCTAGCCATTCCTGCTTAGCCATTTCGCACTTCCTGTCGATCTCATTTTTGAGACTTTTGTATCCCTTTTTGCCTGCTTCATTTACTGCATTTTTATATTTTCTCCTTTCATCAATTAAATTCAATATTTCTTCTGTTACCCAAGGATTTCTACTAGCCCTAGTCGTTTTACCTACTTGATCCCTCAAAGCTACCCATTCTTCTTCTGCTGTATTTCTTTCTCCCATTCCTGTCAATTGTTCCCTTATGCTCTCCCTGAAAATCTGTACAACCTCTGGTTTAGTCAGTTTAGCCAGGTCCCATCTCCTTAAATTCCCACCTTTTTGCAGTTTCTTCAGTTTTAATCTACAAATCATAACCAATAGATTGTGGTCAGAGTCCACATCTGCCCCTGGAAATGTCTTACAATTTAAAACCTGATTCCTAAATCTCTGGCTTACCATTATATAATCTATCTGATACCTTTTAGTATCTCCAGGGTTCTTCCATGTATACAACCTTCTTTCATGATTCTTAAACCACGTGTTAGCTATGATTAAGTTATGCTCTGTGCAAAATTCTACCAGGCGGGCGGCTTCCTCCTCCATTTCTTAGCCCCAATCCATATGCACCTACTATGTTGCCTTCTCTTCCTTTTCCTACTGTCGAATTCCCGTCACCCATAACTATTAAATTTTCGTCTCCCTTCACTATCTGAATAATTTCTTTTATTTCATCATACGTTTCTTCAATTTCTTCGTCATCTGCTGAGCTAGTAGGCATATAAACTTGTACTACTGTGGTAGGCGTGGGCTTCGTGTCTATCTTGGCCACAATAATGCGTTCACTATGCTGTTTGTAGTAGCTTACCCGCATTCCTATTTTTTTGTTCGTTATTAAACCTACTCCTGCATTACCCCTATTAGATTTTGTGTTTATAGCCCTGTATTCACCTGACCAAAAGTCTTGTTCCTCCTGCCACCAAACTTAACTAATTCCCCCTATATTTAACTGTAATCTATCCATTTCCCTTTTTAAATTTTCTAACCCACCTGCCCGATTAAGGTATCCAACATTCCACGCTCTGATCCATAGAACGCCAGTTTTCTTTCTCCTGGTAACAACATCCTCTTGAGTAGTCCCCGCCTGGAGATCTGAATGGGGGTCTATTTTACCTCTGGAATATTATACCCAAGAGGACGGCATCATCATTTAACCATACATTAAAGCTGCATGCCCTCGGGAAAAATTACGGCTGTAGTTTCCCCTTGCTTTCAGCCATTCGCAGTAACACAACAGCAAGGCCGTTTTGGTTAGTGTTACAGGGCCACATCAGTCAATCACCCAGACTGTTGCCCCTGCAACTACTGAAAAGGCTGCTGCCCCTCTTCAGGAACCACACGTTTGTCTGGCCTCTCATCAGATACCTCTCCATTGTGGCTGCACCTACGGTACAGCTATCTGTATCGTTGAGGCACGCAAGCCACCCCACCAACGGCAAGGTCCTTGGTTCGTGGGGGGGAGGGCAGTAAAAATTAATTGAAGCAAAAAATTCTAGAAAACATGGGCTCTAAAATGCATAACTTCAAGAGCTCTGAGCACTGCTTTCTCTCTTCTACAGCAAACTCCTTGCTTTCTATATTTTGAGAGGTGGTAGTATGGACCAAAACTAGAAAAGGAAGTCCAGTAAACACAAGAGTCTAAAGTGCGCACTTTAAGAGCTATGAGCACATGTTCATTTTCACTTCCATGAAACACGTCTCTTCTACTGCATAAGTACTCATATGCACTTTACAACTCATGTTTACTAGACTGTTTCTTATTATGATCCATATCTTTTCCTCTCTAAAAAAGGAAAGCAAGAGATTTGTTTCACAGTACTGAAGATGAAGTAGTGCTCACAGCTCTAGCACATGTTTACATGACTTTTTGCTTCAATAGATAATTCCTGTCACATCCCTGAATATAATTCTATGGGGCAAGATTACTGAATCATCAACACAGACTTTGCCCTGTAGGACATGTCTTTAGATCCACCCATCAGAATCAAGACCTCGCTGAAAGTGTTCCCAATGTTTTTGTGTGTGAATTAGGGCATTTTTTTTTATCTATATCACTTCTTGTGAAGTACCATTGTCAATGACTTTAACATTATAACTTAACGAGACTCTCGAGCCCTTTTCGAAAAAATGAAATAAAGGCCCAAAAACTGTATTTCTCTGGTTTTCTTTCTACTAAATCAATTTCCAACCTACTATGGCAACGTAAAAAGAAATGAGAATTGTTGAAGTCAAAGAATAAAAACTGAGGCCTTAAAGGGTTAATAAGGCATGTATATTTTGTGTATGATTTTTGGGTAACATGTGCCACTGTCTGGTAGCAGGAGACAGAAACAGAACAATGTTTGAAACAAAAAAAGCTCAAAATCCTCCACATTACATTGAGCCTTGAACTAAAATACAGGCCTTCTTTCCCTGCTAACAGACAATGCTGCAAGTTACCCAGCAGTTGCATATAAAATACATATGTACCTTATTAAATGACATAAATCCACCCAATGACGGAGGTTTAACTTTTCAAATTGTACAGTGGGAACAAAAACAAATTGTAACTGGCTACAATAGCTCAGGTTTTGACTAACAAATAATTAATGAGCTATATCTACATTGACGGAAAAAAAATCACAACACCAAGGAGGAGTTGGGCAACTTAAATGAAATTTGGGATCTGACAGATGTATCTATTCAAATTTCAAGCCAGTTGCATAACAGAGGCACTAGTAGTGCCACTATGAGGATGCAGATCAGGTTTGCTATAAATACATGCTGTAACAGTCAAGATCATTAGAGCTTTTGAGACTGGAATTGATCAGCTATGTTACACAAGAATTCCTTTATCAACATCTCACTGAGTTTGAACATGGTCATGTAACAGGACTACAAGAAGCTAGATGTTTCTTCCGCGATACTACAGAAAAGCCTGGCAGGAAAGTAGCCACAGTAACATGACTGTTGGTAGCGGTGGTCACAAGAATGTACAATCATAGGAAGACTAGGCTCTGGACGACCACTTGGCACTACAGAGAGAGAAAACCACCACGTTCGGCATATGGCTCTGGCGCATTGTACTACATTTGCAGCAGCATTTTGAGCACCAGTTAGCACCACAATGACACAACAAACTGTTACAAATCAGTTACTTCAAGGATAGCTCAGGGCCAGATGCCCTGTAGCATGCACTCCACTTACTCCAAACCACTGCCATTTGCGATTTCAGTGGTGTCAAGCGAGAGCTCATTGGAGGGCAAGGTGGAGGTCTGTTGTGTTGTTTAGGAGGCCAGATGCGGTTCTGAAACCAACCTATCTGTGTACTAGACACACTGGACCTACACCTGGAGTTACGGTCTGGGGTGCAAATTTTGTAGGACGGCAGGAGTATTCTTGTGGTAATCCCACTCATCATGACTGCAAATTTGTACGTCACTCTGGTGATTTGACTTGTTGTGCTGACATTAATGAACAGATTTCCAGGGGATGTTTTCCAACAAGGTAATGCTCGCCCACATACTGCTGTTGTAAATCACCATGCTCTACAGAGTGTCTACTTGGTGTCTTGGCCTGTTCAGTCGCCAGATCTGTCTCCAACTGGTCACATATGAGACATCACTGGACAACAACTCCAGTGTCATACACAAACAGCATTCATTGCTCCTATACTGATCGACCAAGTGAAACAGGCACAGCACTCCATTACACAAACTAGCATCCGGCATATGTATGCTTGCATTCAACATTCTGGCAGTTACACTGGTTATTAATGTACCAGCATTTCACATTTGCAATGTCTTGGCTCACACTTACATTAACCTGTGATCTTGCAATGTTAAATCACTGAAATATGTAACCTAGACAAATGTATTCCAGAAATTTTATCATTCTACATTAGTTATTTTACAGTGTTGTTTCTTCCTGTCACTGTACATAAAGCAATGAGTATGGAGGATATCACTGTATATATTAAGATGAGCTACATTTTGTATCTCTATTCTCAGTAAGATATAAATTTAGCAAGAAAATGCAAAACAGTTTAGTTCACAAAATTGTATTTAGTTTTGTTTTGTATTTAATCGAATACAAGCTCGCTAACTGTTAGTCATGTGACAAACTGCCTGCCTGATTATATACCACCATTAATTGACAACTTTGACTGTGTGCAAACAAGTGAATTCACTTATATTGTGGAAAGAAGCCTTGTGAATTGGACTGTAAATAAAGGCATATTCCACACTAACTATCAGTGTCAATTTCCCTTTCTTTTATTACATGCACAATGACAACTGATGCAAAATGAATGATAAAATCTATTCAAAATGTGAACTAAACTGTTGGCACTGAGAACGTTACGCCACCAGTTGTCAAATGTGCAATTTTTTTTACCACAATATGTTTCAGGACTATGTTATCCCTTTCTCAAATGCTATAAAACAAGGAAAACCAATCAATAAATCATAATACTACATGTACTGATGGTCATATAAAAATATTTATTTAATCCTGTAGTACAACCTTCCTTAAAGCTTGTATGCCATTAGCAAAAAGTAAAAATCCGGAAGCAAACATGCACTATCAAATAAAAAACTCTCCTTAGAACATCCCATGCTGGTGTGTTATACTCTCAAGGCAAAGCTCTGACTAAAGGCAACAGCTTCACTTCTTTCACTTACTGAAGCTAGTACCTTCCTGAACGGCGTATGTCACAGCCCCCAAAGATCTATAAACACTGTATGTCAAGTCCTGGTAAATTCTAAAAACCAATACTACGTTTAATGTTGGCAGCCATATAAGATGTCCAACAGAAAACATAAAACCTAATGCCATTAACTTGAATAAATTAATGGCTACTTCTCAAGGACATCACTGAAGTGGGCTCAGGAATGGCCCTTAGACACTTATGTCTTCTCATTTAATGCACTGATAAAGTGCAAAAAAACTCACCGCCTCTGCAAAATCTGACAACCACCACCCTTTATCCTCAAAGTGCAATACTCTTGTGCTGTCTATGGTGTCACTCAATGAATGCTACTCACTCTTGAGGTGCTTCATCAGCACCAATGAGCCATTTTCTATATTATTATGTTCTTTAAATCTTAGTTCAAAGTTTCTTCCTGTTAGCCCTACAGTGCTACAAATACCACACATTTGACAACTGGTGGCATAACATTCTCAGTACTGATTCATGAGACAGTTTTAATACAGTTTCACGACAGATGACATAAACCACTCCAGGACAAGAGACAGTTTACTTGAATCCACACCAACATTCAACGAGTATGTTAGTGGTTGATTCATATTTTATATATTACTACTCAAAAATTCTAATTAACACATGGTTGACATCTCTTATTTGTATTCTGAAGACATTTCGTGATCAACAAACTGCAATGTCTGTAAACACAGTATTAAGCCATACTGAATGCACGAGTTATATTCAAACGAATTTCCAATTCAAATTTTTACTCCCTCTGTAAACACCACCATGTGTTACATTAGTTTAAACATACCCACAAAATTTACGTGAAATGACTTTGAGTCACCACATACAAAGAATCAACAGCACTGAAAATTGTGGACACAAACAATTTGGATAAACCCAGGTTAAAAGACTACAGTGACACAGAAACATTCTTCAGTAATTTTGAAACAACAAACCCTTGCCTGAATCTCAGAGATATACTGGGGACTCAATCAGGATTTTGAAAGAAGAAGATCAGAAGTCGAATACATTAAAAGTATAATTGAAATGATGGATTTAAAAGATAAGGATGAAGGTACAGGTGAAAAAAATTTAGCGTACTTCACAGTGGAAAGAAAATCAATATGAGCTACCAGGAGCATTTATGTTACAGATGTGGCAAACCAGGTCATTTTAAGAGGGACTGATCAGTCAGGAACAAGCAGAGATTCATAGATACACAACGAACATTTTTGAGGAGATGGTCAGGCAGTTGGAAACCCTTAAAACCTTGCAGCATAGCAATAATATCAACTGGTCACATACTTGATGAGAGCAGTACGATTCAAGAAGCAGTCATCATCGAGGGTGCCGAGGATATTAACAGAACGAAAATGGTATTAGGAGTTTCGTAACAGAGGTATAACTCATGATGGCACGTAATAATGTTGACTCAGGTAATAATGTACAGACTGATTGGCTATTGGACAATGATTGCACCGATCATGTTTTTAATAATGAAAACTATTTTTCTGAATGCTTAACTTTAAATGGACCTGTAAATGTAAAAATTGCAGATGGTAAAGTTTTGCAAGTTCAAAAAAATATGAAATATGATTAGTTGTTTTCCAGTTCATGATGGCATGACTCCAAATGAAATGAAAATGTGTTTTATGACAAAGATATGGAAAGAAATTCAATTATCTATGCTAAAAAATCTATTTGTAGGCAATAGCTCAATAACTTTTGAAAATCACAATAACTTACTTGTGATTGGTTTGAAAGAAGATAAGCTGTACAAAATGCAAAGTTGTATTTTATGGAAGTGATTACTGTAAATAGTCTCAGTAGTAAAGATAGTATGTTAGTAAAGAAGAAAAGGCATCACATAGTTGGACTGTAAATTGTAATGATTAAATGTGTTACATAGACATCAGTTTGCAGTTGGATGTACAGAAAATCTGGAATCAGAATTTATGAAGTATAAAATTTGTATTCAAAATAAAATGCACAAACTGTCTTTTGAAAACAACAGAAGCAAAGCAAAAGAAACAGAGATTATTCATACTGATTTGCATCAGGCATGTGCAACTCATGATTTGCATAGGGAAAGTTACTTTTTGCTTTTATTGGTGATTATCGTGATGTTAACCAGAGTCTATGATATCAAATATAAAAATGAAATTTATGATTGTTTTGTAGAAATTGTTAATGAAATTGAAAATTTAACTGATAAAATTATTTAAAAAATTGAGATGTGACAAGGGAATGGAATATTTAAATTCAGCTGTTTATCAACTAGTAAGGCAGATGGAATCATTTTAAATGCACGTCCAACTTTTAGCTAATAGTACTGAGAACAAATCTCCTTATGAGATAGTGTTTACAGAGAAGGCTTATGTTACACATTTCAAGTTGTATGGATCAAAAACATTTGTACCGGTACCAGAACAATGGAGAAAGTAAAAGAAATTGTGGAAGATATTTATTCACCTGTTGCTATGATGCAATCATTCAAATTTCTATTGCCATATTGCTATCAAAAGGGCTAAATTGTAGATGAAATAGATAGATGTACAGACTGCATTTTTAAACGGTAAAGTTTTCTCAGAATATTTATGTGAGGCAACCTCTGGAATATGAGGATCAAACAGTCAGGGTTTGTAAGTTATTTAAGGCATTACATGGCTTGAGAGGAAGTCTTTGACTATTGTATGAGTGTTAAAAAGAGTTTTAAAAAAGTACATGCTTTAAAAGAAATTAATATGATTATGTGATTTATATAATTAAGTTTGGTGATGAATTGACAATTTGTGATAAAAGTAAAGGGAAAATACAACCAAAATCAAGAATCATTTGTCCAAGTAATTTTAAATGAAGGACTGAGTTAGTGCAGGAGCTTGTTAGGTTCTCTGTTATTTATAAGCTCTGATATAAGTTTCAGTTTGAACTATTTGAATTGATTTCAAAATTATTACAATGATACTCACTATGCAATGAGTACTGAAGTATTAGAACTAAATCAAATGTTTGAAGTTAACATGTGGAAGGACTGAAAATATTAGTCCCTTAGATTGTTTTGCAGATGCAGATTGGGCAGGTGATGGTGTTTGGTAGGTTTGGAGATATACATAAAATAAGGGAAAGGCAACCACTCACCTATAGCAGACTGATGGGTTGAGCACAGAAACATGTAACAGAAAATTGCATTGTTCACTCCAGCATTCGAGTGCTAGCTCTTCTTCTAGAAAAAAAGTACACACACACACACACACACACACACACACACACACACGGCCATGCAAAGAAGGATGTAAGGAGGGGTAGAAGGAATGAGGCAGGTCTTTGGACAGATAACTCCGCAGCCGCACAACAAGACAGAAAGAGTACAGAGAATACAGCAAAAACATGTGTAGGAAGAGGGAGATTGGGGAAAACGGAAGGGGGAAAGGAGATAAAGGTGAAGATGAAGAAAGAGAGAGAGAGAGAGAATGCTGTTTTCTGTTACATGTATCTGTGCCCCATGCATTAATCTGCTACAGGTGAGTGGTTGCCTTTCCCTTACTTTATGTATTGCTTCATCCAGAAATTTCCATTTTGTTATTGCTTGGGAGAATGACATTTTGGAAATCTAAGGACTTTTGATGATTATGTGGCATTGTCAGATGCTGTTACCAAGGTTAAGTTAATTCTCGATATTTTGATGCAAAGTCTGAATGTCTGTTAAAGTATATGAAAACAACTGAGGGGCAAGTCAATACTGCTATATAAGGGAACTCTCCTAAAAATAAAAATATAATGGAATACATCACCATTCTGTAAACGATTTTATATCAATGGAATTTGTAATGTAGATTCAGAAAACAATGCAGTAGACATTTTTACCAAATCTTTGAGCAAGAATAAATTTGTAAAATTTCAAGCTATACTGAATGTAATTCAACTGTTATATAAATGTAAGGAAGCATCTTGGAATGTAGAACATTTAAACCCAGAGTATTGAGTGTCGAGATGTCTCTCAACAATGAGCATACATGCTTATTGGTCAGTCAGTTCCGTGCCGTGTGTTCATTGTGTAAAAAAAGATGAACATTGTATTTATCTTGTCATTAATAAATATTCTTTACGGTGTCAATGGCTCTCTAGAACATTTTAATCACTCTTACACAACACTCTTATACATTAAAAAATGTAATACTGTCTCTCTAACTACAAGTATCTTCTAGCCCAAGAGACTAACAATGCAGCTACTAATCCAAAAGGGAAGCAGGAAACAGTACTTCACAGTCCAACAGTACAGTTTGTACACTTGTCAACCAGTGCCAAAAGTAAAAGTTCCACTTGCAGTGCCTTTTGATTAACCTGAGATAAACTGAAAAGGTGCAGATCAGAATTTAAATCAACCAACTGACTAATCTGTTTGGAATGACGATCAAAAATTGCATCCAGTTTTAAGGAACAAAAAGTATGTAACTACCTCATGGGCAACCTCTGTGCATTTTTAACATTTTACAGCCACTACTGGGATTTGAATATCACGCATTGACAAATATTAAAGTAATACCTTCCTCTCCTGAAAGGGCTTTTGAAAAATCCAGATAACAAACTCTCGAAATGGTGTGACATTACCCAGGGATTTAACAAAACATTCCAGCTAATATTAAACTAAAATAGAAATGTTACAATTATCTCAACTTGCAGTCCTTTGGCTTTAATGATTTCCTCTGCAACAGCTTCTAATTTATTAGAAAATTTATGGAACACATGGAGTACAATGGAGGTCAGGATTGGTATTTCTTATATAATTGTCATACGCAGCAATGCACCACATAAAAATGAATAGCATTTGGTGCAAGAGGCCTTACAAATAACAAGGAAGAACTTGGTTATTTTTATAACATCCACCACACATATGCTTTTCTTTATTGTTCTATAATACATTACTGGAAAGTTCTGGGTGGAACACAAATGGTGAGAGGGCTCACTATATAACTGAGGCACTAAGTGACTGGCAGGCAAATAAACAAGACAGAAAATATTGTAAACCTGTAGGGCATCGGCTGAAAGCTTAGCAATGTTTTCAGTCCTGTTAATGTATTTGCTGACTGCTCAGTGCCTCAACTGTATGATGAGTTTATTGGTTCCACTATATACTATTACTTAACATGAATATGACGGCAAGTTCAGAAAAGCAAACATATTTTATACTGTACATCCAAAGTGGTATCTCCATGCATTGTGGCTTATGATCCGTGTAATAAATTTTTTACTAGATCATAGAGGCACACAGACAGACAATTCTCAGCATGCGTTACAGAGAGTAATGCTAATAAGACCAAAAATTAAACAAATACCAATATAAAAAATAAGGCTATATATGCCTTAATGTCATAGTCACAACTGGGCTAACAAAAACACGATATCGCAAATTCATTCACACTTTTTAGAAACCAAGGTAATTCTCTAAAGGTCAAATCATAGTGTCAATAAAAGTTGAAAACCAGCACCAATGACAATTATGCAATTCCAATGAATAGAAGAATTAAGGAACTACTATGTGATAATGATTCTAGTAAGATAATAATTCTAGTAAGAGTAAAAATGGGTCATCTCTGAAAGTGGCTGACTATTATGTATTGTTATCCAAATTCATTTTCTCTTCCCTACCACACGGAATACATATTAAACAAGAATTTTATTTTCATTATTTTCTCTCTCGATTATTTTATGACCTGAATGCAGCTTATCCCTGTGAAAGTTTCAATAATTTTTTACAATCAATCAGTTTGCCAACAGTCGAGTTTCCTTTTAACATAAGAAGTAAAATGTATCCAACAGTGCAGCAATTTCATTACATATTGCGACACTAAGTTCATCAGTAACATAACCTGTTCTGTTCTGCACTATATCCTACATTCTCGAAACACTAGTTAACCTTTGCTAGTCCCTTTCCTTCACTTACTTAACCCCTTCCTGCTCCCACTCCAGCACTTCATGGCCATCTATTCTACCTACAAGCCCACTAGTTTTCTTTCCCCTCCTCCTCTTTCCTACTTTTCTACTTCCTCCCCCCCTCCCCTCCCCACTACATACCTGACTGCACGCAGCGACTGTGCCCTGTCTTGAGGCATGTCCTTGCATGCGCACAGAAGCAGCACTAAACCTTTCCTCACACCTATCCTGCTATTCCTCCACCTGCCTCTCCCCCTCCTCATTACCCCCACCACCTAAAGATTGGTTTCACATCAAGCATTGATGCTATATGCAGTCTGGCCTCAGTGGCCCAAGACAGTCATCGTGTGTGTTAGTTATGCTTGTGTGAATGTGGTGTGTGTGTGTGTGTGTGTGTGTGTGTGCGTGTGTGTGTACACTTTATAAGAAGGTGTTCTGCGAAAAGCTCAAATGTTTAGCTGTCTTTTTGTTGTGTGTGTCTGCAACTCGACGTCCCCATCATAAAAGTGAGGAGCAATGTCTCCATGATCCATGGTTCATGGGGGCCAGTGGGGGGAGATGTTTTCCATAATATTGTTATTATTCATCCCGGATTTTCCATTTTTTTTAAGACTAACAGTTACTTATTGAAATAACAGCCAAAAAGATGAACTGAACATCATGTCATGTATAATACGGTGAGAAAAATGGAAGATGTTCCATGACAGATGTTGTAGAATAGGATTAAATGTTCATACTTACAGGAAAGCTACTTCATCAATGTTATGAACTGATACTTTACTCATATCAAAATTGTTTCAGGATCATTCTTCCTTCAAGTGAAATTGCTTGGGTCCCCCAGAATTCATGTACAAATTCTTGCTCTACCACATGACATGAATTAATTAATGTAGATTTTCTGTACCATCGCTATCAGTTTTCATAGATATTTTTATCATACAAGTGTTTACGTTATTTATGTTAAGTATTGACATCAGAGTGCACTTCATGAACAATTGCTAAACTGTGAACATCTCTGTGCAAATCGAATTATATGATAGTGTTTATTAGTTGGCTGCTTGTTCCCGAATTGTCTTTGCCTAGTGTGCTTAAATTCCCTAAGCAATGTGCAGACCAAGTGAGAACATAATTCATTAGTTATGTTACTACTAACACTGTTAACTTGTGGCAGCAACACAGATTAAGCCAGAAAATTACCTATACCATAAAATGGTTAAAACACCAACCTGTTTGGAATTTCCATGTATGTAATCGCAGAATGACATGGGTATGCAATAAATGGATGGAACAAGTACAGCAAAGTTATCAACTACATAAGGTTTTATATCACTGAAAGTCTTCCTATACAATGGAATCTACAGAAGACTACCCAAATGTGAGTTGATATCCTACACAAAGTGGAAATAACATTAAATGTTTATTTTTTGAAAACTCTGGCTGTAAAGTTATATAAACAAATATAGAGTAATGTCATATGGAATGGTTGAAAAATTCATTATCTCAATGTCTACATGTGAATGGTCTAAGTCAAATTAGCAATAGTGGCCTCTACATTTGTTACCACACTCTTCAAATTTTGTATCGGAAGGGTTCTATTAATTGTTATTGAAATAATATAATATAGATAAATGTGTGTTCATTGGTTTCTCAGCCATGCTCTGATCTACCAGTATACCTGTCTTTTCTAACTTCTTAAATTTACCATCAAAATGTCAGATTTTATTTCATACCAGAACCACTAAATGGAAGATGACATCTGTGTCAGCAAATTCATGACACAATTTATATGTTTAAACACAGACTAAGCATACTGGCTTAGGAAAACATCGGGATTGTCTTGTAATCCTTTTGTTATAAAATGTGTTTGGAAAGTCACTGTGCACTGGACTACAGATGGAGATCATGTTCGAAACAAAGCTGGCAGAGCACAAGATAGCAGAACCGTTTTTCATAGATATGTAATTGTTTTTTAATTCGAGCTACTGTTGCATAACATTTAACTATTTGGTTCAAGTGATCAAAACTATCAAATTCAATGTGTAGTATTTAGATGTTTAATTTATTTTAAATCAGGGTGTTTTCAGTTGAGGAAAGTATGGTTCTTTGTTGAACATGTTTTGACAATGCTATAAATACACAAATTTAGTGCTGAAGACATTTGTCGAAAAATTTCCTGAAACAGCTGTACCTCTCATCACAAAGCAGTTTGTCGACTTAATGAAAAGCAGTTGGATATTTTTTACTCCATGCAGCATATGCCAGCAAAATCACTGAGCAACAACTTGCAACAAGTAAAAAAATATTGGGCCTGTGGCCATGCATAAATCAGTTAGGCAAACACTGAAATTGTTCCCACATAAAGTGACAACACTGAAAGAATCGAAAGATGCAGATTATGAAAGCCGAATTTGTTACTTCAAGCAGTTTACATATTTTATTGGGAGGAATACCACTGATATTCTTGATTTCGCCTTCTGTACAGGCAGGGCCTCGTTCCACCTCTTCGAACATGTTAACACACAAAACAGAGAGTCCTAATGCTGTGCTTTAAATGCCAATGCCTGAGAAGAAAACTGGAGTGTATGGAACAATATCTAGACAACACATTATGGGGCCCTTATTTTTCTGAATCATCCACGAACAGTGAACATTATTGTTTAGTGATCCACCATTCCACTGACCAGTTAAAGAAAGACAAAATCAACGACTCATTGTTTCAATAAGATGGCAATGGCAGTACTTCACACATTGCTAAGAACACTATGCATCTTCTGGGAGAGTTTTTTGGGGAACACATAATATCAAAAACTGTTTGAGCCCCTTGCTCACCGGACATCACCCCATCACTTTTTTCTTTGGGGAGCATCAGAACCTGTAGTGTATTGCAACTGCCCTCCCTCACTTTGTGACTTAAAAACTGAAATAACTGCATATGTTAGAAGCATATCATAATCAAATCTGCAGGAAGTTTATATGAAATATTATACAAGCCTCTTCAAGTGGCATATCAGATTAAGGTCAAACCATTACACTGCTTTATGATCAAATAAATGAGATTTCATACGCACAGTTCTCATTATTCAAACAAGGACAAAGTGAAAACTTCACGTAAAAAAATAATATATATTATTTATTTACCACCTTATTTCATGATGAAACTAGGTTTCATGGTGTTCAGGCAGAAATAGTGTGTCCATTTTTTAATTGTTTTATGTTACTGAACTGCTTTTCTCCTCTGCACTACTCAGACCAAGACACAAAATAAACTGAAGTAAGGAAAAAAAAAAAAATTCTGTGTTTCCGTTCAGTTGCCTTCTTTCCATCAACATGTAGCCATGCATGAATGAGCAATTACACACATGCATACTTGCTATTACACATGCATATATATTATAGACACACATATATAAAAATACAAGACTATGAAATGAGAACACGCTGAGCGTGTCTGTTCTGTAAGGTTCAATGGAGACTGCCAAATTGTGAGAACTGTCAATCATCTTTGCTAAACCTAGCTCTCTTCAGTAACAACAATGTAACATTGGGCAGAGATAAAGATGAGACATTTTTTTCCTCGTCAATGATGATATTTCATTCCCTAATACCCCCTAATTACATACATACAAATCATAATAAAGGATGCAGGTTTATTTTTTAATCATTTAGATACTGAAATACACAAACAATTAGTTAAAAATAGGCTCAAATATGAAGAAAAGAAGATGAATGTTTTTGAGGGAGTGCCTGAATAACCCACGGCAATGTGTATATGTAAATTCATCAAAAACTACCGATATTTTAACAGATAACCCTGTCATTTTTAAGATTCTGCAGAGCATCTACAGGTTAGACTGCAGTTATGTATTGAAACTGATTGTGAGGGCTGCATATCGAAACATCAGTAGTTTCTTATGAAGTAATCCAGTTGCTTTCCCATGAGTTATTCAGACTTTGGTAAGCTAGGAAAAGCTTACATGTACTCTATTGTTAACAACAAATGGGGGTCACAAAATAATAATAAAATGATCACAGAGAACACTAGCAATAAATAGGGATGATTTTACATAAATACAATAAGGCATGCACTTCGTTAAAAATGAATGAGGGAACTGTGAATAGCAGAAATAAAAATGAAATGTCTGTACACAGATCATTATCTAAAGCTACTGATGTCTTACAAAAACCAACAACTGTACAATGTAAACATTTATTAAAAATTTATAATAAGCTGAACTTTTAATATATTTCTGTCAGCAACTACTTTAGTCTTCCACATTGTTCTGGAGCAGTTTCTCAATCTAAGAGAACAGACATTAACCACAGCTGCAAATTTTTAGATGAAATAGCCAAAATATTTCTTCTTCGAGGAGGAATATTAAGTTCTTTGAAAACAAAATTTGGGCAGTCTCTCTGAATAGGGCATTGAATTTTATTCCATAATGATTGAAAGAAGAATGAAGCAATGCAAAGAAGAATGGGGATAGCTTTTATTTGAACAGATATAACATTGCATATGGTTTTTTTTTTTTTTTTTTTTTTTTTTTTTTTTTTTTTTTTGTGAGCACATGTGTATCATTATCTATTGGGATTACTCCTTTCCACTAAATTAAAGTCATAAGTTGTAATTAAGTTCTATGTGTTATATGCACCTTCTAAAACCTTACTACAAAAATGTTTTCTTATACTGAGAGACATATTGTCATCAAGCATCACATAGTAGGCATTTAATAGCTAACCGAGGTAAATGTTTCCAGCACATATTCATCATCATCATCATCATCACCACCACCATCACCATCACCATCACCATCATTTAAGACTGATTATGCCTTTCAGCATTCAGTCTGGAGTATAGCCCCCTTATCAAATTCCTCCATGATCCCCTATTCAGTGCTAACATTGGTGCCTCTTCTGATGTTAAACCTATTACTTCAAAATCATTCTTAACCGAATCCAGGTACCTTCTCCTTGGTCTGCCCCGACTCCTCCTACCCTCTACTGCTGAAACCATTTGTCTCTTGGGTAACCTTTCTTCTCCCATGCGTGTAACATGACCCCACCATCTAAGCCTGTTCGCCCTGACTGCTACATCTATAGAGTTCATTCCCAGTTTTTCTTTGATTTCCTCATTGTGGACACCTTCCTGCCATTGTTCCCATCTACTAGTACCTGCAATCATCCTAGCTACTTTCATATCCGTAACCTCAACCTTGTTGATAAGGTAACCTGAATACACCCAGCTTTCGCTCCCATACAACAAAGTTGGTCGAAAGATTGAACGGTGCACAGATAACTTAGTCTTGGTACTGACTTCCTTCTTGCAGAAGAGAGCAGATCGTAGCTGAGCACTCACTGCATTAGCTTTGCTACACCTCGCTTCCAGTTCTTTCATTATGTTGCCATCCTGTGAGAATATGCTGCCTGACTATCCATGTAAAGGCCTTTAATTGCTTGCAAAAGTTTGCCTCTTATTCCATAATCTCGGAGAACAGACAATAACTTTCTCCTAGGAACCCGGTCATATGCGTTTTCTAGATCTATAAAGCATAGATACAGTTCCCTGTTCCACTCATAACACTTCTCCATTATTTGCCGTAAGCTAAAGATCTGGTCCTGACAACTTCTAAGAGGCCTAAACCACACTGATTTGCATCCAATTGGTCCTCAACTAATACTCGCACTTTCCTTTCAACAATACCTGAGAAGATTTTACCCACTACGCTGATTAAAGAGATACCTCTGTAGTTGTTACAATCTTTTCTATTTCCATGTTTAAAGATTGGTGTGATTACTGCTTTTGTCCACTCTGATGGAACCTGTCCCAACTCCCAACTCCTGTGTAGCCATTTAAGACCTGACATTCCACATATTTATGCTTCTAGAAATTGATTAAACAAGAATACAAGGGAGCTAGTATCAAATGTATTTTTCATTTAATGTACTGGGTGATAAGGAAAGAATATTACAAATTTTCATTAAAAAAAAGACCTGAGAAGTTTTGATTATTTAAATTCAAATTTTTGAAGTCCATAATGAAGCAAGATCTCACATAAAATTGATTTTCAGTTATATCACATCTCTGCCATGGCACAGTACGCTAATGAGATTACACGCATTTAAAAACATAGCATCAAAATATAGTTACATGCTGAAGGAAGAGAAAAATAAATGGGAGGAATGAGACAGATGTGAGAGGGACAGAAGAGAAGGCAAGGAAAATAGGACAGCGATATGCGGAAAAATATAACGCCTAAAGAGAATCTCAAGTTTAGACTCAAGCCACTCCCAGTTTAAGTCAGGATGCGCAACATTAGTGCTACAGTGTCCTGTTTGTGCAATTAGACTTCCTCTATCCTTTATTAATTCTTTACCACTACTTTTTGAAAATGTCTACAAAAGTTACTGTGGTGTATCTATGTTAACTAATTCTTTTTTAATGCAGTTGTGTATGTCCAGCTGCCTTATCCCATATGCATAACACAACATCTTTGATTTTTAGCACTTATGAAAAATAACCTGCCAAACACTGTTGATTTTAACCTCATCACATGCTGCCATACTACTGGTGTTAGCTGTACAGTTTTAATTATACATATCATATCTTCACTCACGAGGTACCATGCAAAAGGTATGATTTATATAAGTCATGTGCAAAATACCATTATGACAATGTTTTTGATCACTGTTTGATGACTTAACAGTCAACAAAAGTACTTAGGTATTTGAAAGTGTCTACAGCTGAAACTATATCTTAGTATAGAAAATGAACCAAAACTGAAAGTTGCAATTGAGAAGGTATCATTAATAAAAATTCTTAGCAACTGTGGAGATAGGTTCAAAGAAAGTCAGAGATAGTAAGGAGCTGCACATCTCTGGTGGTGCAGTCCATGACACGACTGATTCCAATGAACAATATGTTACACAGCTGTGACTGTTACATCACAGTGATGTAGTTTTTTTCCTCTTTCAATCTACTATCTAAATTATAACATTACTTGGGCATGCCTAATGCCAGTGTAGTTCATGGAAGGAAAAATTACATAACTACAGCATTACTGAGCTAAGAAATGTTTACTCAAAATGTCATCCAGTGAAGAATAGTGCAGGTCAGAAGAATTTAATTGTCAATTAGCCTTCAGACATTTAAGGAAAATGATCTGAGTTTTTCACTGCACATGGAAAATCTGACACATAACTAATTGTATCCCAAGTGGGAATATTGTGTCGAATTTCTATAAATGGTTCAGTAGTAACTGTGGCCACAAAGTAGTTATCAAAAAGCAATAGTCTATCGAGTGCAGGTTCTTTCATATTTCGTAGGTCACTGACATGTAGCAACAGTCTAGTAGGTGAGCCTTTACAGAACAAAAACTTTACCCTGAATAAAATCTATGGATACAGATAAAAACAATGTGGAATATTAATTATAAAAACAATTACGGCCATCTCTGTGTCAACAAACTATGGTCTTCAAGACAGCTACCAACCTGACTGACTGGCACTTCATCTTCCTGGTGTGTGAAGCATTCTCAAGCCCATTGCTTTAGAGTATGCCTGTTCCCTAATTTTATCCTTATTATTATAGCCTTGGTTTTTTGTTCTTTGACAGTTAAATCATGACACAAATGTTTCATTACTTTAACTGTTA
Organism: Schistocerca gregaria; assembly: GCF_023897955.1. Classification (NCBI taxonomy): domain Eukaryota; kingdom Metazoa; phylum Arthropoda; class Insecta; order Orthoptera; family Acrididae; genus Schistocerca; species Schistocerca gregaria. The sequence continues at coordinate 555,516,769 of NC_064920.1, forward strand.
CATATCTACATCATGCTCTTTTTACAAAATGTAACATTTATTGTTGAATTAAGAACATCTAGGGCAACAGGTAATAGTAACACTAAAGATAAAAATTGTGCAGTGTAGGCAGTCACGTGCACTAAAAAACTTAAATCAGCATAACGACATTATACAATAAGTTTTTAAAAACTGAAACTGAAATTTCTTCCTTAACTATGGAAGGGACAATACAAGTAACCCTACAAAAATTTGTGACCGATGCAAATGCAATTGTGATATAAACATTCCTATACATTCTTAGGCATAAAAGGGCATAACTAAATGCCATGCTGAGCATCAGCAGCTACACACTGAACAAAGAAATACCTTCCAGAGAAGAAACTTACCAATTCGCTGGTACTGTTCCCTGTGCTTTTTCTGTTTCCTACCCCGCTAGACATAATGCAAGCATGAAATTAATTTACAACAGTTACACCATTTTTTCTCCACATGTTTTCACAAATATAATGGTAGGAAGGTTAGCTAAGAGGGCACAAGAATGAAGAATTAGTGTGGATTTAAAATGGAAAAGAAAAGGGAAAAGATAATCCAATTTTTCTTGAAGTCCATGAATGGTAATAATCGAAAATCTCAATACAACCTTTAATTTTTGTACTATCTATTGTGTATTAAACAGAACAGAAGAATCTATTAACAGTGTGTTATGCAGGACTTTAGTAAATCAATGAGACAGAACACTAAAAATATCACTTCTGTTCTGAATATGAAAATACACTTGTAAAACATTTCGCAGTCAGAATAAATTTGATCCCTTCCATCAATTTATGATATTTTCTTGGACAGTAAAGAAAATTTAAATCTCTAAAATGAAAGATATATCGAAGGCTATTTATGAATAAAAATAAATAATTAAATAAATAAATAAAAAAGGAAGCAAGAAAGGGCTAAATGAAAGCTCTGCAACATTTAGTCAATCGATTTGGTGATGCAGATTTTGAATTTAGCCTGAGAAATCTGCTTTCTTCTATGTGTCTTTTTTATGCCGATATAAGAGAAAGGGTGATAAGGAAGTAACAATGGGAATAGTAACGGGTTTTACCACAATACCTGGTTCACATAAACTATAGTAACTGGCAGTGCAAAAATCACAATGAGCTATGTACAAGGCTGCAGCATGTATCAAGAATGCAAGAAAACTGACTAATACCTAAAAGCATATTCTAATTTTATTCTGACAGAGTGTTATGTTTACAAAAGTTTTCAATGAAAAAAGAGCTTTTTTGTACTTCCTGACTAAACAGGAAAGAAAAAAAAATCCAACATTCACACATTTAAATTTTTGTGGTTCATATGGAGATACCATTTTGATAGCAATCTGTTAATACAGCCTTATCTTTCTGAAACAAGGCAAATATGTATTATGTTATTGTAAGAAAAAGCAAACATCACTGTAATTAACCATCACATATTCTGAGTGTGTGGTGCAAATACCCTCTGATTAGTTCCTGTATGACTTAGAACTGTTTTATTCTATAAAATTCTACTGGTAGTCTGAACATATATGAATACAAATTTTTCTCCAGCTACATGTAATGCACAAGATTTCCACGAAACCTCTCTTCTAGTGTCAAACACTAAATAAAATGGTTCAAATGGCTCTGAGCACTATGGGACTTAACATCTGTGGTCATCAGTCCCCTAGAAGTTAGAACTACTTAAACCTAACTAACCTAAGGACATCACACACATCCATGCCTGAGGCAGGATTCGAACCTGCGACCGTAGCGGTCATGCGGTACCAGACTGGAACGCCTAGAATCACACGGCCACACCGGCCGGCAAACACTAAATAAACTATTAGTTTAATCTGTATCAATTTCTGTACATTGGTGTATGATTTGAACATTACTTCTACCAAATGTAGAATGAATTAACCAAACATAGCACTTTTGAAAGAAACTCTATGCAACAGCAATCAATAAACTCAGGAAAAGCAGATTTTGTGGTTATTACACACATTCTTCAAAATAATCTCTCAATGGTTTTCATGAGGCTATTTCAAATCCTTTACTCTACAGATTACTTAATTCATTTTTACATACGCTAATCTAAAACAAACATGTAAGACACTCCTACAGATGAACCAAAGACCTAAGAACATCTGACATATAAGGATATGTCTTATGCTGTCTTCGAAATGTTTCCTGTGAGACTGCTTCACATTCAAAAACTGAGTGTTCAGTAGTATCTTCCAGAAACTATATGCCTCTACAGTGTAAAACAATGATAAAATGATATGCATGATTACAGAGAATACTGCAGTTCATTCCAGTCAGTGCTTGTTAGTGTGATGTCAGTTATTTTGATATATGGGCTGCATGAGTGAGCAGTACTGTCACTGAGAAACCATGTTCTAATTGATCATGTAAGAGATGGTTTTCACAGTGTTCTTAAAGATTTGACGCGGTAGAGCACAAAAATCAAATGAAGCAAGCACTGTCATCATGAACAAACCTTCACATTAACCCTTCCCCTCTCTCTCTACACACACACACACACACACACACACACACACACACACACACACACACACACACACACAAACACACACACACAGTAATAATTTTGGAAATGGAGGGGGGAGGGGCAATTACAGTTTTACATTTCATCATTTGTGACAGGACATTAAATTTGATTGGTCACATATGGAGAAATGTCGTGTGGCTAGTGCCTTCCATCGGGTAGACCGTTCGCTGGGTGCAAGTCTTTCGATTTGACGCCACTTTGGCGACTTGGGCTTCGATGAGGAAGAAATGATGATGATTAAGACAACATAAGACCCAGTCCCTGAGCAGAGAAAAATCTCTGGCCCAGCGGGGAATTGAACCTAGCCCCTTAGAATTGACATTCTATCACACTGAAAACTCAGCTACCAGAGGCAGACATGGAGAAATGATAAAGCTGTTGGAGAAATTATTGTGTCACTTATTTGAAGTAGTGGAGCAAATCAGTGAAAAAATTAAAACAAGATGACCAGATGGGGATTTGAACTGCACTTCGCCAAGACTGTAGCCCATATACTGCACCAAGTAACTATTTAGAAATGGAGATAATTTGCAAGAATTTAAAAAGGAAATAGGACAAAAAGAGAAAGTACAAAGTTGGTATAAAGAGGTGAGAAACTGGAAGGTTATTTATTACATGTAACAACAGTGCTGAGTTCTCTCTTCACTAACATTTGCGTCCACAAGATTTATCATTTTGCAGTATCAGTCACCCCTACGTGCAATTCTGTTTTATACTCGTGTATTCAAGGGGAGGGTAAGGGAGGAGGAAGAGAGAGAATCTGTGCGCAATTCTGTTTTATACTCGTGGATTCAAGGGGAGGGTAAGGAAGGAGGAACAGAGAGAATTGGTATTCTGGAAGCTCAAGAGTCACTGATGTCTACTGTGTTGCTGTTGGATGAATCAGAATTCCATCAGTTTCACCAGAGTATTGCTGCTTTTTCATGTTATTGGGCATTGTTATTACTTTTTATCTTTGACCTCACTTATACTAATTAGCACAGACAGCAATGATTGTAAATAGCAATGACCAATATTAACTTTCACTAACACTGAACAAGCATGCATACCACATAATTATGCACGAATCAAGTACACATTAAAATCTGAAATTTAATTTAAATTTTTTTATAAATGTGATATCATGGCTAAAGATAAGATTTCTGAGAAAAACAATGTGGAATTGGTTTGAAGCAATACACATTAAACATTTACTAAGGTAACTGTGTTACGTAAATAGTATGTGTGCCGTGTGTGTGTGTGTGTGTGTGTGTGTGTGTGTGAGAGAGAGAGAGAGAGAGAGAGAGAGAGAGAGAGAGAGAGAGAATCGAACCAAAAATCTAGTCTTTTTGAAGAGACTAGAAAATTATATACATAGCTTTAGGAGTAATCATAACAACAAACTAATGACCAACTGCTTCTTTTCTGAAAGTACTTCTATGGAGCGTAGCCATGTATAGAAGTGAAACATAGACGATAAATAGTTTAGACAAGAAGAGAATAGAAGCTTTCGAAATGTGATGCTACAGAAGAATGCTGAACATTAGATGGGTAGATCACATATCTAATGAGGAGGTATTGAATAGAATTGGGAAGAAGAGGAGTTTGTGGCGCAACTTGACTAGAAGAGGGGATCGGTTGGTAGGACATGTTCTGAGGAATCAAGGGGTCACCAATTTAGTATTGGAGGGCAGCGTGGAGGGTAAAAATCATGGAGGGAGACCAAGAGATGAATACACTAAGCAGATTCAGAAGGATGTACGTTGCAGTAGGTACTGGGAGATGATTAGTTGGTTTGGGGGATTAAAGGGACCAGACTGCTATGGTCATTGGTCCCTTTTTCCAAAAAACCACCCAAAGAGAAGAAAAACGAACAACAGGAAAGACGGCAGACGACACAGGACAAGAGATACTCAGACAAAGAACAGACAAAACAAAGCAAAACCACACAGAGTGTGGGGGTGGTTGGCCGACCATAGGGATAAAAAAGGAAAAGCCAACCACCAAGAACACATTAAAAACTCAGTTTAAAATCATAGGCCAAAGGCCAGAATCAACACAACACCATAAAATGAAATAGAAACACTCAGATTAAACGATAAAAACCCCCTGACCGAATAAAATGTAAAACTAAGTCAGCCATAGCAGAGTCATCTGTTAAAAGCGCAGGGAGCGTATCAGGCAGTGCAAACGACTGCCTGAGCACAGCTAAAAGTGGACAGTCCAATAAAATGTGGACCACTGTCAAAACGAAGCCGCAGCGACATAAAGGTGGGTCCTCACGTCGCAATAGGTGGCCGTGAGTTAGCCATGTGTGCCCAATGCGCAGCCGGCAGAGGACAACAGACTCTTTGCGAGAGACCCGCAAGGAGGAGCGCCACACACTGGTAGCCTCCTTGATGGCCCGAAGTTTGTTTCGTGAAGGCAGGGCGCGCCATTCAGTGTCCCAAAGGTCCAGAATTTTACTGTGTAGGAACGTTCGCAAATCTGTCTCCGGGAGGCCAATGTCCAGAGATGGTGTACTGGTGGCCTCTTTCGCCAGGCGGTCAACATTCTCATTGCCGAGTATCCCAACATGGCCTGGGGTCCACACGAAGACCACAGAGTGGCCGCAACACGCAAGAGTATGCAGGGACTCCTGGGTAGCCATCACCAGATGAGAACGAAGGAAGCACTGGTCGAGAGCTCGTAAACTGCTCAGGGAATCGCTACAGATAACGAAGGACTCACCTGAGCAGGAGCGGATATACTCTAGGGCACGAAAGATGGCGACCAGCTCAGCAGTGTAAACACTGCAGCCAGCCGGCAACGAACGTTGTTCAGAATGGTCCCCTGGAGTTAGTGCATAACCGACACGACCAGCAACCATCGAACCATCGGTTTAGACAACGCCAGAGCCCTGATACGTGGCCAGGATGGAATAAAAGCGGCATCGGAAGGCCTCCGGAGGGACTGAGTCCTTCGGGTCCTGTGCCAAGTCGAGCTGAAGGCAAGGGCGAGCAACACACCATGGGGGTGTATGCAATGTGGCCTGGAAAGGAAGTGGAACAGTGAGAACCCTAAGCCCGGAAAGAAGCTCTTTGACTCGGACCGCAATCGTACAACCTGACCGAGGCCAACATTCTGGCAGATGGACGACCGACTGCGGGAACAGGAGACGATAGTTCGGATGCCCATGCAAGCTAAAAACGTGGGCAGCATAAACGGCCAGCAAACGTTGGCGGCGTAACCGCAGTGGAGGGACACCTGCCTCCACTAGTATGCTGTCCACAGGGCTGGTACGGAAGGCACCAGTGGCAAGTCGTATCCCGGTGTGTAGTATTGGTTCCAGCACCCGCAACGCAGATGGGGATGCTGAGCCATAAGCCCGACTCCCATAGTCCAGACGGGACTGGATTAACGCCTGGTAAAGCCGTAGGAGTCGGCGCCCCACCTGGTGTGGCTCAGGCATCGCATAGCATTTAGATGCCACCAACACGCCTGTTTAAGCTGCCGAATATGAGGCAGCCAAGTCAACCGGGCATCAAAAACCACCCCCAAAAACCTATGTGACTCTACCACTGGAAGAAACTCGCCGTCAAGATAAAGCCGCGGCTCCAGGTGAACAGTGCGTCGCCGGCAGAAATGCATAACACAGGTCTTGGCTGCCGAAAACTGAAAACCATGCGCTACAGCCCAAGAGTGCACCTTGCGGATTGCGCCCTGTAGCTGACGTTCAGCAGCTGCAATGCCAATAGAGTTGTAGTAAAGGCAGAAGTCGTCAGCATACAGGGAAGCGGAGACAGAATTTCCCACGGCCCCAGCGAGCTCGTTAATGGCTATTAAAAACAGACAGACACTTAGAACAGAACCCTGTGGCACACCGTTCTCCTGGACTTGGGAGGAACTATATGAGGCCACGACGTGCACGCGGAAGGTACAATACGACAGAAAATTGCGGATATAAATCGGCAGAGGGCCCCGAAGACCCCATCCATGAAGTGTAGAAAGGATGTGATGACGCCATGTCGTATTATACACCTTCCGCATGTCGAAAAAGACAGCGACTAGATGCTGACAGCGGGCAAAGGCAGTACGGATGGCCATCTCCAGGTTCACTCCAACGTTCTATCCGCTCTTCAATGGAGCGGAAGCCCAAGGGGTAGTTGGCAGAAGCGGAATACTGGGAGATGAAAAACCTTGCACAGGATAAAGTAACATGGAGAGCTGCATCAAACCAGCCTCTGGACTGAAGACCACATCAACAAAATAAGTACCAATTTCTAACTGAGCACAATGAGCCTACGTCCAAATAAGAAAATGCCCAATTATACTTTTTCTCCCTCCATCTACAGTAAAAACTGTTAACTCTTTCTTTATGCTTTGCTTTGATACCTGTAACTGGACATTCAGTTTTTAAAAATAATGATTCGTGAGCTCGTAAAACAATAAATGCGAGCACACCATGGGGTTCTGTCACTGAACAACAAAAATTTGTTTGGAATCATCTTGAAAACTAGATTGTCTTCGTCCTCTGGTAGAAACACCTATTTTATTTATTTGTCCCCTAATGGGGCATTTTCTGTAATTATTTGGTCAAGTTATTTGGCATGTAAGCTCTCTCAATGTAATTAATTTGGCTGATTTTATTACTATTTAGTAATTCCTCAGAAACTCCAACCAGGAACAGGAAAAACTCATTTTATTTTATGGCCAAATTTGGTGTCACTTTTTTGCAAGATTTGGTCTTACTTTTTATGCCAGATTGTGTTATTTTTGTCAAATTCAGTGTCATATTGTCAATTTGCTCTTATTTTTTGGTCAGATTCAATGTTTCTTTTGCCAAATTCGGTGGAATTTTTTGAGAGATTCAGCACTTCTTTTGCCAAATTAGGAGTTCTTTGTCACGCTTTTTCTTTCCTTTTTTTCCTCCCCAATGTCACTTTTTTTTGGCAATTTTGATGCTATTTTTGGTGTCACATAACTCCTCACACAGGACATGAACGCTCATGGATTATATACGCACCAAAGCTGCGGGAGGGGGAAGGTAAAATGTAATTTCAACCATCAGCAAATATTAGTTTCGAATATTGGTAAACTGTTCTCGCAAATTTCACAGTATTTCGTAAAAACTACTGATTTCCTGTTTGTTTAAAAACCAACAATCTTGCATTATCATTTTTATGAAAATTTCCTATCTCTAACTATAAAATTCAATCTATTACTGTCTCTTGGCTACATTTATAAAAATGCTTTAAGAACTTTTGCTGGATGGTGTTCGCTTCCCATAATAAGCACTTTACCTGTGTACTGTTACAATATGATAAATTCTTTCTAGTTTGAAACAAATAGCTCAAAGTTCATACGCCACAAATATTGTATTGTCAACAAAACAGAGAGAAATTAAAGGGTTAAAAAGTGTCATCCACAAGGATATGTTAGAAGAAAACATAAATGGATAGATGAAAATGTGCACTGACAGTGTTATATATGGAGAGGGAAAAGAAAAAGCCAACCAGAATTTAATTCCATAAAGATAATGTAGAATGTGCCAATGCATTAACAAAAAACACATTTTAGCATAAGACGAGTACATGGAGGTGTACTACACATATCAGGATTCTGAGTTTAAAATGTAATCTCAGTTTTATATTCACTTCCTCACTGACAGATTTTGGGTAGGGTAAGGTGGTACAGTATCGATATAGGTAAAATTCAGAAGGTGGTACAGTATCGATATAGGTAAAATTCAGATCAACTTAAGGTTCTGCACCATTTTTCTGTTTCGTAGTGTTGGTAACACTTGCCTTTGTGCGGCGTTGCAGTTAGGAAGATTTCTGGAGCTCCTCCCTGTCTTTTCCCTGAATACACCAGTTCGTGATACAGGGAGATAACTTTTTTCCTTGTTGAGAGGTAACTGAAGTTACTTATGTTTGATGCACTCTTATACACTGACTATACTTCATTCCTCATAAGAATAAACCTGATGTAAACAAACACAACATGATGATTGGTCAGCAGCCATAACTCTTATACATTGGTGTGGTTCCGATCTTAGAAGCAGGTCAAACTTATGTAATACATATTACATGTCTTATTACAATGTCATTGTAAATGAAACTTTGAGACGTTGTGAATTAACAGCCGTCAATGTTTTTCTTAATCATACTTTGGCTACATAATTTTTATTTAGAAAGCCATGTACAGTCACAGTCTCCGTAAATGCTACTTATGCTCCAATTGTCTCGCTGTTAACACATACTGTGAAAATGGATGACACTGCTTTCTGCTTCTTAGTGAAATACGTGCACAGATCACCGTTAATGGCAAGAAACAAGTTGTTGTTACTGTTTTTCACAAGCTTACACAGAAAAGTCAGCTCTGATGTTTTATTGAGAAACACATGTAATAACTAGGAGAACAAATTCAAAATCATATGCGGGGCACAATCAGTAGGTCATAGGATGATAATTATGTATCCTTTGTGGCGGCAGTTTGAATCTCTTTGTGGTCTATAATTTTTTCGGTTTGAATACTTAGACCATTTAAACATGAAATTCATACTTAACAATCATTTCCCAGAAAAATACACATCTTCTAGTTTATAATTACACATTGCACCCAAAATTTTGGTTTTCACTGCAAATATAAATGTTTAAACATTGATATTTTATAAAAGCTGTTAAAGATTGCTGAAGTTAAGGAAACATTACACAATCAATTTGTTTTGGAGGAACATGAAAAATCAAATACTCTTTATATGAATATGTCCGTAGGACAGATATAGCCTCACATGAGCTAGAGTGATAAACCTCGTAGAAATATGTAAACAATAATTTTCACAGGGTCGCGCACAGTGTACAAACACTGCATTTTTACAGTTGTCACCGTACAACTGCTATCTGAACCCACTAGAACCAATCTAGACCCAAGTTAAGGAATTTTTCGTGAGAAGTAACAAGACATTCAAGCTGCCAAACATACTGGAACTAATTTACAAAGCTTTGCGACACGTCACTGCCAAATGATGGCAAAATACAGAACAGCACGTCATAAAAGAGGTGGAGGAAATGTGGACTTTTTTGGTGGCTTGGAATTCTGTTGCTAATCACTTTGTTATCACTGCAGCAGTACTGAAACGTGTTCCTCGGAGTTCAAAATGGAAGGAGTTCAGAGATTACCAGATGACTGACTGCAATACCTCCAGCGACTTCAATATTTAACTACATGGGGAAGCAGCTGTGCGCTTTTACGCCGTTCATAGCTTATGCAGAAAAATTACTATGGTTAAAGTCAGAAATTTTCATCACTCTTGTTTTTAATCGCAATACTATGTTAGCTAAGACCAAGGCCTAAGAAGCATATTGCTTTTGCCATATATAACTCACTTCTGTTTAAAAATTATATAATTTTCAAAGCTACACTGTTCTCTGGTCATCCCTTTTTATGTCTTTGTTGCATGTCTTTATTGCAACTGTTCCCATCACTGCATGTTAGTTTAATCATTTGCCTGGCCAGTGCTGTCAAAGTTAAATGTTCCAGTAAAGCTGTTGTCCCGTATCACCACTGAGTCGATGAACGCATAATGCACAGTGTAAAACATATCCTCATTATCATACTTGATGTACTTGAGATGGATTGGCTTCTGCTCCATGTGAAATGAAATCCAATGATGTTCCAGAAAATGCAGGAGTGTACACAGTGTACTGTTTACATGAGGTTCATTCTTATGATGAACGGAGTATAGCTTCCGTGCACTTGTAAATTCTATATTAGTGAAGTTACAGATTTTTTCCCCCACTCCCACGTGTTCTGAGGAATCAATACAGAAAGACTGTGTGACATGCGCTGACATTTCTTGGTACAGTTCAGTACTATTTACTTGTGATTTCACTCTCACCAACTGTACATTTTTGATCAGAAAAAAGTACAATTTTGATACCCTAGTGCATTTTTGATCAATGCAGTTCTTTAGTTTAGTCCATCAAGACTGGTTACTGTACACATATTATACTCAATTACTACAAATAAGTTCTGTACATTTAAACATATTTTCTGTCTTGAATTTTTAAAGCCTTATTTTTTCTCTTAGATGCCCCCAAAAAGACCAGAAAAGAAAACCTACAATAAATGGAGTCCAACTGCATTATACGAGTCAATAATGAGTATAATGGATGGAGATTTGAGCCTTTGAGCTGCATCAGAATTATACGACACTCCTTTCAGCACTCTGCATGCTAACGTACAAATAAAAAAGAAAATGTAGGCCAGATTTGCTGCGATTATAGAAAGCAGAACTGGTCACCCAACGATACTCAATTCTGAAATGGAGGATGGTATGGTCCAGATAGCTGTATTTCTACAACAGTGAGGATTGAATCTGTTGCTATTCCAGTTAAGAAAAGCTGCATTTTGGTTGGCCAAGAAAAATAATTTGAAACATCCATGGAACTTAGAAAGCAAGTTTGCTGGGATCAATTGGTTTAGAGTATTTATTAAGAGACATGCTAACCTTAGCCTGCGAAAACCCAAGCGCCTTTTTTGAGCCATATGTGAAGGCTTAAATAAAGTGAAAATATGGACATATGTGCAGAATTTAGAAGAAACCTGCAAGGAATATAAACCATAGTGTATTTATAGTATAGATGAGTCCAGTTTTCATCTTAACAACAGACCCCCCGTCCCCCAAAATAGCTAGTTGTAAAGGTACACCTTCACTGTTAACCAAGGCTCGTGCTCTTTCAGCACCTACCGATCAAGCTACTAGTAGCATTCTAGGCAAAGAATGCATATCTTTGAAGGATATAACTGAAGAGCATGGCAAATCCGTAACACCACCATCCTGTACCATTTATCAGTATGATGCTGTCAATGACATTCTGCCAATTCTAGAGAAAAAAATATTGTCTCGGAAAACGAAAACACAGACATCAGTTCGACTCACTTCTGATGAAAACCTGGAAAACCTTTGCAACAAGAGAAATCTAACATAATGTTTGACACCACAAAGTTTGCGTTGGTGCCAAAGGAAAAAACTGCTTTTTATGTGGAACATATATCAATGATCAGAATTGTACCAAGAAGTGATCACACAATTGTACCAAACAGTTTTACTCAATTCTGTAACCTCTTCTTGTGTTTAAACCAACACTTGTAATGGTGTAATATTTGTGTTACACATTCATCAAACATCAAAGAAAGTACCGTCATTTAAATTATTTCTTTCCTCAATATGTTTGCAGTTACAATAGCATTTGTCTGAAATGATCAAAATTGTGCCACCGTACCCTACACAGCACAAAATGAATCAGTTCAATTTTAGGAAGACACTCTTTAAGGAAATTCATACTTAAAGTTTACCATCACATTCTTCATCACTGTAAACTGTGCCAATGCACATTCACTCAGTTTCTCCTTTTGTTCCACACAGGCAATTCTGTTATTAACATATGTAACAGTTTTGTACTATCTGCAGAGAAATACTATGAAAGATTACATCTCAGAAGCAGACTGAGCTGTAGTGTAGCTTGAGGTCTAGGTTAGATAAAGAGGTCACAGTTGGTTGAGGGATGGTGAAGCCAATGAATGTGAATACTGAATATAGGTTGTGGTGAGAATCTAATCTGTAATGTAGCTAAAGGTCTATGTTAGCTTGGAAGCTCACAGTTTCATTATCCATTATTTCAGTTTACTAGTGTCCAAAGCCCTGCAGTATGTTATAAATGACAATTTTTGTCTTGGGTGTTTTACATTTATTTATTTATTTATTTATTTATTTATAACCAAAATTTCAATATAAAATTTCTGAAAAAGCTCTATGTATCAATAACAGACTGTGGCAAAAGCGGAAGGGTAGTGCTCCACAATGCAAGCAATTCATAAGTTTTCTGGGTAGTAACAAAATTCCACAGATTTCAAATATTACTTTATATGAGTAGGTCCTGGCAACCGAAATTCTGTGTGTCAAATAAATTCACTAATAACTATTTAAATTTAAGAAGTGCAAAAATGCTATAAATGTATTAGTAACTGAAATGTCAACTTGAGACAAAAGCAGGAAATGAAAGCTTTAAGTTACTTCATTTATTTGTGTGTATGTTTTTACCCTTGTAAATGAAATGCTTTTTATCCAAAAATTTAGTCTTACCGCATTGTAGGACATGGTATGTTAAGGTGGTTGTTATGTTAAATACTTATGATTTCTCTATTGATCGGTACAAAAGCATATCGTTACATTATTGGCTACACAAATCAGTTATCTTGTTTTTTTAACTTCCCATGATCACTCACGACAGGCACTACCAAAATACATGTCAAGGTTACAGCATGAAAAGCCCCTCAGATTTTTACTGAGAAATTTTCTACTGAAGTTTTATATAGAAAAATTACCCAACACCACCTTCTGATATGTTTATTATAGTATGATGAATAACAACTTTGCCAGATTAGTCAATGATGGATGTGATCCTGTTACGCTGTCAGTTCCAACACCAGATGTAATGCTGACTGACTTACTTCCAGCTTGGTGGACTGAACAACTGCTGACAAATGTACAATGCTGCACACTTTTGTTACAATCACATGTCTTAATGATGTTTCAAAGAAAGTAGTACACAAGTCAATGTTAACTCTGTCACAGTTTTCTTTGATAAGTGATGAATTTTTTCCCTTTCCTTGTTACCTGTTTGTAATGGAGTAAGATGGAACTGTTTCACTTGTTCTTGTTGCACTCTGGATATCAATATATAAGAGGCATTCAAAAAGAAACAAGCTGGAGGCATAATTACAGAAACCAGTACCTGTATGTTAGAAGTATTGACCCTGGCTGTTGAGACACTTGTCGCACTGTGCAATCACTGGGAGAGAGGTCCGGACTGTATGGAGGGTGGCCGAGAAACTCCCATTTGAATTTCTGCAGGAGTGCCGCGACTGTGTTGGCTGTAGAAGGCTTTGCATTGCCATGGAGAAGAATGACCCCACGTGTGAGATTGCCTGGATGTTTTGATTTTATTGGTTGGCGAAGTGTGGTCAAGGTTTGCAAGTAACACTGGGCATTCACTGTTGTCCCTGTGATTACGATATTTTTGGTCCCCTTAAAAAGGCTCTGAGGGTCAAATTATTCACCTCTGACGACGAGTCAGCTGTACATGCGGAATTGGTTACAGGGCAGACCCAGGAATTTTATATTCACTGCCTTGTGTCACAGTGGGACAAGTGTCTCAACAGCCAGGGTCAACACTTCTAACATACAGGCACTGGTTTCTGTAATTATGCCTCCAGCTCGTTTCTTTTTGAATGCCCCTTACAATAGTTTTTTCTTTATTTGATCTAGTTTTATGAATGGACACATATATGACAGTTATACAAATTAGTTACTTTCTTATCCAAGCAGGAATTCTGTGTAGTTTACTAACTACTAATGACAATCTAGTTAGTTTATATGGAAATAATTTAGTAGATAAATATCAATAATTGAAGATTCATAAGGAACATGTGAAATTGAATATTTTTTGTGAAGAAATAGTTGTATATTTATAAATTGATATAACCTCATATGAAAATCATTCTCCTTTTCTCTGTAAACATGTTCTACTTCAAAAATTATTTATACTCAAAGTTCTAGTGTTCCAGAACATTTGAGTCTTAAGAAACGATTGTTTCCAAAAAGAGTAGCATAGTTTTGCAGCTCTGATTTTTCTTATTCCACAAATTGCCTACTTTCACTACGAAATGTTTGTTTGCCAATTATTCAATTTTGAAAGTCTAATTTTTTAGCAATTTTTGGTGGGCTTTGTGAAACTCAGCAGACATAGAAATTATGCTCACAAGATAATTCCTCTAATTTTTTCTATTTTGTTTGAACAAACAGTTTACAGTTAAATGAATGTGTTGTTTGGTGTACTTTGATTTTATGTCCTCTTACTTTGCTCCCTTCTGTGGTACTATTAAAAATATAACAACAAATTCTGATTTTTAGTCTTACAGATGTCAGTAAGGAGTTGTACACGACAATGATCTATACAGTCTACAGTAGTCATTCATATCATCATCATCATTATCATCATCATCATCATCATCATCATGTAGTCAGTTTAGTGTTAACAAGTACAGAGTCTGAAACTTCCTAGGAGATTAAAACTGTTTCAGACTGGGACTCTAACTTGGGATCTTTGCCTCTTGCAGGCAAGTGTCACACTGAATGAGCTATCCAGCACAGCTTACGACCCATCCTCACAGCTTTATTTCCACACCAGTAACCTTTTCCTACCTTCCAATCTTACAGAAGTTCTCCTGCCTACATTTTGAGACTTGTACTCCTGGAAGAAAGGATATTCCAAAGGTCTCCGGTTTGAGTCCCAGTCCAGCACTCAATTTCAATCTGTCAGGGGGTCTCAACTCAGTGCATACTCTGATGCAAGGTGAAAATTCATTCCGTGTAGTGTCCATAGCCAACTTGATACCATCTTTAGGTTACTACCAGACAAACTGTACCATTATGTTGTGAATCACTCTGCAGTTAGCTAGCAAACAGTAAACATCATTTATTGAGTATTTTGTACTAAGATATGCTATGTGCCATGACTAAGTAACTAAAATCAATTTCAATGTCGTTAGTTTATCAGAATTCGACAATGGAAGTGTGCTGTAAGTATGCTGCCACACTGCCAAATCAATTGCAGTGGAGTTTAGGTCCTGGCCTGTGATGTGTGAACTATATAAATCTATAAATACAAGAAGATCATCTTAATATTTATGGTGTCAATAAAGTAAAAAGATTTCCAGCTAACTTCTACATTGCTTTGATCATCCTTTAACAAACTGGTCAATAAAACAAATAATTGCAGGAAGAGTGATGCCAAAAAAGCACCTACCAAGGGCAGAAAATCCAGGTCAGTAACCTAGCAGATTCCAGAGCACTGTTTGGCTATTCACTGTGTAAAATTATGTTTATCTGAAGTATTTTCTCCCTCCTTATGAGAGAACCTTCAAAATTTACTAGAGAATTGTAGTTCACTTCTACTGGAACAAAGTTTATTTTTCCCCTCAGTTACTGCTCACACATTTAAATATTAAATAGAGGATCACTTCTGTATCTTCAGGCTTAATTATTGCTGCTTTTATGTTTACTGTGATACGATGCTTATTAGTATATGGGTCAGGTGCTAAATTCTATGTGCCGAGGACACAAAACAGAAGAACATTCTCAAACTAAAGAAAAGAATCCTTGTATCTCTTTCCTATTGCAGGAGACCATTGCAGATGAGAGAAGGATTAAAAGAAGCTGCTGAGTGAAGGATTAAATGTAGCTCTCCAGCATGGTAGAAACACCAACTGCTACAGCACAAAAGCACGTGTGTCATGTATACAATTTTTTCTACCTAGGTGATACCAGGGAAATATTTTGTGGAATAATTTAGTCTACACTTACCTCTGGTTCTTCATCCATAACTTCTTCTTCAACAACTTCTGCTTTATATTCCAGCAACAGATCACGTATAGGCTTTGAGTCCAGAGTGCAGTTGATGAAGGGATGCTAATGAAAGAAACATCGTCAATTCATAGAGCTGAAATCAAGGTATGTTTACACCGCATAATTAGAGAAAATGGTTGGGTCTGAATGACAGCATGGGATGTAATTTTAAATATATGAATTATTATTCCTTATTTATATAAATGACTTGGCATCTCACAATGTTCACATAGAAACAATTATTTTTGCTTATGATGCAAGTATCACAATTAAGTCCTTCAGCATTGCACAATCATGAGGGCAGTGAAGCAATCAGTAAAATAAATGATGGCTTCTCCATCAATGGATCACCACTTCACTGTTATAAAACCATATTTCATACAGTGTTGCACAAGGCAGAGCATGATTTTGATGTGAAAAGGACAATATGTAAAAATTATGTTAAAAATTTCTGTACTGCGCATGTAAATCCCGCATAATACATCAAAAGTTCAGCTCTTTTGCTCTGCATGTTAGTGTTAATTCTGGTAAGTTAGTTTTATTGGCATATTTAATCAGTAACATCAGACGGAATAAGATTCTGGGGCAAATCTACACTTACACATTCCATATTCATTGAATAGAAATGTTGAGTAAGGATAGTGTGCATCATATATCATGAAGTATTTTGTAGACATATTTACAGCAGTTACGTGTACTACCATCATCTTCAAAATACATTTAATCCCTTGCTATGTTTGTTGTCTACACATATTCAGTATGTGAAAACAACAGTGGGCTTCATACACATAATGATTGCATCAAAGTAATGAAACAAATATATAAGGAAAGAATTAGACATGAGATATACGAGGGTAAGTCAATTTTTATCCGCAAAACAGTTATAAAATTGTATTGTAATCAAAGGGGAAACTTACAAGAACATAATTTTTCGACATAATCTACTTGCGTTTCAACGCACCTGGTCCACTGTCATACAGGCTTCCTGATGCCCTCATAAAGGAAGGTTCTCGGATGAGCTGCGAGCCAGGAATGCACCGCTTTTTTCATTGCTTCGTACGAGGCAAATCGATGGCCCCTTAATGTCTGTCCGAGTGGACCCAACACGTGATAATCAGAAGGGGCAAGATCAGGACTATATGGAGGGCAACCCAGTAATTCAAATTTGAGTTTCTGGAGCGTTTCAGCAGTGTGGGCAACAGTATGCATACGCACATTGTCGTGCAACAACATCCTCGGCGTTTGCTCCGAATTGCAGACTATAGCCCGACAGTAGCATCTTGCTGTAACATACACTGTTTATTGTTGTGCTCCTTTCCCCATAATGTTCCAGTACTGGACCTTGTGCGTCACAAAAAAACCTAAGCTTCACTTTTCCTGTGGACCGTAGGGTCGTTAACTTTTTCTTGCATGGCAAATTTGGATGTTTCCATTCCATACTCTGCTGTTTACTCTCCAGCTCGTAATGATGAACCCGTGTTTTGTCACCAGTAATGATCCTGTCTAAGAAGTTGTCAACTTCATTACCACAGCGATCCAAATGTTTTTCGCAGATGTCCAAGCTCGTTCGTTTGTACAACTGTGTGAGTGTTTTGGGACGCATCTTGCACAAACTTTATGAAACCCAAGTCTGTTGCGGATGATTTCTTAGGCAGAACCATGACTAATTTGCAGATAATGTTCCACTTCGTCAGTAGTTAATCGTCAGTCTAAGAGAATCATTTCATGTGAAGGCTCAATGGTTTTTCCATTTGTGGCGGTAAACGGTCGTCCGGCTCCTTCATGTGCTAACACGTATGTGATCATTTAGGAATTTTTCAATCCATTCGTAGACACTCTTTGTGACAAAATACTGTACCCATACTGTACTGGGAGTCTTTGATGAATTTCGGCCCGATACGCCTTCTGATCACAAAAAACGGATCACTGAACGTTGCTGCTCTTTGGTGCAAATAGACAGCGGAGCAGCCATGATTAACAGCATGGCAGCAATAATGAAACTAACCTAGCAGCTTGAAAATTGCAAATATATAACAACAAATAAAAAAGCATACATCATCAAGGTAAAATGACAGTACTACCAAACTACACAAAAATATAACTAAATTGCGGATAATAATTGACTTACCCCTGTATTACAGATATAGCTACACCGAGCACAAAGACGTAAATGAATAAGTTCTGCGAATGTCAGAAAATGTTCCCAAAGCAAGCCTTATATGAACAACCTTCATGGAGAAGATCAGCAGGGCAGACTGGAGACAAAATAGTGAAACTGGAAAAGGCCAGTCTTGGCCTAAATCATGAGAAGAAGAAAATAATGCACACATGTGCACAGCCTAAACATTGAGAAGAAGAAAATAATGGGCCCAAATGAGCGCACTCGTGAGTGGGGGTTGGGGCGGGGGCATGAGCACATATGACCACTACACGAATTTCACTTGCATATAATGTGATGCAGTCGTCTGAAAAGAGGAGGAGGAGCTGCAATAGAAGGAAGAAGAAAAGATTAAAAGGAAGTAATAAAAAGGATGAGTTGTACCTTTATAAGGTCACCAGCTGTTGGCCTCTGAGTAGGATCCTTAATAAGACACCTTGCAATAAATTCATTAAAGTCCTTTGACCACTTGGAAGGTTGGTCTAACTTTGGAGGGTCGGACTTTTGAATTTTCAGTAACACTCTCATTGGTGACATCTCATGATTTGGTGGCTCCATTTGTGCAAATTCAATTAATGTTATTCCAAGTGACCAAATATCCACCTGCAAAAGAATGAAGCAAGAATATAAAATGAAATACACTGTGGGAATATCATCTGACTGTCCTGACTAATATCATCTGACTGCCAAGACTACATTACAATACCATAAAATTATGAGATAATGAATGACCAGTATACTTACCTTCACCAGGTGAGATAAATTAAAGGTAAAAACAATGTCCTGTCTTTTGGAACTGTCAAAATTCCCTCCCACCACCACACAGAATCCAGAACCGAAACAGACACAAAACAGTGTCATAAACATTTCCTCCAAAAGTCTTAGTCCTACAGAAGTATCAGTCCTTTCCAAAGGCCTCACCTGTTTGACCCACTCTCAAATTCAATCATGCACGGCTTCTTAAAGGCCTTCTCTCCTTCTCCTGGTCCCTATAATGAAAACACTTTTTTGCCACCAACCCTACCAATCAGACTCAATCAAAGACCAATGTTGAATCTTGCCTGACTCAGTTCACACCTACATCCAACTGTGATCCACCCCCACCGCCCCCTAATCACCCCCTCTTAAATTTGCAAAATTTCTTAACCTTGAACCTTGCCTCATCATCATTTCCCAAATCCCTCACCATGGAAGCTAACCTTACATCTGCAGAAAGAATTGCAATCCACCACCTAAAAATTGACCCTGACCTTATAATCCTACCTGCTGACTGTTGTTTTGGAGCGCAAGGATTATCTGACAGAAGGACTCCCTCGACATCTCCACCATTTGGTTCACCTGGACCTACTCAAACCAACAAGTCACATTCCTCAATGTTGATCTCCATCTCAAAGATGGCTACATCAGTACCTCTGTCCATATCAAACCTACCAACTACCAGCAACACCTCCACTGCAACACCTCCACTTCAACAGCTACATAACAAGAAGTTCCTTCCATACAGCATACCAACCTGTGGCCATCACATCTGCAGTGACTAGCAGTCACTCTCAAAACATACCGAGAGACTGTAATTGCCCTTCCAAACTAAAATAAAAAAAAGATTTCCTGTGCCTTATCTTTCCAGTCACTCACCACCTTCCAAAGTCACACTGTCCGGCCAAAGAGGGGAATGCCCCTCGTGACTCAGAACCACCCTGAACTGGAGCAACTGAATTACATTCTCCACCACGATTTCAGCTACCTCTTGTCATGCCCTGAAATGAGAAATGTCCCACCCACTGTCCTACCCACCCCTCCTACAGTGGTATTCCGCCTACACCATGTCCTCGTCCATCCCTACACAACCCCTGCTCCGCCCAACCCTTTACCTCATGGCTCATATCCCAGTAATAGATCTAGATGCAAGACCTGTCCCATACATCCTCCCACCTCCACCTACTCCAGTTCAGTCACAATCATCATCTATCCCATCAAAGGCCGAGCTACCTGTGAAACCAGTTATGGGTTTTACAAGTTAAGCTACAGCCACTGTACTGCATTCTATGTGGGTATGACAACCAACAAGCTGTTTGTCTGTATGAATGGCCACTGACAAACAGTGGCAAGGAAACAGCTGGACACCCAGTTCCCGAGCATGCCGCCCAACATGATGTTCTTCATTTCAGTGACTGCTTCACAGCCTGTGCCATCTGGATCCTTCCCACCAACATTAGCTTTTCCAAATTGCACACTGGGAACTCTCCCTGCAATATATACTACATTCCCATCACCCTCCAGGTCTCAACCTTTATTTGTCATTGTCCTTGCCGATCTAGCCCCTTCCGTAGTCCCATTTCAGCATTACACAGCCCTTTATTTCGCCAAAGTACCCAGTCTTTTTACTTCCCCCCTTTTCTGCTACCCCCTCCCCCTCCCATGCTTTCCGTCTAACCTCCCAACTGCACATAGCTGCCCACCCTCTCTCCACCTCGTCCCTGCTTGCTCTCGCAAGCAGCACTTTACCAGTCCCCATTCCTTCCTTGCTCTCCCTCGCCCTCACCACACCAGCCTCCTCCTGCCCCACCACCTGGTTGCCTCTCTGGGCGCGGTCTGGCTTCAGTTGCCGCAGACTGTGGTGTGTGTGTGTGTGTGTGTGTGTGTGTGTGTGTGTGTGTGTGTGTGTGTGGGGGGGGGGGGGGGGGTCTATTTTCTACACATTAGTCTTATTGTGTGCCTATCTGCAACTCAGCATCTGCACTATGTGGTGAGAAGCAACTAATCTTTTTATAATATTATTCCATTCCGTCCTGGATTTTTCATTGTCTGATTTGTTTGTTCTTTCATTAGAAATACGTCTGGAGGTTGGAATAAAGTGAGTGGTCACTCAGATCCCAGACTGTTACTGCCTCCTGTTACTCACAAAAGAAATTTATCTGACTAAGTCAGATGCATATGGCATGTAGGAACAGCATTACAGTTTTAAAAAGTTTTATAAAAGAGACTGTTTTTATTACAAATAATTTAACAATATATAATGACAAAACTAATGATACAAAGGAATTAAAAGAAGGGAAAACATATCCAATTATTGTTTCAAGTGTTTCCCCAATTCAATATTTGAAGTGGCTACTTTTACTTGCGAGATTTCACACATTTTCTTTTATATGCTATAAAATTTTGTAATGGTAAACGCACTTCAATTATCCATCCAAGATCGAAATTTTGATTTCTCAGCAGTGTTAATGCATCCTTGTGGATGTCTGGTAAAGCAAATGAGTTAATATATAATAGTCTATTTTTTTTTTTTTTTGAAAGTACATAGCACACACATTCTAAATTAGTGAAATGAATTCCACAAAACTTTTGTGTTCTGAAATACTAAACTAACAAGGGGCCTTACAGACTGGTCCTTTTAGATGTGCTTCCTACTAGTATGATTTGAATGCGTGTCCAGAATGAGAAAACTTTTAAGGCCTGTTAACTACAAAATATTTTGAGCATACCAATAGTCACTGGGAGCCAAGAGCATAGCATTTAGGTCTTAATAGCAAAGACAAGTTCTGTTCTCACTAG
The DNA here is from genome assembly GCF_023897955.1 of Schistocerca gregaria. Classification (NCBI taxonomy): domain Eukaryota; kingdom Metazoa; phylum Arthropoda; class Insecta; order Orthoptera; family Acrididae; genus Schistocerca; species Schistocerca gregaria. Next base: position 555,538,479 of record NC_064920.1, read on the forward strand.
TAGCAATGTTTTTTTTAATTTTTTTTATTTTTATTTTTTTACATTTACATGAATAATTCATTAATTATAAAATGAAAATGTTAATAACTAGTATGGAATCATAATTTTCAATAAAAATAAAATGTGTCTACCTTTAAATATCCATCTCATGAAATTAAATTAAAATTTGAGGCAAAAATGTGAAGCATCATATTGTTAAATGATATGCTGTTCAATACCTTGAAATAGAAAGGTGTTTTATTTTCTATTCATTTCTTTTTTCTGTATTGCATTTTAATTAATTGTGAATATTTATATTTTCCTGCAATTGTTATTTAAAAGCAAAAAGATTTATGATTCAATATTGCTATGTAAGGACTTGTAGTCCAGCAACAGAACAGACCAGTGAAATGGGTAGCTGGAGTGTGGCCTAGAAGGTGCCTTGGCAAGTCAAAGCAAATAGCTCCAAAAGTCGACAACAAGAACAGTTTGTTGTCATGAGAAATTCTGGCAGCTGCCAATACAACCTGGGGAGGGGTGCCTGCTTCATCAATAGGCGATGTACACTTCATCATTAGGAGGTGCGATTATTGTGGCCCTACTTGCGCCTGCGACATTATGTGGGCACAACTGGGCAAATTAGTTCAAACCATATCATTCCACTACGCCTCTATTTGATGTCACCTGAATGATGCCAGTTAGTTGCAACCAACACACTATCCTGAATGCCTTTGCCAATGAGCCACCAGCAGTCCTCCACGAGCTACATTCTGCAACAGTGGTCTCAGTGGACTCCAACCCCAAATCGATGCCGGAACCTTTATGGCTACAATTAACTTGACCACTTATAGGGAGGGGGACAGATGACCTTAGCTGTTTAGTCCCCCTTAAACATCCCAACCACCACCACCACCACCACCACCACCACCACCACCACCACCACTTATAGGGAGCTAGGCTCACTGACACTACAATCTTTTGTAAATCAACTGAAGAGCTACAGTAATGATAACATTGATATGCTGGGACAGTTTTGCTCTACGTTAAAAAATCAGGAATATTCCCTAATGGATTGCAAATTAGTTGTAGCCATCAAGGGGTCTACTAACATTTTAGGTTTAGAGCTTTTTAATTCACTTTGTTTACAGGTTCATGGTTCTACCAAGCAAATTCAACTACTTCTTCCCAGTGCACATCACAAGGACCTCTTGAGAAAGCATGACCCAATATTTTCCAGAAAATCTACTTGTGTACCACTCATGAGGTACACATCACATTGAAGTCATCAACAGTGCCCAAATTTTGTGAAGTACAAAACGTGCCTTTCTGCCTTATGGGAAAAACTATAAGCAGAACTTCAACAGTTGCACAGTGAGGGAGCTCGACTTTGGTCACAAATAATTATAACACAACCAAATTACTAATTATGGCAGCTTATGCATCAGTTACAGCCTCGAGTTGGTCCTCTCCTGCAAAGTAAATGGAGGAGAGCGCCCTAACGCTTTCACATAAAAAACATTGATGCCTGCACAGTGCAAACTTAGCCACATCAAAAAGAAGGCACTGGCCATTTTATTCACTAGGAAAAAAGTAACTCAATTATGTGCAAGGACTCTAATTTTTTTGTTCTTACAGATCACAAACCACTGCTGCCCTCATTCAATGCAACTGTGGGCATACTTACCAAACAGCTAGACGACTCTAGCACTGGGCCATGTGCTATCAGAATACACTTAACAATTTTTAGTATTGATCCACGACTCAAAATCCATATACGGCCACACTTCTGTGACTTGCAGTGGAGCAAGAGCCAGACTTCGACAACATTCTAGAGATTTGTTTCCATATGGACTGTGAATCAAAACAAACATTCCAAGATTCCCTATCAATGCCAAAACGATCACCAAACAGATGCCAGAAAATATCGCCGTTCAGGACATCATGCTGTATGGGCAACATGGTTGGCCAGCAGATAAAACACTCTTGTGAAACCCAGAAGTGCTTGCCTACTGGCATTGTCGCCATGAAGTGTCATTGCTTAATGGGTTTCTTGTCCTCCACAATGAAAATGTAAAGGCAAGAGTCATCTCCTGAAAGTCTAACAGTACCATATTTTAATCTTGCTATGCCAAGGCCGTTGGGGTACAGTAATTACCAATCAGATGGACCGAGAGGGCATGTTCTGGAGTAGTATCGAAAAAGATACTGAACATATAATCACAACCTGCCAAATTGCCAGCACAATTATACAGCTCCAGCACACAAATACTTCCAATAGCCTCGAGCAGTGAAACCATGGTCCAGGCTCTGTCTTTACTTTTCAGGTCCATTCCTGGCATCTCATTGGATCATACTAGTCAATTCAGTGAGCAAATTCCCTTACGTTTCTCCCATGCATTCAGCAATGATGACCATAACCATTCAAACATAAGCAAGGATCTTTGCTATTAAAGTCCTCCCAAAAACTGTTGTGGCATTCCACCAATTTTATAACTCAATTAACATTTAATTTGTGCAAATGGCTCCTTTTCGTCTAGCATCCAACGGTAGAGCAGAATGCTTTGTTATGACTTTCAAATCTCAAATGGTGAACTTACTTATTACCCACACTGTTGTTGAAGCTCTCACACTCCTTTTGACATAACATTGTTCTGCTCACAGAATCGGGCGAGCACAGAAGAGAGTGTACATGGGTGCCCTCAGCACTTTCATCTTTCTATTATGAAAACTGTGGCCCATGACACTCTCAGAGGACATGCCATTATTCCCATAAGATTCACAATGAAGTGCGGACAATGTTTTCTTTTTGGAGCACAAGCACCTCTGGGCACCAGTGTGCATCATCAACATTCTCAGCAGCACTATGGTGGAAATCAAGCTGCAGCTTCAATCCTGGCCCAAAAATGCATCAATCCACCATACAGCTATCTAAGCAGTTTGACAATTTTCTAACTGACCCAAGTAGTCTAACTGTGTTATTGTGACTTTATAAATTGCAGCCCTTGTGGCTTAATTTGAAGTGTCTTTTATGTTGTTATTAACAAAGTGTTTGTTTTTTCTTTACCTGGGATCTTTTGCTTACATAGTGAGTTCTTATCTGGTCATTTCACATATCCATCAACTAACATTTCCATTTCATAGCAAATACAGAAATCAAATGACAGTAAAACTAAAATGAAGTTGCTACTAACAAGAATTGAACTATCAACTTTGCAATTACAAATATTTGCTTAACAGAGGCGAGGACTCTACAAAGTTTTTTTTTTCTTTTTCTTTTTTTGTGTGCAGTGTATTACTTTAAGACATTGATGTCAAGCCATGGACCTTCACTCTGAAGAAAGCCAAAGAGGGCAGTTCGTAAGACCCCCTGGTGTGTGTGTGTGTGTGTGTGTGTGTGTGTGTGTGTGTGTGTGTGTGAGTGATGGCAGAAATGGTGGAAATCAAGAGTACAATCACCATTCACAGTTCAGAAAATAGGGGCCCAGAGCATAATTCCAGTAATGAGATGTTACTTTTAAATATGATGAACACTGATGTGATTGGTAAGATTACAGACACTGAACTCACCTTAAAATCATAGGGGTTGTCTCTAAACGTTTCGCACAGTACAACTTCAGGGGCCATCCAATATGGGGTTCCAATAAAAGTATCGTGCTTCTGTAATGTATATTTATTTTTTGCAGATACTCCGAAATCCGCTGCAAAAACAATTACTGGCTTACATATAATACTGTAGCAACAACAACAACAAGTAAATATAATGTGAGTCAATGAATCTGGTTCTTAATAAAAGCTTTGACTGGATAGTATACTTTTGATGACATTATCAGTTATGTTACAGAAGGTCGTATACAATGAGCACATACCTAGTTTCACACCACCAGCCATTGTTAGCAGAACATTTCCAGCTTTGAGATCACGATGAATAACCTTTGATTCATGCAGAAAGTCTAGGCCTTTGCACATTTGCTGGCACACATAAGCAATTTGTGGTTCTGTAAGTGGTTTCTCTAATTCCACCATAATTGAATCTAGTGCGCCACCATCACAATATTCAATAAGCATCTGTGATAAAGAAAAGATCCAACAGAATTCAGTTCTTGAGGCTGATTACAAAACAAAGTATAGTTGGATTAATCTTTTCACGCACGCACACACACACACACACACACACACACACACAACACACACTGACGAGGGAGGGAGGTAGTAGATGACATACTGCAAAATTAGCCCCTAACCAGTAAAATTAATAAAAAGTTTGGACTTCTGTAAAACAGATGTTTACAAATTGGAATCATGGCTCAAATTCATATGAAAAATAGAAGAAACCATCATAATGGGACATAGCAGTATGATAGAACTACATGGTGATTACGGCTCATTAAAAAAGCTGAAGAACAACTCTCAAGAATGGATGTCTGACAATAATTCAATGAGCTACAGAACCAAATGAAATTACTATTCCCATTATGGAATATAAGATGAGCTACCAGAACATTCCACACCTACAATAGCTAAGATGATAATGGGATGAGATGAGATACATCATCACATGAAGACAGCTTTCCACTCATTCGTATTTTATGCATAGAAGGATATACATTTGGAGGCAAAATAATATACAGGAATATACTTGCAATATTTGACAAATGACAACACAGGTGACAATAATTTTTGCACCAGAGGAAATGAAAACTGGATCAAGCATCCATAATTGCAGTCCTCTAATATTCTGTGTGCCCATCATTAACAGTCAATGTTGCTTTACATAGTGTGGGATGAATTTGGTAATTACTGGCAGATTTCACAGTAATTTTGTCACTCTTCAGTGAGGAAAATATTCAGATGTGACATGTGATGGTCTACCTTTCAAACTTCTTTCAATCAAATGTGGGATATGTCAAATATGACTCGAGTCAAACAACTCACTAGTCACAGCATTTGAATGATAATGTTATCTTGTGGGATGCTACACACCAGACACACTACATGGACAGCATAGTACTCAACGAAAAAACAGAAGTGTAAATAGCTCCAGCACACTGCCCAACAAAAGGCAAGACAGTATCTCTATACTATCAGGTCACTGAAGAATCATTATGGATTATATGAAAATGAATATATCTGCCAGTATTGAGACTGGTTCACAGCATTTATTAGCCGCCACAATAATAGGGGGTTTGGTAAACAAATATGAGTGGCTCTACATTCCATGCTACAGTCACATTTAATTGCACCGGTTGTTAGGTTTGACAAATAACAACACATCAAATAAGAAAACACAGCTTTATACAGTATTCCATCTTCCACAGTATACCTACACCTAAAGTCTACGTAAATTACAATTTTGTATTATTTGTGGTATACAAGGTCTACTCAAAAAAATTCTGGAACTTTCTCCACAAAAATTTTCTACAGTTATCTTTCACTTGGTCTTCTTCGAAATACTCTCTTCCACAATTTATAGACTGCTCCCAATGCCATTTTCACTTCTGGAAACAGTCTTTATATGCCTTTTGCTGGATCATGCGAAACATAGTCTGCAAATTTTCTTTTATTTTGTTTATCATTGCAAATCTTTGTCCTTTCAATGTTTCAACGTCATAGCCACAGAACCACACCTAAACATCAGTTATGATTTCCTTAAGGAACATCTTGTTCTCATTTGTGCAATCCAAAAGCTCTTCACAGATTGCGAGGCGAAGGACTGTCCGATTTTGACCAGGGCGAACTTTTGCAGCAACACTATGCGTTCCACGATGTTGTGTTAGGATTTCATGACATGATCCAATGGAAATGTTACATTCTTCAGCAATCCCTCAGACAGTCAGTCTTCGTGTAGCACGCACAATTTTGTTGACGTTCCTGACATGAGCATTGTTGGTAGACATCGAAGGGCGTCCTCAATGAGAGTTGTCTTAAACTTCCGACCGGTCATTTTTATACCATATGAACAATTCGTAATACTGAGTACGGCCTAATTACTCATCACCGTAGGCTTCCTGCATCACTTAGTGTGTCATGTATAGGTTTTCTTGAGTTTCATACAAAATCTAATGCAGATGCATTGTTTCTCTAACTGTGCCATCTCGAAATTCGCAAACTGTGCAACACAATGTTCTACTCAATACACCACTGAACAATAACTAACATACATATAACAATGAAACTTCCGGCAGTTACACATTAACACACATGTGTGCATGGATGGCAACAGCATTTCACTCCAACTCACCGTTGGTGCAAAATTACGACTGTTCTGGAATTTTTTGAACAGGCCTCATACACAACATGGACCCTTAGATGCAGAGGTCATCTTCATGAAGAAGACTGTAAGTAGTTTACATTGAATTCTGCTTCCTAATGGTATTTGTAAGGCTTTTTGCAGAAGACTTGCATCCTATCAAAATAAAGAAAGTATGTCACATGTGTCAGGCAAAAAATTGAGTGGAATCAGTTCTGAAATTTATTCATTAAGAGATGAAAGTGCAGATATTTGAAGAATATTTCAATGACACCTCTGAATCTACTTTTTGTCTTTTTACTCCATTATGAATTACATTTTAATGTCTGTAATTAGGGGACAACTATGAAAGTTATGCACTCTGAATGCCAATGATTGCTTCTCTTCCATAGCTTGTCAGCAGAATCTGAAGTGGAAGAAGTTGTTGTTGGTCTTACTATGTTTTAATTATTATAAAAATGTTACATTTTGTTGCTGATGTTGTTTTATTGTTGGTCATTGGATGAGAAGATCTGGTTAAAGCTCTTTCTTTTTGTATATTACAGCCTTTCTGAAAAAATCATTCCAATCGTTTACACAACAACTTATGTCGGAGAGAACAATCAATTATTGATAAAATTATTTAATTGGATAGAGTGGCTCCTCCTTCAGGCAGAAGGGTTGAAGGGGAAGGAAGAATGGTGAAGGAGAAGGACTAGAGAAATCTAGGAAAAGGGGTCGATTTTGGGAAAGTCATCCAGAACGGTAAATCTTTCCTGACCCACTTTCCCAAAATCTATCCCTTTTCCTAGACCTCTCTAGTCCTTTTCCTTCACCCTTCTTCCTTCCCCTTCAGCCCTTCTGCCTGAAGAAGGAGCCACTGGTTCCAAAAGCTTGCCAATCACAACAGTCTTATGTCAGTGTTCTGCCACCACTTGGTGAGTAGATTTTTTTTACTTATATAATAAAATAATTTTATGTTGAAGAGAGAATTATTCTGGCAACAGTTGACCACCAAATGGTAAAGTTTCAGCAGTGGCAGTTCTTTTACATTATATTGTTAGAAACATACACAAAGAAAACTTATTATGAATAAGTGATCACTGATTCTATATGAAAACAACAGTTATCTGTTTGAAAATAGCAAACTTCATTTTTAATTTTTTTATTTCAATGAGACACATGTTCAGATATTAATAAATATTGTGGTGTGCAGAGTAAACTGCTACGTTCTTGCGTCTAACATTTCCCTTCTCCACAATTATTTATTTAAAAATGTGAACGCTTGCAGTTTCTTTACAGTAATCTCTTTTCAAAAGCTGATCTCTCACCACTGCTCCCTCCCCCTCATTAGATAGTAACCTAGGCTCAGTAAGAAGTTTTTTTGAAGGGCTTTGTTTTATGACACAGCTGCCAGGGCAATGCCTCAAATGTCCTAGTCACAGTGTGGTAGGAGTCCAAACACTGACCGACACCTGATGCAGAAAACTAGGGGCTTAGTTGAAATATTATGTATAGAAAATAAACTTGGATTTAATTCACAAATTTGTACTGTGGGTCTAAGAGAAACTGGTGCCATTCCTGAAGTGCACTTTAGTCTGTCTGGAAAACTCTCTCATATATCCGAGTATGACTGCTGCAACAGAAGAACATTATTATTATTATTATTATTATTATAAGCTCCATAAGAAACTTTGTTTTTAAGAGTGTGACTTATTTTCATAATCTTCCTTGTAGAAGTTGGAGTGGACTCTAAATTCACTGTATGCTTTTGATACTGACAGTAGCATATACCAAAATGCTTTTTATAATGAGCTTACTACACAGTTTCTGCTACATGTACAAAGAAATTGTTAAAAAAACTTGCCACACGTCTGCTGTCATAGATCATTTGGTCATCTAATTCCTTGAGAGCCCTCCAGGATATGCAATAGCTGGGACAATAAAGCCATGCATGTGTGTGTGTTTTTTATACTAGTTAGCTCAGAAAAGGGGCACTGTCAGAAAGCACAATAATTAAACTTCCTGACAAATTAAAAATGTGAGCCACACTGACTAATTCAGGACCTTTGCTTCTCATGGGCGACTGCTCGACCGACTGAGCTGCCCAAGCATGATTCTCGAGCCGGCCTCACAGCTTTACCTCCACCAATACCTCATCTCCTACTTTCCGCACTTCACTTCACAGACATTCTGCAAAACTTGCAGGAAAGCAAGTCAAAGGTCCTGAGTTTCAGTCTTGGTCTGGTACTCAGTTTTAATCTGCCAGGAAGTTTCATATCAGTGTACACACTGCTCTAGAGTGAAAAAATCATTCTGGGGGCTCATAATGTTTTCAATCTTTTTTATGTGTCTGTCAATAACTCGTCTAAACTATTAGCAGTGAGTGATTATCTTTAGCTTTTATAATACACAAAAAAAAAAAAAAAAAACAGAGTCCTACCATATTACTCCCCCCCCCCCCCCCCCACCCGTCATATTATCAATGAAAAGCATAGCGTGTGATGTCTCCAAGTGACATTTTTTCCAAATATGCCTAGCGGCAACTGTGCACGAGAGTATGTTTTTCTTGAGTTGCTTACCTAAGCATATTGTAGGTTCTTGTACTTAGTACTTACTTCCAATCCTGATGTTACATTATCTGATGACAATTAATTGAAACGCATTACAAATAATGTTTTTAGCAATCAAGAGATTTCCATGGAATTAATACATGCCAGAGCTATGAAGTTTAATAGTTATGACTGTACTGTTAAGCAGTATGACAGGTGACACACAATGGTTATCAATGTTTTCTAAACAAAATCTGAAAATTTCACAGTGAGGATCTATAATTACGATTGTACTGTTAAATATTTAAAACTTCAAATGCCCATCCTTCTACATGCTTTTCTGTGCAAAAACTACTTGTGTCTGCAGTACTGAATTTGTGATTTGTTTCCCATAGAAGAAACTTCTTCCTCCTCCTCTCCATGTTGCTTGTGGAATAGAAAGCTGCTAATTTATAACCTCCACATTTCTATTTCTGCATTTAAATGGTGCTAAGTCAAGCACAGTACATGGACTAATTTTCCATTTCCTGATTCACTTAACATAACAATTTGATTAACAATTCTGTTTTTCATTCCTGCAATATTATTTCTGTACATGACATCAAATGTACTGTCAAATTCAGAAGGTTAGAGGAACAGAACTTCCAGAAAAAAGTTGTGGAAATCAAACTATAAAGGGAAGCAGAGATAAATTTTTTAAGTAGACAAAATTCTCATATGATAAAACACACTGCATATAAATTAGGGAAATGTATTCATTCAATACATATTTACCAATGTTGGTGGCTTTGCGGAGGGGAAGGGGGTGGTTGGTTGGTTGGCTGATTTGGGGGGGAGAGAACCAAGCAGCGAGGTCATCGATCCCATGAGATTATGGAAGGATGGGGAAGGAAGCTGGCCGTGCCCTTTCAAGAGAACTGGGGAGTGAGAGGGGGGAGTGAGAGGGGGGGAGTGAGTGGGGGGGGGGGGGGGGCAGTCAGAGGGGGGTAGGGTGACTAAACAGTGAGGTCATCAGTCCCTCACTCAAGAGTTACTTCACTTGGAGTTAGTGATGTCGGCCAAAAATTTGATGGAATAATGGCAGTTTGAAAGAGTGGTAAAAATCAAGGAACTGAAAACAATACTGAGATCAAAGTTGAGGAAAAAAAGAAAGAACTGTAAGTAGATGGGCTGGGTTGGAATGAAGGTCAGAGTGGATGAGGGCCCTCCAAGGCTCACCTGTGTCAAGAGAAACCTCACATACATCTGATCCTCCCACTCCCAACAACCCCATGAAGGGCTAAAAAAGTGACAGAATAAATACTGTAATACTGTCTAGCCAGGAAATTCATAACAGCAAAAGTTAGAAGGCTAAAAATGTAATGAATAACAGTTGGACTAATAATAGTAAAAATAATGCAAGAGAAACAATCAGGTCAGTAGATGTATGGGCACAGCTGAGTGTCCATTGGGACTCAGTACGCAACAGGGGACATTCCTCTCACCACCGTCCTATACCCAATTCATTATAGGTCAAGTGATAAAGATGGGAATTAAGCATACACTCTCAGAAGAAGCATAAAAATCTGTTCAACTACTCTTTCATCATCAGGTAATACCAAGGATGTTTTCATCAGAGCGCTACTCCTTAAAAAAGTAAAATGTGGTAAAGAAACTGGAAGACCAAGCTTGGTGTGGAAAAACAGAAGGCAGGAGCTTTACACTAGGACGTGAGCTACTGTCTGTAAGGCTCAACGACCACAACAAGTGTTAAGCTGGTATGACCGATTTGGAGAAAACATAGGACGGTGGATTCTTTTGGGCAGGAAAGGAAGGAGGAGTCTCAAGCTGCCACAGGCTCCTGGATAGTGTGGAGTTTGTTACAGGGGGCGAAGCCCACATAATGCTCCATCTCCAAGTGAGAACAGGTCTTATTGTACTCACAAAACTGCATTACATGCACTCACAAAACTGCACCTGGGATAGTCAAGGCAAATGATAGCAAGGAAGCGTTAATACATTAGCAAGTAGGCAACAAATTCAATAATAACCAGAGTAACAGTAAATTACTATTGTTGTTCTGAGGAGTAGATGCAGGAGAGTAATATTTTTTACATATGTATCTAATTAGCAGGAAATAGTATGCTACTGGACATTGGTTTTATTCAAACGAATATCTACCCAGCACCTTTACATGTGTAAGGAACTTGTACAAGGAACTACGAAAAACTCTGAATATGGTAGAAGCAAACATATCCCACTAGTCTAATAATCTGCTTTAAGTCAAAATTTCTAGAACTTTTAAGAACGGATCCTCTATTGCTTACTGGTTTGGTGGGCAGGTACAGGCAGGGTGGGGAGTGAGTCATTGCCTTTTCCTTTAACACCCACTGACAGGAAACTGCATTTTCTTTATTCAATTCTTTGTGGCAGCTGGTTGAGTGAGAGTCTGTTAGGGCTTGCTGCTGGATTCAGTCTGCGTGAAAATGAACGTAAAAACGGAGCCACGAGTTTGTCTGAAAGTTTGTTTTAAAACCGAGAAATCGGCTTCTGAGACTTGTGAACTATCAAAAACAGGTTTTGGAGATAATTGTATGAGTCAGTCAAATGTTTTTGTCTGGTTCAATAGATTTAAAAACCGTCACGAATCATCTGAAGATGAACCACATTCCGACCGTCCTTCCACCTCAAAAACGAACAAAAATGTTGTGAAAGTTCGTAACTTAGTGCGCTCTGATTATAGGCTTAAAATTAGGGAGATAGCTGATGAAATTAATTTAAGTTTCTATGCAGTTCAGTCAATTTTAACTGAAGATCTGAAAATGCATCGAGTGTCTGCAAAATTCATTCCAAAAGTGTTGTCAAGTGACCAGAGACAATACCGACTTTGAAGTGTGACAAGCACTGATTAATCAGACTAAAAATGACGCCATATTTGTTAAATAGGGTAATAACAGGTGACGAATCGTGGGTATATGAATATGATCCTGAATCCAAAGTGCAGCTTTCGCAGTGGAAGACTCCAGATTCACCAGGACCGAAAAAAGAACGGCAAAGTCAATCGAAGGTGAAGACAATGTTGTTGATTTTTTTCGATTCTACGGGTATTCTGCATCATTAATTTAACCACTGGAGGACAGACAATTAACAAGGAATACTACAAATGTTTCCTTGAGCGTTTGCACGAAAAGGTGTGGAAGAAAAGGCCTGCATTGTGTAAAGACAGGAGTTGATTGCTGCACCATGACAATGCTCCAGCTGATCGTGCCTCCTCCATCATTGAATTTTTGACCAAATTCAAATTCCTGTGCTTCCACAACTGCCATATTCCCTTGATTTGGCCCCTGTGGACTTCTACCTGTTTCCTAAATTGAAATTTTCACTGAAAGGGAAGCAATTTGACTTGAATGAAGGCATCCATGCAAATACAGAGCGCGTCCTTAACACACTTCAGTAAAAAAATACCCAGGAATGTTTCCAAAACTGGAAACACCATTGGAGTCAGTGTGTTCAGTCAGAAGGGGACTATTTCGAAGGAGATGCATCACAGTAGCATGTAAGTACCACCACTGTACAATTACAAGCCCATTCCTAAAACTTTCCAATAGCACTTTGTATATTTCAATTGAGCTTTCTGGAGGTACGCTATGGCAGAAACAACTTTCTGTACCATTCTCCAATGTTGTTTGAATGAATGAAATCCTCACACACAAAGCCTAACAGCAAAGAGAAAGAGAGTACAAAAAGCAACAACTGAGTTGTAAGTGAGTTTCTCAGATACAACAAGATTTTAAGCATAATTCTGATTTTATTTACACTGCAGGTATAAGATAAATGCACCAAAGCAACTTCTGGCAGTTTCTGATAATATTCTAAGTGTACAATCTAAAAGTAATCAATATATGGCTGCCCAATTAGATTTCACACTGGAATTGAAAATTGGTACTGTACATTGTGTGTGTGTGTCTGTGTGTCTGTGTGTGTGTGAGAGAGAGAGAGAGAGAGAGAGAGAGAGAGAGAGAGAGAGAGAGAGAATAAAAAATGTTTTGCGTCAATGGCAAGAATCATATGATATTACTCATTTAGTTTCATAAGTAACACGTAATTTCGGTTAAATAAATACATAAAAGCATACCTAACCAAAACATATTTTTTGTCTCTTAACACAAACTGTTTCCTAATATGAAGAACACTATTCTAAAATACATACATACATACCATAATTACTTACAGGTTGTCACTGAAAAAGAAGTACTTGAAAAGTGAAAAACTCACCCACAGCTTTCCTTCATAGAAAAATGCTTCATGCAGATCAACAATATTAGGGTGTTTGCACTCTGATAGAATGTCTATTTCAATCATAAAATCAGACAGATCATCTTCTCCTTCAAGAGCACACATTTTGGCAGCAGCAAAGATATTTTTTTCTTGTGAGTGAGCCTGGAAACAAAATATTCAAACAATTCATTCATAACTTTACAGTCTGTGCAGGTGTGTGTGTGTGTGTGTGTGTGTGTGTGTGTGTGTGTGTGTGTGTGTGTGTGTGTGTGGGCGTGAGCGCGCACTTATGTCTGTCTATTCTTGGTGAAGGCCTTAACGGCCAAAAACTATAATTGTGCGAGTCGTTTTTGTTGTGCCTATCTGCGACTCATCATCTCCGCTATATGGTGAGTAACAAGTTTCCTTCTCAATATTGTCACCTGAAGCAATTTAGAAAAAACACAGACAAGTTATATAAGGATGATTAGATGGACCAATAACTACAAATATTTTAAACATTACCTTCACAAACCTCTGTATTTTTGTAACATGAATGGGATGAAGCTTTGATGAAATCTAAACCAATTCTAATTTTGGTAATTTTTTTTATAATGTACACAAAAGACCTTGACTGTCACTCCAAAAAAAAAAAAAAAAAAAAAAAAAAAAAAAAAAAAAAAAAAAAAAGAAAAAAAAAAAAACACCACGATGCTGATTCCAACATTCTTCTTTCCTTGAACAAAGTCATTGGCATTTTCCAAGTTCAGGGAAGGAAATAATAATTCACATTACAAGCAAAGAACACTATGTTGAATGATTTTGCACTACTTTAATATTACAAATACTACTTTTCAGAGACAATGAGAAGTTAGACATGTACGGTTTACAAGATTAACAAAAATTTCTGCCACTCTTGTGTATTTACACAATATGCTCAAAAAATAAATTTTGGATGATATTACCTTCTACAAGAAGTGCCAATCTCTTGACATAAGAAATACATGACAAAATCAAGAAGAAATGTGCAATGTGTAAGTGTTTTCTCTATGGTAATGTTTAATCTTTGGTGATAACAGTCAGTCTTCATAAGATAATGCCTTAAAAACTGAAAGCCAGTGAACAAATTCAGGGTTTCTAGAAGTTTCTCCATGTGAAATTCCCTGATTTCCAGACAAGTTTTACCATTTTTCCCTGATAAATTTTGAGGTCTCACAAATATTTAAGGACTTGTGTATTTCTCAAGTGTGAGCAAAAAACTTAAGTATTAACATCAACATATTTTGTAATGAACTGTGTTTAGATGGAGAAAGCAAGCCAAATGGTGCATGTGTTTCATTATGACCACTTTGTTATTTTATTTCAATATGACGAAACAAATTTGTTGACCAAAATAAGCATTTCCTTGGAGTCGCAAGACAGGTCTACAATACCTTCAATGTTTTCAGAAATAACCTCAGAAAAAAGTAGGCCTCTTGAAAGGAGTGTATAAGGCAGGGAAGAGTTGTGTAAACCAACACTATGGGTGACCACCAATAAAATGTTGGTTCTACTCAGTTCGTTATTGCTGGTTATTATCCACAGTGTCATGTCTATTATTCTACAGGTATTGTGTGATTTTTCTTTCGAGAAATACATGGGTGCATAGGGTACAAACTGCCAGTGACTGCCACAATTTTCTTCTTCTTACTGTTCATACTTTCAAAGTGCCAAAATGTACTATAATACGTAAAATCTCTATAAAATACAGTACTGTACAATGTAAGTGTGGTGAGACAGTTGCAATACTTGAAATCCATTGCCCACGGTCTCTGGCTGTCGAAGAGCACCACAGTCCTGGATCTACGGATAAACCACGAAAATCCGCCACATTACACCACACAGCCAGACCCAGTCTGTGGACAGATCAGTGAGACTAAATCAGACTGGCAGGGCTTGCACATTAGTGGGAAATGATGGGCTTCAGATTGTCAGGGCTGCCCCTTTAGAGATACCTGCAGAAATGGCCTGCAGTTTTTGCCCATTAATCCACATGTGTAGATTCATGAGTCACAAACAGCATGTTGATGAAATGAGGCTGCGGTGATCAATCCATGCAACAGATAACTTGTGCAAATACTCTGAGAATCAGTAATAATGAGGATAGGTAGCAACTCACTGTAAAGATGATGCTGAGCTGCTGGTAGGCACGTACAAAAGACATTCACACTCTCTCAACTAAATTTTCGGCCATAGCCTTTGTCATAAAATGAGAGCATGTACACATTCACACAATCCCCGAGACACAACTCATGCACACATAACTGCTGTCTCCGGCCACTGCATCTACAGTATCTGAGTATCAGATCCAAACACACCACTCTTCATGCCTTCCTGCCTCTTGTTGGTACCTGATAGGTTAGCTGCAAGAAGTGGTGGCAGCATTGACTGCAAGCTGAGGGGAGTAGCAGGAAGGGGAGAAGCAGAAGGAATGAGGGAACAGGGAAGCGACGCACATACTAAGCTGTGCCAAGCCAGCAACGATGCGTGACATCTCAGTAAACAAACCACTTCATCTACGAGACAAAACGTAGATTTTTTCAGCATTTTTTTTCCAAATTTCCTGATTTCCCCGACGTGTTTGAAATTCCCTGCTTTAAAGAACTTGGGGCAATCCTGAAATTAATAAATGGCACAGGAATATTCACAATATCATGTTTTTCATCTGGAAATGTGAAATTTTTCTATGAAGCAATGACAGCTAAATTTATTAACATTTTAATTAAAAAATGGGGAGGGTCTAGGAATGTGCATAATCACATTACAAGGATTTTAACTGCCTTCTTCACAAAGAATTTAAGTTAGTTTATTTGGTCATTTCGGAGTAATAACACTGCCTCCAAATTTTCAAGAGAAACGAGCTCAATACCATGCAATTTGGGGAGGGAGGGCGGGATGGGGGAGGGAGATCACAGGGTGGAGGGGAGATGGTTGGTTAAAAAAAAGTATAAATAACATGAATATTTTCAGGACAAAACATGTTTCTTCAGTTGTTGGGGAGTAAAGTGGAGAGCAGCGCAAAGAGGCAGCAGGTGTACAGAAAATGTCATACTTTGATAATATTGCAAAACTATTGTATAAAAAAGTTGAGGGAAAAGTTCTGTTGCTAGAAGATACTTATGGATATTGTGCGACTGAAAGAAACAGGAAAGGTATAAAATCAGTACTATATCATTATAGAGGTGTGCACATAAAGAGGTGTGGGGTGATACACAGTGGCAAGCCAACAGCGACATTCTGTCATGCCCCTCTGTAGCGAGCGCTTACAGTGCAGTGTGCCTGAAGAACATTGTGTTATTTTAAGTATTCTGAGATTATTTAACAACTATAGTGTTCGTAATGGGTGGCACTCTTTTTATTTTGTTTTTATTTATCTTTAATCTTCCAAGGATCATCTCTCAATGACACAAAATTTTTCCAGGTAATACAATACTAATCAACAGGTTAAAATATATGATGTCCTGGGGGAATGAATGATAGTCAGGGATAATATAGGAATGATCGTTGGAAGCAAAATACTTTGTTTGGAGTTATACTCTATTTAAAATGGTTTCCAAAGTAGAACACGTTTACTGTATTATTCAATTCAATGTTAGGTTTACACATGTACAACAGTCAATAGACATTACAAAAATCTCAACCGAAAAATACATATTTTTAACACATTCACCTCTAAGCATTATCTTACAAATCACATTACAGCTGCTGTACAGTTAACAATAAATGTTCGAATAACCACCATCAACTTCAGTGCATTTGTGAACTGCTGGGAAACCATGTTAGGTTGGCTTGTCCGAGTGTCTCTGCTCATTTCCTAAGGAGGGTAGCAGTGTCCATGATGTGACTTGGCAGTTTGCACTTGTATGCCACAGACTTCATCCAACCCAATAAACAAATATCTAATGGTGTAAGGCCTTATGATCTTGGTGGCTTGTTAATTGCACTATCACAACCAATCTAGTGGTTACAGTAAGTGTGGTTCACATGTTCCCTCACATGTCAGGTAAAATGCAGGAAATATTGGCTTGGTGCATAAGTTGTTGCATTTTTGTTTTGTATGTTGGTATTCTGGTTGCTATGGGTTTCTGTGTCGACTAATTTTTTATTGTAGTTCACTGTTGCTACTTGACTTCACATAATGTCATTTGGAGACAGTGACTGGAGCTGTGGATGCTAGAAAAATGGAATGCTGAGAAACTGGAACATTTCCCACATATTCTTCTGTTACAAGTTCAACAGAGGTGTGACAGTATTGGAGGCAGCCTGAAACATTTGTGCCACATAAGGGGATAATGCCACTGCACAGAGCACACCAAGAAAATGGTTTTCTCATTTTTTGGAGAATCGTTACTGTTCATGTTCATGAAGATCTTCAGGGTTTGATAAAGAAGATCATTTAAACGCATTAATTCACAATGATTGTATCAGTGTACTCAAGAACGGGCAAATGTGATGAACTGCGATCATTCCAACACTGTGCAACATTTTCCTGCAATGGGGGAAATTAAAAAATCTGGTGTACGGGTACTGTATGCTCTAAGCCAAAATCACAAAAAATATACATGTAGCAACAAGTTCATCTCTGCCTGTTTGTTATCAACTGGTTGTGAACAAGATTAACCATTCCTACTATGTATCCTTACTGGTGGACAAGGAATGGTGTCTTTATGCTAATGTAAGGAAAGCAAACAAAGGTTGAGCCTAAACAAACCACCAACTTCCCGTTAAAAGACGTAAGCTGATCCACAAAAGATAATGCTATGCATCTAGTGGAACTGATGGTGTGGTGTATTATGAATTGCTCCCCCCAGGGTGTGACCATCACTTCTGATGTTTACTGTGAACAATAGATTGACAAAAAACACTACCAGAGTTGGTTTGGAACGTTATTCTGCATCCACCTTATTCACCTGGCCTACACTCTTAGATTTTCACCTTCTTCACTTTATACTGAACAACCCTCAAGGAACATTCTTTCTTGGTGAAAATGCACTCCGAACATGGCTTGACAAGTTCTTCACCTCAAAACCATGTGATTTCTACAGTCTACATCTACATCTACATGACTACTCTGCAATTCACATTTAAGTGCTTGGCAGAGGGTTCATCGAACCACAATCATACTATCTCTCTACTATTCCACTCCCGAACAGCGAGCGGGAAACACGAACACCTAAACCTTTCTGTTCGAGCTCTGATTTCTCTTATTTTATTTTGATGATCATTCCTACCTATGTAGGTTGGGCTCAACAAAATATTTTCGCATTCGGAAGAGAAAGTTGGTGACTGAAATTTCGTAAAAAGCTCTCGCCGCGACGAAAAACGTCTATGCTGTAATGACTTCCATCCCAACTCATGTATCATATCTACCACACTCTCTCCCCTATAACATGATAATACAAAACGAGCTGCCCTTTTTTTGCACCCTTTCGATGTCCTCCGTCAATCCCACCTGGTAAGGATCCCACACCGCACAGCAATATTCTAACAGAGGACGAACGAGTGTAGTGTAAGCTGTCTCTTTAGTGGACTTGTTGCATCTTCTAAGTGTCCTGCCAATGAAACACAACCTTTGGCTCGCCTTCCCGACAATATTATCTATGTGGTCCTTCCAACTGAAGTTGTTCGTAATTTTAACACCCAGGTACTTAGTTGAATTGACAGCCTTGAGAATTGTACTATTTATCGAGTAATCGAATTCCAACGGATTTCTTTTGGAACTCATGTGGATCATCTCACACTTTTCGTTATTTAGCGTCAACTGCCACCTGACACACCATACAGCAATCTTTTCTAAATCGCTTTGCAACTGATACTGGTCTTCGGTTGACCTTACTAGATGGTAAATTACAGCATCATCTGCGAACAATCTAAGAGAACTGCTCAGATTGTCACCCAGGTCATTTATATAGATCAGGAACAGCAGAGGTCCCAGGACGCTTCCCTGGGGAACACCTGATATCACTTCAGTTTTACTCGACGATTTGCCGTCTATTACTACGAACTGCGACCTTCCTGACAGGAAATCACGAATCCAGTCGCACAACTGAGACAATACCGCATAGCTCCGCAGCTTGATTAGAAGTCGCTTGTGAGGAACGGTGTCAAAAGCTTTCCGGAAATCTAGAAATACGGAATCAACTTGAGATCCCCTGTCGATAGCGGCCATTACTTCGTGCGAATAAAGAGCTAGCTGCGTTGCACAAGAGCGATATTTTCTGAAGCGATGCTGATTACGTGTCAAGAGATCGTTCCCTTCGAGGTGATTCATAATGTTTAAATACAGTATATGCTCCAAAACCCTACTGCAAACCGACGTCAATGATATAGGTCTGTAGTTAAATGGATTACTCCTACTACCCTTCTTGAACACTGGTGCGACCTGCGCAATTTTCCAATCTGTAGGTACAGATCTATTGGTGAGCGAGCGGTTGTATATGAGTGCTAAGTAGGGAGCTATAGTATCAGCTTAATCTGAAAGGAACCTAATCAGTATACAATCTGGACCTGAAGACTTGCCCATATCAAGCGATTTGAGTTGCTTCGCAACCCCTAAGGTATCTACTTCTAAGAAACTCATGCTAGCAGATGTTCGTGTTTCAAATTCTGGAATATTCCATTCGTCTTCCCTGGTGAAGGAATTTCGGAAAACTGCGTTCAATAACTCCGCTTTAGCGGCACAGTCGTCGGTAACAGTACCATCGGCACTGCGCAGCGAAGGTATTGACTGCGTCTTGCCGCTTGTGTACTTTACATACAACCAGAATTTCTTCGGATTTTCTATCAAATTTCGAGACAATGTTTCGTTGTGGAACCTATTAAAGGCATCTCGCATCGAAGTCCGTGCCAAATTTCGCGCGTCTGTAAATTTTAGCCCATCTTCGGGATTTCGCGTTCTTCTGAACTTCACATGCTTTTTCCGTTGCCTCTGCAACAGCGTTCCGACCTTTTTTGTGTACCACGGGGGATCCGTTCCATCTCTTACCAATTTATGAGGTATGAATATCTCAATTGCTGTTGCTACTATATCTTTGAATTTGAGCCACATCTCGTCTACATTCGCATAGTCAGTTCGGAAGGAATGGAAATTGTCTTTTAGGAAGGCTTCTAGTGACACTTTATCCGCTTTTTTAAATAAAATTATTTTGCGTTTGTTTCTGATGGATTTGGAAGAAATGGTATTGAGTCTAGCTACAACGACCTTGTGATCACTAATCCCTGTATCAGTCATGATGCTCTCTATCAGCTCTGGATTGTTTGTGGCTAAGAATGGGAAAGTTACCCCAGAGTTGGCAGACTGTTGCAAATAGTGAATGAGAATACATTATTGATGACTGAAGTCTCTGTTACGCGTATATGCTGTGTCTATTAAACTTATGGAAAAAGGTCTATGAACTTACACACCAACCCAATATGTTGCAGTCCACATGGGCAAAAGAATATCCTCAGGGTGTCCAACTGGTTTCTGTAGACTACTACTCAGTAGATATGGACCCTTCACACAACTATTGATGACGCTTTGTCCGTCTCCTCCTCCTCCTGCCCTCTCTGTCTGTCTCCTCCACCCTCCCTCTCCCTGTCCATTTCCTCCCCCTCCTTGCCTATCTCCTCCTCCCCTCTCTGCTTAGTCATTCCGACCACACCTATAATGATGAGATGAATTCTGATACTACTCACACTACCTCAGTCATGCAGGGAAGCCTAAATGTCATGTGTTACCAACATTTTTCATTTCCATTCACTTCGGAGCCATGTTTAAAATTTCAAGTCTCTACCTCATCGGAAAGCTAGTTTAAAATCAATTGCAAAATCTGTATCAAACAGACACAGACAAAAAGCGACCTAATAGAAACATGGCAAAAATGTGTAAAAGCCAATAAGAAGTAAAAGAACGTCTGTGGTGCATATAAATTCCCAATATTTGAATGTATAAAATAAGGAAATGAAGTCTTGTGTACTTATTAAAAATTATCTTACTTGGTATTGTATGCCCTTGCTGCCTTCATGTAGCATCTATGGAACCAGTTAAGGGGAAGGTGGGGTGGAGGGGACAGTTTTAAGTCAAAACCAAACTATAGTGCAACACATACATTTAACAATCCCCATACAATACTTTTTTTAAAATTCTAGAACTAACCAAAAATTTCATTAAAATATTTTGGGATCTGTTTGACATAAATTAATACCGGAAATAAAATATTAATCATTTTAGTAATGAATATGAGTGGTTGACAAAAAAATAAAAATTATCTAGCTATGCAAGACTGTAAAATTACACAGCATTAATGTTAAATTGATCATCCAATATCATGCACTGCATCTTGCAAGGAGCATGTTATTTTTAGATTAATATGAAAGTATGGAAACTGTCTCCTGTGTCACTGTTCAAACATCTAAAAAGTCCTGCAGACACAAGAAAAGAAATGTACATATTTTAAGGGTTTAAAAGTTCAAATAACCATTAATATATAAAACAATTAACTATCTGTAAAGCTGGATTTTGTGGCTGGAAAAACAAGAAAACAGAAACATACCTTCACTGATATTAGTTTTAATACTTAAATTTCATTGTTCCTCCACTTCAGTTCAGTAGCTCTTCATAAGGTACTCGTTCAACCCATATAATGTTGAACATTCTTCAGTAGAACCAACTTTCAAAAGCTTCTATTCTTCAATTGTCTAACCTGTGTCACCCGTTTTTACTTCTGTCCAAGACTCCACTCCAGATGAGTATCTTCAGAAAAGACTTCATAACACTTTAACTTCTTTAGCATTTTTCTTACTAAGTCAAGAGCGGCCTATAATACTTCTATTGGTGACTAGTTTAGAAAATTTTTGTACATTCTCTAACCATTACCTGCACATGTAATTTTTGACTGTACATAATAAATTTGTTTTTACATCAGATCAAGAACGTTTTTGACTGTTTTACAATTGTCTTGGTAGAGTCAACATGAAATACTTTTCTTGCAACTGAAAGTCTGTGTTGCATATCCTCTCTGTCATTTTGTTCTCCAAAGAACAAAACTCATCTACTACTTTTCGTGTCTCATTTCCTAACCTAATCCCCTAAGCATCACATGATTTAATTTGGCTATATTTCAATTATGTATGTTTACTATTGTTAACGGTCATCTTGTAACCCCTTTTCAAGACGCTATCCTTTCTGTTCAATGCTCTTCAAAGTCTATTGCAATATCTGACAATTACAATGTTATCAGCAAATCTCAAAGTATTTATGTATTTTGTTCCCAAATTTCTCCTTGGTTTCCTTTACAGCTTGCTCAGTGTAGAGATTGAATAACATCAGCAATAGGTTAAAATTATGTAACACCCCCTTCTCAATTACTGGTTCCCTTTCATGCCGCTCGACTCTAACAGCAGTTTTGTATCTGTACAAGCTGTGAATAACGCTGCAAAAAGATTCCTATAACTCTACAAATGCCATAAACGTATGTTTGCTCTTCTTTAACCTATCCTCTAGGTTAAATCTTAAGGTCAGTATTAGCTCGGGTGTTGTTACACTTCTTCAAAACCGAAACTGATCTTGCTAAAGTCAGCCATTACAAATAATGTTACTGAAACATCACGGAATACAGTAAATAAGGAATAGGGAGAAGAGAGGATATGCAAGCTACAGTGATATAGTAATAAGAGAAAATGGAAAGGAAAATTGGTGACCTAGCTGAAGACAGTATGTGAGAGGTTTGCAAGACTTACATAGTTTACACCTCCCCCTCCCCCTCGCACTTCATATATACAGGGTGGAGAAAAACTGTCACAAAATTTTAACCCTGGACAGCTGACACTAGTACGAACCAAAATTACTAATGTTGTGTAGGTCAACAATGCACCATTTTTAAACTATGGAAAATTAGCGCAACATGCTCTGATTGGCCATGGGATTGCCCTGTTGCCATTCATTGGTTGACGGGCAGTGCTACGGCTGTCAGTTCACACATACAAACATCCCTTGCCTCGTCACTGCTCTAACATGATACGTACACGTGTCGAATAGGTCTTGCTGTTTGTCTCCACTACACGTCAGAGGTATTCACATTTAAGCTTCACTTCGGAGCACACAAACGTCAACTGTGATTTAGTCACACAGTAAGCATGGCGGCACAGCATTTGTTGAACGAGATATGGCTTTTGTTTAAGGACTAGCTGTAAAGTAGGAGATGAGTTCTGCTCTTTGGAGAACAAAATGACTGATGATGGCCAAATTAGAGAGGATATACAATGCTTGAAGTTCAACAGTTGTTTAAGGAATGGTACCTAGCACCTTCCACCAGGCTGGCCTTTGCAATACTCTAAACATTCATTACTGGGCAATGGGAAATCCTCAAGTCATGTATGTCCACGGACACCAGCAACAATTTTCGCTCAAAATTTGGGCAGGCATTGTGGGTGACCATCTGATTGGGCCAGTCCATCTACCTCCTCGACTTAACAGGGCAAATTACCTTCACTTTTTGCAAGAAACTCAACCCAGCCTGCTGGAAGATGTTCCCCTAGGCATAGCAGTCATGCTGTGTGCAGATATTTAAATGAACTCTTTGATGGGCGGGTAATTGGCAGCCGTGCTCCTAGGACACAGCCCCCACGATCAACAGACCTCATGCCACCAGACTTTTTCTTGTGGGGATACTTTAAGGTTCTATTTCACCTACCCAGGCACGAGCCACCTAGAAATGAAGAGGAATTAATGGATCACATTCAACACGCCACCAATCACATCAGGGCAATGCCAGGAATCTTTCGAGAGTTTGGCAAAATACCGTTAGACGTTACAAAGCTTGTGAAACATCAGAGGGTCGCCAGTCCGAGCACCTGCTGTAAGTAAACAATGTCTTAGCTACAAAAGAGGCCCTTTTCAGGACCAACACACAATTTGTAAAAGACTTTCTGTATGTGAACTAACAGTTGTTGACAGGTTTGTTCCCAGTACGCCTTATCTTGAAACTACAATGGATGTGTTAGAATCCCAGATTCACCCCCAGGCCCCCAGAGTGGAAGGCTGGTGTGCTACCACCACATGTGGATACATCTCAATCTCCAACAGGCAAAGCATTCGCGGTCATGCATTGTTCAGAGCATGTGGCAACAGGACAATCCCGCAGCCAATCTGAGCGCACAGTGCCAAGTTTCCGTGGTTTAAAAACTGTGTGTTACCGACCTACAAAATATTAGTAATTTTTGTTCCTAATGGCATCAGCTACCCAGGGTTAAAATTTTGTGACAATTTTTCTCCATCCTGTCTAAGTAAAACATAACTCAAGGGCAAAAACAGTCGCAATACATACGTCTATAACATATTTTACGATGCAATTTTGGTTTTTACAGTGAAATGTATGACAAATATTGTGTGACTATACACTGAAGAGCAATCTGTTACCACAATCTTTAATTCACATTGGTTGGCTAGATGAACATGGAGCCTTCCAACAAAATTTAGACCTTCAGCTACATTATAGATTAGTCTATTACCACAACCAAGATTTCAGAGGGAGAATGTAGCACAGTTGAAGGGGAGGGGGAGGGGTGGGAGTTGGGAAGCTAGAATAGGGGGAAAAATTGTGTAGTCACAAATCTTTGTGCAGTGGTAGGAGGGAGTGTTATGAACAACATACTAAAAATCTCCACTGGTCGGTTGTAAATGTGGGGGAGTGTGTGTGTGGGGGGGGGGGGGGGGGGGTGTCATTTATTTATATTTTTCTTGAATAACTCAGAAACTACAGCTTCTAATGAAAATGTTTCCCAGTACGAAATTAAATTACATTAAATTTCCTAATGAAAAGCTTCCTATTCATTTCATATTAAATGTGTGTACCACACCCAACTGCAGTAGAGCCATATTAAGGGATTAACTATTCTCTGTGGTCTTAGCATGGTGGAAGGGGTTGGTTGGTTGGTCACGGGGAGGGAGGAAAAGACCAAATGAGGTCATCAGTCCCCCGCTCCAAGGGTAGTGCATCCAGAAGTAGACACATCCACTGAGAACATTTTCTGGTCTAGTTGGGAGATTCACAACGGTAAATGTGAGAATGCTAAAAATGTATTGGATATCTTTTATAGTGTCAACAATGAAAGCAAGAAGAAGGAAATACGGAAGCAGCAGCTGGGCATCCCCGGGGCTCTACATGTGAAAGGAAACTTCTCACTCACAGCTGTCCCACCTTTGATTCATTACATACAAGAGCACACACTGATCAACAAAGTGCAAGACCCCGAACAGAAAACTGGGTGTGGCAGAAAGGTGGCAAACCAAATCTAGAAGCAATTAAAACAGAGTAAAAGAGGGATGAAAGAGTAGCCTGGTCATGAAAGTAGGGCTGGGCATCCCCCAGACCTAGCATACAGTGAGATGTGCCTCATACCCAACCACCTTGGCCCTGATCTGGAGGTAGATTAAAACTTCATAACTGAGAATAACACTCACTTTCATGGAAAAAACTGAGAAATGGTTCAACCATCTGTGAGTCTTTTGAGGAAGTCCATACTTTGAATGGAGGCCAAAAAGAGGGTGTGTTCCACCATGATATAAGCTATGGTCAGCAAGGTTCCACAACTACAATGTTAGTGTGACTCACTACACAAAAGAAGACCATGGGTTAACCTGGTATGATCGAAGTGGAGATGACACAGGACTGTGGATTCCTTCCGGAGAAAGTGGAAGGAAGAGTGCCATGCAGCAGTGGTCTCCTTTGTTGTGCAGAGTTTATTAAATCAGGCAGTAGCCCACAGGATACTGTTCCATTTCCGTGTGAGCAGATGTGTCTTGTGCACCTACAAATCCGCACCTGAAGTCAGCAAAAGCGAATGGGGAGCTAGTAAGTGCTCCTCTACCCAAACAGTCGGCCAGTTCATTCCCCAGTATACCTGCATGACTTCTGATCCACAGAACGCCAACTGAGCACACAGTGTGACAAATGTCAGTGACAAGGCCATGAACAAAGGAGCCCAAAGGGTGGCAAGAATAGTATCGATCAACAATCTGGAGGCTGCTCATTGAATCAGTACATGTCAAAACATGTCACCAGAGGCCCATGTAATAACATGGAGATCTCTGCCAATGGCTGTCAGCCCTGCCATAAACACACCATATGTCCTGGCAGTAAACGGTTTTGCAACCAGCAGGAGATGCAAAAGCATGTCCCATCCCATATACAGTTTTAGAGCAGTCAGTGTGGAAGATAGTAGCACGCTGGAATTCTTGAAGAACTAGACATAACAAATGCTGAAAGGTCATGGGGGTAGCTGAGGCTTCAGGACTTTGGAAGACAGTGGTTTTAATACGTGACCTGCGCACCATCCAAGGTTGAGTGCACAAGACAATATGGGGAGAAAAATCCAGGGAGGGCAGATGGAGATCTCAGAAGAGGGAAGTGAGGCACATTCCAACTGGCAGTCCCACCCAAAGAAGGGTATCAGGATGACAACACCCCTCCTGTGTAACAGAGAATGGGAGATGATGGATGATCAGGGAATTGTCAAATGGTGATTGCATAGGAGATACAGAGTTATTACCATCGAATCTGAAGGGGGAAGTTCCCATTTTGGCAAGCAGATTGCCAATGGGACTAGTCCAAAAGGTAGGAGGGGTTACAAGTGATGGGTAGAAGCGCAAAGGAAGTAGGTCACCCTATTGTTGTCAATCAAATCCCTTCCTTCACAGATTTGCAAACTAAAGAGTGAGCGGATGATTCCTCACTCTATCTACCCCACTACGTCACAAGAAACACATTGACCCTCCGCAGAGCACCTTAAGAAACACTGACGATCCAGTGTGCAGCCATGCAAAGGGGGGTGCTTATTTCCACAAAGTGCATTAATAATGTGTAGAATATAGCTTTGAGTTACTAACGATACAGTGCAAAAAATGCATTTGTATGGAATATATGTAAATCTCTACTCTACTCTACACTGCTAGAGGGGAAATAGATTCTTAGTCATCCTGTACGGCAGCTACAGCATTCCTCCCAGAAAGGAAACTTCCCTGGCTATGAGAACTGATCACTTTTAATTTTGCAGACAGACTATAGCTCCCAGCATTTTCTACCCAGTTCTCTGATGTGAGTAGATGAGTAGACAAAATAACTTCACCATGTTCGCATTTATACAGTAGAGATATTTTCAGTTCACTAAATAAGTTGTTAAGAGAGTTGTTTTGCAAAAACGCTTATCAGCTGGATATGTCAGCTGTCTACTATACTGAAGAGCCTTTACCAAGTGTAACATGCTGTTAATATGTATTTGGCAAAGTAGCTTTCATTGTCTCCACTATCACTGGATGGAACACTTTTCACAACAAGACAAGTCTTAAATGCATCACCCCAACCTAGCCTCTCCCAACATCTGAAGATGCCCAGAGACAAACTATCTCCCTCTGCAATACAAGTAGGTCACCTAGGTGTTTTGGAACTTCAGACATTTCAAAATAAGTCAAGCAATGCATTACAATACATTGCTGTTCTAGACTTGAACACATTAGACCCGTTCCATCAGATATATTCGCAACAGTCTTGGGTAGCATACTGTGAATGGTGGTAAGTGGTTTCACTCAGTGCAGTCCGCTCTAAAAGTGTCAGCAGTTCCCGAATGGAAGAGATTTATGCAGTCTATCAATAACACTATTAATGGTGACAGAAGTTCAGTAACTCTTTAGTCATTCAGTAATGCAGCAGCAAGTGACTACAGTATGGTTACACACCTTTGCAATACACTGTCAACGACAGACAACAGCAAAGTGCCACATTTACCAATCCAATCACTTTCTCACGATCACACCTACAAGTTACAGATTTCTCAGTCATTGTTTATAGGAATGGATTTCACATAAAAATTCACTTAACAACTGCAAGTACTCATTTAATAAACTGAAAATAACTGCATTATATAAACACACCCTCAGTGAAGTTATTTTGTCTATTCACATAAGAGAACTGAACATGAAATGCTGAGGAGGTATAGTCTATCTGTAAAATGAAATGCAAGCAACACTCAAGGTGAAGGAAGTTGCCTTTCCAGAAAGAATGTTACAGCTGCCGTACATGATGACTACAGATCAATTTCCCCTCAAGCAGTGTAGAAAAATGCACAGAGAGTTATGTAGATTATGTGCAGATACTTTTATTCCATGTGGTGTTAATTCCCTTTGTGGAAAATAAACACTCCCTGTGCACTGCATTTCCAGTGATCCATACGGTGCACTGCAGACTACCAGTATACCTTTGTGAAACATCCTGTATTTGCTTCTTGTGGCATAGTGAAGTAGACAGAATGGGGAATCACCTGCTCACTCTTCAGTTTGCAGACCTTTGAAGGAAAGGATATGCATGAGAAGAATTGGGAAACTAACCTTCCTTCACACTTATACCCCACCACCTGTTAACCCGAAGAGCACAGTTTACCACTTAATACAGCTCCGTTGCCGTTAGGTGTGGTACATCATATAATGTTTATTCTTAACCCATTTCATTTAACAGTAATCATATCATGTTTATTCTTAACCCATTTCATTTAACAGTAAACATTAATTTTGTATCATTAAAATACTATTTTTAATAATATGCAATTTTGCCATCCCACACTTCAAGGAAACTATTATTCCCAGAGAAAATATTAACACGAACTTTCCCGTAGGAAATTTAATGTATTTTATTTTTGTACTGGGTAACATTTTCACTTGAAGCAGCGGTTTTCGAGTTATTCAAGAAAGCATCGATAAAGTGACCTGTAAATGACCACAACACTTCACCAATGGGGTATTTTTAGTATCATGTTCATGACACTCCCTCCAAGCACTGTAAAAAGTTTTGAACTACACGATTTTTCCCCCTAACTGTCCTTCATTGACTGGACTAAGAGACATCATCATACTCAGTCAAGACGTTCAATTCCTCCTATCCTAAAACAAATCTACTGTGGATTAATCTACTCATCTGCAATGTGGGACTCACTTTGGTGTGGGGCACTGCAATAAACATGGGTAACATATTTAGATTTCAGAAGAGTGAAGTTAAAAAACTGCTAGTATAAGTAAACACCGACCTTGTAGAGCTAACACTTGGTTCAAGAATCATGAAAGAAGGTTGTATACATAAAAGAACCCTGGAGATACTAAAAGGTGTCAGATAGATTATATAATGGTAAGATAGAGATTTAGGAAGTAGGTTTTAAATTTAAAGACATTTCCAGGGGCAGATGTGGACTCTGACCACAATCTATTGGTTATGAACTGTAAATTAAAACTGAAGAAACTGCAAAAAGGAGGGAATCTAAGGAGATGGGACCTGGATAAACTGACTAAACCAGAGGTTGTACAGAGTTTCAGGGAGAGCATAAGGGAACAACTGACAGGAATGGGAGAAAGAAATACAGCAGAAGAAGAATGGGTAGCTTTGAGAGATGAAACAGTGAAGGCAGCAGAGGATCAAGTAGGTAAAAAGACAAGATCTAGTAGAAATCCTTGGGTAACAGAAGAAATATTGAATTTAATTGATGAAAGGAGATAATATGAAAATGCAGTAAATGAAGTAGGCAAAAAGGAATACAAACGTCTCAAAAATCATATCGAAAGGAAATGCAAAATGGCTAAGCAGGCATGGCTAGAGAACAAATGTAAGGATGTAGAGGCTTATCTCAGTAGGGGTAAGATAGATACTGCCTACATGAAAATTAAAGAGACCTTTGGAGATAAGAGAACCACTTGTATGAATATCAAGAGCTCAGATGGAAACCCAGTTCTAAGCAAAGAAGGGAAAGCAGAAAAGTGGAAGGAGTATATAGAGGGTCTATGCAAAGGCGATGTACTTGAGGACAATATTATGGAAATGGAAGAGGATGTAGATGAAGATGAAATGGTAGATATGATACTGCGTGAAGAGTTTGACAGAGCACTGAAGGATCTGAGTAGAAACAATGCCCCCGGAGTAGACAACATTCAATTAGAACTACTGACAGCCTTGGGAGAGCCAGTCCTGACAAAACTCTACCATCTGGTGAGCAAGAATTATGAGATAGGCGAAATACCCTCAGACTTCAAGAAGAATATAATAATTCCAATCCCAAAGAAAGCAGGTGTTGACACATGTGAAAATTACCAAACTATCAATTTAATAAGTCACAGCTGCAAAATACTAACATGAATTCTTTACAGACGAATGGAAAAACTGGTAGAATCCGACCTCGGGGAAGATCAGCTTGGATTCTGTAGAAATGTTGGAACACGTGAGGCAATACTGACCCTACAACTTATCTTAGAAAGTAGATTAAAGAAAGGCAAACCTACGTTTCTAGCATTTGTAGACTTAGAGAAAGCATTTGACGTTGTTGATTGGAATACTCTATTTCAAATTCTGAAGGTGGCAGGGTAAAATACAGGGAGTGAAAGACTATTTGCAATTTGTACAGAAACCAGATGGCAGTTGTAAGAGTTAAAGGGCATGAAAGGGAAGCAGTTGTTGGGAAGGGAGTGAGACAGGGTTGTAGCCTCTCCCCGATGTTATTCAATCTGTATATTGAGCAAGCAATAAAGGAAACAAAAGTAAAGTTCGGAGTAGGTATTAAAATCCATGGAGAAGAAATAAAAACTTTGAGGTTCGCCGATGACATTGTAATTCTGTCAGAGACAGCAAAGGACTTGGAAGAGAAGTTGAACAGAATGGACAGTGTCTTGAAAGGAGGGTCTAAGATGAACATCAACAAAAGCAAAACGAGAATCATGGAATGTAGTTGAATTAAGTCGGGTGATGCTGAGGGTATTAGATTAGGAAATGAGACACTTGAAGTAGTAAAGGAGTTTTGCTATTTGGGGAGCAAAATAACTGATGATGGTCGAAGTAGAGAGGATGTAAAATGTAGACTGGCAATGGCAAGGAAAGTGTTTCTGAAGAAGAAGAATTTGTTAACATCAAGTATAGATTTAAATGTCAGGAAGTAGTTTGTGAAAGTATTTGTATGGAGTGTAGCCATGTATGGAAGTGAAATGTGACAATAAATGGTTTAGGCAAAAAGAGAATAGAAGCTTTCGAAATGTGGTGCTACGTAAGACTGCTGAAGATTAGATGGGTAGATCACATAACTAATGAGGAGGTATTGAATAGAATTGGGGAGAAGAGGAGCTTGTGGCACAACTTGACTAGAAGAAGGGATCGGTCGGTAGGACTTGTTCTGAGACATCGAGGGATCACCGATTTAGTATTGGAGGGCAGTGTGGAGGATAAAAATCATAGAGGGAGACCAAGAGATGAATACACTACGCAGATTCAGAAGGATGTAGGCTGCAGTAGGTACCGGGAGATGAAGAAGCTTGCACAGGATAGAGTAGCATGGAGAGCTGCATCAAACCAGTCTCAGGACTGAAGACTACAACAACAAAACAACAACAACATCAACATGATTTACTAACTGTGTGCTCCATGTATGTTCTACAAAGAACTGTTTGTATAGGAAGTAAAAATAAATATAATGAACGGAGGAATTGTGAGTAACATTTGAAGCAGGGATTGGCATTTCACCCTCGCATAAATAGGTGTAAAGAGCTGTTATTGTATCATTATGTGATTGCTGAATGATCAATTGAAGCAGGCATACTATTTAAATATATGGAAGTAAGCGTATGGATTAATTTCAAGTCGAACAGCCACATGTAACGAACTGTAGGAAAGACTAATAATGGTCGTAACTATCCTCAGGAAGTGCACAGTCCCACTCATGGAGTAGGCAGCTTATGCAATCATTGTTTGACTGATACTCAATATACAGTTCATTCATTCACTTACATGACTGTTCTGTAAAACCTGTAAAGAAAGGGAGCCTTTAGTGATGTGGACCAAGTCTTGACTACACATTACCAGGCACAAGCAACCACTGCTGTATACTTCAGGGAGGTATACTATCAAAAATTAATACAAGTACTAATCTATAAAACTGACAAATATGGTAATTACTTCCAGATTATTTTCTATATGTAGGTTGGCACAAAAATAACTATTTTTGGAAAAACCCACTTATTCTACTCCAACACTACTCAGATGCTGTTATTATCTAATACTTCAAACAAAGCATTTATGTAATTTTACACTAATCTCTATGAGCTGTATATAATCTGACAAAATGAGGCTTTATCTAATTCAAATATTAGAGTTTGGCAGAATTTATAATTTTGGGAACAAGTAGCCTGAAAAATTGTAATAGGAGCAGCTAATGAAGAATTCTTTTAAATATCTTTCTTTTACTTTGTTTTAATTTAGTTGGAGATTTTCAATTTCCCGCCTTTTACCAACTGGTAATTTGTTACAGACTTCTGCATCAGAATACAGAACTTCATTCTGAAGTCTAGAACAGAATGCATAGTCTATATGGAAGTTATTTCTACTTCCAGCAATGTGGTTGTGAATTGCTGATTTTACAAGAAATTCGGCTCTTGTTATTAAGAACACATACCATTGCTGAGTACTTGTATAGCCATGTACGTGTAAGAGTCCCAGAGTCCTTGAAGACACTTCTGCAAGATAGTCAGTTGACAACTTCACATAATAGTCTTATTGCACACTTCTGTAGAATAAATACATTTTTCAAATTAGCTGACTTGCACCAAAAGATTGTGCTACAGGATAGAACTGACTGAAAGTATGCAAAGTATACTAGCCATCATGTCTGCAGGTCACAACAGTGAAAGAGATTTCTGAGTGCAAAAGCAGACAGAACTGGGCTTTATGGTGCCACCTCAGTTTATTATCTGTCTGAATGTCAGTGAACATCACAAGGGGCCTCATACTGGGTATGCTCATTGATCTCTACTTATAGTGCCTCTACGTCATTTTTATTTGTTTGGATCTCAATAATACGAACTTTCACAAGATTAAGGATTAAGCTGTTGGCTATAAGGCAGTTGTAAGCATGTTTAATTATTCAGGGATGGCAACTGCATCTTTCACCACAATCAAGCACCTGTTCACAAAGCACGGCCTGTGGCAGAGTGGTTATGCTACAATAACATCTCTGTAATGGACTGGCCTGCACAGAGTCCTAACCTGAATCCTATAGAACACCTTTGGGATGTTTTGGAAAGTCGACTTCGTGCCAGGCCTCACCAACCGACATCGATACCTCTCCTCAATGCAGCACTCCGAGAAGAATGGGCTGACATTCCCCAAGAAACCTTCCAGCACCTGACGTAACGTATGCCTGCAAGAGTGTCCGGATACTTTTGATCACATAGTGTAGTTTTAAGTATGGGACCTTCCAATGTATGCACTTTGGCTTAACATATGTGCAGATTGGGTTTGAAAGCCATCAGCTCAGGACACCGACAACCTATGACAATATGTATGTCTCCAACTGCTACGAAGGCCTGCTAATGCTTTGGCATTGGAGCTTGATGGCACAGAGAACAAGCCGTAGGCACAAATATCGACACCAAAACAAATGAAGAAGACTTGAGAACTGTCATTCTGTCTCTGATGTCAAAGTGCTATATATACATGTTACAATGTATTGTGAGCAACACATTATGAGCAATTTGCATAACCCACAATTGAAAAAGTAATTTTACAAAGGAAATGTTGCTGTTGTAATACAGAAGAATTATCGCAAACCTGATTACATCATTTCAGTACCTTAAATAGAACTGGGCTCTCCTTCAGTACCCACCCCAACTGCAAAGAAGAAGTCACACGGCACAGTTTAGTGGCACTACATCGCGGGCTCATCCATGCAATTAACTTTAAGAACAGTGACTGCAAGTTATTTGTAAGGTAAAGTTGGCACAAACAAGCAATCAGGTCACAGACTGTACATGGTGTGCAATGCGATACCTCATTTGCACTCTAATGGGAACCTTTATAGCCGCCATTTGACCATCATGGTCAGATAAACTGTTTATTATGAGGCAGAGACATGTTTCATGAAAGGCAGATGGATGCAGAAATAAATTATCAATTACTATTGCAATTGTCATTCTGTACCTACTGGGACTGTTATTGTGGGGGTCAGTCCAAAGCAGGACATATTTAACTAGGTGTCCTTGATCAGAATTATCCAAGATGAAATTGATCTTAAAATCTCCACATACAATCACTCCCTAGTTATTTCCACTCTTATTAATACCCCCTCTAACTGCTTAAAGAAGTTCATAACATTTCTTTTTGGGGACCTATAAACTCAGAAAGCTGCTATTTGTGACCCTTA
This sequence comes from Schistocerca gregaria, assembly GCF_023897955.1. Classification (NCBI taxonomy): domain Eukaryota; kingdom Metazoa; phylum Arthropoda; class Insecta; order Orthoptera; family Acrididae; genus Schistocerca; species Schistocerca gregaria. The sequence goes on from NC_064920.1 coordinate 555,572,706, forward strand.
CTGATAGAGGAAGTAGAGAAGATCAAAGAACGGCAGCATGCTGCATCACAGTTCATTTAGCAAGTGCAAACATGTCCTGGGGATGCTCATCCAACTAGAAAAAAGGTGATGTTTATTACAGCATTGAAGTTCACTGTTAAAATTCCAAGGATGTACATGCCCACAAAAATCAACCAATATACTGTGTCACCCTACATAAACCTCATGAAACAACAATGAGGAAAAAATAAAGACAACTGAGCTCAGTCTAAGCTTACCAACAAAATTTCTTCCCAGGCACCATTCGCAGCTAGAAAAATGGGAAGTCGCAGTGGACACACAGTACACCACCCCACACACCATCTGATGGTTTGTGGAGTATAAATATACATAGTGTTAACTTTTCAATGGTAGAGTTCTGAGGAGGGGAGCAGGGAGCGGAGGAAGAAAACCTGCCCCCCCCCCTACCCCCATAGACCAATGAAGGGTGAGGAACCACTGGGATGAACAAGGCACATCTTCCTCCTGCAGTGTAGGCTCCACTAACTGCACATCCGCGAAAGCACAGGTCACATATGAAAGTAAAAATTGCTTTAAATGTAATGAATTTATGTAGTTAATGAAGATCCCAACTGCAGCAACTGACTCATCACTCATTTTGGCAACATACTGCACAATAAAGACCTCAGAACAGGGTCATTCCACGTCAAGGGGACCAGGGGTCCCCACTCTACCATCTCCAAATCTAAAGAAATTTGGTGTGGAGGTTGTAGAGGGTCTTTGGTGGCCACATAACAAGTTTCAGTTCAGTATCTTCAGTGGTTGAATTCTTGGGGGATTTTAAAGAGGCTACTCACCTCTGCATCATGTATGATGGTGCAAATGTGCCAACTTTGCTAGGTTTTTTTAGAAGTTCTAACAAACATTTGGTCATTTGCTTGAATATACACACACAACTTTTTATGCCAAATCAGACTGTGAAAAAATTAGGTATTTAGCCTTACCTAAATATAGATACAAGCCTCCAAAGTGGCTAAAAAATTCGTTGTGCTATTCTGAGAGCCATGTTTTGACCGACCACTGCTACTTTTCATACGAACCAATCACACCAAAACTTCAGAGGGTTATTCATATCTGTGATGTGTATATATTAACCAGATTTAATTAACATTGGATGCCCAGATTGAAAGATATGCATCTGCAAAGTTGGCCAAAATTTTCCAATTGCAAATTTTAGGATATTTTTGGGGAGCAATATCTCAACTGTGTCTTCTTCAATCCTCTTTTTCTTGCTTCAGCTGGAAAAGGCATGCTTTACGCTTTCAAAGAAATGTTGTTTAATTTCTGGATATTTCAATTTGACGAGTAAGAATACATTTCAAAAGTTATTATCTTAGCACTTCGAGAAGATTGAAAAGTCAAATATTTTACTCATTAAGTTCCATAATTAATTATTTTTATTCGAGTGTAAGTCAGTTTCAAACATTAATTTGTCACATGACATAATAATAACAAGAGCAGTACAAAACACAGCAAATTTGCAGAACAAAAATACTAAAGGGCCAGTTGCATTTTTGGTTAAGCACTTCTACAATTTTGTCAATGACAGATTATGGATAACTGTATTGTCTTCCTGGTGATGATGTTGATGGGGCTTCTAACGTCATGAAGATATGTTGCTCAGGAATCCAGAAAGTATCTTCGGCAATCAGTCAGTGGAAGGAATGAACATAACCGTGTGGATGCCTAAAGCTGATGAGGATGTCTTGTTGTTCAGGTAAAACTTTACATGTTTCCAATCCACCAAAAATTGCCATACATACAAGTAACATACTGTCCTGGTTGTAAACTTGGAACTGAGACTGCTGGAATTTCTTCATCTGCTTTGAAGGAGTTAACTGTGAATGCTGTAGCACCATTGGAAATTCTGCTTACTTTGAACTGATTACAATTAATTGATTTTCTCTTGTTCCAGGCTCTGTATATCTCATGGCAAATCTTTTTTCTTGATCTGGGTGGATTTTTTTCAATTTTTTCTTTTGGTTAATAAAAAAGCTTTATGCCTGGAATACTACCACCACAGAATTTGAATATATCATATGGAGTCAATATTTGGTTATTTAAGGCCCTCTGCAGACTAGCACAGGCTGCAAGTATTTTTGCTGTTCCCTCAATGCCATCACAAGGCAATATACCCTGCTCATCATCATCATTTAAGACTGATTATGCCTTTCAGCGTTCAGTCTGGAGTATAGCCCCCTTTTCAAATTCCTCCATGATCCCCTATTCAGTGCTAACATTGGTGCCTCTTCTGATGTTAAACCCATTACTTCAAAATCATTCTTAACCGAATCCAGGTACCTTCTCCTTGGTCTGCCCCAACTCCTCCTACCCTCTACTGCTGAACCCATTTGTCTCCTGGGTAACCTTGCTTCTCCCATGCGTGTAGCATGACCCCACCATCTAAGCCTGTTCGCCCTGACTGCTACATCTATAGAGTTCATTCCCAGTTTTTCTTTGATTTCCTCATTGTGGACACCTTCCTGCCATTGTTCCCATCTACTAGTACCTGCAATCATCCTAGCTACTTTCATATCCGTAACCTCAACCTTGTTGATAAGGTAACCTGAATACACCCAGCTTTCGCTCCCATACAACAAAGTTGGTCGAAAGATTGAACGGTGCACAGATAACTTAGTCTTGGTACTGACTTCCTTCTTGCAGAAGAGAGCAGATCGTAGCTGAGCGCTCACTGCATTAGCTTTGCTACACCTCGCTCTTTCATTATGTTGCCATCCTGTGAGAATATGCATCAAAAGTACTTGAAACTGTCCACCTGTTCTAACTTTGTTCCTCCTATTTGGCGCTCAATCCGTTTATATTTCTTTCCCACTGACATTACTTTCGTTTTGGAGATGCTAATCTTCATACCATAGTCCTTACATTTCTGATCTAGCTCTGAAATATTACTTTGCAAACTTTCAATTGAATCTGCCATCACAACTAAGTCATCCGCATATGCAAGACTGCTTATTTTGTGTTCACATATCTTGATCTCACCCAGCCAGTCTACAGTTTTCAACATATGATCCATAAATAATATGAACAACAGTGGAGACAGGTTGCAGCCTTGTCTTACCCCTGAAACTACACTGACCCATGAACTCAATTTACCGTCAACTCTAACTGCTGCCTGACTATCCATGTAAAGGCCTTTAATTGCTTGCAAAAGTTTGCCTCTTATTCCATAATCTCGGAGAACAGACAATAACTTTCTCCTAGGAACCCGGTCATATGCCTTTTCTAGATCTATAAAGCATAGATACAGTTCCCTGTTCCACTCATAACACTTCTCCATTATTTGCCGTAAGCTAAAGATCTGGTCCTGACAACCTCTAAGAGGCCTAAACCCACACTGATTTGCATCCAATTGGTCCTCAACTAATATTCACACTTTCCTTTCAACAATACCTGAGAAGATTTTACCCACTACGCTGATTAAAGAGATACCTCTGTAGTTGTTACAATCCTTTTTGCTTCCATGTTTAAAGATTGGTGTGATTACTGCTTTTGTCCAGTGTGATGGAACCTGTCCCGACTCCCAGGCCATTTCAATTATTCTGTATTTGATGAGTTCTGACTTAATTTCATCCACCCCAGCTGCTTTATTGCACTGCAATCTATTGACCATTTTCTCCACTTCCTCAAATGTGTTCCTATTTCCATCATCATTCCTATCCCATTCTACCTCGAAATCTGAAACATTACTGATGGTATTTTCACCTACATTGAGCAACTCTTCAAAATATTCCCTCCATCTGCCCAAGGCATCCACAGGATTCACCAGCAGTTTTCCTGACCTGTCCAAAATACTTGTCATTTCCTTCTTACCTCCCTTTCGAAGACTGCTAATTACACTCCAGAATGGTTTTCCAGCAGCTTTACCCATAGTCTCCAACCTGTTTCCAAAGTCTTCCCAAGATTTCTTCTTGGATGCTGCAATTATCTGTTTGGCTTTGTTTCTTTCTTCAACATAACTTTCTCTGTCTACCCAAGTTCTAGTATGTAGCCATCTTTGATACGCCTTCTTTTTCCTTTTACAGGCTGCCTTGACTGTGTCATTCCACCAAGCTGTTTGCTTCATCCTACTTTTACACACTACTGTTCCAAGACATTCTTTAGCCACTTCTAGTACTGTGTCCCTGTACCTTGTCCATTCCTTTTCCAATGACTGTAATTGACTACATTCAACTAACAGGTACCTTTCTGAGATCGCTGTTATGTACTTGAGCCTGATTTCCTTATTCTGAAGTTTCTCCACTCTTATCCTCCTACATACGGACCTGACCTCCTGCACTTCTGGCCTCACAATCCCAATTTCACTGCAGATTAAATAATGATCAGTGTCATCAAAGAAGCCCCTGAATACACGTGTGTCCCTCACAGCCTTCCTGAATTCCTGATCTGTTGTTATATAGTCAATGACAGATCTGGTTTCCCTGCCTACCGGTGAATGTTCCTATGTTTAAAAAAGGAATTTGTGATTACTAAGCCCATACTGGCACAGAAATCCAAGAGTTGTTTACCTTTCCTGTTGGCCTCCATATCCCCTCCAAATTTACCCATAACCTTTGCATACCCTTCCGTTCAATTTCCAATCCTGGCATTAAAATCACCCATGAGCGGAACACTGTCCTTGTCCTTTACTCTAACAACTATATCAGTGAGTGCCTCATAAAAACTATCCATCTTATCGTCATCTGTCCCTTCACAATGCGAATATACTGACACAATCCTAATTTTCTTGCTAGACACTGTCAAATCTATCCATATCAGTCGTTCGTTTACATACCTTACTGCAACTACGCTGGGTTCCATTTCTTTCCTGATGTACATCCCTACACCCCATTGTGCTATTCCTGCTTTGACTCCTGACAGGTAGACCTTGTATTCTCCCACTTCCTCTTCTTTCTCACCCCTTACCCGAATGTCAATAACAGCTAAAACATCCAGCCCCATCTTACTTGCAGCCTCTGCCAGCTCTACCTTCTTCCCAGGGTAGCCCCCATTGATATTAATAGCTCCCCATCTCATTACCATTTGTTTGCCAAGTCGTACCTTAGGAGTCCCTGATTTGTCAGTTAGAGGTGGGACTCCGTCACCTCCAAAGGTCTGAGGCATTTTGCTCCGATTGTTGCCAGCATCATATTTAAAGTATCGGGGAAGCAGGTTGCTAGCCTTACTTGCCCCGAGTCCCATTGAGTTTTACCCCTAACGGTTGAGGGACTAACCGGTGGATTTGGTAGTCTTTGCCGTTTGAGCACAAAGGTGACCACGACTCAGAATATGTCCAAGATGCCCAGCCTTATTCCAAAGTAACTGGTATCCCGACTGTCAGGACCACTTACTTGGCCACTCATACGTTGCCCGTGGTTCATGAACTAGGACATCACTACAGGAACCCACACCATGAACCACCACTCTTCCAAAAACATTCCATTTGGCAGTGATGGCAAAATCCTTTTGATGCTGGCATAAATTAATGAAATTCTTATATTGAGCAGCTGAATTATCACTAATGTAGTAAATGTTCTTAATGTTTTCAGTCCTTGTCTTTTGATATGCTATCAACTTTATTTGAAAGGTATGGACAGCAATGGTATTGTAATAGAACAATTGCTGACCATACGAATGCTAATACTCTGACATTCTTTGCCATCGAAATAAGACATCGGACAGATGAATTGTAGCCTGACTATTCTCCCAATGGAATCCTTGCACAGTATTTTGAACAACAAATGAATGATTCTCAGTAAAATCTACCAATATATATAATTCATTTTCCGCAAGATTTCGTTTTAGTTGCTTAAGATATAAACATTGGTGTTCTGACACAAAGTGATGGCTTCTTAAACCGGTAATTTTCAAAATCAATGCCTCCATGAAGTCTTCAACAGTTCTCTGGCAAGTCTCCAATGTGTATCTGCCAGCATGGACCCATTGCTTATATTCCATTGTTTCTTCAGGGTCATACTCTTTAAAAAAAAGAGTTTTCAAGAAAAGCCTCCAGTTGCACTTTTCCTGGACATTCCACACAATATTGGGGCATACAATTTTTTATTCCAAACTGCGTGCAGTTTTTTTTATCAAATCCTTGTAGTCATCTTGAATGGATGTTGCTGAAGCCAACTTTAATTTGACATTTTGATGAATTGCACATACAAATACTGAATGTGATCCAGAAGCACCAGGTGTACTACACCATTTCGGCCTGAGCTCACAAAATTTTGAGAAGCTGGGTTCATTTAAATATTGCTTATAATAAGCAGTGAACATTTCTTTAAGGTTACAAATGAGCAGGAATTTCTCCTTTTGAATCTTTCCCCATTTATTCTTACTGCAAACAAAATCCATTTTGCCTGGGCATAAACAGGAAAACTCATAATCTCCAAAGAAAGTGAGGACATTTTGTTTTATTTCCATCAATGAACTTTTTCCCCTTTTCGGTTTGCAGGTGTTGCCAAAATTCCATCTTCTATCTTTAGTTTCCTAGCCTTCTTCACCATCATAGTTGAAAAAGCAAATTATTTTGCCATTTTTTTCAATGTTGTTGTTGTTGTTGTGGTCTTCAGTCCCGAGACTGGTTTGATGCAGCTCTCCATGCCACTCTATCCTGTGCAAGCTTCTTCATCTCCCAGTACGTACTGCAGCCTACATTCTTCTGAATCTGCTTAGTGTATTCATCTCTTGGTCTCCCTCTATGATTTCTATCCTCCACACTGCCCTCCAATACTAAATTGGTGATCCCTCGATGCCTCAGAACATGTCCTACCAACCGATTCCTTCTTCTAGTCAAGTTGTGCCACAAACTCCTCTCCTCCCCAATTCTATTCAGTACCTCCTCACTAGTTATGTGATCTATCAATCTAATCTTCAGCATTCTTCTATAGCACCACATTTCGAAAGCTTCTATTCTCTTCTTCTTCATCTACTTATCATCCATGTTTCACTTCCATACATATACTAAAATGACTTCCCGACACTTAAATCTATACTTGATGTTAACAAATTTCTCTTCTTCAGAAACGTTTTCCTTGCCATTGCCAGTCTACATTTTATATCTTTTCTACTTCGACCATCATCAGTTATTTTCTCCCCGAATAGCAAAACTCCTTTACTACTTCAAGTGTCTCATTTCCCATTCTAATTCCCTCAGCATCACCCGACTTAACTCGACTACATTCCATTATCCTCGTTTTGCTTTTGTTGATGTTCATCTTATATCCTCCTTTCAAAACACTGTCCATTCCGTTCAACTGCTCTTCCAAGTCCTTTGCTGTCTCTGACAGAATTACAATGTCATCGGTGAACCTCAAAGTTTTTATTTCTTCTCCATGGATTTTAATACCTACTCCGAACTTTACTTTTGTTTCCTTTATTGCTTGCTCAATATACAGATTGAATAATATCGGGGAGAGGCTACAACCCTGACTCACTCCCTTCCCAACAACTGCTTCCCTTTCATGCCCCTTAACTCTTACAACTGCCATCTGGTTTCTGTACAAATTGTAAATAGCCTTTCGCTCCTTGTATTTTACCCCTGCCACCTTCAGAATTTGAAAGAGTATTCCAGTCAACATTGTCGAAAGTTTTCTCTAAGCGTACAAATGCTATAAACGTAGGTTTGCCTTTCCTTAATCACTCTTTTAAGATAAGTTGTAAGGTCAGTATTGCCTCACGTGTTCCAACATTTCTACGGAATCCCAACTAATCTTCCCCAAGGTCGGCTTATACCAGTTTTTCCATTCGTCTGTAAAGAATTCGCGTTAGTATTTTGCAGCTGTGACTTATTAAACTGATAGTTTGGTAATTTTCACATGTGTCAACACCTGCTTTCTTTGGGATTGGAATTATTATACAGGGTGATTCAAAAATAATACCACAACTTTAAAAATGTGTATTTAATGAAAGAAACATAATATTACCTTCTGTTATACATAATTACAAAGAGTATTTAAAAAGGTTTTTTTTTTCACTCAAAAACAAGTTCAGAGATGTTCAATATGGCCCCCTCCAGACACTCGAGCAATATCGACCCGATACTCCAACTCGTTCCACACTCTCTGTAGCATATCAGGCGTAACAGTTTGGATAGCTGCTGTTATTTCTCGTTTCAAATCATCAATGGTGGCTGGGAGAGGTGGCCGAAACACCATAACCTTAACATACCCCCATAAGAAAAAATCGCAGGGGGTAAGATCAGGGCTTCTTGGAGGCCAGTGATGAAGTGCTCTGTCACGGGCTGCCTGGCGGCCGATCCATCGCCTCGGGTAGTTGACGTTCAGGTAGTTACGGACAGATAAGTGCCACTGTGGTGGCGCTCCATCCTGCTGAAATATGAATTGTTGTGCTTCTTGTTCGAGCTGAGGGAACAGCCAATTCTCTAACATCTCCATATACTGTAGTCCAGTTACAGTAGCACCTTCGAAGAAAAAGGGACCAAAAACTTTATTGGTTGAAATGGCACAGAAAACGATCACCTTAGGCGAGTCACGTTCATACTGAGTTGTTTCCCGCGGATTCTCAATGCCCCATATACAGACATTGTGACGGTTGACTTTCCCGTTAGTGTGGAAAGTTGCTTCATCACTAAACCAATCTTTGAAACGAAAGATTCATCTGTTTCCATTTGAGCAAGGATAAAATCACAGAAATCGATTATTTTGATCTTATCAGCTGCAGACAGTGCTTGAACCAATTTCAGACGATAAGGTTTCATAACTAACCTTTTTCATAGGACTCTCCATACAGTTGGATTGTGGAATTTGCAGCTCTCTGCTAGCTCTGCGAGTCGATTTTCCTGGGCTGCGAACAAATGCTTGCTGGATGCGTGCTACATTTTCATCACTCATTCTTGGCCGTCCAGAACTTTTCCCTTTGCACAAACACCCATTCTCTGTAAACTGTTTATACCAAGGTTTAATACACCACCTATAAGGAGGTTTAACACCATACTTCGTTCGAAATGCACGCTGAACAACTGTCGTCGATTCACTTCTGCTGTACTCAATAACACAAAAAGCTTTCTGTTGAGCGGTTGCCATCTTAGCATCAACTGATGCTGATGCCTAGTCAATAGCGCCTCAAGCGAACAAATGTACAACTAAATGAAACTTTATAGCTCCCTTAATTCGCCGACAGATAGTGCTTAGCTCTGCCTTTTGTTGTTGCAGAGTTTTAAATTCCTAAAGTTGTAGTATTCTTTTTGAATCACCCTGTATTCTTCTAGAAGTCTGAGGGTATTTCGCCTGTCTCATACATCGTGCTCGCCAGATGGTAGAGTTTTGTCAGGACTGGCTCTCCCAAGGCCGTCAGTAGTTCCAATGGAATGTTGTCTACTCCCGAGGCCTTGTTTCGACTCAGGTTTTTCAGTGCTCTGTCAAACTCTTCACGCAGTATCGTATCTCCAATTTCATCTTCATCTACACTCTCTTCCATTTCCATAATATTGTCCTCCAGTACAACGCCCTTGTATAGACCCTCTATATACTCCTTACACCTTTCTTCTTTCCCCCCTTTGCTTAGAACTGGGTTTCCATCTGAGCTCTTGATATTCATACAAGTGGTTCTCTTTTCTCCAAAGATCTCTTTAATTTTCCTGCAGGCAGTATCTATCTTATCCCTAGTGAGATAAGCCTCCACATACTTACATTTCTCCTCTAACCATGCCTGCTTAGCCATTTTGCACTTCCTGTCGATCTAATTTTTGAAACATTTGTATTCCTTTTTGCCTGCTTCATTTATTGCATTTTTATATTTTCTCCTTTCTTCAATTAAATTCAATATTTCTTCTGTCACCCAAGGATTTCTTCTGTCACCCAAGGATTTCTACTAGCCCTCAGCTACCCATTCTTCTTCTACTGTATTTCTTTCCCCCATCCTTGTCAATTGTTCCCTTATGCTCTCCCTGAAACTCTGTACAACCTCTGGTTTAGTCAGTTTATCCAGGTCCCATCTCGTTAGATTCCGTCCTTTTTGCAGTTTCTTCAGTTTTAATCTGTAGTTCATAACCAATAGGTTGTGGTCAGAGTTTTCAATAGTGCAGCTATTTGGGGCCTGGGTCAAAATTTGAACTTAACAGTTATTTCTTGAAGTCTGAAGTTTAATTTTAAGTTGTGCAATTAAGATGCCCATACCTTTACATTTATGGTGCTCTTCCATTTGTATGTGAGCAATAACTACTTGGCTCACACCAGCAGCTGTGGCAATTACCTTAGTAATGCTGCATTGGGCTATTAGACATTTGCACTTTATGTTCCCTATTGAATCCCTTTCACTAATCCATTGAAGCTTTAGTAGTGATTCTCCAGGTGATAATAATGAAGTGTTAGCAGTAAAACAAGCATCAACAACACCCATGTCTTCCCAGTGGATGGTGATTCTTTCTTATCCTGGCAGGACAGTTATTTTTTGGGTATTTCATGTCTAGTTTTGGTACAAATTTTAGGACTAGGTTTAAAAACTTCGTTAGTCAATAACTTCAACCTATCCGACATTGCAGTGTTTATTGGTGTTCAAGCCTTCTTGGTTAGACTATAAGTTTTTCTGTACCAAATGGGTTGCAGAAATTCTGCAAGAATTGAAATTTTGTCATCAACGAGGCATTCTGGTATGAAAAAATTTGGGCGTCTTAGGTAAAACCAAGCCTACACCTACAATGAAGAAGCTCCTTGTCAATTGGTGACATTTCCTTAACTGATTGTAGTTCCCTCTTGCCATGATAGAATAGTGATGACTTCAGACAATTTTCAGTGTTGTTTTTATATAAAATACTCAAATTAGGCTATCGAAACATATTTTTTTACTGCTTACCTTCAGCTACAATAATAATTACTGATTACTGTAACACTTAGTACTCAACACTAAGATTGTACAGTGCAACATCAAAGATTACACCACACAAAAGATAAAGTGTGAAAACTGCCAATAATGAAAGCAGCAATTGAAAGTGGTGATTGAGCAATGTATATTACTGCAGTGATGATACAGCCTTAAAAAAACTATTGCGGCTTTAAAATAGCAATGGAAACTGAGTCACAATGCATTGTAGGGTTACAACCTTCTAAAGCAACATAGGATTCCATTATGATCTTCTAGATTTTGTAATCTTCAGGGCACTTTCTGAGGTTTAATTAGACATTTTTTGATTTACAACTTCAAATTGTATTAATTTTTGTATTTATCAGTAATCTATGTTCCGTACTTTTGATAGGTATTTTTACTCATTAATAAGCAAAATCCAGAAATTAAACAATATAGCTCTGAAAGCTTAAAGGTTGCTCTATCCAGCTGTGGCAAGAAAAAACAAAGGATTGAATAAGATACAGTTGAGATATTGCTCCCCAAAAATACTGTAAAATTTGCATGTAGAAAATTTTGGCCAACTTTGTAGATCTTTTCATCTGGGCATCCAGTACTAATTAAATATGATTGATATATAGACATCGTAGGTAGGAACAGCCGTCTGAAGTTTTGGCATGATTGGCTCATACAAAATAGTAGCAGTGGTCGATCAAACAATGGCTCTCAGAATAGTATGACGAATTTTTTAGTCACTTTAGAGGCTTGTATCTATATTTAGGTATGGCTAAATCCCTAATTTTTGCCATGGTGTGATTCAGCATAAAAAATTGTCTATGTATATTGAAACAAATGACCAAATGTTTGCTAGAACTTTAAAAAAAATCTAGCAAAGTTGGCAGATTTGCACCTTTGTGAGAAGCCGCTCTTTTAAAATCCCTTAAGAACTCAACCTTTGAAAATAATGGTCTGAAATTTGGTATATAACCATCAAAGACCATGTAGAACCTTTACACCAAATTTCATTAGATTTGGAGATGGTCGAGTGGGGACACTTTTTAATATTGGTCTCTCTGCTGTGGAATGACCCAAGAGTGAAGTGCAAAACAATAACAAAGCAGATGACAATGGCTACTTCATACGATGTGGCCAGCTACCTTACACTGGCTGCAGCAGCAGCAAAAAAAAAAAAAAAAAAAAAGAATGAATGTGTGCTAGTTGAAGGTCTCCGACGTTTACTAACTTCTATTGACTAAGGAATAGGGAGTGATCTGGCAACTTAAAGTTAACACCCTGGGAGTAGATACAGAATAAAAAAAGAAAAAAACTATCTGATCACAGTTGGCAGACATTTCTTTAACAGGTTTTCAGTTTTTCTAGAGCATCTCTGTGGAAATCTTTTTAAAAACTAATTAGCAATTATTAAATGAAAGACATTTATACTCACTTAAAGATTTCTGAACTCTTATTATCTAATCTGCTTTGTGTGTGTGTGTGTGTGTGTGTGTGTGTGTGTTTTTGTTTGTTTCATTCCAGTGTATTAGTGGCAGTACATATTTAGTTAAAATGTCTCACCAATAATATCTAACAGGCTAAATTAAATCAGGCGATGCCAAGGGCTTTGCTACTAGGAAATTAAGACACTAGCAGTAATAGAGGAGTTTTGTTACTTGGTCAGCAACATAATTGTTGGTGGCAAAACCAAGCTGCGATATAAAACACAGATGTGCAAATAATGACAGCAGGGTGTCTGAAAAAGAGGAATATAAATTACATGTTAGTAAGATTTTTTTCTGAAAATAGTGCCCTTAGTGTTGCTTTGTGGAAGTGAACAACAAATAGTACAGACAACTAAATCAGTAGCTTCTGAAATGTGATACTACAGAAGAATGGACAATTAGACAGGTGGGGCACATAATTAAAATTTTCTAATTTGGCTTAGGCAGTAAACCAAAAAGCTTTAGGGAACTTTACCTAGACATAAATGGGCATAGGAAGGGGTTTAAAGCTAGGACAAATGCACTTGGATGGTATGCCGGGGGAATACTGACAGATCCCAGTGCTATATTAAGTAAATGGAGGGCGTATTTTGAGCATCTATTAAATGTACACCAGAAAGCAGGAAATGAGCAGGCATACGGAATACATACAGCAGAACCTCAGATACCTGAGCCAATGTTAAAGGAAGTAAGAGATGCAATCAACAAACTGAAAAACCATAAAGCACCAGGATCAGATTACAGTACTGCAAAATTAGTTAAAAATGGGGGACAGAAATTGGTGGAAGTAGTTCACAAAGTGATAAATAAAGTACGGAACTCAGAGATGATACCTGAAGAGTGGCAGGAGTCGATTCTGATCCCATATTTTATAAAAGGTGACAAAATGGATTGTAGTAATTATAGAGGGATATCGCTATTACCAGTATGTTCCAAAATTTTCTCAAATATTCTGCTAAGCAGGCTTACACCATATGCAGATGAAATTGTGGGGGGTTACCAAGCTGGCTTTCAGAGAAACAGATGAACTATAGACCAAATATTCACCCTGCGTCAAATTTTGGAAAAGAAATGGGTATACGATAAACCAGTTCATAATCTTTTCATAGGTTTTACAAAAGCATATGATTCAGTATTGCAATCAAAATTGTACAGAATTCTTTTGGAACTTGGAATGCCAAAGAAGTATGTTAGACTTATAGAAGTGAATTTGAAAAACACAAAAGGTAGAGTACACGTGGGGAAATTGGAGTCAGAAGAATTTGTAATAAAGAATGGACTTAAGCACGGAGATGCCCTGTCTCCGCTACTTTTTAATTTAGTCCTAGAATATATTGTATGAATAGCAGCAGATAATTCAGAGGGTATGGAGTTACATGGAAATATTAAGATATTAGGGTATGCAGATGATCTAAACATCATTAGTTATAGGAAAGAATATGTAACAGCAAATGCAAATGAGTTAATCAAGGCTAGTGAAGATGTAGGTCTAAGGATAAATGAAGACAAAACTAAATACCTGGCTACTACTAGAATGCCAACAGCAGTAGATCAGGAAATGTTAAGAGTTGGAGACATGCTGTTTGAAAAAGTGAACACATTTAAGTATCTAGGTGTGGACATCACTTCAAGAAACGAGATTGAATCCAAACTGAAGAAGAGATTACGGGCAGGAAACACATGCTACTTCTTATTGAATAGTTTACTTCCATCACAGATATTGTCCAGGAATTTAAAGATTAGAATATACAAAACTATTATTCTACCAGTTATGCTGTATGGGTGTGAGACTTGGTCTCTCACTGTGCAAAATGAAAAGCAGCTTCGAGTATTTGAAAACAAAATTCTGAGGAAAATTTTCGGAGCAAAAAGGGATGACATTAGCAGAGGGTGGCGAAAACTGCATAATGAAGAGGTTCACAAACTCTATTCAAGCCCTGACATAATCAGTATTATTAAATCATGTAGGCTGCGATTGGGGGGGGGGGGGGGGGGGGGTCACATAGCTCGAATGGATGAGGGCAGGGCAGCTCACAGAGTACTGGTAGGGCACTTAGAGGGAAAACGTCCTGTGGGGAGATCGAGGCGTAGATGGGAGGACAATGTGAAGGCTGATTTGAGGAGCCTAGGTATTAGAGGCGAATGGAAAGAAATAGCCAAAGACAGGGACAGATGGCGAAAATATGTTGCTGCGGTAATGGACTCTCGAGTCTGGTATGACCAGTCGGTGAGTGAGTGAGTGAGTGAGTGAGTGTGAGTGGGCTTAGGCACTAAGCAGTACACAATTTGGCAATGAAGAATGATAGACAGATGAAACTTGTAGAGGGAGACCAACACTTGAATACAGTAAGCAAGTTAAAGTGAATGTAGGTTGCATTAGTTATGCTGAGATGAAGAGGTTCACAAAAGATAGACTACGAAGGAGAGCTGCACCATCAAAACTAGAAACTTTTGGTAGTGTTTGAAGTTTGTTCATTGCTTATAGTTATTTGTTGGAAAAGCAAAACCAGAAGTATTTGTATGTTGAGACATCTGGGTTTAATAATATTTGAAAGGGTGGTATCAAACAATAATGGGTGGTCAGAATACATGCACCACAGTCTTATCTGCAGCGTAAAACATCAGTGTAGTTAAACTTTATATTAATCCTAAGAGCAATTAATTTAATTTCCAAGCAACAAGGTGAGTCAGTTTAATAGACCTAAGAGTGTGGCACGTTGCTGACAGCTCTGCTTACAAATATTTTGCATATCCTGAAGCTTAATCACTTTGGGACTGTACATACTGTAATTAGTACATGAGATATTGTATTCCAAGTATTGGCATAAAGCATTATCTGTCTTATTCTTTCATCTGCTACTAAGAACCATCTCTCAAAACACCCTTTGCTTTCTTATGACACTTCACTGTGTGCAGCACCAACACAGACCTACAAAATATGTAACAGAAATTCTCTTTACTCCTAAATTTTGATATAGGCCTACTTTAATGCTAGTGGCTTACTTATTTTTCCAAAGATCATCTTACAATGGTATAGGGTTTGTGGTGGCAATCAATGGACCAAAATATAACACGCAGCACAAATAAGGGCTTTAAGATGGTAGGACGTGTAGCCTATGTGAACAGGACAGACGGTCGGCTGTAGCATCCAGGAAAACCAAAGACAACCCAAATCAGGATGGCTATACAGAGCAGTTCCATCCTCTGAATATGTCGGTGTCCTCCAGCTGCACTACCTCCTTTGGTAGTTCTTTAATGAATAAGTTTTCTTCATTTACATTTGTTTAAATATTCATTATAATGCCACCCTGCACCCCACTGCAGGATTAAAAGAGTAAATCAAAAGAATATCACTGATATCATGAAGTAATAACTAATTAATATTCATTAGTAACTACTGCACATTTCTGGCCATTAAAACTGCAACACCAGGAAGAATAGCATATAACAAAATTTTATTTATTGTGCATATACCCTAGGACTATAATAGGAAGAATGTAAGAGGTGGCAGATGTTTTTAATGGACAAAAGATGGAGAATATGCTGGCTATTGCAACAAACATCCTTCCACACTAAGGTGGGTCAGGGCAGTATGGACAAAAGCAGTTTTGGTGAAAGAGAACACCAAGAAGATCTTAAAGGCAGGGCACAGCCATCAGCCTTAAAGCACTGAAAATGCAACCCCGGCTGTCTACATTATCAGTCTTGTGAACCACAGGTTTGTTGCGTATCCAATCACACCAGGAACTCAGCTCTTATGACAATAAATGCATTCTGACAATGTTCATTCTCATTAG
The DNA here is from genome assembly GCF_023897955.1 of Schistocerca gregaria. Classification (NCBI taxonomy): domain Eukaryota; kingdom Metazoa; phylum Arthropoda; class Insecta; order Orthoptera; family Acrididae; genus Schistocerca; species Schistocerca gregaria. The sequence continues at coordinate 555,588,841 of NC_064920.1, forward strand.
AGCTTACACACACACACACACACACACACACACACACACACAGACAGAGAGAGAGAGAGAGAGAGAGAGAGAGAGAGAGAGAGAGAGAGAGTGAGGCTATACGCCGAATTGGGACTCATTCGAAAAGATGATGTGGTTGAGCCTAGTGTCATACCTGAGTGCACCACTGTCAGTGTGCCTCTCTGCAGCAGTGCCAATGGAATACATTACAGTGCTTGAAGTGCTGACAATTGTGCTCCAATCATCATTGCACTGTTCATGTGGATCGTCAACTTACTGCAAATATGCTTTATTTCCTAAATCAGGGGGAAAATGACATGACGGTATGATTCTGCATGGCCAAGCAAATGATCTGACCATTCTCTCAGGTGCTGGTACTGGGAGCATTGAGATCCTGTCCAGTGTTGAGTATGACCTCTCGTAAACTCAGCAATTCCATATTCACATAACTCGTTGAATCCCAATCAATAGGAGTGGAAATACTGCTGAAACGTACATCACAATCTCAATCGGCCACAATCATGCCACTGTCTAATAGAGACATGTGCTACAGTTGAGTCGGCAAAAGTTGATCCCTAACAGTCGCAGTGGGCTGGGCGCGGCAGCTTCGTGGACCAACCTGCACCAGTATGTGACAATTCTGAAAATGTCTCTACAGCAACACCTCAGTCTGTAGGCAGCTACTGTTTTCACCTGCAGCCATTAGTGTTTCGCATTTAAAAGCTAGTGATAGCATTGCGAGCCGTCAGGAATCTTCTTATGCTATCTCTACCATGGCAGATGTTTCTCTTTCACACGAGCCATAACACAATCTTCCCACAAACAAACATCAATAAAATGTTGTTTCTTATTAAGAGACCTGTTGTATAATGTTTCCTTATCTACAAAATGTATGTGATGTTACACCTATCTATTGTGTATGGTTGTAATGAAATTCTAATCATTTGCAAATCCAAGCATGTAGTACACCTCATGGAAATTTGAAGTTTGTTACACGTGGACTTCATGTCTTGCAAATTTTAATGGGTAGCTGCGCACTATACAAAATAACTGTACTTCTAATCAGGTGCTAACTCATTCCATTTCCATCAAGCTTTCTTTTATAACGAGTGAGAGTAAATGTGCACAATACAGAAATTAGTGCAGAACCCATATGGAACTGTGAATTTTTACGATACTAGCCCTAAAAGCCTACATTACATATGTACATTAACTTGTTACCATTTAGGAAGGTGATCTAACATCGGGGTTATTCGAAAACACACAAAAAAGTAAATTTCACGACACACGCCCATGTATGGCTACTGGCCTGGCTGCATGCAGAGTGCAGCCATTCTTTGCCTTGGCACGAGGACGGGGAGGGTGGTAGGTCCCTCACCCCAGCTAACTCCTGAAAAAGAACTCTGATATTCATCTGATAGCAGGCTGTGGCCGCTCTACAGAAACTCGAACAAGAACAAATCCAAACCCCTATCTAGAACTGAACCTGGGATCTCCAGAGCTGAAGTCTAGTGCTCTGCTCACTAGACTACCATGGCCACCTCAGGTGTACACAGCATTTCCAAAGGGGAAATACTGTTGGTTAAAGGAATTTTTATGGTGACACACTAACAAAGTAGACACAAATAAAGTGTAGCAATAACTTAGAAGTAACAGTAATAAATTAATTACATCTCACAAACATGGAACAAACTTATTACGTGGTTAATGTGAGTACTGACCTTATATACTTTGCCAAAAGCACCATCTCCCAACTCTCCAACCATTTCCCAAAAGTCTTCTGGATTGCAATCCATTCTTATGTTATTAAATACTTTCTTCTTCTTTGCCTCATTTCCACCTCCCAGGTGGAGAACTTTTTTCAAGTTACTTAGAAACGACATTGTGATAGGGTCTTAGAAGTCACACTATTTTCAGCAGTGCCAAATTACACTAGTCCAAGACACACCACGATCAAATGCCACAGATGTACGCACATAAAAGAAAAAAGATTTAGTAACTATCCACAGACTACAAAAAAATGGAATTTTCTCCATTTGCTTCACTCTACATGAGTTTTTATTGTTTTACAGGAATAAATCAGTTTTGTGTTTGATCACATCACTACCATTCTTGCATTCACATACACGGTGGTTTCATCCTCCTGCAAACAGAAAGGAGAGAGAATGTGAGCGGGCACTTGACAGACTTCAGCAACATTTTCATGGCTTCCCTAGAGGATATAACTCCATTCACGACAAACCCATACAAACTATATAAAAAAATGTGTTCACTTGTTGTATAACATACAAAAGCTCTGTTCACTCTAATATGATGTTATCAGGAAACAGCTAATAACGATCTGTTAACAACTGATGGAGAAAACTCATGTTATTGATCTTACTAGAACACTTCCAGTTTTGCTGGTGCTTCCAATTCTTACAACAACACAATTTAAATCATGAAATGGAAACACAGATGGGAACTAATTTATTATAAAATATTTAAATGCTTATAAAAATACCAAGCTGAACTGATAAATGATAAGTGTGGTAGCTGAGAGATTACAGCTTTTTTTCTTTAAAAAAATCTATAATGATGATTGAATGGCTTACAAAATGATTAGCAATATAAATAAATTGTTTTAACACTGTAGTTTAATTAGTGTCAGGGAAGAGATTACTCCAAAATTCTCACATAGTATACACAGTAAAATTATATTACACATGCAGTAGGGTTGAATCACATATATTTATCTCGTAGACTTGTTTATGAAATGTGGGTTGTTTATATGGAAAAGCCATCTGCTGGTTCCAGGAAATTCAGGCTATTAAAATACCAACTTACTAAAAACTTTGATTGTAAAGCAATATTGTAGTGCAACATAAATTTTCAAATTTGTCAGTCAGTCAATATTTAAGGTCCGCATAAAATAATCCATAAACCAGTGTTTAAAACAAACAAACAAACAAACAAACAAACACACACACACACACACACACACACACACACACACACACACACACACACACACACACACACACACAATACAAAGGGACTGCATGCCACATTTTAATTTGGATGGTAAACACTGCTAAGACTTTTATGTCAATTTACAGCATTTTAAGGTATTTTGAAGTGGAAAAAATCTTTTTCCATCACGACCCTAATTTTTTATGTTGTTTTATGACCCTTACAGCAAGTATAATGTAGATAAGGCAGAATTCTTTCAAACCTTAAAAAAAAAAATAATAAAAGAACCTCATGCTGCTGCAGTTCTTTTAGGATAAAAGTTACTGCATTGTTTTCACTGCCGCCCATGAATCACTACTTTGTTGTTTTATGATACTATTATGCTGAATGGATTCACAGATAACTGTATATGTCCCTTCTCCTGCCAGCAATGTTTTTGATGAAAACCCATACCAAACCACTACTGTACCCTCGATCCCTATTTACATATTTCTGGGATAGGCCTACTTGTATAAATGAAAATTTAGGTGTCTTTACCAGTGAACTACTGATCTCTACATCCAATTTACCCAGGTTCCAGATCTCTAACTGCATTTGAGACTAAATGTAAGATAGAATGTTGTGTGTTCCCTAGTTCCTCAAATCTTATGACACTGTTTTATAAACAGTAATAAACAATATGCGACGAGGTCCAATACTTCTTTACAAATTCTATAGGTAGCCGCTAAATACTGCTGGTGGGTTTATGGGGCACTGGCATCAATGAAGGTCAGGAGTCTACAGTAATGGATCACAGACACAATGTCACAAAACTTAATTTCCAGAAAGGATGTTTGCCAGGGTCAACTGAAGTTTGGAGTAGGCTACCACTTGCTGGTTTTGGCCCTGATGAAGATAAGTTGTGGTATATGATGTCATGTTTCCACAGAAGGTGACAACCTGATTGCAAGTCAGCAAAAACAACAAGTTTGAATTTAACAGTTATGGTCACTTGATGTTTATATTCATATTGTATAAATCTCATGTGAGTTTTTTGTTTCATATTATGTGCACATATTGTACTATGAACAATGAAAGGGGGCACCACTATGTAGCTCTAAGTACGTCCTTCGTATATTTATTTATTTATTCATAAGTTGACCATGACTTTGTAGGCAATGAAAAGTCTCGCACTTCTCACTTAAGTAGGAAAACTAACTGATTATTCATTGATTCATCCTGTGCTTTACTGTCATCTTCCAGAGTTTCTATTATTTTTTTTCCTTTCTATAATTGGTTACACAATTCTTATTAGATCTTCAATATGCTATCGTTATCAGAAGACTGCCAAATTCTTTTAAATCTGCACCAGTAATGTATTAGGGCGGCCTATTGAGAAAAACTCTTATACAATTAATTCAATAATCTATTTCAGCATTACAATGCACATTATCATATACAACTTAAGAATAATATATAGGTAACTTGCATAACATTACTTGAAAGATTTTTCGAACGATGAAACTTCATTGCTGACATTGCAAAATTGAAATCTTATAGTAGCTTTGTACATATTTCATATACTGTACTAAATGCATTCAGTTTTCAAATGAGCTTTTCTTTTTCGACACGCTGACTAGCCTGCAGATGTAGGGACTGCAAACCACTTGCTAAACGAATATAAACATTGACCTGGTCCCTAATATGAAATGCCCTTGAAAAATAATGAGTACCCACAGCCCTAATACTGCGTGGGCGTGTGCAGTACTTACAGTACTTGTTACGTGACTGCACTATTTATCGCGTTCATAACAAAAATAAATTTAGAAGCCCATGGGAAAAAAAGTGCAAACACCTTCTGTACTGCAACATAAACGTAATGGTGAGCATGTCTTGTTTGGCATAGCGCACTGTCAATCTAATTTTCATCTCACTTTACTGCTAGAGGTGTGCCAGGCCCAATGAACTAAAGATGATTTTTATATTCCTTGAGACATGGGATCTCTCTTGACTTTAAACGCTGATGGTGGAATCTGCATTGAATAGATAATGAAGTAAGCACTAAATGGCCTCCGACATAGCGTAATTTAACAAAATACTTTTAGACTACTGCAAAACCTGTAAAGCAGGTAGATTATGTTTTTTTACGTGGGAGCATAAACTGACACACTGCTTTCAAATGTTTATTCATACGTCGCTCCTTCACCTTAATTATGTTTTCATGTTACTCACTTTCATGTAAAGTTGTGTTGTGAAGCGTCACATAGAAAAACATATTGACAGGCATAGGTACACAGATTTTATCAGCCATATCAACTAAATAAACCTACGATAGCACCATATCTCGACAAATATATTTAATCTCTCACGAAAAGTCAAAGAGGAAATAGCACAGCCATCTTCACCACGCCTGGAAATGACGTCACCAAAGAAAGCGGCGGTACTACCAAATGGCGAAACTACGAGAGATGATCATGGATTTAAACTGTGATGGTAGATTATGGATGTACGGTGACTGATTTTAAGGAGATACACCGCAGCTCATCCTTCGTTTAATTATAGTTGTCTTAATTTTTTATGTGTGAATCAAAAGAATTTTAGTATTTTGGTATTATTTCCTTTGTGTTATCAGTGAGCTAGTTGCGCGATAGTGTTTTGCGAATAGAACTAGCTCACACTGTCAATTCTAATTGTACCTATGTATGAAACCCCTGATACCGAAAAAAATAATCAGAAATTGGTGATGTGCAATACGACTGATTTTTTTCGTATTTGTTTTAGCAATAGAGTTTAAGAAACTGTCCTAAGCTGTGTTGTCACGAAAAAATATTTTATTACATGCAAACTGACATTCCTGCGCTTCAGTAAAGCTCTAATCGGAGTTTAGATCACTTGCTGTCGTTTCCTGTAATTTATTTGCGCGGAGATATGTTTTGAGATAATGTATTGCCGGAAATAGTTGAAAACATGTACAATTTCTTCGCGGTGGGGCGTTGAAACTGTAGTCTCAGTACTGCTATCATATGTATATATACTGCAATCGTGACTAGAAGTTTACGTCGCATAGCGTCGAAGGATTTTAAGTTTTGAAACGATGACACACATTGGAATAAACGTAACTTTTGTATTCAATTTGAAATCAGTCTATTGTTTGATGATTTTAAGCGTCGTCTAACTTAACAAAAAAAAACTAGGAAACCAAGATGTCTTGGTAGATTGTATCATTCAAATCTGTTAAGTCGAATACACACTAACAAATAAGTGTTAAGGATGGCACGTAGATTTTAATTTGACACATATTGTGTAAGACTTAATATGTATTATGTAGTATAGTTTTTGTGAGTTCTCAGGAACATAAATCAAAGGCATGATGCATCTATTCATCACTCATATTGGCAAAAGACGTGTAATTTTTAGTCATGAAATTGCATTACCTGACTTGAGTGCCTTTCAGGCAGCCAACAGATTGCTTGAAGACTGAGAACAGGATCTAAATAGCTACATCTCGAAAAAATTCACAGTGTTACACAACTGATATCTTCAACACTTCATTGGTACGTACACTCAAGAGACAGTTCAAAGTGTACCTGTAGGTATCACTTAAGCAGTAGTAATAATCAAACTTACTGAAACTACATCATCATTAAATGAATTGCAACAAATGCCATATATTATAAAATATAACAGAAAATCACAGTAGTATCACAACATTACCATATGCAGTTACTTGGGTAGCTATCCCGTGCTGTGTTAAAGGGTATGAAACTGAATCAAAGTACACTGCTGTAACTTGGAGCTGATAATCAACACGTCTCTACACGACAATTACCAGAAGAAGTATTTGATATGATGCTTCAAAGACAAGGTTTGCAGTTACTTCAGTTATATCAGCTGACAGCATGGTTTTCAAAATTTTTGGGCCAACAGCTGCTTTTACCTAAGTAGAACAACCTGTAGCTCCTTTCACACATGACAACCGCTGGAAACATGAGTTAAATAAACTTATGTTTCGAAGAAAATTAATAGTGATAGTAATTTCTTCTGCAAGTGAGGCATAACACATTTTAATGGACCTTTTATGTTATTACTTATTATTCTTGCAGTGAAATCAATGGGAGGGATGAACTTGCTTCTTCATCATCATTATCGTTTCAAATCTTGGCACAAGACTGGACATTGCGACTTCAGTCTCTTTCTCCACATTCATTTAAGATCTATATTTCATGTTGATGACTGCCAATGCTGAAAAACCTATCTCATATAAGTTGGTGGTTTTAAAATGTATCAAAACTTCTAAAGCTTTGCTACCTACCTGAGGAGCTCCTACTTCTTTAAGTTCTGAAACTCAAGCAGTAATGATGAAATGAACTTTGATTTCAGTGTAGAGTCCAAAGAAATATCAATGAATTGCTGTTGTTCTTCAGTGGTAAGTGTGGATGTAAGTTAGGTACTGAAAGGATCTATGATCCATTTGTGCTGAACATCATCTCCTGGAAAACACATCAGAAAGTAATCATTGAGTTCATTTAAACAGTCTACAAACACACATTTTAATTCTTCACTGAACTAAGTCATTGTCTTCTACACAGAAGAGCCAAAGAAATTGGTACACCTGCCTAATAAAGTATACGGCCTCCGCGAGCATGCGGAAGTGCCACAGCATGACATGGCATGGACTCGACTAATATCTGAAATAGTGCTGGAGAGAACTGACACCATGAAACCTGTAGGGTTGTCTGTAAATCCCTAAGGGTATGAGTTGGTGGTAATCTCTTACAAACAGCACGATGCAAGGCATCCCACATATGCTCCATAAAGTTCCTGAGGAGTTTGGTGGCCAGCATAATTGTTTAAACTCAGAAGTGTGTTCCTGGAGTAATTCTGGACATGTGATCTGTCACATTTTCCTGCTGGAATTTCCCAAGTCTGTCAGAATGCACAACAAATATGAATGGATGCTGGTGATCAGGTAAGATGCTTACGCACATGTCAGAGTCATATCTAGACATATCAGGAGTCCCATATTGTTCCAACTGCGTCCAGCACACAGCACTACAGAGCCTCCACCAGCTTGAACAGTCACTTGCTCACACAGGGTCCATGTATTCATGAAGATGTCTCCATACGCATACACACCCATCCGCTTCATACAGTTTGAAATGAGACTCGTCTGACCAGGCAACATGTTCCAGTCATCAACAGTCCAATGTCGGTTTTTACGCGCCCAGGTGAGGCATAAAGCTTTGTGTCGTGCTGTCATCCGAATGGGCCTTCGGCTCCAAAAGCCAATGTCGATGATCTTTTGTTGAATGGTTCACACACTGACACTTGTTGATAGCCCAGCATTGAAATCTATTTGTGGAAGGGTTGCACTTCAGTCACATTGAATGATTCTCTCCAGTTGTCATTTGTCTCATTCTTGCAGGATCTTTTTCCAGCCACAGCTATGTTGGAGATTTGATGTATAACAAGATTACTGGTATTTACGGTACACTCGTGAAATGGTCATAGAGGAAAATCCCCACTTCATCGCTGCCTTGGAGATACTATGTGCCATCTCGTGTGCTGACTATAACACCTAGTTCAAACTCACTTAAATCTTGATAACCTGGTACTGTAGCAGCAGTAACTGATCTAACAATTGTGCCAAACACTTTTCGTCTTATATAGGCGTTGCCGACCACAGCCCTGTATTCTGCCGTTTTCATATATCTGTATTTGAATACGCACACCTATACCAGTTTCTTTGGCGCTTCAGTGAAAAACCATGTGAAGAGAAAGAAAAGTGTAATGTAAGTCTTTATTATTGAACTTTTCATTCCATAATGCTAGACGGCAACTTACATCGTTGCCATAACAATAACACGATGCCCCTATGAGAGACAATGCAGTTTGAAAACCTTTGAGATAACTTAAAAATGTCTAAAGTTGCTTGCATACTGGGCTAGCATTCAGCAAGTGTGTGTGTTTCAAATAGTTGTGCAGTCATCTAGATTTAATGTTTCAATTGTTTCGTGAAATTTGTCAAAGCAAATGCCAGGATTGGTTCTTTGAGATGGTCACAGAAAAATTCCTTCCCTGCTCTTGTTCAATTTGAATTCCACCACTAATGACACTTACCTTGTCAAGGTTCTATTTACCATCATTACTTTCATGATTTAAAACAGTCCAATTATAAGCCCCTAAAACAGGTCAAGTATATCCACAACAAAATTAAATACAAAATAAAGTGTATGTCATACACTCTGTATGTTTTTCAAATTTTAATGTCATTGTATGGCATACTTAAGAGCTTTTGTAACACAAGAACAGCTATACTTATTCAAAGATTACTGAACTACTTCATATAAGCACTTCAACACAGCTCTCAAACATAATAAAGTAAAAATGACAATAGGTACAACGCTGGAGCAAAAACTGTCAAAACACTACATAAAATCACTAAAAGTCCAATACAAAAGAAACTACATGAATTATAATGACAACATATTACCAGACAAGAAACTCATTCTAAAGTGCATTATGGACGTCATTCCTCCTAGATGTAAGTACAATATAGTGAATATTGTGTAGAAAATACATAGACATAAGAATATTATTACATCTCAACAGGAACACAAGAATGGCAATTCCTCTTAAACAAGTTCATTGTGAGTCAAAGTAATCATCACAAATTAAATAAAGCAATTTACATTTAACCTTGTACCAGTTTAAAGACAAAGTCATGTTTTATACAGTTCTGTCACACCACTCGTCATTGTAAGGAAGTCCTTGAAAGATCCCAATAGGCACATGCAGGATATGTTGATACATGAGCAAATGTGTGTCATTCAACACTCAGTCACAAGATTGTGTTGAAGATTTGCCCCACTTGAGAGTACTTGCACATCTTCCACTGCCTGTTTGGATGCGATTCGGAGTAGTTCAAATTCCCCGAGACTGGTCAAACCTAGGGGGCTTCTCCTACATGCAGGGCAGTTTCAGGCATTACGGAGAATATTTTTGCTGTTAACAGTGTTTCCAGTTATCAATGACATTGAATTCATTTTCAGTAAGAATCCTGACTGTTTCATTTTCAATAAGAATCTTGACTGTGATTGGAAGATTGGGGTTGTCAGCAATCTTCTGGTATTCACATAGTAGCGTACTCTTCCATCTGATATCAGGAGGTGGAATGTGACTCAAGTAAACCTGTGTGTGGGAATAAATCATATTGACTTATTAACACTGCATGTGGCTGTTGAGTGTACCAATCCAAGTGCCAGCACTCGAAGAGTGCTTGGTGTTGTTCCCAAGTGCCCTGGGGAATATGAATGATGTAATTTCTGCTTTAGAGATTTGCAGATGTTTGTGTCCATTACTCCTTAAAAGAAATATCCTGTCTAACATGATTCCAATGTATTTTGGATGCATGTTACAGTGAAGTTTGTCTACCTCAAAATGAACATCAAGGACTCTGTGTGCCAATCTATCGGAGTGTTGAACATGTGCAACTTCTGTTATGTTTGAGTTAGGTTGTAACCTCCATAACGATTTTGGGTCTGTAGATCATTAGTTAGATTTTTTCAATTGTTTTGGAGGTTTTGTGTTGTGTAGCTGTTGACCAGTCATCTGCGTAGCCAAACTTTCTAGACTCTGTTGCAGTAAGTCATTATTCAATACAGTTTGACAGTTAGAGTCTTTTTCTGTAGTTACAGGAAATGTCTGTCCAGCTAACATGTTGTCAATTAGAATGAAATTTTCACTCTGCCGTGGAGCGTGCGCTGATACAAAACTTCCTGGCATATTAAAACTTTGTGCCGGACCGAGACTCAAACTCAGGACCTTTACCTCTCATGGGCAAGTGCTCTACTGACTGAGCTACCCAAGCACCACTCATGGTCCGACCTCACAGCTTTAATTTTCCAAGTAGCTCATCTCCTACGTTCCAAACTTCACAGAAGCTCTCCTGCGAACCTTGCAGAACTAGCACTCCTGGAAGAAAGGATATTGCGGATACGTGGCTTAGCCACAGCCCGGGGGATATTTCCAGAATGAAATTTTCTCTCTGCAGCACAGTGTGCGCTGATACAAAACTTCCTGGAAGATTAAAACTGTGTGCCACACCGAGTCTCGAACTCGGGACCTTTGCCTTTTGCGGGCAAGTGCTCTAGAGCATTTACCCATGAAAGGCAACTGATCCTGAGTTTGAGTCTTGTCTGGCATACAGTTTTAATTTGCCAGGAAGTTTCATGTTGTTAGTTTCGTTGCCTGTCTGCATTGAAGAAGTTGTAATAATTTATAAAGCAACTCCTGCCTCCAAACCGTATCGTATGCTGCACATAGATCAATGAAAGTAACTGATGTTTTCTGCTTCATTTGGTATCCTGCCTCATTAAGTATTAATGACAAAAGAAAGTCTAGGGAGAAATATCAGCAATGTCGGTAAAGGTAGATTACTACTTACTGTAAAGAAGATATTAAGTTGCAGACAGGTACAATTAAAAGGACTTACATAAAGCTGCCAGCGAAGGAGAAGCACATTCCATTTGTAAATGCAAGCAGGCAATCCTCATGCACACATGACTGTTAAGCGTGGCAGCTCGGGCTGGCGGAGTTAGCAGTCGTGTGTGAATGAAGTGTGCTTGCTTGTGTGTCTTTCTCTTTTGCTGAGGAAAGCTGTGGCCGAAAGCTCTATATGAGTGTCTTTTACTTATGCCTGTCTGCAACCTGCCAAGTCTTCTTTACGGTAAGTAGCAATCTCTCTTTCCCTATATTGCTGTTATTAAAGATAAGATTTGAACACTGCAGCTCTGTCCGAGTATGAATCCAGCTTGATCAAAAGGAAGGTTCTGAAAGATCACTCAACTTGTCTGACTGTATAGAATTCTTTCACGAAATTTGAAAATGGAGTGTCTGGGCAATAGTTCTTTGGCTAGTCTGATGAATTGCTAATTTTGAGTTAATTTCTATGATTTTTGATTGTTTCATCTTTTGTAGGATTGAACCAGACATCATAATGTCAGAGAAGAAAACCACTGCCCATTTTCTTTTGCATAGTTCACAGCAGGCAGAAGAAATTCGAGATGGAGTCCATCCTTGCCAGTACATTTCTAGGGTTTAAAGTTTTCAACAGAAATTTCAGATATGGAGAAAGTTCTGGAGAACTGCAGTTTGCTCAGCAGAATTCTTTTTGAGCAATAAAAGTTTACATCTGATGTGTCTTGTATGAGCTTTATCCCTTGGTATTCTGGATGTAGACAGTACATGTGACACAGGCCTATTAGTTGATATACGAGTGTCATCCTTACTTTTATTTTTTTCCACCAAACTTCCTAAATAATGACCATGCATGTTTGGAAATTGGATGGCTCAACAGTGTCTATCCACCTAAAAAGTCTGACTGTATATCAGTGTTATAAAGTAGGTTATCTGCTATTTATGGGTCACCACTTATTAGAAATTCGTCATACTGTTTCTCATTAGTTCCATTCCAGCTTGGAATATATTGCTTGTGATAGCCCCTATAGTCAAGTTGGTGTAAGAAGATACCTGACAATTGCAGAGGGCTGGATGTGGTTGCTTGTGCACTTACTTCAACCAATCACATAACACAGTTTTGTAACTGTGTCTATGGCAATGTCTCAGTGTTGCTGGAGCTCTATAAATGGCTGTTGCTTTCATCTTATACAAAAGTTCCTTTATCCTTTTCACCAAACACCACATATAAGTTGTTGTCTTCTGTTCAATTTATAACAACTTCGCCATTTTCATCATACTTCTATTGAGTATGGTAACGGTTAAAATCTCCAAGATATATGGTGGGACATTGTGATAATGGAATGACATGCAGGCACCAAGAGATAGCTAGAGGTTTGTATGTATTAATTGATTTTAGTTCCGTGACATTATTATGAAAAGGATAGATTGCTACTCACCATTAGAGGGAACATCAAGTCACAGACATGCACAACGAAAAGACTGCTATGCATTAAGCTTTTCAGTAACTGGTGGTCTAGTTGTCTCCTGATCACAGTTTTTCATTGCCCATTCGTGTGAACAGACAACTTGTTAGTCCCACACAGAAAGCAGGACAGTGGTTGCATTTTAGTCTGTAGATCACACAACTGCTTTTCACACGTAGCCCTGCCTTTGATGACACAGGAGATGCCTGTGACCGGACTGGAGTCAGTGGTGGTGGGAGGATGAATGTTGCAAGTCTTGCCTCTAGGTCTACTGAAGGGTTATGAGTCATGAGACAAGGAGATGGGAGCAAGGATGGAGTAGGGATGACCAAGAATATTACCTAGGTTCAGTGGGTGGCATAATAGCACAGTGGGAGGAGTGGGAAGGTTAGTGGGGAGGACTTTCTTTATTTCAGGGCACAACAAAAGGTAGTCAAAACACTGCCAGAGAATATGATTCAGTTACTCCAATCCTGGATGGTACTGAGTCGCAAAGACGGTGCACCTTTGTGGCAGTATGGTAGATATGTAGGAGATGGTAGATGACTGGAGAGAGAAGGCATGGGAGATCTGTACCTCTACAAGGTTAAGAGCGTAATTACATTCTGTGAAAGCCTCAGTGAGGCCCTTGATATATTTTGGGAGGGACTGTTCATCATTATAAATGTGCCAACTATGAATGTCTAGGCTGGAAGGGACTTCTTGGTACGGAATTGATGGGACTGAGGTGGAGGTCAACATCGAGGAGGATCAGTTAAAGAGAATAGGGGAGAATGTGTTGAGATCCTGGAGGAATGTGGATTGTGTGCCCTGACCCTTGGTTCAGACCACAAAGGTGTCATCAGTGAATCTGTACCAGGTGAGGGGTTTGGGTTTCTGGGTTGTTAGGAAGGATTCCTCTAGATGGCCCATGAATAGGTTGGTGTAAGATGGGGCCATGTGGGTGCCCATTGCTGTACCACGGATTTGTTTGTAGGTGATGCCTTCAAAGGAGAAATCATTGTTGGAGAGGATGTAGTTAGTAATTGCAACCAGGAAGGAGGTTGTAGGTTTGGAGTCAGGCATTGCGAAAGAATGGGCACTGGGGATATTAGTGTAGAGGAAGGTGGCACCAGTAGCGACAAGCAGGGTGCTGTGTAGTAAAGGAACAATAATTGTGGAGAGTCAGTGATTGAAATAGTTGGTGTCTTTTATATAGAAGAGTAGGCTATGGGTAACATGCTGAAGGTGTTGGTCCACAAAAACAGAGATTCTCTCAGGCTCACATCTCTTTCTGAGTATGTCCTTGTCCTGCCCTTGGAGCACTACTTCCCTTTCCATGCTGCAAGTCCATCATTCTACTATTCTTTCTTTCTCTCTGCCTTTAAATTGGATGACCATCTTGGTGCCCAATGTGCTTTGATCTGGTTTGTGATTTTGGACATTCATTTTCTTCCCTCCCAGCATTCTACAACTTTTTATTCTTAATTATATGGTTACCTTGTTGGGTTTGACTTGCTACTCCTTTTCCAAATTTAACACAAGTGTGGATTGTGCAGGGAAAGTCACCAGTGCATCATATATTCCACTTTTTGGGCCATTACCTCTTTGTATACTTTCTTTCTTCTGAAAGTACTATTCAAAAATAAGCACAGTGGCTATTCCATTGTAGGGAGGTTGTCAAGTACCTGCACGATGGTAGCACCCTGACCATTCACGAATCACAATGTTGATGCTTGAGCTGGAAACCCCACACAAGCCAGGGAATATGCGCTCATCACGACTGGGGATTATGGGATTGAAGGAACCAGACTACAAGGGCCATCGGTATGACTGGGGTGCAGGGTCTCCAGGTAACAGTTTACTGGCCAGATAACCATTGCTGTGGCTGGGTGGCATCTGTGGAGAGAGCCACAATTCAGTGTGGATGATACCATGGCGGAAGATTTGGACATGAAGTGAATTAAACTTTCTCCTGCTGGTGGCCGCAAGACTACAGCAATCTCTTGAACTGGGAGAGATTATTATAATGCAGGTAGATACAATCCCATGACAATTCCTTCCCTGGCTACACTGTGGGAAGAGGGACAAGCCAGATGTGTGGGTGTAAAAGACTTCACTCAATACTTGATTTATCACCAGACTGATGGAGATACTTTTTGTTGCAGAAAATAATTATTTTTTGTCGAACATGTTGGAGACAAATTTGGGGAAGTGAAGTATCTGCGAAAAATGCCAATTGGTTTGTTAGTAATTAAAACTTCCTCTGCTGCTCAATGTACAGTTCTCCAGGCATGTGATTGTCTAGATAACATCCATGTGACCATTGCCCCACACAAAACCTAGAACATGGTCCAAGGAATCATCTTCCACAGAGATTTTGCACTTGAAACATTCACATTCACTGGAATTGTAATGGGTACTTCTGTCACCTGCTGGAACAACAACACTTTATTTCCTCTTCTTCTGCAGTTTGCATTTCCCTCCAATGAACACACTTCACTGATGACCATCTTCCAATGCTCTGTGGTTATAATGCATTCATTCAGAACTAAGCTGGTTTGGAGAACGCATCTGGAGGGGTCTGTGTGTTGGTTTCCACAGATTTTGTCAGTGAATGGTTTCCGCTTCATACCAGATTTGAAACAATAGTGGTGCAGGTACAAATGACCTCAACAATCACCATTTGCTATTTCTATATACATCCAGGCAGATCAGTTACATATTTTAAATTGACCACCTTACTCTAACAACTCCCCCCCCCCCCTCCCCCCTTTTCTCCGACTTCAGGACATCAACACACACCACCCCCTGTTAGGGAGTAACACTTTGTCTTGTAGGGTGCTTCTAATTGATCAGTTTCTCACAGACCCTAAACTGTGCCTCCTCAATGATGGTACTCTTATCCAATTCAGTGCCACCTTTTCAGCTATCAATCTAATGGTCTCTCTCCCTAATCTTGTGGCTTTGCAACATTGGTTACTGCATGACAAATTTTGTGACAGTGACCACTTTCCAGTGATACTGTCATTTCCTTGTCACTGCCAAACAGGCAGACTGCCACATTGGGTGCTTCAGAGAGCCAACTGGCCTTTGTATGCATCTGCTGTTACATTTGCCACCTTTCTGTCAGATTGTATTGATGAGGTTATGCAAGTTGTCTCAGACATGATCATCCACACTGCTGGAACTCTTATCCTCTTTTCTAAAGGCCCCCTGCCCCACCCCCACATCCCATCATCGGCTGGTGCCGTGGTGGTCCAAAGACAATTACAGTAGCTATTCAGGATAATTGACGAGCCCTGCAATGATTCAAACAGCATCCTAGCAGAGGCTGACTATTTAATCAATCACAGTAAGAAGGAATGTTGGGAGTACTGTCTCCTCCATAGGGACATACCTGGTATGCCTCTTCATCTCAGGTGTACATCAAGGTCCATCACCTTATGGGCCACCAACTATCACCTTGTTATGTACTTTGTGACAGCATAAGCATGTTCTTCCTACCCATTCTACCATTTCTGCTGCAGAAGCAACAGATTGAAGACATGTCCTTATGTATCCCTCACCATCAATCTGAATGCTACAATGAATGCTTTACTGACTGGGAACTGCTTTAGGCTTGTGTCTCATTCCACAACACAGCCTCAGGCCCTGATTCAATTCACAATCAAATGATCCAAAACCTGAATGTTCCCCAAAGGCAGTACCTCGTCAGTGTCTCCAACTGTATTTGGCTCCAAGGTGCCTTCCCCTTGCAACAGTGAAATAGCATAGTTATCTCAATCCTTAAACCAGGCAAGAACAGAAATACTATCGGCAGTTAACAGCTGAATGGTTTGACCAACATACTCTGTAAGCTGCTTGAAAGGATGATTGCCCACAGATTATTCTGGGTTTTACAATCTCCATGCCTTTTGTCCCCATCCCAGTGTGGTTTACAGGAGAGATGGTCCACAGCCAACCATCTGCTTCAGTTGGAAGCACCAATCTGACAGGTAATGCCAACACCTTATGACATTCCATTTTGACCTGCATAAGGCATACAACACTGTTTGGAATCATCTCATTTTACTTAGTCCCCATGACTGGGTCTTTTGAGGCTGCCTATGGCTTTTTTTGTTAGTTTTTATCCCACTGGTTGTTATGAGTTAGACTGGCACTTCACTCAGCTGCCTATGGGCCTGAGAGAACTCCATCCCGCAGGGACATGTGTTGAGTGTCACTCTCTTCATCATCACTATCAATGTGCTAGTTACCTCTGTTTGGCTACTGATCACCGCTATGTTGTATGCTGTTGATTTTTGCATTTGGTACAGCTGCCCATTTTGTAGCGTCTGTTGAACGCCAGCTCCAAAGTGCTGTCCAGCGGGTCTCTACATGGGCTCTTTCCCATGGTTTCCAATGTCTCCTAGAAAAAAGCAGGTAATGCATTTCTGTCATCATGCCATGGTCCATCCTGACCCAGAACTCTACTCAGCACCTGGAAGTTGTAGCACAGTCCCATTTCTTGGGCCTCCTTTCTGATAAAAAGCTGACTGGCCACACCATTTTCGTCATCTGAAGACTAGCTGCATACGAAAGCTCAACACTCTCTGCTTCCTTACCCACACATCTTGTGGTGTGGGTCATGCTACTCTCATCAGTATTTATAAGACTCTGGTTTTGTCGTGACTGGACTGTGGTTGCCAGGTTTTAGGTTCGGTGGCACCCTCAGGGACCCAGTCCACTGTTGTGGCGTGCATCTGGCCCCTGGTGCCTTTCAGACTAAAGTGCGCATCATTTATGGCGGCGGCCGAGTTTAGGTTCGTTCTGCACATCTGACGTTACAAAACACAGTCAGCCAATGAACAGAGAACGATGTTGCCAGAGCTCAACTGCAGTACAGAGCATGGATGAGTGTCTTCAGTTTTAGAAACGTTCAGTCATAAATAAAGTAACTGAACGAAAGCAATGTCTTGTAGCAGAATTTCTTTTATAGGAAGTTTGGAAAAAGCATTCTTTATACCAATTGCTTCATATTCTATTAACTAATTAAACCAAACAAGCCATAAGCCTCCTAATTGAGGCAATAGCAAGTAAAGGTGTTTGTATCATTCTCACTAACCGCTTTTTCGCAATAAAAAACAGCAGTAAGTGTTTATTTCCTATTGTACTTCAATGAAACGTGAGTAATTTATTGTCATACCAACAGTGTTTGTTGGTATTTTGCGTCCTAGTTTAAAGTACTCCAGGAAGTCCATTGAATGACGAGCCATGTGAGCGTAATGGTAAAAGTGTTTGGCTGTTAAGTGAAAGGTTCTGAGTTGAAACCTTGTTCGGTGCTTAATATTTTCTTTCTTTAAAAACACTATCCAAGTGTCTTACTTCATGAATTTTATTCGTTTGAATGTAATTTTTTGAAATTTCTAGTGGCAACTGAAATCAACCATACAGAAAGTATAGCTATGGACTTTTACCTCTGCAAACTCTTCAAAATTTCATGCAGTGGTTTACTACATTTAATGCTGCACAATAACTGTGTTGAACATCGAAACAAAATTAAGTCATTTTGGGGGGAAGGTATCAGTCAAGAAGATGTGTAAAAATCAAATTTTTGGGCCAAATAGTTTTTGTGAAATTGAATGATAAGTGTGTCAAAGCAGTTGGAACACCATGTGTCTGCACAGGCGAGCAGTGCAGTGATGACAAAATTGCGCACAGCGTGGAATGCGGGGAGCACGTCTCTGTAGCATCGAAAGGGTTGATGCGGCCGTAGTGGCTTTACTTCATAAACTGCATGCTCCCCCCTAAATGTAAGTTTGCTTGGCATGTGCAACTGACAACGCAGCAATCTCCCACGTCAGGGAGGGCATGTGTGAACCGCCAAGATAAGAGAATTGAATTATAGTGTCGTAGAAAGTCTTCTTGCAAAGTGGGGATCTTCCCCCTTCAGATTTGATAGTAGAGCTGTTGGTCTCCTGTGCAATGTCATTTGCCAGTTCCCTGATTGTCGTATATGTCCCATTCTCTTTGCCTTCACGTGAGATTACCAGTTGGAATGCATCTCACATCCCTCTGCCAAGGTCGCCATCCCCCCCTCCCTGTACTGTGTTCCTTGTGTTTTCTCGTACACTTCCTGTACGGTGGTGCCCAGGCCATGGTTTAGGACCAATGTCTTCTAAAATCTCAGTCACCTGCATGACTTTTGGTGTCTATTATATCCAGTACTTCAAGAGTTTCAGGGTGCTACCATCTTTTACACTGATGGCTCTAAAACTGTGGATCAATTGGAATACACTTTTAATCTCCTGCCAGTACATAATGTCATTCGCTGTTGGGAATATGTAGTGTTTCTAACAGAGCTGACAGCCATTTGCAGAGCCCTCTACTTTATTAAATGGGTGTCCCTTGACTACATTTTAATATGTAGGACTCGATGAGTAATTTCCAGTCTATTGACTGATGCTATTCATAAGCTTCTCAATGACCTCTGTCATGCTGTGGATCCCAAATCATGTGGGTGTCCTGAGGAATGAACTGACGAGACGTTTGACTGGAGCAGCACCTACTCACTCCCCGTTCACTTTGCTGCTCTCAGGGTCAGATTTGGATTCTGTTTGCTCAGAAATGGAACGACATCTGGTGGGCTACTGCCCCACCTAATAAACTCCACAATGTTTGGGAGACTACTGCAGCATGACACTCTTCCTTCCACTTCTGCCGCAAGGAATCCACAATCCTATATTATCTCCACATTGTTTGTACCAAGTTACCCCATGGTTTCATTTTATACACTCCTGGAAATGGAAAAAAGAACACATTGACACCGGTGTGTCAGACCCACCATACTTGCTCCGGACACTGTGAGAGGGCTGTACAAGCAATGATCACACGCACGGCACAGCGTACACACCAGGAACCGTGGTGTTGGCTGTCGAATGGCGCTAGCTGCGCAGCATTTGTGCACTGCCGCCGTCAGTGTCAGCCAGTTTGCCGTGGCATACGGAGCTCCATTGCAGTCTTTAACACTGGTAGCATGCCGCGACAGCGTGGACGTGAACCGTATGTGCAGTTGACGGACTTTGAGCGAGGGCGTATAGTGGGTATGCGGGAGGCCGGGTGGACGTACTGCCGAATTGCTCAACACGTGGGGCGTGAGGTCTCCACAGTACATCGATTTTGTTGCCGCCAGTGGTCGGCGGAAGGTGCACGTGCCCGTCGACCTGGGACCGGACCGCAGCGACGCAAGGATGCATGCCAAGACCGTAGGATCCTACGCAGTGCCGTAGGGGACCGCACCGCCACTTCCCAGCAAATTAGGGACACTGTTGCTCCTGGGGTATCGGCGAGGACCATTCGCAACCGTCTCCATGAAGCTGGGCTACGGTCCCGCACACCGTTAGGCCGTCTTCCACTCACGCCCCAACATCGTGCAGCCTGCCTCCAGTGGTGTAGCGACAGGCGTTAATGGAGGGACGAATGGAGACGTGTCGTCTTCAGCGATGAGAGTCGCTTCTGCCGTGGTGCCAATGATGGTCGTATGCGTGTTTGGCGCCGTGCAGGTGAGCGCCACAATCAGGACTGCATACGACCGAGGCACACAGGGCCAACACCCGGCATCATGGTGTGGGGAGCGATCTCCTACACTGGCCGTACACCTCTGGTGATCGTCGAGGGGACACTGAATAGTGCACGGTACATCCAAACCGCCATCGAACCCATCGTTCTACCATTCCTAGACTGGCAAGGGAACTTGCTGTTCCAACAGGACAATGCACGTCCACATGTATCCCGTGCCACCCAACGTGCTCTAGAAGGTGTAAGTCAACTACCCTGGCCAGCAAGATCTCCGGATCTGTCTCCCATTGAGCATGTTTGGGACTGGATGAAGCGTCGTCTCACGTGGTCTGCACGTCCAGCACGAACGCTGGTCCAACTGAGGCGCCAGGTGGAAATGGCATGGCAAGCCGTTCCACAGGACTACATCCAGCATCTCTACGATCGTCTCCATGGGAGAACAGCAGCCTGCATTGCTGCGAAAGGTGGATATACACAGTACTAGTGCCGACATTGTGCATGCTCTGTTGCCTGTGTCTATGTGCCTGTGGTTCTGTCAGTGTGATCATGTGATGTATCTGACCCCAGGAATGTGTCAATAAAGTTTCCCCTTCCTGGGACAATGAATTCACGGTGTTCTTTTTTCAATTTCCAGGAGTGTATAATGAATCACCCCCTCACATTGTGGTTTGTGGAGCCTTACAGACAGCAGCTCATATTTTGGTGGAATGCTCCTCCTTTTACCCTCCATGCTATGTATGGGCTTCCACACTCTTTGCATCTAATCTTGGTGGATGATTCAAGGATGGTTGACCCGGTTCTCAGTTTCTTCTGTGAAAGTTGTTTTTATTCTCAGTTACAAGGTTTTAATCTCCCTCTGTAGCACGGGCATGGTATTTGGGCGTGGGGCATTTCCTGCTGTGTGCTAGGTCTGGTGATTCCTTGACCCTACCTCCTTGACCGGGCTACTATTTCATCCCACTTTTACTCTATTTGTATTGCTTTTAGATTCTGTTTGCCTCTCTTCTGCCACACTTGATTTTCTGTTCTAGGTTATGAAGATGAATAGTGGATCTGTTGATTGTAATGGATCGGGAGGACGACGGTTCAATCCCGTCTCCAGCCATCCTGATTTAGGTTTTCCTTGATTTCCCTAAATCATTTCAGGCAAATGCCGGGATGGTTCCTTTAAAAGGGCACGGCCGATTTCCTTCCTCATCCTTCCCTAACCCGAGCTTGTGCTCCATCTCTAATGACCTAGTTGTCGACGGGACGTTAAACAACACTAACCTAACCTAACATGTAATGGATCAGGAGTGAGACAGCTATGAGTGAGGTGTTTCCTGTTTGCATGCAGAGCCACCCCATTGATGCTCACTTGCTGACTTCCCTATTTTCTTCCTCTTGCTTTTATTAGTGATGGTACAAAATATGTCGATTACATTTTTAGCTTTCTCATTCTTAATTTTATGAATCACCAAACTAGACAGTGACAAAGCAGGCTGGGATATTTTTAATTCCCATCTTGTTTTGCCATCTGCCTACTTAAATTTGTTTTTTCATTTTTGAACTAATTATCATTAACATATGAGAGTATAATCCATATTTTCATAAAAGAGAAAAGTTGGCCCTCAGTTTTAAAGAATATAACACCAGATCTAGTTTTGTGCTTAGTTTTAGGTATGTAATTGATTTTCTAATTTATTTTGACTATTCCTAGTTAGTATCTTTTGTTATAGGGCAAAATCAGTAATTGTTTCATAAATTGAATTCTGTTGTTGACATATAAACAAATACAAGTTCTATACTAATTATAAACATTTGGTTTTGAAGTATCTATTTGGCTCTATTTGAAAACATGTTAGCAAAGCCAGCCTTTAATTAATTCCAAAGTACAGTAGAGCGTCGATTATTCGAACGTCGGTCATCCAAACGACCGCTTAACCGAACTGTGTACTTGCTCACACCTGTTACTCTCCCAACCTACCGTCCATCATCCCCCTCACTCCCAAACCAAGCAATAGATTGCCATGAATGTGATGAAGAAGACGTTCATGAATGGATGAATATCGATGATGCAGATCCAGGACACCAAATCGTGCAGGACAGCTAGACTGTAAACGTCGTCACTGATAAAGATGACACCCCCAGCATCTCATCAATCAGTGCTCCAGAAAGTTAAGATGAAAATATACCAACAGCTTCTGAGGCGTTCACTGGTTTAGATACTGCCTTGCAATGGTTTGAAGCCCAAGATGAAAGTGACCAGTTTCAGATATCTGTAATGAAAAAAGTACGTGACTTAGCTGCTTGTAAGCATGTAGGCTAGCTTAGACAGCCCAAAATAAAGGATTTTTTTAAATGTTAATTTTGTATACTGTGTGTATTGTTCATGCAATATGCGTATGTAATATGTATATATTTTTGTTTAATAAACTGTGCCACATACTATATATTCCTACTGAAGTTGTCTTTGTATGTTACTTTGTAATACTAAAAGAGATGCCTGTTTTTATGAATAAATTTACTGTACAGTACTTCTTTTTGGCAAATAAACATGTACAGTTCGATTATCGGAACAAACCAATTTTCCGAACACCCATGTCCCCCAGTTACTTCGGATAATCGATGTTCTACTGTAATTAACAGTTTTGTCCAAAGTATTGTTTGCATAACTATATTTGTTAATTTCATGATTTAAACAAATAATTTGGCTTAACCCTTATAGTAGAAGAAACTGTTAAAAGAATCAATCCTTAGATGTATTCAGTTAATTGAATGAGTTAAGTTTTAATTGTAATTTCTGTAAATTTAACTTTAAACAATGTGTAGTTTCAGTACCTATTATGGTAATGATATATAAGAGCCCAATTTTTGGTCAAAAGACAGTCAGGCCATGGCTGAGTTTCAGATGAGGAACATGTGTTTGTTATAACGACAACAATGCTTCGAATTAACTGCGGAATAAGTGTTAAACAATTAGGCCATGTGTTAAAACACTGGCAGTGTTTGCTCCATATGTACATGATTATTCTTCAAGAACTGTGAACTTCGTGATTAGGTTTTTACTGCTCGTAGACATTCAACAGTAAACTATTGTAGCAGTTTGTGGAGGTTCGCCTGCTAACTATTAATGAGGCTTATCAAAAGTTATAACAGTAGTGTACTGGGCATATAACTGTGTTTTATTTGGGGGGGGGGGGGGGGGGGGGAGGTTGTGAAAAGTGAAATTAAAGTGTTGTGAAACATAACTGTGCACCTGTCGGTTACATTATTTACCATAGTCAGTGTCCAAATTACCAACCCCAATTTTCAGCCAGTGTAGCAACGCAGTACATCGACACCGAGGACAACAAATGAAGAAATAAAAAGCAGGTGGAACCACTACAAGGTCAGAAAATGTTCTCAGTGTACCATCCAGCCAACAGTAACTGGCCTCAATGGGGCATCTTGGGTGTTTGATTTTCGGACTTTAGCAAGCATGTAGAAGGTAGGAGTGAGGGGAGCTGTATGGGTGAGAAGAGAGAGACACTCAGAGGAGAGGTTCTGGGGTGGGCCAAAGGATTTGAAGAGGGACTGTAGATCCTGTTGGCTTCCTGGAATGGGATCAATATGGCAGGGTTTGTAGATGGATGAATTTTACAGGCAGCAGAGTCCCTCTGCTAGGAAATCCAAGGAGCCTTTGTCAGCAGGTAGGATTTTGAGGTTATGATCAGTTTTTAGGAGGTGGATTGTGGTTCTTTCTGCAGTTGCAAAGTTGGTTTCCATGTTGAGGGATTTGTGGAATGATGGTGTGGCAAGGTTTGAGGTTAAGAAATTCTGGAATGTTAACAAGAGGTGATTTGAAGGTAGTGGGAGTGCATCATGGTTGGATGGAGGAGTGAACTGAGCCAAGCAGGTTTCAACATGGGTCTTTATTTGAGTCTGATTGGTAGGATTGGTGGCAAAAAAGTGTTTCCACTGTAGAGTCTAGGAGACACAGGGAAGGTCTTTAACAAGTCCAGCATGATTGAATTTTGGAGTGCAGCAAATGGTAAGGCCTTTGGAAAGGATTGATATTTCTGTAGCACTAAGGGTTTTGGACGAAAGGTTCATGATTGTGTTTCACATCTGATTAGGTATGGGTTCTGTATGGTGGAGGAGAGGGAGTTTCTGAGGTTGTGCTAAATGTAGAAGGTCTGATAGGCAGGATTTGTCAGGTTTGAGTGGATACATGGAAGCTTGAAGGACCTAGTAGAGGTGGTGAATAGTGGTAGTCCAAGGTGGTGGTAGGAGGTGAACAGGTTGGAGAATTTTTAGAGATGGCATTGCGCATACTGATCTAGTTTCTGGAGGTCGTAGGTTTCAGTATGAGAGATGGGATGCAGGAATTTGGGATTTCAGAGCAGGATAATTTTATAGATGGAGAGGCTGTATTGCTAGTATATTTGGTCCTGATTTACATGGTTTTGCAGGACTGGGTTGGGGAGGGCTGTGGACTGGAGGAATTTGAACAGATAGGTGTCATTTTGGAAGGAGAGGTTGCAGCCAGAGATAGGTAATTTGTTGACCAGGCCAGTTGGGGGTGGGGAAATTCTATGACCTAGCCAACAACACAGAAGCAGATGTGGGACTGGTATTGTGCTACAGATAGGGAAATGTTTTTGTATTGTTGCAGATTGAAGGAGTAAGGATCCATAGTGGAGGATAAAAATACTTAAAATGTGTACAATACTTTCAAAATATGCAGGAAAATACTTGAAAAATATGTGGGAAAAATTACAAAAAGGACAGAATGTATACAGTATAGGAAAAAAAGGTGAAACCTGAGGGAGTTGGGCTGACAGTGGAAGGTGAAGGTTTGACCCCCTTCAGGGCTTTCTCTTCCCTTATTGCACCACAGGAGGAAATTGGATTCAAAGGAAACAGAGTGAAATACTACCCTCAGTATCTAATTTGTATCTGAACTGATGGTGAGTCTCTGCCGGCCGCGGTGGTCTCGCGGTTCTAGGCGCGCAGTCCGGAACCGTGTGACTGCTACGGTCGCAGGTTCGAATCCTGCCTCGGGCATGGATGTGTGTGATGTCCTTAGGTTAGTTAGGTTTAAGTAGTTCTAAGTTCTAGGGGACTAATGACCACAGCAGTTGAGTCCCATAGTGCTCAGAGCCATTTGTACCATTTGATGGTGAGTCTGTTTTGATAGCAAAAATTTTTTTTGTTATGTTGAGGAAAAATTTAACGAAGTAACATAAATCAGAAAATGTAAAGTAGTGCTGTCCTGATTAAAACAATGAACCCTACTGAGTCATATGCATTGCTCTTCTGTGACAAGCTTAATGACATTCCCATCACCACTACTCTGCACAAGGTCCTTAACATGGTCCAGGGTGTAATTTTCCATCAAATTCTGACATTGCAGTCTAAGAACTACAACTAAACCTGGAGCAGTGGGGTGTCCCCTTTATCCACCATTGCCAATGGCAATGGAAGCAAAAAGATAACAGACTGGATATTGTTACTTTTGTTTTGGCTTTGAAAGGGTGAAAGGGGACTTCTGGTTGAAAAGGTAGGAGTAATATTATACCACTGCAACATGTAGTTGTTCTCTCTGTCCCCCCCCCCCCCCCTCCCCCTTACCAATCATCTCCCCCATTTGGAGTTTTAAATGCTTGCATTTTGTGAATGATTTCTTTCTGCACAGAGGACCCAATTTGTGGTGACTGCAGAGACTGCATGAAAATGCTCCTTGTGACCAAGCCAATATATGTCAACTGTATAGAGCAATGTTCCTCACAAATTTTGAATTGCCCATTTTAATGACGAAAACCTTTGATTGTCTCTCATATTTTGAAGCAAAAAAGAATGTAAATGTCTACATCCAGTTCAAATGACTACAAACTTATGAACATGGTGACTAAACCCTCCATCTATAGCAAGATGCCCATGTCTCCCTTAATTTTGGGCCTTGTTGGCCATCTGAAAGTACAAGGGAGAGTCAAATGAAAACCTTAACTATTTTTTAAGTATTATTTATTATGCAGAAGTGGTACAAAGCTGTTTCACTTTTCAACATAACCTCCCCCACACTCAATGCAAGTCCTCCAGCGCTTACAAAGTGCATAAATTCCTTTAGAAAAAAATTCTTTTGGTAGTCCATGCAACCACTCATGCACTGTGTGGCGTACCTCTTCATCAGAATGGAACTTCTTTCCTCCCATTGTGTCTTTGAATGGTCCAAACATATGGAAATCACATGGACCATGATCTGGTGAGTATGGTGGATGAAGAAGACACTCAAAATACAGGTCTGTGATTGTTGCAACTGTTGTACGGGCAGTGTG
The DNA here is from genome assembly GCF_023897955.1 of Schistocerca gregaria. Taxonomy (NCBI): domain Eukaryota; kingdom Metazoa; phylum Arthropoda; class Insecta; order Orthoptera; family Acrididae; genus Schistocerca; species Schistocerca gregaria. The sequence goes on from NC_064920.1 coordinate 555,615,554, forward strand.
GGGCCTTGCATTGTCATGTTGCAAAAGGACACATGCTGAGAGCAGTCCATCTCTCTTTGATTTGATTGCAGGCCGCAGATGATTTTTTAGGTGACCTGTGTATGATGCACTGATGACAGTGGTCCCTCTAGGCATTTAATGCTCCAAAATGATGCCTTTTTTGTACCAAAAGAGAGTCAGCATAACCTTTCCTGCTGATGGTTCTGTTCGAAACTTATTTGGTTTTGGTGTTGAGGAATGGCACCATTCCTTGCTCGCTCTCTTCGTTATTGGTTGGTGGAAGTGAACCCAGGTTTCGTCCCCAATAACAATTCATGCAAGGAAGCCATCACCTTCTCGTCCAAAGAGCCGAAGAAGTTCTTCACAAGCATCAACATGTTGTTCTCTCATTTCAGGAGTCAGCTGCTGTGGCACTCATCTTGCAGACACTTTGTGAAACTGGAGCACATCATGCACAATGTGGTGTGCTAACCCATGTCTAATCAGTTAACATGCTGCAATGTCATTCAGTGTCACTCAGTGGTTTTCCTTCACTATGGCTTCAACTGCTGCTATGTTCTATGGAATCACAACTCGTTGTGCCTGACCTGGACAAGGAGCATCTTCCACTGAAGTCACACCATTTGGGAACTACCTACTCCATTTGTAGATTCGCCATTCTGCACACTGTTTTTAGCTTGCTTACCAACTTACAGGATAATGGCATGAAATTTCGATTTGTTATTACAAATTTGAGGTTTTCATTTGACTCACCCTATCTTTTCTTGCAGATACACCCTTTGATACCCCCCTAACCAGAGGTGATACTCTATAATCAAAATAAGGATAGAAATAAGACAATAAAAGTGGATCCAACAATTCTCGATCCACACACAACTGGTGGTGAAAGTATGCATGTTACCAGTCAGTAGGTGGTGCGACAGAGGTTGAGACATAACTCATCATCTCAATTCCTTCTCACCACCTCTGGGTACACTTACAGCAATCATCCAGTAAAACTGTGATGGTTATTTTCATCATCTAGTGGAACTCAGACACATGCTATTGTTTTATCCAGAGGTATGTACAGGTCTTCAGGAAATTTGGTCCAACAAAACATATACCCCTACCCTAAATAACTACTATCCACATGTAAAAAATGGAATTAGATTTGTACAAGTATCAGACGGTATCTGTGCATTGGTTGTTGCAAACAATTTTAGTGATCAGGTAACACTTGATACAAAATTAGAGTTTGCAGCTGTTCTCATGTGGACAGCTAAGCATTTTACTTTCTGTAATGTCCATTTACATCCAGAGAGAAGAGAGATGGAGAGAGCAAGCTGAAACATGGAGATGTATTGTACCTGATCCATCCACTACTTTTAACTGTTCTGCTAAGGGGTAATTTTATTGCCCGGCCATAAGTCATTGTAGAATGGTGTTAGAACATTTAACTGAGATAATCCAATTGAACAGAGAATCACAGATCTTCACCTTTGTTTATTGAACAATGGAACCCACACTCATTTTAGTGTTGTGCAAGATATCTATTTGGCCACAGAACTCTTGATATGTATTTCCAGCTTCCTGCCCTCAATCTGATGAAGAGTACGCAACAGTTTCTATGGGAGTGATAATTTCTCAATTGTCATGTCCCTTCCACACTGTTACCCAACCAAGTGCTTACTAGGGTGGGCCGTCCACAAAGCTGACTGGCCTGCTTTCAACATTGCTCTGATATCTGATGCTATCCAATAAGGAAGTGCCATTGACATACCACAGTATACAACTACTAAAATACTAAAAATACCAGAATAAATAGTTTCCATTTCCTTGGGAACTCCTCATGGAAACCAGTCCTATGATGGACATGGGAAACTGCCATCAAAGATTGTAGACAGATACAGCAATGACATATACATCATCCACCAGTGGAAAATCTTTTCACCATCAAAAGGTCCTGTGCCTGATAATTCTACCCCATAAAACACTAGAAAATGCATGAAGGGAAAAAATGTTGCTACCATAGGGACTCTAGCCTCTTCTTCACAGATTTGGACCAAGTTGTGTTTTATCCAAACCCACCAGCTAGCAACCAATTTTCCTGGTATCTTATTAGAAGGCATTGTTTGTACTGATTCTACTGTTACTACACAACATTCTGCTGCAGATTTTGCTCAAGCATCTATCTCCAACTACCCCTCTGCTTCTGTTTTCACAAAAGAAAGATGAAGGATAACAACCTGTCTTCCACATCATCTGGAACCATACACTGCCCCTTTCACTGAATAAGAAAACCTTAAGATTTTCGCCCTTCCTCATGACAGAATAGAGAATTTATAGAATCTGCTATCAAATGGTACAACATCCATCCATGGATTAATGACATCAAGTATGTGGAGCCTTTAATTGTATCTGGTGTGAAGGTGAGCTGTCAACCCTGTGGAGGGAAAGTTCAACTGTCCCAGTCATGGAACTGGTTTCAGACTTAGATGATATGTGTCAGTTCTAATGTGGAGCAACTGGTTAGAACTACAGAATGTATGCAATTTAGGGAAAGAAGGTGAAACCTGAGGGAGCTGACAGGGAAAGGTGAAGGTATGACCGCCTCCTGGGCTTTCTCTACCCTAGTCATTGCCCTTGATGACACCCAAGAAGTTCTGGCAATCTTCATTGCAACATATTGGCCCCTCTCCCCACAGTCATGGCCCTGTCGAGCTGCAATACAAATGCAAGCATCATACTCCCCTCAGTTACCTGTGCCTGAGTCAGTGAGCATTCCATGGCACCTGTGTTATCAAATGGCTTGCATGTTGGGGACTTTATACACACATGATTCTGTCTTTGGTCAATGGAGAGCATCAGACATATTAGGTAGCTGTTGATTAGAATTAGCTGATAAATCATTGTAATCACCTGTGACTGTGGCAAGAGCATGATTCCTCACTGTACTGCTGATACAGACCTCAAGTGAGCCACCAGCCAAAGCCTCTGCCTCGACTGTTGCGCAGCAACAACCTCCACCCTTGCAGCCACCATATGCAAATGCAACAGTTTAGAGACAGTGAGCCTATGTATGTTGACCCTGGCCATGCCATGTGATTCCCTGTCGTGTTACCCACCATCACTGCAGCAACAGTTGGGGGTGACTCGGGGTAAGACAGACTTAAACATGTTGTAGTACCACCCATGTATAAAACTGGAGGTAAGCAAACCATCCGCAGTTACAGATCCATCTCACTTCTTAAAGCTTTTTAAACATTTTTGTAGAAAGTGACACAATAGGATACTGATTAATTTTTTTGAAAGATTTTGTCTGGAGAAATCCACACTAAAACCTTTGATTGTGTGGACCACAAAATTCTACTACAGTGTTGTGCCATTAATGAAACTCCTCTTTCATAGATGGAGCATTTCCTCCATAATAGAAGTCACAATTCCACATTGACAGACTGTAATAGAAATGAAAATAACTGTAGAATATGAGAACATAGCACATTATGTTTGATAAAGATCAGTACTGGGTCCACTCTTGCTGGTATCCAATGTAAATGACATTCCAGGGTCTTTAATGGGTGGTTAAAGAATCATGATATTTGATTATGATGTAAGCTAGACAATCAACGGCCCAAGTTCTAACTTAGCATACATAACTTCTATGGTAGCTGAAAAGGTCTACAAACAGTTGACAGATGAAAGTTTGTCTTGATCTCACAAAATCTCATACGTAATTGTAAACAAGCAAAGGAGGCCTTCTTAAATTATAAACGCAGATTATCGTGTACTATATGAACAATGCATTAAAAATTTCTTGGGGTCTAGCTGGCTAATGAATTGAACATGCAAACTTTGAAAGGTGACTTCTAGTTTGTCCCCAGAGCTTCCATAGCATCACACCATATCCCACAACAGCTGTGGCCAGAAGACAAGAACTTTTAGCAGCCTGGGACATATGAAAAAAATTAAATGGTATACTGCTCCACAGATTTAACTGACAACATTTATATACACACTCAGATAAATTCTCTGCCTACTGCATTGTAAACACAGTCATATACAAGGGTTGCAAGCCTTGCTTTGACCCACAAGACAGTGTTAAACTTCTCCCCCCATCAAATCAATAATTAAAAGTCTTGTAGCAATCCAATACTTTCATAGAAATTCTAGCATGTGAGCACTGGGCTGGAATACATATAAGGGGCAGACAAATGAAAACAAGGCAGATGGTAAAAAAGTAATTAAACTGCTTATTATTTCAAAAGTACTTGCCATAACTGTTAATACATTTATCCTACTGGAAGGAAGATGGTCAAAATCTTCATGAAAAATGTTTGCAGTTACCTATGAAACCATGATTGTACCCAGGCGTGCACCTCTTCATCTGAAACAATTGGACTGCCATGAATGCCTTTCTTCAGGGTTCCAGAAATATGGAAACCACATTGGACAATATTGGAAGGAAGAAAGATTGGGTTAAGGTACCACTGACATTGAGGTCATTAGAGACAGCACAAGCATGGATTGGGTCAAGTATGGGGAAGAAAATTAACCATGCCCTTTAAAGGAACCATCCCAGCATTTGCTGGAGTATTTTAGGAAAACCATGGAAAGCCTAAATCTGGATGGCCAGACATGGGTTTGAACCATTGTCCTTCTGAATGTGAATCCAGTGCACTAACCACTCTGCCGCCTCACTCAGTGGAAGGGATCGGGACTCTATGTAGAATGTGAAAGTTCTTCACTTAGCCAAAACAACCTGGCTACATGTGGAAGGGCATTATCCTGCAACAGAATGATGCCATCCATCAGTTTTCCTGGGTGTTTGGACCTGGTAGTGTGCTTCACTTTTTGCAGTGTCCACATACTGCTGTGTGTTAACTGTGGTGCCACGTTCCAAAAAGTCAATGAGCAGTGGGCCATTACAGTCAAAGAAAATGGTTGCCAAGGTTGTTTCAAGTAAACTGCAAAACTTTTTCTGGGAAACCCTTGCACATCCTCCAGTCAGTCCCAATCTCTTCCCAAGTGATTTCCATATTTTTCAAGTCTTCAAGAAAGATATTTGTGGGTGTTGATTTGCTTTGGATGAAGAGGTGCACACTTGGATACAATAATTGTTCCATGGGCAACCACTAACATATATCCAAGAAGGCACTGCCCACCTTATGTCACAGTGGGATAAATGTATTGACAATTAATTTTGAAATAACAAGCAGTGTACTTACCTTTTCCCATGTCTTTTGTTGTCATTTGACAGTCCCTTATACACTGCCAACACTTCAGACAACCTACAAGTGGTTCCTAGTAACTTTTATTGATTGCCACAATAGCAAAAATATGAATACAGTTCAAAGTCAAAAGGGGAAGAGTGACACAAAAACATCACATTCAAATTTCCACGGAAATGGGTATAATTTATAGGCTTCTCTGAAAACTTTTTCATGTACAAAAATACCAATTGCCCAACTAGCCACTTGGCTTCACAATGTAGTTTGAGGAGTCTGGCTACTGAGCATGTGCTCAGTTGCTAAAAGGCAACATTCTCCTAACAAAACTGTAAAAATAGTGAGAACTTCACACAAATGCAGGGGAACATCCATTGCCAATTTTTTCTAAATTCCTCACAGGATGATCATAGATTCCAAATTTCTGAACACTGAAATCAATAATACTCTTGAATCAACATCTTTGCTCCAGAGAAACACTGACTCGAACACCTCAGATAGCTCGACCACTCAATTTTAAGTTTCTGTTCCTTTAGCCAACCCAAATCTGGGGCAAAATATAGGCATTTTCTTTGGTCATTTCCTTCTCCAGCTAATAGAGCTGCAAAGTGCCGTTTCCTGTCAGGAACTTTCAGAATGCTTGCTACAAGTGATGGAAAACACCAGACATAATGAGGAACATAATCGTCCTCAAAATCAGCCTAGTCAGCTCAGACTGTCAACCATTTAGAAGGATTAGGGGAACACTGGCCCATCATTTCAGGCTGCACATCATTTCAGGCTGCCACTTTCCCCTGAAGCTAGAAACTGGCTGAAGTGACAATGGTAACATACAGGTCTAGCATAAATGGGCAACCATGAAACAATATATTACAACTAATCAAGACACTCAGTTTGGCATGTTTTGCTTGTAGAAGTAGTTTTAATTGTGCAGGCCTAAAGCAGCAGTCCTGGCCCATTTTGCATTTTTTCACTCAATGGAATTATCTTCTAGAACAGTGCAGCTAAAGTAAATAAATTATTTTTCAGGAGAAGTAGCAATAATGATATCGTGTAAAGTGGATAACTGCATATCTTTCAGAAGTCTTTTTAAGGATGTTGAAATACTTAGGGTCAGATGGCTCTGAGCACTATGGGACTTATCTTATGATCACTCATCAGTTTATTTACGTGTTAATAGTTTTTGTTGCTGATAACAGAAATTTGTTTCTAAGTTATATGCTTTGATAAAGAGGTATTCAAAAAGGTAAAGTTCCATCTAACACAAAGAAAGAAATTGAAACTTCTTACTAATTCCAAAGGAAATGAGAACCATGCTTCATTAGTCACTCCTACAAATTATCTGGTTAAGAAGGTTCAAGGACTGAAAATTCATGACAACTGCATGGTAAGAAGCAGTGGCCATTGTAAAGCTTGACAATAGTTTGTGGTCTACCAATGAAAGATAAACAACAATTGTTTAATATAACAAGGGAAGCAGAAATTTTTTACTAAGTTAAATTTAGCATGCATAAGCACAAACAGCATTCAGAAATATAGTGGCAGTGTAGTGTTAAGATGTTGTACAGATTAAGTTTCTACAAGTTGCTTGACTTGCATAATGTGTACCTTGACTTATTCCACACCCCTGAGTATTCTGCTTGTTAGTGTTACAGTATCGACAGCATCCTCTCAACTGCACCTGGTGTGCTGCTCACAGTTACATGAGAGATGGTGCTTTTTAAAGCTCCCATTAGGGCACAACCACTTATGCCACCCTTCTGTCACTCACTGTTTCCAATGAGAGGCACCACACTTACACACCACCAGTGGACATAATCCACATGACCTCACTGCTTGAGAATCTGATTGGCCAGTACATCCTTTTAAGCAGCCATAATTCAGAACTCATCCCTAAACAGTGTGCATCTGTATATTTATGAACATCAGTGTGGAAGACTGCAATGAAGAACATTACATTAAAATAACATGATGCTACTAAGTATTGTTGATATTCAGAGGCTTATATATGTGAATCAGCATTCAAGAATATTTTGTTGCTATCAAGATCATTACTTTGCTGGTATATATCTCAGCATCACAGGAGAACCTACAGCATTCAGAGTTATGTATAACTCAATTATTAAGTGTTACTAGTGTAAATAAACGTATTAATGTGTAACATTTTTGTAGTTGTCTGCTTGTATTTACTGGCGACCACTCTACTGATACAGCAAGTATGATCTGTAGAACATGATGAATGGATGAGTGCAGTGAACCAGTGCAAGTCACATTAGTCCTGCTACTTGTGAGCAGTCATGGACAATTGTCATCAAAGGCAAGGCATAGCACACTACCACACCAAGAGCTTCCCAAAACTGCCCACGCTGCCTCACAAAAATATGTCTGATATCTCTGTTAGTGTATTATATCCCACGATGCCTGAGCCCAGACAGGGATGATGTCATCTGTGGTATGTTCTGTGTCACTGGTCCAAGCGACATCCTGAGTATTACCAACCTGTAGGGCCTGTAAAGGGTAGAAGTAATTGGTATCCTCAGTGGTTGGTGACCGGGAAATGGAACCATTCACACCCCTATTAGACAGTGAATATTATAACAATGTCTGCCCCCAGTAGCTGCGTGGTCAGCGCGACAGAATGTCAATCCTAAGGACCTGAGTTCGATTCCTGGCTGGGTCCGAGATTTTCTCCGCTTAGGGACTGGGTGTTGTGTTGTCCTAATCATCATCATTTCATCCTCATTGACGCGCAAGTCACCGAAGTGGCATCAAATTGAAAGACTTGCACCTGGTGAACGGTCTACCAATGGGAGGCCCTAGTCACACGACATTTACATTATAAGTATGATTATTATATGACCTTTATAGATTGTATTGGTGAAGAGAGGCAATCAAGCTGGTGTGTACCTGTTCTATAGGCTCCCACTTTTAGATGACTTTAGTCTGCAGTTTACATGGTATGCTACACACACAAAAACATGGGCATCTCAGCAGACCTCCATCAGTTCACTCTTTATGGACCCTTTAGTCATGGAGCATAATATAGTCTTACTGCATCAACCATGCTGTTTACCTAAATTTCTGTTGGTTTAGATGATATTGTTTTTCTCAGGCTTATGATGAATGTGGATTTTGTTTCTGGTAGTGTGTAGGCTCATGAATTGTTTGGAAATTTTACTTGCTCTAGATGACATAGCCCTAAATGGACTTAGGATTGATCATAGCACAGTCACTCTGTTCCATCACTCACATAGCTGACTCATTAGATAAGTATCCTGTGAGGTACTAAAAGGCTTCTATGTATTGAGAAATAATGTAGAAGTTTATGGATCTTTGAAGAGGTTTCTTTTTTGCATTAAGGTAACCTCTCACTTTCCAGAATAGCTACATTTTTAATGTGTAAGACAACAGATGAGAAAAACAGAGGTGGAAGCAGCAGTATCATTTAGATAATGCAAGCTGGTGTCTTCCTCTGCTATATGTAATTCATTTTTATTTGTTTGAGTGTGCATAATATATCAGCTTTGTAAGGTTTAAGGCTTGAATTGTCTGCCATGATACAGCTGTAATCTGCTTGAATTTGTCTTGACTATGGCCTTTATAGTTGAGCATGGGCTCTTTGTTAAGGTACTTCCATCATAAAGAAACATTACAGTTCTAGTCTGGAAGTGTTCTTGGGATGTTATTGATGTGGATCAAGAATCAAAGCAAACAAGTTTCAAAGCAACACTATTTTTATGTTCCATCCACTATAAGTTCGCACTGTAGGTACTCAAAGCCATCCATTATTATTATTATTATTATTATTATTTACTGTTGTTGTTGTTGTTATTTATTTGTTATTGGCCATAGGCAGTTACACAAAACAGCCATATTCTGTAACAATTATTGTTTCATAAACATGAATTATAACAGTGGATGAAAGTGTTGCATTGTAGTATGAATACTTTATTAACAACGTTTATACCATACATACAAGAATAGAACATATATAAAAGTCATTGAAGAAAACTAAAATCAAAGAATAAACAGTATTCAGTGTTACATGTTCCTGCTCAAAATAACATAGCATCATTATCACTATTTCGCATTCCCTCCCACGCTCTAACAGTACTTTCTATTAAAACGGACATGGTAAGCACATATTGTGTGACAAATGGCAGAGGGTTAGGTGATTCTGGCCATAGCTCCATCAGACATTTTGTGCATGTGACTTATCGAGTTTGCAGGTACCAGTATAAGAGGCACGGAAAGCAGCTTTAAGGTGATTGATGGCAATAGTTGAGGTACCATTAGCATGAACTGTGAATGTCTTCTGATCTTGACTAAAATCTGTAAATGGTGACTGCAGAGGCTTGCACACAGTCTCATACTTTAAAAAACCCTAATTGCAAGTATAAAACCTGGCATACATGTTAGCAAAAATGAAATGGCAACAAGTATGCACTCTCTGGATACAAATGGACATAATTGGCGAATGTGCAAACATAACTATTGAACAAAGTCTGACACCACAGTGAGGTCATTAGGCATATCGCTGAAGAATTCACTGTGTATTTGAACTAGTTCACCATAGACCAGTTCTACAGCTGTGGTGTTAACACCTTTCTTGATGGTAGCACAGAGGCCCAGTAGCACAATTAGCAGAGTTTCTGTCCGATGTGGCAATTGGTGGTATCTCAGAAACAATCTTAATTGGTGGTGCAAATGTCCAACTAAGCTGTTTGCTGCTGGGTGATAAGCCAGTTCAAATATGCTTCATGCCTAAAAAAACAGTGAATGATTTGAACAGGCTCAAGTTGCCTGCCTTTGACGGTGGTGACACACAGAGGCACACCAAAGCAAGCAGTCCACCCATGAAAAACCATGTTTGCAACCATCTGAGTGGTGACATCAATCACAGGAAAAACTCCAGACCAATGGGGGAAGTGGTCGATGGCAGTTAAATAGTAGATGTGTCTTCATATGGTGCTAAAAGGGCAGCTTTGTCTATATGAACATGTTCAAATTGTTGGGGAGATGGAATAAATATGTCAGAGGTGCACTGACTTAGCAGATAACTTATTAAGTTGATAGGCCATACAAAAGCTTGTTTATTTATTTATTAATCCACGCCTAGACAATGCAAACTGTATGGATGCTGTCAGCATATAAATACATAAAATACAGACACAGAGATACATAAAAGTACACAATTATGCACATTAATAAAGTTATTAAATAGAAATGAGCATGGTTTCCAGCCAAGTAAAAATACATAACAGCAAAAATGTGCTACACTGAACAAATAATCAAAAATCTAGAAAAAGACTATTGCATAGTAGGAATAAATTTAGACCCCTCCAAAGCATTTGACGCTGTCAATTATGGCATTCTTTTAGAAAAAACTGGAAGCATTAGGTATTCATGGGACAGGGAAAAACTGGTTTGAATCATACCTACATAACAGAACACAGATTGTACGATTGATGTCAGATCATTACAACCACAAAATAAATTTAGTATCAGGTGCAAAAAAAGTGGAAATAGGAGTGGTGCAAGGCAGTATTCTATGTCCCTTATTGTTCCTTGTCTACATAAATGACTTTCACACCTCAGATTTAGCAACAAAGGCCACACTATTTGCAGATGACACTAGTGTGATAATAGGTGCACCAAAGAAAATGCTGCAAACAACTACTGATCAAGTTATAAATAATGTCCACACTTGGTTCAATGCAAACCTGTTGACATTAAATGCAAATAAAACAAATTATATGCAGTTTGCAAAAATATGTCAAAACGTAAATCTTGATCTGTTGTTGAGTGACAAGGCCATAGAGTGGCATCAACAAAATTGCTGGGGATTCATGTAGATGAAAATCTTAATTTTAATGACCGTGTAATGAAACTTGTCCAGAAACTTAACCAAGCCTGTTTTGCTCTTAGAATTATTGCAAATGTGTGTACTGCAGAGAGTGCCAGGATGGCATATTTTGGCTATTTTTCAGTCTCTTTCAACATATGGAATAATATTTTGGGGTTCCACCTCTTGCTGTCTAACACAAATCTTTCTGTTACAGAAGAGGGCTATCCAAATAATAACACACAGTCATCCACAAACACAATGCAAACCCTTATTCAGCAAGCTTAAAGTTCTAACAATATCTTCCTAACATATATACACAAATGTGTGTATATATGTTAGGACTCACCTCGTAGATTTTCAGACAAATGCTGGCTTACATAATTACAATACCTGAAATAGTGCAGTACTCCATACTCAGCGAACAAAAAGAACACACACACAAAGGCATGTGAGCCATATTAGCACAAAACTATGCAACATACTGCCAGCCAACATTAGAAAGTTAGAACAGATTTAAAGTAGAATTTAAAGAATTTCTACTTGAACAATGTTTTTAGTTGGTAAATGACTATTTAGACCAATAAATAATTCTGATAATGTTTATTTAAGGCAAAACTGAAAACTCTGCCTTTCATCCCCTAAAGTTATGTTAATTCTGTATACCTTACGGACAGCTGTTAAGTGTGGTAAAATTTTTAGTGAATATAGGGGCTTCCTGGGAACGAAGTTTTTCTCATCGGCACTTATATGTAAAACATTCTCAGTATTCTTGCCGTGTCAGTTCTGGATAACATCTCCAGCTTTCGATGATTACCTCCATCGTCATCGTCAGCTCCTGATAAGACCAAGACATTTTCTTGTACAAGTTTGTATGTATTACTCTTTGCACTATTTAATGTGAAATTTTGTCTGTTCCTTTTCCATAAATTGTTTCCCATAAATTTACATGTACTTTTGGACAACATCCATACAATATTTATTATCTATGGATGGATAAATAAATAAAAGATAAAATACATACATTACCTGCTTTACTGAGTTACCCATTTGGACATTGTATTTCACTGTTCTATTGAACATATTGTAGAATGCCTCTTAATTGCTGTGATTAATTATTAGCATAATTGTAAACATCATTTTAGGTAGCCCTTTACAGTATAAGAAAATGTTTCTAAGCATATTACTCAATTGAAGAACATCCTGGAAGTAATTTGAAAGGAATGTATAAACAATGAAATAATGCAACTATCATTAACTAAATGTGTAAAACTGTATGATTAATTCTTGAATGTAAACTGTATAATTAGTATTGCTGAAATTGTCTGATTAGTAAGAAGTTTATGCGTTTATATGTATTTATGTATATGTAAAATGATTATGTGAGTAAAATGTACAAATTACTAACTACTAAAAAGATGTATGTACATGTTTGCATAATGTATAATGTAAAAATTAGTAACAACTTTACTTATATGAAATATGTAAGATGTATTTAACGAAGTCATTTGCTTGGTAAACATGCTGAACAGCTAATAAATAAACATATGAAACATATGGTAATTTTTTTAGGGTATTTGTGAGGGCATGTCTTTCACTGTTGTCTTTGATCTCTTGCGGTAGTTTATTGTATAGTTTAATTCCATTATATAGCACACTGTTTCGGATTTTTGTTTTATTTGTTCCATTGAGATGTGTGTGTGGGAGCTGGATCTGGCTCCATGTTCATGTAGAGACATGTTCATTGAGTATTGATCAGTGTCTTCTTTAATGTGGATCACTGTTTGCAATATGTACTCACATGGAGCAGTCAAGATTCCCATAAATTTAAACAACTCAGTGCAGTGGGTTCTCTTGTTACTCTTTGTCATAATTCATACAGTCCTTTTTTGTACCTTAAAGATTGTTTGTCTGTTCTGCTCATTTGTCTCTCCCATAACATTATCCCATAACACCTTACAGAAAGAATGTAGACAAAATATGTTGTTCTGGTGCATGAGCCACTATGCACAGAATTTATTATTCTAACCGCAAAATATGCTGAAGCTATTCATTTCCCAAGGGCAGTAACATGCTCAGTCCATTTTAGTCCTGTGTCAATATACATCCCTAGAAATTTTGTTTGTGATACACATTCTATGAGTTCATCTTTCACTTTTAACAAATTATTTTCAGGTTATCTGCATATGTGGAAACTAAAACTGTTGGTCTTTTTTACATTTAAAGTTAATTTGTTGTTGCCTACTCATCTGGATACATGCATGATTGTTTCTTCAGCTTTGTTCTCTAGTACCCTTTGTGATGCTTCACTGATTATAATGTTTGTCATCAGCAAACAATATTGTTTCACTGTGGTGACACACTGGGGAAAATCATTGATATATATCAAGAAGAAGCATGCTTCCTTGGGGCTGCAATATTACTGTATTCTTTCAGGAAGGTGTTTTATAGTATGGTTGGAGTTTATCTGAGAGATTTCTACCCGTTGCACTCTATTCTTTATGTATGATTGAAACCACTTATTTGCTAATCCTATTTATTACACCTAGAGCTTCCAGTTTACTTAACAGAACTGTGTGGTCTGCGGCACTGAAGGATTTGCTGAAGTCAAGAAAGTTACCTATTATGTGATCTCCTTTATCTAGTGCTTACAGAACAACATTTGTAAAATGAGCTATACCTGATTATATGCTTTTATCAGTCTGAACTCAAACTGTTCTTTACACAGAAGATTTTACTTTGTTAGGTACCCCATAAGTTTCATTTTCATTACATTTGAGGATGATGACAATAAAGAGATTGTCCTGCAATTTTCTGTAGTTTTGGGATCTCCTTCCTTATTTTGGGGCCGGATCTTTGCATTCCTTAGTGCCTCTGGGAAACAACCTGTGGTGGATGATTCGTTTATGATGTGTGCTAAAGGATCCTTGGTACTGTTTATACAGTCCTTCAGCATTTGTACCAGCTGTATTTTGCCAAGTTTGAGTTGTAGCTTGGTAGCTATGTTGCTGAAATATTTATTTAGCTACATTTGCAATTTGCAAGAGGCGTTGAAATTAGGTTGGCTGATAATTTAATCAACAGGGAGAATGGGCTTCCTCTTAGCAAGACGTGGAATCCTGTATTGTCTCGCATCAAAACTGAATGTTCTTCGGTGCAGCCTTGACTGCGATATATCATTGCGAGCAGTGTTTCACTAAGGGCGGCACCACCTCCCTGTCTAGGAAGCTGAAACCGTGATGGGCAGCGCATGTGCCGTGTACTGAACGGTGGCCTATATAGGACGTCGATTTGCAACCTGGTGGCAGTTCTCTGTGGGACTCATCAGCAGAAGCAGCATTTCCTGAAGAAGGCGACCAGTTGGATCACCGAAATATCGAGTCAAGTTTATTTAGAATCTGGCAGCAAACATGAAGAGACTTTCAGGACTTATTACACTGGGAAAGCCTACGTAATTGCATTTGCAATTTTCTGGCGATCGTATATTGTGGTACCATTGCCCTGTGATTGTGTTTACCTGTTTTGTCTTTTTTTTTATTGTCTCTTGTTTGGCGATGTTCCAGGCTGCTTTTATTTTGTTTTCTGCCTCTTCTATAATTTTGTCATTTTGAGACCTTTTTGCTGTTACTAAATCTTTTGTATATATGTTTAGTAATATTTTTGAAATGCTGGATAATTTTGGTTGTTTTTTTATGCTGCTAAGGTGTTAATTGTTATAGAGGATTTCTCTATCCCACTGGTCACCCAGTTACTTTTGTTTGTGTTTCAGTGGCTCATAGTACTTTTATGAACACTTCTGAATTTTATTTTCAATAGAAACTTTGAAAGTAGTCTCCATGTATACTTCTTCTGGTGTTCATTTGCATGGTAAATTCAGCCCTTTTTGCTTAGAGAAGGCCCTTCTATATGTGACTTTTCTTTTCTTTTTTTCCCCAGATGTCTTTAATTTTGGAACTGTATGAAAGGCCCAAGTTATCTACAACAACATCACTCTTTTCTTTTTCCAAGTCAGTTTGTATAAGGTCAACAATTGATGCTGAACACTTAGTTAACCTTGTGACTGTGTGAAGCAATGGTGACATTGTACAGGGTGTCCGAAAAGTCTTTGCCTGATTTCATAAATTGATAACTCAGGCTACAAGCAAGATACAAATATGAAACCGGTGTCTAATTGTTTACAAACTATTAAAGCTTTTTCCACACATCAGTAAACTTCCACATGAGCACCCTTGCCAGCACGTAGCACATCTAGGCGATATTCAATTTCCGTCCACACATTAGCCAAAATCACTGGAGGAATCGATTCAACAACTGTGGTTATCCGTTGCCGCAGGATTTCAAGATCTGGTACACGTGTTTGGTAGGCCTTGTCCTTGAAATAACCCCATAAAAAGAAGTCTAATGGGGTTATGTCAGGAGCATGTGGAGGCCAAATTGTTGGCCCATCACGACCCACCGAGCGAGGTGGCGCAGTGGTTAGCACACTGGACTCGCATTCAGGAAGCGATGGTTCAGTCCCGTCTCCGGCCATCCTAATTTAGGTTTTCCATGATTTCCCTAAATCATTTCAGGCAAATGCCGGGATGGTTCCTTTGAAAGGGCACGGCTGATTTCCTTCCCAATCCTTCCCTAAACCAAGCTTGCGCTCCGTCTCTAATGACCTCGTTGTCGACAGGACGTTAAACACTAACCACCACCACCACCATCACGACCAATCCATCACCCACGAAAGGTCATATCGAGATAGGCATGGATGTCCAAACCCCAATGAGGCGGTGCACCGTCTTGCTGAAACAAGACATCAGGGTGATTCTGAAACAGCTGAGGAACAGCATACAGTAGCAACATGTCCAGATACACTGCAGATGTGATGGTAGCCTCAGCGAAGAAGAACGGCCCGATAATTCGACCGTGCAATAGCGTGCACCAAACATTCACCTTTGGCTGCCTCTGGTGCACTCCACGACCTTGCCAGGGGGTTGTGAACCGCAAATGCACACATTATGGTGATTCACTACTCCACTGACAAAAAAGGTCAGTTCATCAGAAAAGGCAATTCGTCTGAGATAACCATCATCGTCCTCAATACATGATAGCATTTCGACTGCAAACTCATATCGATATGTACTGTCATCAGGCAACAAGGCCTGAATGATTTGCACTTCGTATGCATGAAACAATAAACATTTGTGTAAAATGTCATGGAGAGAGCTTTTTGGCATCTGTAATTCACGTGAGGCCCTGCGCTCCGATTTGTTCGGACTTCGCAGAAAAGACTGCCTTACAACTTCCACCCTGTCTGCTGAGGTTCTTGGTCGACCAGACCTCGGAAGGTCAGTAACCGATCATGTGTTCTTGAACCTCTCATACCAGGCTTTAATTCTCTTGACATCACGTGGATTCCTTCCAAATGTTGTCTGGAAGTGTCTCTGTACCGTGGTTGGTGATCGTGTCTCACGGTACCACAGGACACACTGTGCCTTCTCCTCATTGGTTAACATGGCTTCTTGGGCACTGCACCTAATCCACTACTTATGTACTGTGAACCTAAAACAGAAAAAAAACTTTGATAGTTGTAAACAATTCGTCACAAGTTTCATATTAGTATCTTACTTCTAGTCTGAGTTATCAATTTATGTAATCAGGGAAAGACTTTTCGGACACCCTGTACAACTGTACATAATGTTCAAATATGAACCTGTCTGGGTTCATGTATTGATGTTTAAGTCTCCATAAATTAGAATTTTGTCCTTAGAATTAGTAACCATGTCCAATACTTGGATTAGTTTTTGTATGATTGTATCTAAGTCGCCACTGGGAGAATGTTAACTACATAGTTAATTAGTCTTTGGGATCTAGGTGGCTTTCTTATCTCTATAGCTGATATTTCTACGTGTTTTTCTTTACTTAAAGAGATAGTGTCATTTCTAACTTTATACATAATCCCTTCCTGTACATATATAAATGATCCAACACCTCTCATAGTGGTTCTACTACAATGGCACGCTAGATTATATGAGCTTAGAGCAACAATGTAATTTCAGGTCCCATACACCAATGTTCTGTTATGCAAACAAGTGAGCTATCAATAGTCTGCAGTTACACTTCTAGCTGTTACACTTTATTTTTTATGGATTGGGTATTGTGGTGGAGGACTGAGAAACACAGCATTTCTTACCTTGGAGACTTCTCATTTTTCTTGTCTTCATCGAAAAAATCATTTGGATGATCAGGAGCTATAGTTTTCTTGTCATTCACTTCACTATCTACTGTTTCTTTCGCTGACTCCTCTTATTTTTTTGTATCTTTTGCTGCTACTTCTTTCTCTTCTACATTTTTTGGATGTTTTTGTTGTTCCTGTTGAGTTTGGTGATGTTGGATTTGAAAGAGGTACCTGGATACAATGAAGCTGTAAATCAGATGGGTGTACAAGGAGCTTTGCAGCTTGATATCATGTTGATGTGCCAAGGTGAGTGCTTCATATTCAACTCCACCTGTCACTTAGGTATATACGGAAAAGGGTGTCTGTTGGTGCAGTCAGCTTCAAATTGATAAGGAAAATACGAACTATGAATTGTGCTATACAGGGTGATTCAATATTGCCACCTTGAATAACTCTAAAAGTATGATAGTTGCTGAAAAGTTTGTGGGACAAATGTTGAATGGGACAATGGGGGCCAGAATGTGACATTGGGTTTTTTTTTTTTTTTTTTTTTTTTTTTTTTTTTTTTTTTTTTTTTTTTTTTACGGGCTGCGATACTTAGGTATTTATTTTCTGATAGTGGCTGTTGAGACGAATCCAATGATGTGTAACAGTAATGTCTTTGAAGAGGTCAATGAAGGTCAAAAAGGTGGCATGAACATCCATTTACAGAACGTGTTTGAAGTGAAGACCATTGGTGTACATGCAATGCAGCAATCTTCTTATCACGGATTGAGTGGTATTCCTTATCACTTCAGCACTTAACCAAGTACATGCTATGAAAATTCTCTCTTGCATATCTTCAGGTGTAGTTGGAATGTCTTTATAAACAATGTCTTTTACAAATTGCTGGCCACGACACATCTCGTCCATGTCCTTGGGAATTGTCTCTACAACTCATTTCTAGCCATCTGTGAAAACTGCGCTGGACACCCATTGTGTTGATACCACATTCTGTTTCTTGTCCCTAAAGGTATTTCTTCCAATAACAGACCTAATGTTTCTTGTAGGAATGTTGTGTACTTCCTACCATTAAGATTTCCTTCAATTAAATAGGGGTCTATAATTCTGTCCTTGAGAATCCCACACCATACACTCACTGACCACGGTTTTTGGTGCACAACTTGCCACACCCAACAATGATTTTCAGTTCCCCAGTAATGCATGTTATGCAAATCAACATTTCGATGGTTTGTGAATGTAGCCTTGCCGTAAATAAAATAAAATTCATAAATGTGTCATCCCTCTGAATCTGAAGTTGAGCCCATTGGCAGAATTGAATGTGACGTGTACAATCTGTACCAGTTAATTTTTGGTGGAGATTGATATGGTAAGAATGTTTTTATGGTGATGCAGAACACGAACAATACTACTCTTGCTCATGCCAGATTCCCTCACGATTTCACATGAACTAGCACAAGGATCTCAAACCACAGTGGCAAGAGTACCAATTTCCATTTTCTTGTTAGTAACTTTCCTTTGCTGGATAAGTTTCCAATGAGTTAAAGATCCAGTTGTTCTCAGTTTATCATACACATATTTAAATACATGATGTGTAGGGTGAGTCTGTTGAGGATATCTTTTCAGTGTATAAGTCTCTAGCTCTCACATAATTTTGTTGACATTCTCCATAAATGAGAAGCAGATTCAGAGGGATGACACATTTATGAATTTTATTTTATTTACTGACAAGGCCACATTCACAAACCATCGAAATTTTGCTTTGCATAACATGCATTACTGGGCAACTGAAAATCAATGTTGGCTGCCACAAGTTGTGCACCAAAAACCGTGGTCGGTTAATGTATGTTGTGGGATTCTGGAGGACAGAATTATAGGCTCCTATTTCATTGAAGGAAATCTTAATGGTAGGAAGTATACCACATTCCTGCAAGAAACATGAGGTCTGTTATTAGAAAAAGTACCTTTAGGAACAAGGAACAGAATGTGGTATCAACATGATGAGGGTCAGGTGCAGATTTCACTGATGGCTAGAAATGAGTTGTAGAGGCAATTCCCAAACTGTTGGATTGGACATGGAGGAAACTTGTTGTGGCTGGCTCATTCACTAGACTTGGCGCCTCTGGATTTTTTCTTATGGCGATCCATAAAAGACCCTGTTTATAAAGACATTCCAACTACACCTGAAGATATGCGAGACAGAATTGTCGTAGCATGTGCTTCAATAAGTGCCGATGTGATGAGGAATACCTCTCAATCCATGATAAGAAGATTGCAGCATTGCATTTATACCAATGGTCATCGCTTCGAACACCTTCTGTAAATGGACGTTCATGCCTTCATTGACCTTCAAAGAACTTACTGTTACATATCATGGGATTCATTTTGCTATCCAATATCAGCAAATAGAACCAAACTATAGCATCACATAAAAAAATAAAAAAATAACAAAAAGAAGTTGACCTTCATATCTCTGAAGTGACCCTTCCTAGCAACAAAAAACCAGCGTCATATTCTGGCCCCCGTCGGCCCTTGCAACTTTCATCCCACAGACTTTTCAATTTCTATCATACTTTCAGAGTTATTCTTGGTAGCAATAGTTAATGACTCACCTTGTATGACCCAAGAGTTGCAGTTGATGTGGCAATGCTTTCTCTGGTTTGAGATGATTAAAATCTTGTGTTGCCTTGATAACACAAACTTGGAACTGCCTTCGTAATCAGTCAGTGATTCAAAGTATATTTCCCATTGCACTTTGTTCTGGAGTAGGCACAAGTGCCAGAATGAAGAGGAAGAATGCAAGACCAGAGAAGGCGGTGAGATGATGCCGGCCAATAGCGCTCTGACCAGCATGTCACCATGATACGAGCGGCATCCAGTCAAAGTGAATATAAGCACTGCTCCTGCCAGCCTCGGCCAGACATTAGTGTACAGTATTTGCTGAGTATGGTATTAGCATGGCTTAGCAGAGAGTGCTCCAATGGCAGTTATTAGTGCTCCACAAACTGTGTGTCAAACTTGCATGGCCATTATACATGGCAAAGGACTCAGAGTTGTGTTGCATGTCGCCCATCGCTTGTGACACCATTGTTATTTCAAAGTTAAGTATTGTCATTTTGCTTTATTGAAATAAAACTACTAATGTTATTTGCTTGAACTGTTGTACAGTACTGTGAAAATGCAGCATCCCTTAGGCACCCTATACATGACCCCAAAACTGAAAGATCTCTTAGTAACATCAGTCTATAAAACACATGTAATCAGATCAGCTATAATTTGACTCATTCCAATACCTTCAAAAAATTATAATACAGAACCCCACAACAGAATACTTATTGATTTTTCTGAGCAGAACTTGTCAGCTGCCTCTCAGTTTGCAATACGATACAAAATATTTTCCATTAAAATGTAGTGCATGTTCACCCATGCCTCAAAGGGTACACCAAATTTTGGAGATGTATTAAGAGCACCTGTTCTTACCTCATTGGCTGGAAAGAATACACCATGGTGGTATTATAGATTTTATCAACTGCTGCTTGTTGACCATCACATCAAACCATTCTTCATCCCTTTGGCATATGACACTGGGACTGGGGAATTTACACTGTGCTACACTAAATACAAGGCACACCTCCACAACAGCAGCTTCTGCCTGTTTGCTACTCTGCTGCTTTGCAAAAAGCTGCTATTATCTTAGTTACAAAATTCCACAAAAAAGGCAATGCATTACCTGCATATGTGCAATTGTATGTCAGATTTTGTTTAAAAGGGAGCACGGAATAAAGGAATGCATTTTTGGAAACTGTAAAACAGCAACTTTTGTATAATATTAAAAGAAAACAATAATGAAAACAAAGGCAATGTCTTTATGCATTTCTAGAATCAAAATCTGTCACTGGACTGCATCCATACCACATTTCTCTATCTCATGCATTGTAACAAGCTCGGGTCCTTCTTGGCATGCTGTTTACATTGAGGTCATAAGACCGCTATTTTAGGCCTGTCCCACTCTTCAACAGCAGCCCTTCTGAGGTCATTCAGTGTGTGAAGTGGTTTCGTGTGAAGATAAATTGTAATAGAACTGATGTAATTTTTAATGTATTTATCTTAATTGTATTTATAAGACTGTATTTTTATGAAATGTAGACTTTCTTTGTAATAGATGTCCAAGGATAATCACATGGATACACATGCCTTCATCTTAGCCTTTGAAGGAAATGTCCTACAGGAGAAAATTAAGGTAATGGTGTACAGGTGTGATGTGAAACCATATGTCCCATTGCCTACAAAGTGCTTCAGATGTTTAACCTTTGAGCATATGGCACCCTGCTGCAGAGCAGACCCAAAATGCGGCAACTGGAGGGTCTGAATCAGAGGCTGAGATAGTTTTGAGACCGTGTGGGCTGTAGATTCCTCGACTTGCACCATAAGGTGGTGGGGTTTCGGGTTCCGCTGGATAGGTCAGGAGTCCACTACACCCAGCAGTCAGCTCCATGGGTAGCAGGGGCTGTGTGGCATGGACTGGGTGGTTTTTTAGGTTAGATAACCTCGGGCAAGTACAGAAAGGGCAACAGCCTCAAAGTGTGTGGGGCAAAGTCAGGACATGCGGGGACCAAGCAGCAATCAGTATTGTAATTGTAAACTGTCAAAGCTGTGTTGGCAAAGTACCAGAACTTCAAGTGCTGATAGAAAGCACCGAAGCTGAAATTGTTATAGGTACAGAAAGCTGGCCGAAGCCAGAGATAAATTCTGCCGAAATTTTTACAAAGGCACAGATGGTGTTTAGAAAGGATAGATTGCATGCAACTGGTGGTGGCATGTTTGTCGCTGTAGTAGTTTATCCTGTAGTGAAATAGAAGTGGATACTTCCTGTGAATTATTATGGGTGCAGGTTTTACTCAACAACCGAGCTAGTTAATAATTGGCTCCTTTTACCGACCTCCCAACTTAGCAGCTTTAGTGGCAGAACAACTGAGAGAAAATCTGGAATACGTTTCACATAAATATCCTCAGCATGTTATAGTCTTAGGTGGAGATTACAATTTACCAGATGTAGACTGAGACACTCAGATGTTTAGGATGGGTGGGAGGGACATAGTATCAAGTGACATTATACTGAGTGCACTATCCGAAAATTACCTCGAGCAATTAAACAGAGAACCAACTCATGGAGATAACATCTTGGACCTACTGATAACAAACAGACCCGAACTTTTTGACTCTGTATGCACAGAACAGGGAATCAGTGATCATAAGGCTGTTGCAGCATGCCTGAATATGGAAGTAAATAGGAATATAAAAAGGGAGGAAGGTTTATCTGATTAGCAAGAGTAATAGAAGGCAGATTTCAGACTACCTAACAAATCAAAATGAAAATTTCTGTTCCAACACTGACAATGTTGAGTGTTTATGGAAAAAGTTCAAGGAAATCATAAAATGCGTTTAAGACAGGTACGTGCTGAGTAAAACTGTGAGGGATGGGAAAAACCCACTGTGGTTCAACAACAAAGTTAGGAAACTACTGCAAAAGCAAAGGGAGCTTCACTGCAAGTTTAAATGCAGCCAAAACCTCCGAGACAAACAGAAGCTAAATGATGTCAAAGTTAGTGTAAGGAGGTCTATGTGTGAAGCATTCAGTGAATTCGAAAGTAAAATTCTATGTACCAACTTGACAGAAAATCCTAGGAAGTTCTGGTCTTATGTTAAATCAGTAAGTGGATCGAAACAGCATATTCAGACACTCTGGGATGCTGATGGCATTGAAACAGAGGATGACACGTGTGAAGCTGAAATACTAAACACCTTTTTCAAAGCTGTTTCACAGAGGAAGACCACACTGCAGTTCCTTCTCTAAATCCTTGCATGAATGAAAAAATGTCTGACATCAAAATAAGTGTCCAAGGAATAGAGAAGCAATTGAAATCACTCAACAGAGGGAAGTCCACTGGACCTGATGGGGTACCAATTCGATTCTACACAGAGTACATGAAAGAACTTGCCCCCCTTCTAGTAGCCGTGTACTGCAAGTCTCTAGAGGTACGGAAGGTTCCAAATGATTGGAAAAGACCACATGTAGTCCCAGTTTCCAAGAAAGGTCGTCGAGCAAAACTCTGACATCGATCTGTCGTAGAATTTTAGACATGTTTCTTGCTCGCGTATCATGTCATTTCTGGAAACCCAGAATCTACTCTGTAGGAATCAACATGGATTCCGAAAACAGTGATCGTGCTTCATTTGTTCATGAGACCCAGAAAATATCAGATACAGGCTCCCAGGTAGATGCTATTTTCCTTGACTTCTGGAAGGTGTTCGATACAGTTCCACACTGTCGCCTGATAAACAAAGTAAGAGCCTACGGAATATCAGACCGGCTGTGTGGCTGGATTGAAGAGATTTTAGCAAACAGAACACAGCATATTGTTCTTAATGGAGAGATGTCTACAGACGTTAAAGTAACCTCTGGTGTACCACAGGGGAGTGTTATGGGACCATTGCTTTTCACAATATATATAAATGACCTAGTAGATAGTGTCGGAAGTTCCATGTGGCTTTTTGCGGATGATGCTGTAGTATACAGAGAAGTTGCAACATTAGAAAATTGCAGCGAAATGCAGGAAGATCTGCAGCGGATAGGCACTTGGTGCAGGGAGTGGCAATTGACCCTTAACATAGACAAATGTGGTGTATTGCGAATACATAGAAAGAAGGATCCTTTATTGTATGATTATATGATAGCGGAACAAACACTGGTAGCAGTTACTTCGGTAAAATATCTGGGAGTATGTGTGCGGAACGATTTAAAGTGGAGTGATTATATAAAATTAATTGTTGGTAAGGCGGGTGCCAGGTTGAGATTCACTGGGAGAGTCTTTAGAAAATGTAGTCCATCAACAAAGGAGGTGGCTTACAAAACACTCATTTGGCCTATACTTGAGTATTGCTCATTCAGTGTGGGATCCGTACCAGGTTGGGTTGGCAGAGGAGGTAGAGAAGATCCATGGAAGAGGCACGCGTTTCGTCGCAGGGTTATTTGGTAAGCGTGATAGCGTTATGGAGATGTTTAGCAAACTCAAGTGGCAGACTCTTCAAGAGAGGCGCTCTGCATCATGGTGTAGCTTGCTGTCCAGGTTTCGAGACAGTGCGTTTCTGGATGGGGTATTGAATATATTGCTTCCTTCTACTTATACCTCCTGAGGAGATCACGAATGTAAAATTAGAGAGGCTTTCCGGCAGTCGTTCTTCCTGCGAACCATAAGCAAGTGGAACAGGAAAGGGAGGTAATGACAGTGGCATGTAAAGTGCCCTCTGCTACACACTGTTGGGTGGCTTGCGGAATATAAATGTAGATGTAGATGTAGAACTGTGGCCAATCAGCCCATGAAGATAGTCATTGTGAACATTCACCTTTGTCTGTGAGCTGCATGGATCATCATCCTCTGCATTCACGTTTGGCCAGTTTTCAAGAAAGAAAAGAAGGTCCTGGAAACCAAATCTCTTGATCACATGTCGTGTCTAGAGGCATGTAAGAAATATGAGCACCTACATCCTGTGAATATAACATTCAATCACACAAAAATTATGACAATCACACCTCCTCTGCCCAATCCAGCCTACCCAAACCAAGTCTCCCAACACCGTCCTCTTCTGTGTTATCACTTCCCACAACCAGCTAGAGAAGCATTCTTCTTTATCATATACCTGTAACAGGGCTCCCTCTTGTGACCCTTCTCCCTTGCAACCCCAGGTCAGAGGCCCAATGCCAAACAGTGACTGAAGGAGCCACAGCCTGTGGGTCTACGAAAGATTATCAAGGAGAAGGGGAAGAAGAAGAAGTAGAAGAATCAAAACCAGGAGAAGGTTGCTATGGTGCTCCCGGAGCCATCAGATTCCCCACGCAGTCGAATTCAGAGCCAATGTTTGTGGATGTGGTTCCATCCCCACTGATGACAAGCAGTGATTCTGGTCCTTTCATATCTAACCTGGCCACCAATGACATGATAATCCAATGGAATTGTAATGGGTATTATTGTCACTGCTGGAACTGCACCACATTATTCCCTCTTCTGTGATTTGCTATGCTCTCCAAGAAATAGACTTCACTGATATCATTCTCCAACACTGCTTTCTTCTTGATCTGAGAGGGCTTCTGGAGAGGCTGTACCCTGGTTTTCACGGATGTCATCAGAAAATGAATTCCCCTACACACCACATTGGAAGCAATAGCAGTGCAGGTGCAAATGAACTCAGCAATTACCATTTGCAATGTTTACTTCCATTCAGGTAGTCTACTTACTTATTTTGAACTGACCACCTTAATCCAATGACTCTGACCTGCTTTTTCCTACTTGAGGACATTAACAGACAACACCGCTGTGGGGGAGTACCACTTCATCTGGTAGGATCCTTCTAATTGACTAGTTTCTGACAGATCATAATCTGCGCTTCCTCAATGATGGTTCTCCTACAGATTTCAGTGCCACACATGCCATCTTTTCAGCTATTGATCTACCTCTCCCTAATTTTGTGGCTTTGTAATGATGGTCATTACATGATGACCTTTGTGACAAGGAATACTTTCTTATGATTCTGTAATTTCCTTACCACCGCCAGACAGACTGACTACCACGCTGGACACTTCAAAGAGCCAACTAGCCTTTGTACAAGGATAAGTCAATTATTATCCACAAAGTAGTTATAAAATTTTATTGTAATCAAATAGGAAACTTACAAGAACATCATTTTTCAACATAGTCTCCTTGCATTTCAATGCACTTGATCCATCATTGTACAAGCTTCCTGATGCCCTCATAAAAGAAGTTAATCGGCTGAGTTTGCGAGCCAGGAATGCACCACTTCTTTCACTGCTTCGTCCAAGGCAAATTGACAGCCCCTTAATGCCTGTTTGAGTGAACCAAATAAGTGAGAGTCAGAACTACATGGAGGATGATGCAGCTCTTCAAATTTGAGTTCCTGGAGCATTTCAGCAGTGTGGACAGCAGTATGCAGATGGGCATTGTCGTGCAACAACACAATACCTTTTGACAGCAATCCTCGGCTTTTGCTTCGAATTGCATGCTTTAGCCTGGCAGTAAGCATGTCACTGTAATGTACACTGTTTATTGTTGTGCCCCTTTCCCCATAATGTTCCAGTACTGGACCTTGTGCATCCCAAGAAACCGTAAGCATCAGTTTTCCTGCAGACGGTTGCACAGTGAAATTGGATGTTTCCATTCCATACTCTGCTGTTTACTCTCCAGCTCGTAATGATGGATTCATGCTTCATCACCAGTAATGATCCTGTCTAAGAAGTTGTCCCCTTCATTACCATAATGATCCAAATGTTTTTTGCAGATGTCCAAGTGTGTTTGTTTATGCAACTGTGTGAGTCATTTTGCGACCCATCTTGCACTAACTTGATGAAACCAAAGTATGTTGTGGATGATTTCATAGGCAGAACCGTGACTAATTTGCAGACAATGTGCCACTTCGTCAATAGTTGATCATCTGTCTAAGAGAATACTTTCATGTGAATGCTCAATGGTTAATTTATTTGAGGTGGTAAACAGTTGTCCAGCTCCTTCATCATGTGTAGCACTTGTGCGGCCATTTTGGAACTTTTCAATCCATTTGTAGACACTATGTTGTGGCAAAACACTTTTCCCGTACTGTACCAAAAGTCCTTGATGAATTTTGGCCCCCGATATGCCTTCTGAGCACAAAGAAATGGATCACTGAATGTTGCTCTTCTTGGTGCAAATAGACAGTGGAGCAGCCATCTGTTATGTAGACCAATTCTCTGTCCAACTGTATTGGTGAGGTTGTGAATGTTATCTCAAATGTGATCATCCATGCTGGTGGAACTGATATCCCCCCAACTGCTGCTGTTGTGAACCAAAGACATTGGAATAGCTATTCAGGATCAGCGATGAGATGTGCTCCCATTCAGATGACATCCTCCGTGGACCTGCCTTATCACATTTAAGAGACTTTATTCTAAGGCTAGCGCTATCTAATCAAATGCAGTATGAAGGAATTCTGGGAGCACTGTGTCTCCTCCATGAGGATGTATACCTCTACCTCTCCAGTGTGGGCCAAGTTTCATAGTCCTCTAGGCCATCAATGATCAACAGCTGTTCCTGTTCTTGTCCCACAGGATGGTTTTTGTATGAGTTCATCAGTTCTTGCACAACACCTTTCAACCCAATTTGTGACAGACTCGGCATCCTCCTTCTATCCAGCTGCCTTTCTGTTGCAGAAATGGTAAGTTGAGGGCTTCCTGTTTGTTTCACTCCCCACCAAGTTGAATCCTTTAATGAACCATTTCCTGACTGGGAAATACTACTCTTGTTAGATGACATAGCTCCAGGTGCTGGCTCAGTTCACAGTCAGATGATCCAACAGCTGAACATTCCCCAAAGACAATATCTACTCATGAACTTTGACCATATTTGGCTCCAAGGTGTCTTCCCCTTGCAATGACGAGATAGCATAGCTGCCCCAGTCCTTAAGCCAAATCCTCTCTACAGCTAGCACCTGATTAGCCTGACCGACATACACTGTACTATGCTGAGTTCTCGAACCTTGGGGCCTTTTGTCCCCTGTCATTGTGTTTGCCAGAGCTATGATCCACATCTGACCTTCTGCTTATGTTGGAAGCAGCAGTCTGACAGGAATTTTCTAAATGCCAACACCTTGTTGCATTATTTTTCGACCTACATAAGGCATATGACACTGCTTGGCTTCATCACATTTTACTTACTCTCCAAGACTGGGGCTTGTGGGACTCTTACCAATTTTTATTTGTTAATTTTTATCCAACCAGATGGTCTGGGTTAGAGATAGCACTTCACTCAGCTCCCAAGAGTCCAAGAAACTGGTGTCCCACAGGGCTCTGTGTTGAGTGTCTCTTCCTCATCACCTGACCTGGTGACCTCTGTTGGGCCGCTGGCAACCTCTGTGTTGCATGCTGACCATTTTTTCCTTCGGTATAGCTTCCACTTTGTAGCCTCCGAAGAAACCCAGCCCCAAGGCCATCTGGTGGGCCTCTACATGGGCTCTTTCCCATGGTTCCCACTTCTCTCCTGCAAAAACACAGATCAAACGTTTCTGTCATTATCCGACAGTCGATCCTGACCCTAGCTCTACTTAAGTATACATCACCTGGATGTTGTAGCACAGTGTGTTTCATGGGCCCCCTATTTGATAAAAAGCAGTTCTGACCCATATTCATCAACAGAAGACTAGCTGCATATGGAAGCTTAATGCTCTCTGCGTCCTTGCCCACAGACCTTGGAGGTGTGGATCATGCTACTCTTAACCACATTTACTGGGACCTGGTTTCATTTCAACTGGACTATGATTGCCGGGATTGTGGCTTGGCGGCTCCTTTAGCTTTGAAACTGTTAGACCTAGTCCTTCATCATGGCATGTGCCTGGCCACTGGTTCCTTCTGGTCTAGTCCCATAGACAATCTCCTTGTTAAAGTGGGGATCTTCCCTCTTCAGATTTGACAGTACCAGCTCTTGGTCCCTTATGCAACCGACGTTCAACAATTCTGTGATCATTTCATGTATCCCATTCCCTTTGCATATGAAGGGTGTTATATTCCTGATTCCTGCCCTCTGGTGGGATTACCAATTGGAAATCACTTTGCTTCCCTCTGCCAAGATCTCCATCTCCCCTCCCTGGAATGTTATCCCTGTGTTTCTTTGCACATTCGCCCTTGGATGGTGCCCATGCTACAGATTAGGACCTATTTCTTCCGAGGTCTTAAAGTCTCAGTCAACCACATGACATTTCAGTGTGTGTTATGCCCAGTTCTTCAAGTGTTCCATGATGCTACCATCTGTTACAATGACAGCTCTAGAACCACACACTAGATGGGATATAGCTTTACATCTACTGCCAGTATGGAACACCATTTGCTGTTGGGAATATGTAGTATGTTTATAGTAGAGCTGACAGCTGTTAGCACCATTTTATCACATGGGCCTCCCATATCATCTTTAATATGTACTGACTCAATGAGCAGTCTCCAGGCTACTGGCCGATCCTCTTTTTGTCACCCTTTTGTATCTGCTATTAATGACCTCACAGACCTTCATCATGTGGTCTCCTCAGTTGTCTTTCTCTGGGTACCAAGTCATGTGAGTATACTGGGGAATGAACTAGTTAGTGGAGCACTTACTCACTCTCCTCTCAGTTTGACAGTCCCAGGTGTGGATATGCAGAAGCACATAAGATCTCTGCTCACTCAGAAATGGAATGACATCTGGTAGGCTACTGCCCCATCTAATTAACTCCACACAATCAGGGCAATTACTGCAGCACATCACTCTTGCTTCCATTTCTCCCGGAGGGAATTCACAGTCCTATGTCATCTCCACATAACCAGGTTAACCTACAGTTTTCTTTTGTATGACAAACTATCCCCAGATTGTAGTTGTGGAGCCTTACAGACAGTAACTCATATCTTTGTGGAACACGCAATCCTTTTCACCCTCAGTGCTAACTAAGGGTTAGCTGCAGCTCTTAGTCTTCCTTCATCAATTAGATGCATTGAGGAAATGGTGGTGTGTCCTGGTTGGAAACATAATCGTTTCAGCACATCACATTTGATAATGTTTCCTTCATTGTATGTTGCCACTGCATCATACACTCTGAAATGCAATGTTTTTATCTGTACAAACACTCTTTTGGGAATCCTAATCCAAATTAAATTATTTACACTTTCATTTGGATTTTGTGTTTTCCCATGTGAACACTTTTCCAATAAAGTAGGCTGTGATTAATCTCTGAATATGGGCTTAATTACATCAATTACAGCATTTGGCAAACTGTTTTTGTGGGCATATTCCTCTCTTGATTGGTACTTACATCATGTGTAATCACCTGTGGGGCACAGTGCATGTTGTGGATGCTCATTTGTTGATGCAGTATGAAAAAATAATGCCCATACTGCTCTCCTCATATGCTTGACACTTCTTGTATTTTTCCTAATTGCACCCCCATAACTGCAATCTATCAATTGCTTCATCTGTCAGTCTTCCTCTTCCTCCAAGGGTCTTACCATCACTAAGCTTCTGGGATCCTGATGTCTGCTTTAGTTTGCGCAAGCGAGCCCCCATGCACTTCTGCACATGTCCAATGCACTCCTGTTTTTTTAATGTGAATTTCACTGCCCTAAGATTTGAGTTCCTCTACAGCTTTATATCCTTTAGAATCACCATCTCCTACATAGTGAATCATGACTTATACCACTCCTGTGATCTGGAAAAAATTGCTTTCACTCCCTCTAGTTCCCATCACTCCACTCATGCGGTGAAAATTTGCTTCACAACTTTCATTATGTTCGTCCTTGGTATTGCCCTTACATCTACAATGTTTTCAGAGAATAGCAACATCAATTACTTTGCAACTGTCTCCACTGGTAGCTGTCACAACTCCGTTTAGAGATTTATGACCTTTACTTTGCCGTGATCCATCTAAAGCAACAGTTAAATCTCTACAATTCCCATTATCTGTCACAGCTTCTTCAACTGCTTTCTTCATTGTTGCTTGAGCAATATCTTCAGCAGAAGATCCCACCAATTTATTTTAAAAACCAAACTTGACTGGTGGGTTTGACAAGTTCATAATACCACATAACATTGTCCCTGCAGCACTGTCCTTGCCAATGCAACACTAGCCATACATTAGCCTAAGATTTGTATCATACACCTTCTTTCCACTATTACCACTACGAGGAATACTGTTAGAATTAGAAAACGAAACTTCTGCAGCACACTTGTTACACTTCAACAACATTTTACATGTCAAACCAATGTGTGATGTTATTTTCAATTCCAGTCCTCTATCTTTGCAAACTTGCTATAATACATTATGTTTGAAAATCTTAAAGAGCAAAGAATGTTAATTATTTCATTCACATCATTACTGTTACTTTCATAGTTTTCAAATTTTTCTTTGCTATCACAAAGTTTCTTGCTGGAAGAAGTTCTGTCACATTCATTTGGAGTAATCGGTGAAGCAGTCTGAGCAACATCTCCCTTTGAAACAACAAAGGATTTCTTCTTCCACTCATTGTGCCTTTTCTTAAACATTCGATTGCTGAAACAGGGCATATTGATATCCACAAAACAAATACGTAAAACAGGTGCGAGCAAAATTCGTCAAATACGTAAAATGGAACAGCTGAACAATACAAAGCAAACTTCATAAGTCAACACATACGGTATAGCGTTTATGTTTACTGATATGAACAGCCACTTGTCACAGAGATAAAGCCATACAACGTTGGGAAAAAAAAAAAAAAAAAAAAAAAAAAAAAAAAAAAAAAAAAAAAAAAAAAAAAAAACACTGTCTAATTCCTGAAAGATACGCTGCTTGCAGCCAGCATTGTTCATTTAAACAATTTGATTTGAGTTGTGATATGCAGTAGCTCTATCCATTGTGTTCAATATGAGGTCTGGAGTCCAACTGACCTAGTTCACAACATCGCCACCAGATAGTGCTGTCCACCCTCTCCCTCTCCCCTCCCCTGACATAATCCAAGATGTCAGTCTGGGGAAAGAAGGGCAGGAAAAGGACTCAGTTTGTGTCTAGCTGCTGGACTGGGAGGATGGGGAGAATGTTTACTGTGTTCAATGGATGAAATGCCTGTGCTGGGTAAGAAGGAGTTTATCAGGTATATTAGCTGGAATCATGAATCTAGAATACCAATTATGTTTGTTGAAGATGAATATGCTTCATGAAATAATGAAGATTCAGCAGGATGGGACTAAGTTACACTTTGCAGCTCATAATGATGAATATATGTGCTGTAACTGTAGATCATTCGATAAGAGTCCAGTCAGTCTTCCAATGCAAGACATTCACTCTGGTTTACACGCTCTGCTGGAAGAGAGGCCACAGGCTGACCTACGGAACGGCCACACGGTAGCTGCAGGAATGGTCGCATACTTGCTTACTCATTGAGAAGACCCCTGCCTTCCTCGTTCCCATTCCCGGTGCATGGATATTGTTTGTCATTGAATAAAAGTTGCTTCGGGAGCTATTACAGCTGTTGTTTAAGCAATGTGTGGAATATTGTCATATGCATACCTTGAAAATGTCACAGGAATTAAATGTACGACTGCACAAAGAGAGAGAGAGAGAGAGAGAGAGAGAGAGAGAGAGAGAGAGTGTGAGCTTTGCAGATGATGTGATAATATTTAAACAGTTACACATTTTATTCTGAGGAGTACCACCACCACACTTGAACACAGACTCCAGAAAAAGATCATGACATGCTTGTGAAACCACTCCTGAGCCACTTTGCATGCTTTTGTGGGACATACTCCTTTGTTGACCATGGGATGCTTCAGGAGATACTAAATCCAATTGAATATGTTTCTAAATACACTGTGAAAAATATTGCTTCACCATAATTTGCTTCAATTTTACAGTGTATATGACCACACTCAAACACAGACCCTAAAATAAGATCATGACACACTTCTGTGTCTGTGTCTGTCTGTCTGTTGTGTGTGTGTGTGTGTGTGTGTGTGTGTGTGTGTGTGTGTGTGTGTGGAAAGGGGGGGGGTGTAAATACTATGTTCACTATGTGCATGAGTACACACACACACACACACACACACACACACACACACATAGACCATGTGTGGAAAAAAATGATTAAAAATATGTATATACACTCCTGGAAATGGAAAAAAGAACACATTGACACCGGTGTGTCAGACCCACCATACTTGCTCCGGACACTGCGAGAGGGCTGTACAAGCAATGATCACACGCACGGCACAGCGGACACACCAGGAACCGCGGTGTTGGCCGTCGAATGGCGCTAGCTGCGCAGCATTTGTGCACCGCCGCCGTCAGTGTCAGCCAGTTTGCCGTGGCGTACGGAGCTCCATCGCAGTCTTTAACACTGGTAGCATGCCGTGACAGCATGGACGTGAACCGTATGTGCAGTTGTCGGACTTTGAGCGAGGGCGTATAGTGGGCATGCGGGAGGCCGGGTGGACGTACCGCCGAATTGCTCAACACGTGGGGCGTGAGGTCTCCACAGTACATCGATGTTGTCGCCAGTGGTCGGCGGAAGGTGCACGTGCCCGTCGACCTGGGACCGGACCGCAGCAACGCACGGATGCACGCCAAGACCGTAGGATCCTACGCAGTGCCGTAGGGGACCGCACCGCCACTTCCCAGCAAATTAGGGACACTGTTGCTCCTGGGGTAGCGGCGAGGACCATTCGCAACCGTCTCCATGAAGCTGGGCTACGGTCCCGCACACCGTTAGGCCGTCTTCCGCTCACGCCCCAACATCGTGCAGCCCGCCTCCAGTGATGTTGCGACAGGTGTGAATGGAGGGACGAATGGAGACGTGTCGTCTTCAGTGATGAGAGTCGCTTCTGCCTTGGTGCCAATGATGGTCGTATGCATGTTTGGCAGCGTGCAGGTGAGCGCCACAATCAGGACTGCATACGACCGAGGCACACAGGGCCAACACCCGGCATCATGGTGTGGGGAGCGATCTCCTACACTGGCCGTACACCTCTGGTGATCGTCGAGGGGACACTGAATAGTGCACGGTACATCCAAACCGTCATCGAACCCATCGTTCTACCATTCCTAGACCGGCAAGGGAACTTGCTGTTCCAACAGGACAATGCACGTCCGCATGTATCCCGTGCCACCCAACGTGCTCTAGAAGGTGTAAGTCAATTACCCTGGCCAGTAAGATCTCCGGATCTGTCCCCCATTGAGCATGTTTGGGACTGGATGAAGCGTCGTCTCACGCGGTCTGCACGTCAAGCACGAACGCTGGTCCAACTGAGGCGCCAGGTGGAAATGGCATGGAGAGCCGTTTCACAGGACTACATCCAGCATCTCTACGATCGTCTCCATGGGAGAATAGCAGCCTGCATTGCTGCGAAAGGTGGATATACACTGTACTAGTGCCGACATTGTGCATGCTCTGTTGCCTGTGTCTATGTGCCTGTGGTTCTGTCAGTGTGATCATGTGATGTATCTGACCCCAGGAATGTGTCAATAAAGTTTCCCCTTCCTGGGACAATGAATTCACGGTGTTCTTATTTCAATTTCCAGGAGTGTATATTCATATCACATGTGTGAAAGGAAATTTTTTTTAAAAAGGTAAATAGCATGAACAACAAATATATTTATATTTATTAAAAAAACATAAACAGAATAAGGTATTTGTATGTTTCTTTATTCATATGTAATGTATGGTGCCCTTGTAAATATATATCTACACACCATGTGAGTCTTGTAAATAGAACAAATTTACATTCTTCACGTGCTGCTAGGCATCCACGTCAGATAAGTTTTTAAGTGTATATATAAAATAGGACTTGGAAGAGCAGTTGAACGGAATGGACAGTGTCTTGAAAGGAGGATATAAGATGAACATCAACAAAAGTAAAACGAGGATAATGGAATGTAGTCAAATTAAATCGGGTGATGCTGAGGGAATTAGATTAGGAAATGAGACACTGAAAGTAGTAAAGGAGTTTTGCTATTTAGGAAGTAAAATAACTGATGATGGTCGAAGTAGAGAGGATATAAAATGTAGACTGGCAATGGCAAGGAAAGCGTTTCTGAAGAAGAGAAATTTGTTAACATCGAATATAGATTTATGTATCAGGAAGTCGTTTCTGAAAGTATTTGTTTGGAGTGTAGCCATGTATGGAAGTGAAACATGGACGATTACTAGTTTGGACAAGAAGAGAATAGAAGCTTTCGAAATGTGGTGCTACAGAAGAATACTGAAGATAAGGTGGATAGATCACGTAACTAATGAGGAGGTATTGAATAGGATTGGGGAGAAGAGAAGTTTGTGGCACAACTTGACTAGAAGAAGGGATCGGTTGGTAGGACATGTTTTGAGGCATCAAGGGATCACAAACTTAGCGTTGGAGGGCAGCGTGGAGGGTAAAAATCGTAGAGGGAGACCGAGAGATGAGTACACTAAGCAGATTCAAAAGGATGTAGGTTGCAGTAGGTACTGGGAGATGAAGCAGCTTGCACAGGATAGAGTAGCATGGAGAGCTGCATCAAACCAGTCCCAGGACTGAAGACAACAACAACAACATAAAATAGAAAGAAACTTACACATGGGAAAAATATATTAAAAACAGAGATTCCAAGACTTACCAAGCGGGAAAGCGCCGGTAGACAGGCACAATAAAATAACACACACACACAAAATTTGAGCGGCTGCTTCATCAGGAA
The DNA here is from genome assembly GCF_023897955.1 of Schistocerca gregaria. Taxonomy (NCBI): domain Eukaryota; kingdom Metazoa; phylum Arthropoda; class Insecta; order Orthoptera; family Acrididae; genus Schistocerca; species Schistocerca gregaria. The sequence goes on from NC_064920.1 coordinate 555,651,021, forward strand.
AGAGGGAAGGAAAAGGAAAGATGAAAGGATGTGGATTTTAAGGGAGAGGGTAAGGAGTCATTCCAATCCCGGGAGCAGAAAGACTTACCTTAGGGGGAAAAAAGGATAGGTATATACTCGCGCACACACACACACACACACACACACACACACACACACACACACACACACACACATATATCCATCCATACATACACAGACACAAGCAGACATATTTAAAGGCAAAGAGTTTGGGCAAAGCAGCCTCCGGTTCCAAAAGCTCGAAATTTTGTGTCTGTGTGTTTGTGTGTTATTTTATTGTGCCTGTCTACCGGCGCTTTCCAGATTGGTAAGTCTTGGAATCTTTGTTTTTAATATAAGTGTATATATGTATCTATATAGCTCACAGTCCATCAGAATTATTTTTATTGTAATAATCTTTGCTGATGGGGCTGTTGAAATGAGATTCAAAGAGTGCACAGTCCATCAGAATTATTGTACAAGCCATGCTACTGGGACTGTGGATTTTAGTTGTAGTAGTAAAAATAACAATTATCTGTGCATTAGTTTTTGCCTAGATTTATATATCTGGAAAAACTGTAAACATTCTCATCGAGTGCTACTGAGGAAAAAATGTAAAAAAGTTTCAACCAGTGTAACTGTTGTAGTAAGTAAGTTAAAAATATCTCTGCATTGGAATAACAGGCAAATTGTACCTCGAAAACTATATAGTAATCTCAAGAACTGAACTGTTAAATCTCAAGAACTGAACTGTATTTGTTTGAACTAAATAAACCTAAAAAAGTTCATTACCATACATCTTTGTTGGATGATGTGTGTATATATACACTATCTGATCAAAAGTATCCGGACACCTGGCTAAAATAACTTACAAGTTCGTGGCACCCTCTATTGGTAATGCTGGAATTCAATATGGTGTTGGCCCACCCTTACCCTTGATGACAGCTTCCACTCTTGCAGGCATACGTTCAGTCAGATGCTTAAAGGTTTCTTGGGGAATGGCAGCCCATTCTTCACGGAGTGCTGCGCTGAGGAGAGATATTGACATCGGTCAGTGAGACCTGGCACGAAGTTGGCGTTCCAAAACATCCCAAAGGTGTTCTATAGGATTCAGCTCAGGATTCTCTGCAAGCTTCCATTAGAGGGATGTTATTGTCGTGTAACCACTCGGCCACAGGCCGTACATTATGAACAGGAGCTCGATCGTATTGGAAGATGCAGTCACCATCACCGAGTTGCTTAAAACACTAATGTAGGCCTGTGCTGTGAAAGTGCCATGCAAAACAACAAGAGGTGCAAACCCCTTCCATGGAAAACACTACCACGCAATAACACCACCGTCTCCGAATTTTACTGTTGGTACTACACACGCTGGCAGATGACGGTCACTGGGCATTTGCCATACCCACAGCCTGCCATCAGATCGCTGCATTGTGTACCGTGATTCATCACTCCAACCAATGTTTTCCACTGTTAAGCAAGGCATCATTTGGCATTTACCAGAGTGATGCATGGCCTATGAGCAACCGCTCGACCATAACATTCAAGTTTTCTCACCTCCCGCCTAACTGTCGTAGTACTTGCAGTCTATCCTGATGCACTTTGGAATTCCTGTGTGATGGTTTGGATAGATGTCTCCCTATCACACATTACGACCCTCTTCAACTATCGGCAGTCTCTGTCAGTCAGCAGACGAGGTTGGCCTGTATGCTTTAGTGCTGTATGTTCGTTTCCACTTCACTATCACATTGGAAACAGTGGACCTAGGGATGTTTAAGAGTGTGGAAGTCTCGCATACAGGCCTATGACCAAAGTGACACCCCATCACCTGACCACATTCAAAGTCCGTGAGTTACGTCGAAGGCCCCATTCTGCTCTCTCATGATGTCTAATGACTACTGAGTTTGCTAATATGGAGTACCTAGCAGTCGGTGACAGGACAATGCACTTAACAAGAAAAACGTATGTTTTTGGGGGTGTCCGGATACTTCTGATCACTTAGTGTATGTAAAGGGTGTAGGGGTCACAAAAGACCTTAGTTTTTCTAAAGATGAGTGCTATTACGAAGATGAAGTTTAAGATTGAGAAAAACAATATATGTATGGAATGATTGCATGGAATTATGCCTACTGTGCAGTACGAATTAGATTATGGGAGCAGGAGGCAAGTGACTAGATCCGCTTCCAAAGACATACAGCAAACATATCTAAAATTATATCTCCTGTAACAATATTGTGAAAAGGAAAGTTGCTAGTTATCATACAGAGGAGATGCTGAGTTGCAGATAAGCAATCATGCACTGGTGCTTGCAGTGTGGCATCAGATGCCTGAGACTACAGTCAAGTGTGTGTGAGTTGTGTTTGCGTGAGTGTGTATGTGTGTGTCTGTCGTCTAATTTTGATAAAGGCCTTACTGGCCGAAAGCTATATTTGTGATAATCATTTTGTTGTGCCCATCTGTGACTCAGCATCTCTGCTGTATTGTGAGTAGCAACTTTCCTTTTCACAATACTGTTACATTCCATCCTGGATTTTCCATTGTTTGGTTATATCTCCTGTGCTTGAAGTTAACTACAGACATAGTATCTAGGTAAAACAGTACACTGTAAAAGCAAGAACAGGGTGAAGAGAAATCATACACATATTATGAGGTAAAAATTCATTTATTTCTCATTCAATCAGAAGTAATTCTACATTTTCATAAGCAGACACAGCAGCACTATTTTCACACTTCTTCTTGAGTCAATGAATCGAAGGACACCAGTAGAATTCCAGGCCTTGAATAGCATCAAACTTGAAGATTCTACATATGCTTCATATCTTCTCCACCCCTTCACATAGATGATGGTATCAATGTGGTCGAGTAAACAAAGTGACACCACCATATCTTGAGGGCATGTCACGATCATCTCAGTGAATTTCATGGTAGAAACCTGTTAACCACTTTGCACTCTTCTATGTTTCAGTGCACTTCACATCCTTGAAAGACCTTGGTGATGCAATGTTTGCTGAGAATATCTCTATTACTCCAGTGTCTTCTGTGTAAGCTACAAATGTGTCTTTAAATATGCTCTGTCTACACTCATCATCATAGAAACCTTGAGTGTCTGCAATGATGTTCACACCCAGAGATGCCATTGTGGAATGTTCTCAGTACGGTGCAGCACCTGTTCATTTAAACAGCTCATTGCACAATGCTGGTGGGAGGGAAGTAGTTAATCACACAGTCATTTAGAACTAAAGCATATGCTGTGGTGTGTTCTGGGAAATTTGCTGAAGATTCAAATTCAGTTCATACATCTATGGGTCGTTGTTTTCACCATCAAGTATTGGTTTGATAATGATTTTATATTTATTGCTGCTCTAGCTTTTTGTGATCTCATTTATATCAGTCAAATTCATTATTTCATGGTACATTTGCCTATCATTAACTGAATAATTTATGGTTTTTTTATGGATCATAGGGAAATGAGATTCATTAAGCCAGGTATTCTCTCGAACTGCCTAGCACCAATCTATATTGTGTCATCAGTTGCATTTATAGGCTGCATACCTAGCATGTATGGTCTTCCCCTGCTGATGCTGAATGTCCTATCTATTTGGCCAGGGGTGTGGCGGATAATGAATTTGTCAATGGCACCACCATCATTATCGTGTGGTTTTATTTTTTCTGAGAACTGCCTGAGAGATTCAGTGATATGCTTACTCAAAGGTGTCTCTCAGTGTTTGCTGTCGAGTCATATGCCCTGACTGTAGCAACCATAATTTCTTTCCGTGCCTGAATGACTTTCTCCTTTTTTGACACCTTAGTGTATGCTACTCAGACAGCTCTGCTTTATATATCTGCTCTTGTTCCTCTTGTTGTGTGCCTGGTCTCCCTTCTCAACAACACAAGTCTCTATATCTGTTTTCCCCTCAATAGCCTTCATCTTTTCAGGTAAGTTGGTTACTTTCTTACTGATTTTATTATCTATCTCATTTATGCATTGATCATTCTCAGAAGAGTATGATAATACGTCTCTAGCTCTTTGCACATACCTCCAACTTCATGCACTATAGCCTGAATTTTAGCATACATGTGCAAGAAGAATATTCTGTCTACGTACACCCATTCTCTCAGGTTGAGAGCTAAACATGCATGTGAATTTGTCCATGGTGCTGCGAATACTGATATACTCGCCTCTCTTATTGGGCTATATATACAGAAACTCTTGGTAGTTTCGCTGTACCTACGATCATTCAATTTTCTTGTATTATCAATAACGAGAAACTCATACTGTGAATGAGTGCAGCAATTGTCACATATCTCTGCAGAATCATTGAACAACAGGTTAGTTCCTACATGTGCTTGGTAAATGTGTTTTAAATTCAGATTGTCTTGTCTGAAGGCTGTAATGAGGTTTGCATTATCCCTAACCAATTGTTTTGGGATTCTGGAGTATGTTTGGTTTAGATAAAATACATCAGCACCCATATGACGAGCGAAACAGAACTATTTTCGAATTTGGTCTTTGTTTTCCACAGCAACATTGTCAAATATGAACACAGTAATGTCACATATTTAGCGCCTTTTACACAATAGCTCTTGTAATAGCTGATACTTGGCCTGAACAGTGTTTTTGAAAATACACAAAGATGTTCAAATCAGACTTCATCTATGTGTGTTAGCAGCATCTTGAGGACATTATAGTCTTGCCACAAGTGGATGGACCTACAATAATTGCTTGTATAATATCAGGAAGGAGTATTCTTCCTCTTCTTCTAGTCTTGTTTTGTATCTGCACAGGACCAGGCACCAACGAAAACGTCCTTGTGATTAGGATGTTTCACCCACCACACTGTAATACCAATTACGTCAGTTACTGAGCTGTATTGGCCATATATAGAAAGATACACATGAAAGAACAGTAATAACATGTGTAGTCACTATAACTCCATCACTTAACCAACTCAACTATATTGGCTACACAGACAATTCGCCTATATATTTTACCCATGAAGAGTAACTTCATCAATCATTTTGATAATGAGTGATGAGGGGGTGTCTGAGAGAATTGTCTGCATGATTATAGGTGCAGTGTTGAAATTAATGATATTAATAAGTGTAATACTTGGACTACAATGAGAGAGATGTGAAATAAAATACAAACACCATTTGAGGTTATATACATACGACATTCAAAAAAAATCATCAGACTCGTTCTTTATCTTCCTCTTCACAGCTGTACAGTATTTCTCAAACAAAGCTTTTTGATATGCAGTAAATTCTGTGTGTATCTCCTTCAAACCAATGGGTATCTCACAATACTCTGGTTTTTCAAATGCACATTAAACCTGTTTCTCTTTTGGTTCTCTGTTCATGTGCAAACAAAGGCATTGCTCCAAATCATCAACATGTACACTATGCACACGTAAAAAGTTTACAATATCATTGTAAGCAGAGTCTATGCTCGGCAACCAACGACACACTCTCTCCAATGCCAATGGCATAGATAAACACATTTGTCACCTGATTTCACACATAGTGCAGAGTCATGATACAATGTTGTAATAGACGGTATCGCACCAGTAAGGCAAATGTCTGGGTGGGGGGAGGGGGATATATGAATTGGATAATACTATGTGGTCATCTGCTGATTGATGTGGTGCTCTGCATGTCATATTTCGTCCCAGTCAAACTCAGAAATAGGCACTTCACCATCCTTCCACGCATTTTCAATTTTTGTCCTCGCATGCAAGCCCCAGTTACGGTGTGCTTCTATACCGACATTTACATGTTTTGTTCCACTAGTAGTTACTTTGCATATAGAACTGAAAAGCATACGTACACTTGATACCTTCTTATCTACAGCATCTGCACTCTCTCCCTGCACTAGCACAGGAATGTTCTGCTGGAATGGGTTGTATGTCTGTGACCAGTACTGTCCTCTCTCTTGCTATTGTTTAGGACCACCACCAGCATTCGAAGTGTTGAGGCAGACCGTGCATCCTGGTCACTTCCTGTTCTGGAGGGCTGTGCTGGATCTCGACTTCTGCTGATGCTTCATGGTTCTTCTTTTTCACCCTAAATCCCTGGGATGATGTCACCAGATACTGCCATCCTATTGGTCGAAGCCCACCATGTGGTCGGATTCAAGATTCCTATTGGTTCCCACCCTTTTTTTTCTAGACCGCCATATTGGATTACGTCCTAGGGGGGGTGGGGGAGGGCTGAGAGTGAACTCTGGTGGTGATATTGTGAATTAGGCCAGTTTGTCTCCAGCTCTCAAAGTGAACACCTAAGGTTCATTGTGGAATAGGGCAAAGTTAATGTGGGGTGTTACTCAATTTCAAAAAAGTTAGGCAGCTCCAGCCCAAGCATCTATCTGCATAAGTACTGAAATGCATCTTCATGCCATCCCTCTGCACTGACACTATTTCTCTAAAAAGTATTTGCCACATGTTTGCCCACTATCTTTTCTCTCAACTAATTGTGTAGGGGGCTATGGATACAGTCCTCAGTTGTGTGTTTGTATTTAGTACACTTATTAAATTCACTCCTGCTTATCACCAGTATTTTCTAAATTGTACACATGGGTGCTTGCCCTAGAGTGGGTGCATGTTTTTGGAAGACTGATAAGACTTTTATTGAATGGTTTACAATTGCAGCACACACATTTATCATCATGAGTTGCAAAGTGTAACTTAGCCCCATCCTGCTGCATCTTCATTGTTTCATAAAGCGTATTCATCTTCAACAAATATCTTTGCTATTCTCACAGTCCTCAGATGCAACAGCTAATATACCCATTAAACTCCTCCTTCTCCAGAACAGACATCTCATCCACAGAAAACTGTAAAAATTATGTCAATCCTTGCAGTCCAGCAGCTAGACACAGACTGAGTCCTTTTCTCGCCATTTTTCCACAGACTGCCATCTTGGATTATGTAAGGGGAGGGGAGAGGGGGATAGTACCCTCTGGTGGTGATGTTGTGAACTAGGTGAACTAGGTCAGTTGGACTCTAGACCTCATGGTGAACACAATGGATAGGGCTACTGGCTATCAAAACTCAAATTGTCTAAATAAACAGTGCATACAAAATAAGGACTTATGTCCATCCTATCCAGCAGCCCAGCACAGACTCAGTGCTTTCCTCGCGAATTTACAGATATGGGAGGAGAGGGGAGGGGCGTTAGGCTAGTGGAGGTAGCCAAATTGACCTGCGTTCCCACCAAAATTTGAACTTCAGGCCATGATGTTACTGGGACATTGCCACATCTTTGGCCACCATCTGGGGTCCACTATCTTGAATAAATCTGGCAACAATGCAGGATGTGGCCAAACCCCTGTTGTCCTACTACTATCGATCACCTATGCTCAGTCATAGATAAAGCAAATGGTAAACTCCAGTTCATTGGTAGGATACTTGGAGAATGCAATCAGTCTGCAAAGGAATATTCACAGATTTGTTGAATCATGCGAGAACGTGAAGTAGATGATGCAAAACTGAACTGGCAGACACTTGAAGATAGACATGTGTTATCCTGAAAAAAATTGCTTGCAAAGTTTTGAGGATCCGATTTACCATGAGGAATCTAGGAATGTACATAAGCCCCTATATATCACTCCTATATGGGTCTTGTGGGCAAGATTAAACTAACTACAGCACACATAGAAGTGTTGGACACAGTTAGTTAGTGATATTGCTGTTCCATCGATCCTTTTTCACTATAACTTTTCAAAGTTCTTTTATTATTTTTGCTTTTTATTTTTTACTACAAAAAGAAAAGAAAGATATACACATATGAATTAGTAATCCCTACCCACAACCTTTTACAAATTACTGTAATAGAAATTCTATGTGATCAAAGAAGTTTTCAAGGAGAAACTTTCTCAGTTTGTCTTCAAATTTTACATTTCCTGCCTGTCAGACATTTTAGATCACTGAGTAAGTGATCAAAAATCTTTGTTGCAGTACTGTGCACCCCTTTTTATGCTAATTATTATGGAGTAATGAGTGTCATTGTTCCTTCTGGTATTGCAATTATATACAGCATTGTTCCTTTTGATCTGTAGTGGGTTATTAACAACAAACCTAGTATGGAATAAATACACTTTGAAGCAGTAGTCAGAATGCACAACTCCTTAATCAGGTGTCTAGATCATTGGTGAGCATCACATTACTCTTACAGCACGTTTTTGGTCAATGAAGACTTACTTTTATGAAGATGAGGTATCCCAGAACATCATTCCATCTGATATTGTTGAATGGAAATATGCAAAATACCTCAACTTACTGATTTGTCTTTCCCCCTTGATTTGCCATGATTCCACACGCAAATGGGTCTGGACTAAGTTGTTTTAGGAGTTCCAAAATATGTTTTTTTCCGATTTAAAGTCTCATAAATATGTACCCTAAGAATTTTGAAGTTCCCACCTTATTTGCTATTTCCTCACCATGTGTTACACTTTTGACAAAGCCATTCGATGTACCCTTGTCCAACATGTATGCCTACCAAATATTACTTCAATATCTCCACTACTGATAAAGTTATTAACAATTTAATTTTTCAGAGACTAAGTCCCATGGTCAGTAACCATAGATGTAAGAACTGAACATGATCTCTCTTTTCAAAATTGAGGGTTAGACCATTCACTAAAAACCAGTCAATGATACTTTTGAGAACTAAGTTTACCATTTCTTGTGTTTCTGTATGTATGTATGTATGTTTTATTATAATAATATTATTATGATGATGCTTGGACTGATTACAAAAAGATGGCGGAAACGTTGTATGTACAAGTGAGTAGTATTCTTGGGAAAAACTAAAATAATGTTGGTAAAAATACAGTGTGTGTAAATTGTAGGGACAAAATTACGAAGCTAAATGGGGGTCTTTCTAGGCTTCAGCAAATCATCTGTGTATTGAGTTGTGAGATGTCTAAACTTCGAAACGAAATGAGCCATTAAACAAACAAAAGTACATTTCTCTTCCGTAAAAAACTCTAACGAGCAGACGAAAACACCATATAAAAACAGAGATATAAATACAAAAACATCGCCACAGAGTGAAAACACCGACGATTTCATGTTGTTTCCGTGAGTGAACAGGCTGATTTAGGCCTAACATCGGTACGGGAACTTTTGAACAAATCTTATCAACAGAATGGTGACACAGGCAGAAAGTTCAGCATTAAGGCAAACAGTGACGGTGAGAAATTGAACATGCCATTTTTTGCACGTAGTAATGTGACGAGCGAATGTAATATCAACAAAAACGTACAACATTGCAAACACGAAAGTAGTGCATAATTTTTAACTTACAGTCACGGCAAAAACATGAGGAGAGTTATCAAAGAAAAAAAAAAAGAAAAGAAAACGACGCAACAGGTACTGTGAAGCCAGGAGCGAGAAGGAAAAACATTGTTGGTGCCGACTTACCCGAAAAAAAAGGTTGGGAAAAAATGACTATGTAGTGTATATACCAGGTACAAACGATATTGCAAAAAAACGAGGCAAATAACTGTCTAATTGAACTAAAAAAGTTCCTGGAACGCAATAATCAGCGAAGTACTATAGTTGCAACAGTACCACACAGATATGATCTAATGTGTGTCAACAAAGAAATTCGGAAAACTAAGATTAAAATAAAAAAAATTATTCTTTGTTTGGAAAATGTAGCGTCCTTGATATCTGCAAATTGGACAGGTGGGAACATACCAAACGCGGTATGCATCTAAATTACGAAGGAAAAAAACCTTGTGTGTAAAATGATAAATGAAATCATTGCGAACAGAAAGAAAGCGAACAGCAAAATTCCATGTACCGGTATGGGACCAGTCTCGGCAGCAGAAGAAGCAGCATTATCAAAAGCAGCAGAATCATCAGTGGAAGGACCAACAGTTGAAAAGCCACTCCTAGCAAACATCAGGCAAATGCAGGGGTGAGCGAAAATCAAACTTTGTCTTTATTCCATCAAAATATATTCGTCTCAAGAGCAAAATACACTCCTGGAAATGGAAAAAAGAACACATTGACACCGGTGTGTCAGCCCCACCATACTTGCTCCAGACACTGCGAGAGGGCGGTACAAGCAATGATCACACGCACGGCACAGCGGACACACCAGGAACCACGGTGTTGGCCGTCGAATGGCGTTAGCTGCGCGGCATTTGTGCACCGCCGCCGTCAGTGTCAGCCAGTTTGCCGTGGCATACGGAGCTCCATCGCAGTCTTTAACACTGGTAGCATGCCGCGACAGCGTGGACGTGAACCGTATGTGCAGTTGAAGGACTTTGAGCGAGGGCGTATAGTGGGCATGCGGGAGGCCGGGTGGACGTACCGCCGAATAGCTCAACACGTGGGGCGTGAGGTCTACACAGTACATCGATGTTGTCGCCAGTGGTCGGCGGAAGGTGCACGTGCCCGTCGACCTGGGACCGGACCGCAGCGACGCACGGATGCACGCCAAGACCGTAGGATCCTACGCAGTGCCGTAGGGGACCGCACCGCCACTTCCCAGCAAATTAGGGACACTGTTGCTCCTGGGGTATCGGCGAGGACCATTCGCAACCGTCTCCATGAAGCTGGGCTACGGTCCCGCACACCGTTAGGTCATCTTCCGCTCACGCCCCAACATCGTGCAGTCCGCCTCCAGTGATGTCGCGACAGGCGTGAATGGAGGGACGAATGGAGACGTGTCGTCTTCAGGGATGAGAGTCGCTTCTGCCTTGATGCCAATGATGGTCGTATGCGTGTTTGGCGCCGTGCAGGTGAGCACCACAATCAGGACTGCATACGACCGAGGCACACAGAGCCAACACCCGGCATCATGGTGTGGGGAGCGATCTCCTACACTGGCCGTACACCTCTGGTGATCGTCGAGGGGACACTGAATAGTGCACCGTACATCCAAACCGTCATCGAACCCATCGTTCTACCATTCCTAGACCGGCAAGGGAACTTGCTGTTCCAACAGGACAATGCATGTCCGCATGTATCCCGTGCCACCCAACGTGCTCTAGAAGGTGTAAGTCAACTACCCTGGCCAGCAAGATCTCCGGATCTGTCCCCCATTGAGCATGTTTGGGACTGGATGAAGCGTCGTCTCACGCGGTCTGCACGTCCAGCACGAACGCTGGTCCAACTGAGGCGCCAGGTGGAAATAGCATGGCAAGCCGTTCCACAGGACTACATCCAGCATCTCTATGATCGTCTCCATGGGAGAATAGCAGCCTGCATTGCTGCGAAAGGTGGATATACACTGTACTAGTGCCGACATTGTGCATGCTCTGCTGCCTGTGTCTATGTGCCTGTGGTTCTGTCAGTGTGATCATGTGATTATCTGACCCCAGTAATGTGTCAATAAAGTTTCCCCTTCCTGGGACAATGAATTCACGGTGTTCTTATTTCAATTTCCAGGAGTGTAGACCAGTTGCTAATAAATTTAAAAGACGAGGGTGAAAATGAGCCTGATATACTGTGTTTCTCAGATCATCATGTTATGAGTGGAATCCACATGCTACAAAATGAGAACTTTAGTTTAGCTGCGCATTACTGTAGATCTATTATAAAAAAAAGGAGTTGCAATGTTTATAAAAAACAATGTAGTCTATACATCTCTAGATTTAATTAAATACTGTGACTAACAGAATTTGAGGTGTGTGGCATCGAGTTAACAGCAGACAACGCAACAGTTATTGTACAGGCTATTTACAGGGCACCTGCTGGAAATCTGAATGTATTTCTCAGACAAATAGAATCACTGCTGTCCCACCTCTGTAGGAAAAATAATCAACCATTGTTATGGGTGACTTCATTGTGGACCTATTAACAGAAAATAGAAAGAAAATGGACTTTGAAGACCTGATGTACTGTTAGAACATAGTACCAGTGGTGGACACTCCAACTAGAGTAACAGCTGGTTCTAGAAGTTTAAAAGACAATGTATTTGTAGATAAGGATATTGACAATAACTTAACTGTGAAAAATATTATAAATGGCATCTCTTATCATGAAGGGCAATACCTCACTCTAAATTAAATAAATGCACAAAGGAAAAAAGAATTTCATTTGGAAAAACTTTAGTATTATAAACGAACATGCCATGTGTATGCTGCAATTGATATTAACTCAAAATTTAATATATTTACCGATGAAGTTACAAGTCTTTTTGAAGAAACCTTTCGAAAAAAGTCAGTGAAATAAAACCTGTTAAAATCTGGAAACAAGCCTTGGATTACTAAAGGCATCAAAATTTCTTGTAAAACAAGAAGAGAACTATATGTGGCAGCCAAGTGACACCAGTAGGAGTGTGCACTATAAACTCTATAATAAAGTTCTGAATAAGATAATACAAGCAGCAAAGAACATATGCTTGAAGGCAGAAATTGATTAGTCAAGCAATAAAGTAAAACCTATCATGAATTTTGAGGAAACAAGAAAAATGCAGTCTCTAATGAAAATATCCAAATACAAAATGAGGGTAATCTTGTTAGTAATCCAAAAATAGCTGCAGGCAGCACATAAAACAAACATTTTCAACAGTAACAAAAAATGGGTTTACAAGGCTCCATGAACCAAGTAATCAATCTTTTGAGAGCCAAAATACCTAGCTCAGCACAACACATGAAGTTAACAACAGTCACTGTTCAAGAAATCGAAAGAATAGTTAAATCCATGAAAAGTAAAAACTATACTCGAATTGACAATATTTCGAACATTAAAATACTGTTGCAGCCACGTACGTTACGTCCTTTGCCATGTTTTTGATGTTTTGATTTGATTTGATTTATTGAGAACCCGTTTTATCATGTACAATGATATGGTATGTGTCAGGTGTTACATAGAGAAAAAATATGAATAACAACATATTATGTAAAAAATATCAGTCAACAAATCTGAATTAAATATATAGGCAAAAACAATTATAGCTTACATGATATAAATTTGTAACAATATAGGACACAAATACGTTACATATATTCTGCATATAGTGGACAGCAACAAGAAACAATGATTATAATACTCTATATCGACAAATTAATTAATTTTTGTGTGTACATAAAAAGAGTCTACGCCACGACACAAGTTTGTATATGAGTGAATTATAAGATAGGTGAAGGCACGCTATCTTTCTGAAGAATTCATGTATTCACTAACACTGTAAAAACTATTTCTAATTAGCATTCTTTTGAGTTCACTTTTAAAACTGCTCAGCTTCTGAATCCTTTTAATTTTTAAGGGAAGAGCACTATAGAGAATTTTCAGGTGGTATATGGCACTCTTGTTGTACTGGGCTTTCTTATGCACTTCTCTGTGAAAGTCATTACTCTGTCTTGTTGTATAGTCACGGAACTCGCTGTTTAAAGAAGAAAACTGGGAATGAGACTTAGAAAGCATATACTTTCATAGATGCAAATGGATGGAAGAGTCATGATTTTATATTCTTTGAAAAATTCCCTACATGGATCTCCAGGTGCAGCTCCTTTTATGATCCTTATCACTCGGTTTTGAATAATAAAAGAGCGTTTTGCCTGAAGTGAATTGCCCCAAAATATGACACCACATCGCAAAAGACTATACATAAATGCATAATATTGTACACAATACTGTTTGATCACTGCAGCGATTTTAGAGCATTCTAAATACATAGCAACATTTACTTAATTTTTTTTGAGCACATCTATATGCTTGTCCCACTTAAGATGCTTATCTAACCAAATTCCTAAGAATTTTGTATTTGGCGTTTGCAGTATATTCTGTTGGCCTAGCTTCACAGTTATATTGGGCTTCACATTATTTGACACATGTCCGTAATTCATCCATAATGTTTTTTTCTCATTTGCAAATAAACTATTGTCCCTGAAGCATTTACTTGCTTCAACTGTTGTTGTTTCAATTTTCCTGTTAAGGTCAGTCTCATTCTGAGCTTTAATAAAGAGACTTTTATCACCAGCAAAAAGTACACAATCAGCTTGTGTTAAATAGTTTGGCAAGTCATTTATAAAGACCAAGAACAATAGAGGTCCCAACATCAAACTTTGGGGCACCCTATAACTAACTTCCTTATAACCAGAAAAGTATGACTTTCCATCATGAACTATTTCTACTTTCTGTCATATGCCAGATAAGTATGACTTAAACCATGCATGAGCATTGCCACAAACTCTATACCAACAAAGTTTTTCGAGCAATAGTTCATGATCAATAACGTCAAAGGCCTTTGATAAATCTAAAAACACCCCACAATTTACTTCATTATTATCAATGGAATTTAGGACAAGTTTTAGAGAGTTGTGTATAGTTGTTTCAGTTGATCTATTCTTTCAAAAGCCATTTTATTCATTGACCAATATTCCACTTTTTTTTAGGACAGTAGAGAGTTTTCTGTACATTACTCTTCCTATAATTTTTGAAAAACAAGATAACATTGATAAAGGCCTGTAGTGTTTTACACCACACCGATTCCCATTTTTGTATAATGGTTTTATAATTGATTGTTTCAGCTTTCTAGGGAAAGTGCCAGTACTGAAAGATACATTAATTATATCTACAAGAAGAGGAGTAATATATCTGCTGTGTTTAATGATTTTGTCTGGAATGCCATCGGTGCCATAGGACAATTTTTTTTTCGTTCGCTGATAGCATTCTCTACCTCATGTACTGTTACAGGATACAAAAACATAGTTTTGGAATTCAATGTAATGTTATGACTGATGTCTGTATTACTTTGGGTTTGTATGAGGTTTTAAACTACACTTATATAATGACAGTTGAAATATATTGGCAATGTGTAATGGATGTTTTAGAGTTTTGTCCTCAGTTTTGATAACAATGTTTTTGTTTCTTACTTTGCTTCTTCCTATGTTACTATTGAGCACTTTCCAAACAGATTCATTTTTTTTGTTGCCATTATTTCTACTGATACATGAATCATTACTTAAATTTTTTGCTGCAATAATTACTTTCTTGTATAATTTCCTATAACACTTAACACATTGTTTCAAAGTGGGATTTTGCCTTGCTGATTTACTTAACATTCTGAGTTGCTCTCCAGATTATCTTATGCCCTGTGTTATCCATGTATTAATTTGGTCTTTTACTTTGATTTTCTTAGGGGGGAAAGCAATTTCAAAGTCATGTTTGTAATCAGTTAAAAATGACTCAAACTTCATGTCTATATTATCATGTTTATCTAGATCCCAACTTGTATTTTTTAACAAGGAATTAAAAATCCTAATGTTGTCCTCATTAATACATCCCCTGTGGATGAGTTTCTCACTTGGCCTAGAGTTTTTACAGAGTGCATTATTTATACTACGTTTTAGTGCTTTATGATCCAAGAAACCAGTGTCAATCACTTCTACAACATTATCTAGTTTATGTAAGTCAAGAAATATTTGGTCTATTATTGTTTCAGAGTTCTTTCCATGTCTAGTGTATTCAAAGATAGTTGGTGCTAAATTATGCGAACAAAAGGTATTAGTCAGTTTTGTAACATTTGAACAGTTGATTTTAAAGTTGACATTGAAATCTCCAAGTACAATAATGCTTCCTGTAGAATGTCTTAACTAACTAAAAAGACTTTCAACACTGTCCAAAAATTTTATAAAGTTGTCTGATGGGGAACGGTATACACACACAAGAATTATTTTAATGTCTGTAAGTTTGCAAACGCAGTGTTCTAATACTTTTTCAATGTTTTTTTATCTTACTTAACTTGATTTCTTTACTTTCAATTCCTTGTCTGACATAAGTTCATGTTCTTCCTCCTTTAAAAGTTTCTCTACAGAAGCTACTAACCATTTCAAATGCTGTTATTCTGGCAGTAAAAGTTTGATTTTCTTTTAGCTAGTGTTCACAAACATTTAAAACTGAAACATCCTTTAGTTCATCAAGCAATAGTACTTCTAATTCTGGATCTTACTTAATATACCCTGTACATTTTGATACAAAACTACTAATTTTTATGCTTAGTATCTGTTGCAGTGCCCACCACATTGGCTGATTGCTGCCTGCCTCCAATAAAAAAATCTTTGAGATGGCCTGGTGGTGACACTCTTCTTTTGCTTAAGGGGCGGGTGGTTTTCATTGCTTCTGCTGGTTTTGTTGGTACTGTTGTTGAACCTGTCAGTGATGTAAGTTGATCTGCTTCTAGTGAAGACAGTGATTGTAGTACTGAAGAAGACGCTGTAGACTAGGCTACTGGAGGCAGAAGAATAATGGGCTCACTTTCCTTAGTAGGTACTGTTGTTGAAGCTGCCAGCAGTGTAGGCTGAACTGCTTCTGTTGAAGATGGTGATTGTTGTCGTACAGACGATGCTGTAGACTGGGTTACTGGAGGTGGAAGAATAATGGGCTCACTTTTCTCGCATCTGCCTAGTGAACAAAGGAAGTCTCGGATTTTTTGTCCTAATAGAATCTTTCGCCTGTTGTTTAAATTCAGGCCATGTTGGGTATAATGTTCTCTCTCCAGTGAATCTACACTCATGAAATGTGAGTTCTGGAATGTTTTGCATATCTCCTTGAACTGTCTGTTAGCCTTAATGATTTCTTTATTTACAATAGCAGTAGTCAGAAGATCGTGTCTATGGGGAATACCAAAGACAATTACAGGTGTTCTAGCAAAGCTCAAAATTTCTATTAAATTGTTATTGGATTTGTGAAGTTCATTCCTGTAGACATCATTAGCTCTACCTATTATAATTGTACACTGAGGTATGCTGGAGCGATTTCCGACTTGTATGTTTGTTGTGATTTCAGACATGGGTGCCCTCGGTTTTACAATGGCGGTTGCATTTACACGATAATTATCACATAAGGTTTCAGCAAGACCACGTCCGTGGCTGTCAGAATATATACACACATTTGATTCAGAAATCTGCGAATGTAACACTGTATTAATTTGCGCATGTTCTTTTGTGTGGTTTGCAGTACCGGTAGGCCTACCTGTAGTTATTTCACTCTGCGTATTTATCGCTGTGTTTACAGCTGTATGAAACATATTTTTACACTGTTTACGACGCACTGCACTAGACATAACATATTCCTCCCCTTAGGTAGTTTTACCTGTACTCACACCTGCCTCAAGTGCACTGATACGTACGTTTATCGATGTGTGAAGCATGTTTTCACACTATTTACGATGCACAGGATTAGGTGTAACATATTCACTACTGTTATCGTCGTTAATACCATCCGAGTAGCTAAGAAGGCTTCTCATCATTTTCTTAAGTAGATTTGTATACTGTTCGCACATTTCCACATCACGCTGTAGAGAACATAATACACTTTCGTCTTGTCCACCGGCAAACATTTTGGCTGCAGTCTGTCGGCCGTTACACGATGTTACCCCGCACTCACAACTTGGATTATTAAAGTTAGTAACACCAAAACATTCTGTGTGGTACCTTTTTTGCAATGTAGAACAAATTTTTATTCCTTCGTACTATTTCACTACATAATACACACTTTATAGACACTACGCAATTAATTTTCATGGAGCGATTCATTAGTTCTACTATACCAGACACCATTTTGTTCTCCATGTGTCATGAATAGTTCTTGATTGGCTTAAGAATGCAGCTCTAAAACCGCTGTATAAGAAGGGAGATAAGACGTATGCCGCTAACAATCGGCCAACATCACTACTGACAAGTTTTTCAAAGGTTTTAGAGGAACTAATGTATGCTAGGATAGTTAAGCATCTCAGGGATGAAAATGTCCTCCATTTTGACAAACAACAACGTGCTGTTCGCCTGATTAAAAACACAGAACATCACAAACAAACCCAGTACATTGATATTAAATACCATTATATACGTAAACATGTTAAAAATAATGAGATCGAAGTCTATTATGTTTATTCTATTATACAGTTGGCAGACTTATTCACAAAACCTTTAACTAGAGATAAATTCTTGTCAAAGAGAAAAGCTCTGTCAGTGTTCTCAAAACAAACTGAGTGGGAGTTTTGGCAGCAGTGAGCTTGTTGTATTGAGTTTTCTTTAGTGGCTTCATTTTCAGTTTTCGTGGTGAGAGTGAACCAGATATTTTTGTTCATTCTGTGTGCAGCCGTGTTCTGTGACGTTATAAAATTATATCTTTGTTTTTTTTGTTATGGTTACAGTGTATCTTTGATTGCAATAAAGAAAGGACCAATAAGTTGTTTTTACTCCAATATACCGTATTTCACTCTGTGATTTCCTGCCAGACAGCTTGGATTTTTTCTTGTGGGGCTACCTCAAGAGCAAAGTCTACACGACTCGACCAAGAACCCTGGATGTGTTAAAACAGAGAATTCGGGATGCAGTTCACAGTATGCCAGCTGAGATATTGCAGCGGTCAATGAGCAAATCTCAACAACAGAATTCACGAAAGTATTCGTACAGGAGGACGCCATCTAAAGGACGTAATTTTTTAAAAATTATAAATGCCATCAATGTTGCGTAAATGGCGAAGTTGTTAGTTTTCTATTACTATGAATGCAATTTCCTTCATAACTTCTAGTTTTATTGGATTCAGGAAATGTTCTCGTTTTTCTGTGTCACGCTGTATATCTAGGCTATTACAATAAAACGTAAGTATAAGTCTTTTTTATATCTGAAGAAAATAATTTTTTATACGTGTAATGTACTTACATGTTACTTTGCAATTCACAAAATGGAGATACATACTTACTATGGTTTTTTTCAGTTGCTGCCTCGTCAAAGACCTGTAATCGATTTCAAAGTATTATGGTAACTGACAAGAAAGATAAGGATCAGTGTAGTAATGAAGGTATAAACACAAGTGTTCCAGTTTTTTCTATTTGAAATGTGATCAGATTAATCAAGAGTGAATCTACAATGCCAGATATAATGAATGCTGTCTTTCTGGATCAGTCGAGTGAAAATAATTTAGTGAGTAATGATCCTGATTCTCAAATATTTTTGACCCACGGATATTCGCCGGAAATTTTGTGCTTCATGCGGCTCACGAACATTTTACGGGCTGGCTGCATCGCGTCTTCCACGCCACAAGCAAAGTAGTGATAGGGTCATGCTGTGGTTGGCAGGAGAGCCAACACCGTGTTACTAGAGGAGGCCGAAAGGCACGCGTTTTAGCTCACGCTGGCTGGCGTGAGGTCTGGAACAGGACAAGGAAATTAGACTTCAGAAAAACGGACGTAGCTGGTGGAATACTTAACTTTAATCCATTAATGACGAACGTCGCTCTTGACATTACATGATTCACAGTATCAATAGTAACTGATAATGGCGCCTTGCTAGGTCGTAGCAAATAACGTAGCTGAAGGCTAGGCTAACTATCGTCTCGGCAAATGAGAGCGTATTTAGTCAGTGAACCATCGCTAGCAAAGTCGGCTGTACGACTGGGCGAGTGCTAGGAAGTCTCTCTAGACCTGCCGTGTGGCGGCGCTCGGTCTGCAATCATTGATAGTGGTGACACGAGGGTCCGACGTATATTACTGGACCGCAGCCGATTTAAAGGCTACCACCTAGCAACTGTGGTGTCTGGCGGTGACACCACATTCCTCCCCCGCAAATCGGCGTACGGTTGTTGCATAAGGCTTCCGCCCGCCGTGGGGAGGAGCCCATGTTGACGTATGCGACGAGGTGGGGAGCCTAACAACAGGCGAGGCTGTGTAACCCGCACACTTCCATTTAGACCGCGGGGAGCTAGGAAACGCCTAAAAACCTGCTCCAGGGTGCACGCCAACATGCGGTGTATGCGCCCGTAGATAGACAGGAGGGGCCGAAGGGTCGACCTCCATCGGGCCAGGGCACCCGACGGGGACGACATATGGTCCGGAGCGGGCCAGAGTTCCATATCGGAGGACAACTGGTCACGGGAAGTGATCGGCGGCGTGTGACCCAGGGAGGCGCCCGGCGGTTGCAGCGACGCGTCCACTGCGGGCGTCACCGGCGGGAGAACAGGCGGCGGTGGCGGCGGCGCATCGCCAAGGGGCAAAATGGAAGGTAGCGTCGGTAACACCTGGGGCTGAGGCGAGCCAGTAGATGGGTCCCCGGGGCGCTGACTGGACGGCACCGTCGCTGAAAGCAGACGGCGAGCAGCAGATCCCGTGCGACGACAGAGGCGCAGCTGATTGAGATGCCGGCGCACCTCACCAGAGGCCCCCAAAACCAGATACATAGCGCTGCCAAGGCAGCGAAGAATGCGCCCTTCGAGCCAATGCCGTGAACCTCGGTAGTGGCGTTAGTAGACAACGTCGCCTGGAGCAAAAGCAGGTGTCTGCCGCGGCACAGGAACCTGATGCGGCGGATGTAGCAAAGACATCAAGGTTCGATGATGACGACCGTGGAGCAACTCAGCCGGCGAACGACCATCTCGGGGCTGAGTGCGATAATAGGACAAAAAAGGAGCAATAACGCGTCCTCCCGAGAATGCGACTCTTTCAACTGCAACATCTGTGACTTGAAAGTCCTGACCAATCGTTCAGCGGCACCATTTGCATGTGGCGAAAACGGCGCGGACGTCAGATGTTGAATACCATTGGCCTTGCAGAATGACTGAAATTCTGCGGACATGAATTGTGGACCATTGTCGGAAACAATAGTCTGTGGAAAAACTTCAATGCAAAAGATAGAGGATAACGCTTGGATGGTGGCAGATGACGTCGTGGAAGACATCCGGACAACAAAAGGAAAATTACTGAATGAATCTACCACAAACAACCATCGAACATTCCAGAATGGACCAGCAAAATCGTTGCCAAGGGGAAGTGGCTTTCGGACATGCAAAGAATTTCCGCGATGGTGCTGATTGTTGTTCGGCACACACTATGCAAGAAGAGCACATATTCGTAATCGCGGCATCAATTCCGAACCAAGTTGTTTCGTTCTCACTATACCCCAATGTCCTTGGTGGAGAAGCTGTAAGACAGAGGACTGTAACGAACGTGGTACCACGACCCTGGACTAATCATTATCAGAACGCAACAGCAAAACACCACGTCGTACAAAAAGTCTCTTGTGAGCAAAAAATCGGCGAACTAACAGGTCCCCGATCCGTGACTTTGACAAGGGCCATTGGGTAGCAACAAAACGCAGAACTGGAGCAAGGACAGGGTCGGCAGCTGTGGCTGTAGCTACACGACGAAAATCAATCGGAAACGATTCGACCACATCATCGGTTTCCGCATCAATGAACATGCAAGCAAGTTCGGAGGAATCGAATGCCCTATTCTCAGCAACAGGCAAGCGGGACAACGCATCGGCGTTTCCGTGCTTAGCAGTGGACCGATACAAGATATCGTAGCGGTACTGCGAGAGGAAAATAGACCAGCGAATGAATTTATGCGCTGTACGTGGAGGTACAGGCTTGGTCGGATGAAAAAGCGATGTCAAAGGTTTGTGGTCTGTGATTATGGTAAAGTGACGACTATACAAGAAATCATGAAACTTTGTAATACTAAATACGAGAGACAATGCTTCTTTCTCGATCGGTGAATAATTTCTTTGCGCAGACGAGAGCAATTTGGACGCAAAGGCAATAGGGCGATCGTGCGATTCATCTTTGTGTGCAAGCACAGCACCGATCCCGAAATCCGATGCATCCACCATCAACAAAAGGGGCTTCTGGGGATCTAATGGCGTAAGGCAAGTATTGGAAAGCAACGCCGATTTCAACTGGTGAAAGGCGCGATCGCCGGCGTAAGCGATGAAGCGGAGCTGAAATGGAAGAGGCGTGTGGTATATAACGGCGATAATAATTAATTTTTCCCAGCACACTCTGTAGCTGCTTCAAATTCTGCGGCGAAGGCAAGTCTTGTATGGCACGAAGGTGCGTGGGACTGGGATGTATGCCTTGGACATTGAGTACATGTCCCAGATATGGCAAATCCCGAACAAAAAACACACATTTGTCCTTCCGCAAGCGAAGACCGTTTTGTCGCAAGACCTGAAATAATGTTCTGAGATTGGCCAAATGTTCTTCTTCCGTCTTTCCGGAGATCACAATATCGTCCAGATACTTTGCTGCAGTAGGGATCGACGCACAAACAGTTTGTAGATACTGCTGAAACAAGGCAGGAGCGGATGCACACCCGAATGGCAGTCGTTTGAATCGATACAAACCAACATGCGTGTTAACCACCAAAACGCGCTGGGATTCTTTGTCCACCGGTATTTGCAAGTACGCATCTGCTAGGTCCAACTTCGAAAATATTTACCCGGGCACAGTTTTTCAAAAAGATCTTCCGGGCGGGGTAAAGGAAAAGTTGCAATCACTAGTTGTGGATTCACTGTTGCCTTGAAGTCCACACAAAGTCTCAACTTTCCGGAAGGTTTTGGCAAAATTACTAAGGGTGATGCCCAGAGAGAAGCCTGCACACGCTCAATTACACCTTGTGATTCCAAATCGTGTAATGTTTTTGCGACCTCATCACGCAATGCGTGGGGAACATTGCGCGCTCTGAAAAATTTCGGTTGCGCGTGTACTTTCAGTTCCAAATGTGCTTTATAGTTCTTAGCGCAACCGAGGCCCGGTGCAAAAATGTCTGCAAATTATTCACATAGACGAGAAATACTGTCTGAAGGCACCGTCTGATTCACTGATAGGACCTGATTTACTATAGACAAGTTAAACAACTGAAATTAATCGAAACCAAACAAGTTCACTGCAGAAGAAGAACGAAGGACGTAAAATGACACAAGTTTTGTTTGTCCTTTGTATGTTGCAAGAAGGCTGCACTGTCCTAACACAGGGATATCTTGACCGGAATAACTAGTTAACTTAACATTTGCGGCACGCAACGGAGGTGTGCCCAGCAGTTTGTAAGTGTCTTGATTGATCAGTGAAACTGAGCTGAGCTGGAATGGTATCACTTTGCCGTTAATTTCCAAGTCTACAAAAAGTTTATTGTCCTGCTGACGACAAGAGCGACTGTCTCGTGCAACGTGAACTGACACTGGTACATCTACATCTACATCTACATGACTACTCTGCAATTCACATTTAAGTGCTTGGCAGAGGGTTCATCGAACCACAATCATACTATCACTCTACTATTCCACTCCCGAACAGCGAGCGGGAAAAACGAACACCTAAACCTTTCTGTTCGAGCTCTGATTTCTCTTATTTTATTTTGATGATCATTCCTACCTATGTAGGTTGGGCTCAACAAAATATTTTCGCATTCGGAAGAGAAAGTTGGTGACTGAAATTTCGTAAGAAGGTCTCGCCGCGACGAAAAACGTCTATGCTGTAATGACTTCCATCCCAACTCGCTTACCATATCTGCCACACTCTCTCCCCTATAACGCGATAATACAAAACGAGCTGCCCTTTTTTGCACCCTTTCGATGTCCTCCGTCAATCCCACCTGGTAAGGATCCCACACCGCGCAGCAATATTCTAACAGAGGACGAACGAGTGTAGTGTAAGCTGTCTCTTTAGTGGACTTGTTGCATCTGCTAAGTGTCCTGCCAATGAAACGCAACCTTTGGCTCGCCTTCCCGACAATATTATCTATGTGGTCCTTCCAACTGAAGTTGTTCGTAATTTTAACACCCAGGTACTTAGTTGAATTGACAGCCTTGAGAATTGTACTATTTATCGAGTAATCGAATTCCAACGGATTTCTTTTGGAACTCATGTGGATCATCTCACACTTTTCATTATTTAGCGTCAACTGCCACCTGACACACCATACAGCAATCTTTTCTAAATCGCTTTGCAGCTGATACTGGTCTTCGGATGACCTTACTAGACGGTAAATTACAGCATCATCTGCGAACAGTCTAAGAGAACTGCTCAGATTGTCACCCAGGTCATTTATATAGATCAGGAACAGTAGAGGTCCCAGGACGCTTCCCTGGGGAACACCTGATATCACTTCAGTTTTACTCGATGATTTGCCGTCTATTACTACGAACTGCGACCTTCCTGACAGGAAATCACGAATCCAGTCGCACAACTGAGACAATACCCCATAGCTCCGCAGCTTCATTAGAAGTCGCTTGTGAGGAACGGTGTCAAAAGCTTTCCGGAAATCTAGAAATACGGAATCAACTTGAGATCCCCTGTCGATAGCGGCCATTACTTCGTGCGAATAAAGAGCTAGCTGCGTTGCACAAGAGCAATGTTTTCTGAAGCCATGTTGATTACGTGTCAATAGATCGTTCCCTTCGAGGTGGTTCATAATGTTTGAATACAGTATATGCTCCAAAACCCTACTGCAAACCGACGTCAATGATATAGTTCTGTAGTTAAATGGATTACTCCTACTACCCTTCTTAAACACTGGTGCGACCTGCGCAATTTTCCAATCTGTAGGTACAGATCTATCGGTGAGCGAGCGGTTGTATATGAGTGCTAAGTAGGGAGCTATAGTATCAGCGTAATCTGAAAGGAACCTAATCGGTATACAATCTGGACCTGAAGACTTGCCCGTATTAAGCGATTTGAGTTGCTTCGCAACCCCTAAGGTATCTACTTCTAAGAAACTCATGCTAGCAGATGTTCGTGTTTCAAATTCTGGAATATTCCATTTGTCTTCCCTGGTGAAGGAATTTCGGAAAACTGCGTTCAATAACTCCGCTTTAGCGGCACAGTCGTCGATAACAGTACCATCGGCACTGCGCAGCGAAGGTATTGACTGCGTCTTGCCGCTTGTGTATTTTACATACGACCAGAATTTCTTCGGATTTTCTACCAAATTTCGAGACAATGTTTCGTTGTGGAACCTATTAAAGGCATCTCGCATCGAAGTACGTGCCAAATTTCGCGCGTCTGTAAATTTTAGCCCATCTTCGGGATTTCGCGTTCTTCTGAACTTCGCATGCTTTTTCCGTTGCCTCTGCAACAGCGTTCGGACCTTTTTTGTGTACCACGGGGGATCCGTTCCATCTCTTACCAATTTATGAGGTATGAATCTCTCAATTGCTGCTGCTACTATATCTTTGAATTTGAGCCACATCTCGTCTACATTTGCATAGTCAGTTCGGAAGGAATGGAAATTGTCTTTTAGGAAGGCTTCTAGTGGCACTTTATCCGCTTTTTTAAATAAAATTATTTTGCGTTTGTTTCTGATGGGTTTGGAAGAAATGGTATTCAGCCTAGCTACAATGACCTTGTGATCACTAATCCCTGTATCAGTCATGATGCTCTCTATCAGCTCTGGATTGTTTGTGGCCAAGAGGTCAAGTGTGTTTTCGCAACCATTTACAATTCGCGTGGGTTCGTGGACTAACTGCTCTAAATAATTTTCGGAGAATGCATTTAGGACAATCTCGGAAGACGTTTTCTGCCTACCACCGGTTTTGAACAAGTATTTTTGCCAACATACCGAGGGTAGGTTGAAGTCCCCACCAACTATAACCGTATGAGTGGGGTATTTATTTGTTACGAGACTCAAACTTTCTCTGAACTGTTCCGCAACTGTATCATCGGAGTCTGGGGGTCGGTAGAAGGAGCCAATTATTAACTTAATTCGGCTATTAAGTATAACCTCCACCCACACCAATTCGCACGGAGTATCTACTTCGACTTCACTACAAGATAAACCACTACTGACAGACACAAACACTCCACCACCAATTCTGCCTAATCTATCTTTCCTGAACACCGTCTGAGACTTCGTAAAAATTTCTGCAGAACTTATTTCAGGCTTTGCCAAGCACCCTTTGACATTGCAGCCCATCCCGCACTTTCCCGAGGCCTTCTAACCTAAAAAACCGCCCAGTCCACGCCACACAGCCTCCGCTACCCGTGTAGCCGCCAGCTGAGTGTAGTGAACTCCTGACCTATTCAGCGGAACCCGAAACCCCACCACCCTATGGCGCAAGTCAAGGAATCTGCAGCCAATACGGTCGCAAAACCGTCTGAGCCTCTGATTCAGACCCTCCACCCGGCTCTGCACCAAAGGTCCGCAGTCGGTTCTGTTGACGATGCTGCAGATGGTGAGCTCTGCCTTCATCTCGTAAGCAAGACCGGCAGCCTTCACCAAATCAGATAGCCGCTGGAATCCAGAGAGAATTTCCTCAGATCCAAAGCGACACACGTCATTAGTGCCGACATGTGCCACCACCTTCAGCTGGCTGCACCTTGTGCTCTTCATGGCATCCGGAAGGACCCTTTCCACATCAGGAATGACTCCTCCCGGAATGCACACGGAGTGCACACTGGATTTCTTCCCCTCCTTAGCCGCCGTATCCCTAAGGGGCCCCATTACGCGCCTAACATTGGAGCTCCCAACTACCAGTAAGCCCACCCTCTGCGATTGCCCGGACCTTGAAGGCTGAGAATGATCCTCTGAAACAGGGCAGGCAGCTGCATCTGGCTCATCCAGAGACAGTGCCTGAAACCTGTTTGTCAGACGCGCCGGGGAGGCTTTCTGATCAGCCTCCGGGGACGCCTTTCGCGACTTGTCGGGAGTTCCGGCGATGTCGACGCACACTATTTTTGGGACAAACATAATCACTTTTAAAGAGAGTGGCGATGGGCGGAATGGAATGAACTACATGAATTTCCATGGGCGAAGTTTCGCGAGCCTGAGTATCCTTGGTTCGATTCCGATTACGGTGCTAAGCAAAGGGCTAGAACGGTTTTGAGCATCCGATCTGAGCTTTTTCTGGCAAACACTCTGAACATGTCCTTTTTTATTACAATAAAAGCAAATAGCTTGGCGTGACGGGCAATTCTCACGCGAATGTTTAGTAGCACACAGCGGGCATGATTTGATCACTGCATTTGCATGCCGGCGCGGCACACGTGGCTAAGAGCCTGGCGGCAGCGGCGTGGTTGGGCGCGAGGGCTGTTTACTGCTCCGTGCAGCTCGCCCGGCGGGTCCGGTTAACCTGACACACTGCTGGCGAAGTTTCAAATGATTCCTGAGCAAAGTCAAGTGTGTCCTGCCGATCCAATATGTCCATCACTTGTTGAAGGGAGGGACTGACTAGTTTCAAAATCTGTTCCCTTATACGAACATCAGAAACGTTCTGTGCAATTGCATCACGTACCATAGTATCTGAATAAGGGAGTCCACATTGACACTCAAAAGCACAATCCCTAGTAAGGCCTTGCAAGGTTGCAACCCACTCCCGATTAGTCTGACCTGCCGTACGTTTTGTACGAAAGAAGGTATACCGTTTCGCAACTACATTGAGTAATTCTTTGAAATATGCATCTAATGCAGACAAAACTTCGTTGTAGGACAGAGCTGCTACGTCGCGTCGGGGAAATAATTTGACTATCACACGGTACGTATTCAAGCCGACCGAAGACAACAAAAAAGGCTGCCGCTCGCTACCTTTGAATTCTGTAGGCGGCGAGATGGAATCCAAATTGGCGTGACCACTCCGTCCAGCTTTCTAGTGCAGCATCAAAAGGTCGAAAAGTTGGTGCAACAGCGTGTTGTGGCTGCGTTAGCGGTGAAGCGGCTGCTGCCGCATCGTTTTGCATCGCACGTTGACCCTGGACGAGCTGTCCAAGGGCATCCAGTAAGGCTTGCGTCTGCTGATTCTGTAAGCGATAAAATTCGGACAGTACATCTGGAGATTGTGGCGAAGCCATTACACAAGTAAATCAGAGCAATTTAGGAAAGAACGCGGTTTTGCCTCGTCGCCAATGTTGTGGTTGGCAGGAGAGCCAACACCGTGTTACTAGAGGAGGCCGAAAGGCACGCGTTTTAGCTCACGCAGGCAGGCGTGAGGTCTGGAACAGGACAAGGAAATTAAACTTCAGAAAAACGGACGTAGCTGGTGGAATACTTAACTTTAATCCATTAATGACGAACGTCGCTCTTGACATTACATGATTCACAGTATCAATAGTAACTGATAATGGTGCCTTGCTAGGTCGTAGCAAATAACGTAGCTGAGGGCTAGGCTAACTATCGTCTCGGCAAATGAGAGCGTATTTAGTCAGTGAACCATCGCTAGCAAAGTCGGCTGTACAACTGGGCGAGTGATAGGAAGTCTCTCTAGACCTGCCGTGTGGCGGCGCTCGGTCTGCAATCATTGATAGTGGCGACACGAGGGTCCGAAGTATACTACTGGACCGCAGCCGATTTAAAGGCTACCACCTAACAAGTGTGGTGTCTGGCGGTGACACCACATTCCTCCCCCGCAAATCGGCGTACGGTTGTTGCATAAGGCTTCCGCCCGCCGTGGGGAGGAGCCCATGTTGACGTATGCGACGAGGCGGGGAGCCTAACAACAGGCGAGGCTGTGTAACCCGCACCCTTCCATTTAGACCGCGGGGAGCTAGGAAACGCCTAAAAACCTGCTCCAGGGTGCACGCCAACATGCGGTGTATGCGCCCGTAGATAGACAGGAGGGGCCGAAGGGTCGACCTCCATCGGGCCAGGGCACCCGACGGGGACGACATATGGTCCGGAGCGGGCCAGAGTTCCATGTCGGAGGACAACTGGTCACGGGAAGTGATCGGCGGCGTGTGACCCAGGGAGGCGCCCGGCGGTTGCAGCGACGCGTCCACTGCGGGCGTCGCCGGCGGGAGAACAGGCGGCGGTGGCGGCGGCGCATCGCCAAGGGGCAAAATGGAAGGTAGCGTCGGTAACACCTGGGGCTGAGGCGAGCCAGTAGATGGGTCCCCGGGGCGCTGACCGGACGGCACCGTCGCTGAAAGCAGACGGCGAGCAGCAGATCCCGCGCGACGACAGAGGCGCAGCTGATTGAGATGCAGGCAGGCGTGAGGTCTGGAACAGGACAAGGAAATTAGACTTAAGAAAAACGAACGTAGCTGGTGGAATACTTAACTTTAATCCATTAATGACGAACGTCGCTCTTGACATTACATGATTCACAGTATCAATAGTAACTGATAATGGTGCCTTGCTAGGTCGTAGCAAATAACGTAGCTGAGGGCTAGGCTAACTATCGTCTCGGCAAATGAGAGCGTATTTAGTCATCGCTAGCAAAGTCGGCTGTACAACTGGGCGAGTGCTAGGAAGTCTCTCTAGACCTACCGTGTGGCGCCGCTCGGTCTGCAATCACTGATAGTGGCGACACGCGGG
Source organism: Schistocerca gregaria (assembly GCF_023897955.1). Taxonomy (NCBI): domain Eukaryota; kingdom Metazoa; phylum Arthropoda; class Insecta; order Orthoptera; family Acrididae; genus Schistocerca; species Schistocerca gregaria. Next base: position 555,679,998 of record NC_064920.1, read on the forward strand.
TCCGACGTATACTAACGGAAAGCGGCCGATTTAAAGGCTACCACCTAGCAAGTGTGGTGTCTGGCGGTGACACCACAGGCCACGCATGCCGCAGCAGCCAGGCCTTTGGTTCAAAATGATGGAACTTTTCATTTGCCAGCTAGGGTGTGCATGACGACGATATAGTCGTACAGCTTGTACTTGCCATTGGTACCTGGTACTTTAATTCATCAATCATTCCGCCGTCACAGTGGGCAGATATCAACACCGAAGGACAGTGTACTTCGATATTTAGGTAAAACAAGTAAACAACGACGATGTGTGTGAAATTTTATGTGTTCAGATGTGTGTGAAATTTTATGGCAGTTAACTGCTAAGGTCATCAGTCCCTAAGCGTACACACTACTTAACCTAAATTATCCTAAGGACAAGCACACACACTCATGCCTGAGGGAGGACTCGAACCTCCGCCAGGACCAACCGCACAGTACATGACTGCAGCGCCTTAGACCGATTTTTTTTTATTTTTCTTGTATTTTTTGTTGTTGACAGTAAGTAACTGAAAACTAGTAAGTACACTCGTTGCGTGGAGGTGGGAACGCAAATAACTGAAAACATGCTTATCGTTGTAGCAAAAGGCATAAAGAAAGAGAGCAAAGTGCGGGGTTAAGGAAGCCATGAACCAAAACCTAAGGTGGAGTCCATACCACCATTAACCGGTGCTACATTTTGCACCAGATGGGAAACATAAACTGCGAAGATCTTTTCGCCCCGGGGACAAAAAGAGGAAATGTGGCAAATACTGCTATAAGCTATAGATTACGAGGGTTCACGACGAAACTCTCCATCTGCTGTATCATCCAGGTATGACTTCTCGTAATGACTAAGGTAGATCCCACGTTCTACCGTGTAGTGTTCGATCATCGTAATTTTAGCTTCTCTTACCCGTGATGTTCCAGGTACGTGGAGGGTCGTGGAACGCACTCCACAAATATTTGGAAAAATATTGTCGATACTTTGGGTTACGGAGGATCTTGTAATGCCGTTCCTGTAGATAGTTCCAAAAGTCTAAAGTGTCCTTAGTAACGTCTAGAAACGAATAATGCACTGCATGTCCACGAAGCCACGTCATGGCATTAGTTTTCGTGCGTGGGTAATACGTCTCATCCGGGAATAAGATAGTCTTAGGGTCGATATGATTCGGCGTTACTCGAAGGAAGTATGCTGACATTTTCTGCGCAGTGCCGATGGTACTGTTACCGACGACTGTACGGCTAAAGCGGAGTTATTGAACGCAGTTTTCCGAAATTCCTTCACCAGGGAAGACGAATGGAATATTCCAGAATTTGAAACACGAACAGCAGCTAGCATGAGTTTCTTAGAAGTAGATACCTTAGGGGTTGCAAAGCAACTCAAATCGCTTGATACGGGCAAGTCTTCAGGTCCAGATTGTATACCGATTAGGTTCCTTTCAGATTACGCTGATACAATAGCTCCCTAATTAGCAATCATATACAACCGCTCACTCACCGATAGATCTGTACCTACAGATTGGAAAATTGTGCAGGTCGCTCCAGGGTAGTAGGAGTAACCCATCGAACTACAGGCCTATATCATTGACGTCGTTTTGCAGCAGGGTTCTGGAGCATATATTGTATTCAAAAATTGTGAATCACCTCGAAGGGAACGATCTATTGATACGTAAGCAGCATGGTTTCAGAAAACATCGTTCTTGTGCAACACAGCTAGCTCTTTATTCGCACGAAGTAATGGCCGCTATAGACAGGGGGTCTCAAGTTGATTCCGTATTTCTGGATTTCAGGAAAGTTTTGACACCGTTCCTCACAAGCGACTTCTAATCAAGCTGCGGGCCTATGGCGTTCCGTCTCAGTTGTGCGACTGGATTTGTGATTCCCTGTCAGGAAGGTCGCAGTTCGTAGTAATAGACGGCAAATCATCGAGTAAAATTGAAGTGTTCCTCAGGGAAGCGTCCTGGGACCTCTGCTGTTCCTGATCTATATAAATGACCTGGGTGACAATCTGAGCAGTTCTCTTAGGTTGTTCGCAGATGATGCTGTAATTTACCGTCTAGTAAGGTCATCCGAAGACCAGTATCAGTTCCAAAGAGATTTAGAAAAGATTGCTGTATAGTGTGGCAGGTGGCAGTTGACGCTAAATAACGAAAAGGATGAGGTGATCCACATGAGTTCCAAAAGAAATCAGTTGGAATTCGATTACTCGATAAATAGTACTATTCTCAAGGCTGTCAATTCAACTAAGTACCTGGGTGTTAAAAATACGAACAACATCAGTTGGAAAGACCACATAGTTAATATTGTGGGGAAGGCGAGCCAAAGGTTGCGTTTCATTGGCAGGACACTTAGAAGATGCAACAAGTCCACTAAAGAGACAGCGTACACTATACTCGTTCGTCCTCTGTTAGAATATTGCTGCGCGGTGTGGGATCCTTACCAGGTGGGATTGACGGAGGACATCGAAAGGATGCAAAAAAGGGAAGCTCGTTTTGTATTATCGCGTTATAGGGGAGAGAGTGTGGCAGATATGGTAAGCGAGTTGGGATGGAAGTCATTACAGCATAGACGTTTTTCGTCGCGGCGAGATCTGTTTACGAAATTTCAGTCACCAGCTTTCTCTTTCGAATGCGAAAATATTTTGTTGAGCCCAACCTACATAGATAGGAATGATCATCAAAATAAAATAAGAGAAATCAGAGCTCGAACAGAAAGTTTTAGGTGTTCGTGTTTCCCGCGCGCTGTCCGGGAGTGGAATGGTAAAGAGATAGTATGATTGTGGTTCGATGAACCCTCTGCCAAGCACTTAAATATGAATTGCAGAGTAATCATGTAGATGTAGATGCCTCACTAAGTGCCACGCTGCCGTAGACTCGCCACAGCTAAGACGGTGTTCACCGTTGACTTGAACGCCACAGCTCGTGCACGTGGGTGAGTCTACCATATGGATCGCATGTAGCCTTGATCTGGTCACCTGGTTACCTTTGACAGTAATACACCACATCGCTGAGACATCAGTGTTCAGTGTTACGTGGTGAATTGTCCTCCACACTACTCGCCAGTTGACGTTTGGATGCTTCCTCTCCACGACGTTATCGGGTCGTCCACGTTGCAGGACCCGATAAACCGTCTTTGCCATTGCCATTTGAGTAGCTGGTAAGGCAAGTCGAACGTAACTGAGTTCGAGGTAAAAAACACCGACGTAGAAGAGCGAGGATGGGACGCGGCGTATCGGCACAGGTGGCAACAGGGAGGGCGGTGCTAGTTCTTCTATTAACAAACTGGTCAGACTGTCCGGACGGCGGTGCCATAGTTTGACTAATGTGCTCCCAAATAGGGCGACCGCTCTGTCATGAACGTGATAAAGGCCAAGCACTCCCCGATCCGGAGGAAGGGTGAGAGTCTCATATTTGATCTTGAAAAGCATTCCTGAGGACCCAAATGCCGCAAGTATATGACGATCTAACATCACCGGTATAGATAATATCTGGGCGATGTGCGGAACACGTGACGCTAAATGTGTGTTGACATACTGGGTCCGTTGGACGATGTCCAGGACTCGTAGGCGGTTGTTGGCAATCCCAGTCCGAACATTTCGTAAAAAACCGTCGAAAGTTGTGAGCAGCGGGTCGTCGTATGTCGTCTGCAAAATCAATGCCGAGACATTTCAAAGTAAGGGGGTGACACTGTCCTCAGACAATCCAACCCTGATGTTCATCGCCACCGATTTTGCGACGTTGATACGACTACCAGTGGCCATGCTATATGTCGCTATCCAATTCAGTGCGCTAGCGGTGTCGTCGCCGTTGCAGATGACAATCACCAGGTCGTCAGCGTACGCTTCACATCGGAAAGTATGGCCTCGTAACGTCATACCCGTCAGTCGTTGGCGCAGGCCGCATAGGAGTGGTTCCATGGCCACAGCGTAAAGTAAAGTGGACAAAGGGCAGCCTTGGCGTATCGATCGAGAAATGGTGAGGGGCTGCGTAGGTCGGTCGTTGACGATCACCTTGGATGTCGCGCCACGGAGTAGTCGCATGACGACAGTAACGAATGGCTGTGGGTACCGCATAAGTTGGAGTACACCTTCCAAACAGTCGTGGTCCACTCGGTCGAAAGCTTGACTGAAATCGATTGCCGTCAGTGCACCCTTCCGACGACATGCCCTCATCAGTGAGATCAAGTCACGATATTCGCTGAGTACTCTTTGAATATTATTCTCGCCTCCTAATGACTTTTTATCGGGTGAGATAACGTTTCCACAAGGGCCGCAGAGAGCGGCACTTCCGGAGATAGTAGTTCGCGACACATGTCCGTCCATGGGGTGGCTAATAAACATTGAAAAGTCCGGTAAAATTCCAAGGGGAGGCCATCAGGACCCGGACACTTGTTGGCAGCTCCTTTTTTAGTGGCGTCGATCACTTCTTCTTCTGTAATTTCTTCCATCAAGGCCGCTTCCATTGCCTTGATGACGGTGCCGTAAATTGTCTGAGAGACGTCCTCCAGCGCTGTCGGATCAGGGGTCTTAGCGGAATAGAGCTGGGAATAATGATCGTAGAAAGCTGTGTTTATGTCTTGTAGCGTAGTGAGGCGGTGACCGTCCTCCGTGTCGATGAAGCGTATCAGCGCTCGCTGGCATCGTTTACGTTCATGAGTACGTGTAACATCGACGGGCATTCGCTCGGTATCCGATCCTGCGTCCTCGAGCGGATGACCGCCCCCTCTAGGTGGCGCTGCATATTAGCGATGATCTGAGCCTTAGCACGATGGACCGCAGTTTGTCGTTCCGGAGACGGCGCCATAGCATTGCAATCGCGCAGTACCCTGAAGTGAAAGTCGAGGGTATGTCTCCGCCAAGCAGCGTGGTAGCGACCGCAGGTTATCAACGTTCGCCTCAGTGCCGGTTTGGCGCAGTCCAACCACCAGCGGATCGTCGTGGGATATGCACGGAGGCGATTTTCACACGAATGCCACGTATCCTCAACGGCTTGGCGGCAATCCGGGTACGACAGGTGAGCGATGTTTAATTTCCACGGGCTGGGGCTTCTCTACACTTGTTGCCGCCGTAGGGTGACGGCACAAATGTAAGCTGAGTGGTCCGAGAAAGCTGCAGGCCACAGTTCCACGTCCTGTGTTCCAGCGGCGAGAGAGCGTGAGACATACAAAGTGTCCACCATCTACAGGTCTCGAATTAGCGTCTCCATTTCCGGGCACGGATTTTGTCGTGGGAGTTGGTCTCTGGGCGACAGTACGCAATTGTAGTCACCTCCAAACACCAGATGGTCGTGGAGGCCTTGGAAGAGCGGGGCGACGTCTTCTGCAAAGAAACGTGAACGTTCACGACGCTTGTCCGTCCCGGAAGGTGCGTAGATATTGATAAGGCGGACACCTAGTACTGTGAGTGCCATTCCTCTTGCCCCAGGCAGAAAGAGAATATCGTGCGTCACTATCCCTTCCCGAAGAAGTACAGTGACACCACTGCCTGTGAGGGAAGCTGGAGAGACGCAAGTATCGTAACCGTACATGCCTGTGAAGTCATCGACGTACACTTCCTGGAGAAGGGCTGTATCGATGGAAGCAGAATTCAACATATCCTGAAGCAAGGATAACTTAGCGCGCGTCCGTATAGTGTTGATGTTTATAGTGGCAAGGCGATACGTTTGAGGTCTATCCATAGTGCCCGTGTTGGTCATCAATACCCTTGTAAGGCTGTCTCGTCACTGTATCTGATGGCGGAAAAGGATCAACACTGGTGGGGTCGTTCGACACAATGGGCAAGGAATTCTCCTCACTGTCGTCCGCCCAGTCGCCATGAAATACCATCGGCTGTCGGTGGCTGTTTGTGGCTGCTGCGGCACTCTGCGCTGGCTACATTAGCTCTACTGGCTGGGAATCGGCAGCGGCTGTCTACTTGTGATCCTGCTGTTCTGTGGGGTCGGACGGACTGAAGCTGTCACCGTGGCGATCTGTTTGGTGGGATGTTACTGCGGCCTCTGTAGCACCGGTACCGTCGTCGGAGTGTCCACAGTCCATGTCAGACGATCGCTGCAAACATTCGTCCGATGGAGCACTCCGCCGTCTCTTGTGTTTCAGCTGGGAACGCTGTTTACGGACGTGTGTTTCAGTATCCGAATGTGGGTGGATTTCTTCAGCTGCTCCTCGGTCTAGAAGAGAAGCCGCTGTCGGCATAACCCGTGGGTCAATGTCCATCCTGGAATCCATGCCTTCTTGCAAGGTCGGCCGGTGATTATCTTCAGGTGGGAGCGCCGTTGTAGAGGCAGGATCCAGTACTGAAGAATCCATCATGGTCTCGCTATCGGAGGCGGCTATCGGACTAACGTGGCCAGCATCGGAAAGGGTTGTTGCCCGTGCAACCTGGGCGTAATTGAGAGGAAGGATCATCACCGTAGAAGGAGTCATAGATTCACCTGTCGGGTTTTGAGTAAGCCGTAGCTGGAGACATTCCGACCGGACGTGCCCTTCTTGGCCACAACCGGAGCAAGTGCGTGGCTGACCGTCATACATAATGATCGCCCTATATCCGCCGATGACAAGATATGATGGTACATGTTTGGTCAGTTCAATTTTGATCTGTCGTACCCCGTTAAGAACGGGGTACGTTGTAAAGGTGGTCCATTTTCGGCCATATGGGTGCCCACTCTGCCGTAAGGCTGGAAAGCCGCTGTGACTACGTCCGGTGGTACTTCGAAGGGAGTTCGAAGACGCGTATCGTGCAGAGGCCAAGCCCCGCGTGATCCATAGAGACTGCCCCAATGTGGTCATCAGAATGTTTGAATTTAAGATCGTTCGCATGTGCACGTCGATTCTGTTGCACACCTCGTCACTTACTAACTTGACGTAGACAACACTGCTCGTGATAGAGAGATGGATACCAATTATGTCCCGTAGTTCAATTTTAACGTCGTCGCGTAGAAGACGTTTCACTTCAAAAGCTCGCGGTCGTGCATGATCGGGTTGAAAACTGATCTTGATGGTGGTTTGTCTGTATGAATGTGCCATGTTGCGTCGGTAGTGATGGACTCTAAACTAGCGGCGACGAAGTAGTAAACAACGACGGGCACTCGCGACCGTGCGGACTGGACGTAAACAAGACGTCCTCGCCGCAGCGCTGCGGAAAGCAGACTGACCGCTCGGCTAATCCCGCGCGGCAAGTAAACAACGCATACAAGTCATATAGAGAGAGATTTTTAAAAAAATCGACATCCGTTGAACAATAGAAATTCTATTTCTGTGCAGGTTTCAGGCACCTAATGCCCATCTCCAGACTATTGTATAGAAAAACATCGGAAATAAGTACAAGCTAGATAAGAATATTAAAATTTGGGCAAGAAAAGTTTAAAAGTTTGAAGATAAAGAGATGGTACACATTTATAGTTATTGTATTATTAGCGAGCGACAAAAATAAGATGACGTATGCATCATATTAATGTAGTTCTACGGAAATTCAATAACAAAATGTAATGCAAATAATTAAATGTGTTAATCTAAAAAGATCTCTTAAGAGTTTTCACATGGGTCATAGTGCACTAATGGAAACGAAGTTCCTCCAGACAATTAGTGACACTGTGTAGCAAGACCACTACATCAAGAATCGACGAAAAAGAGATGATATGAAGATATGTAAGACTTTTTATATAAATGACCTGCCGTGTACTATTACAGGTAATTCTAAAATATTTCTGTTTTCTGATGACACTAACTTGATAGTAAAAGATGTTGTGTGCATCATTGACTGTGTTTCAAATAGCGCAGTTCATGACCTAAATTTATGGCTTGTAGAAAATAAACTAACGCTAAATCGCAGTAAGACACAGTTTTTACAATTTCTAACACACAGTTCAACAAAACCCGACGTTTTAATTTCACGGAATGGGCATATGATTAGTGAAACTGAACAGCTTAAATTTCTAGGTGTTCAGATAGATAGTAAATTGTCGTGGAAGCCCCACATTCAGGATCTTGTTTAAAGATTTAATGGTGCCATTTTTACTATCCGAACTGCATCTGAAGCAAGTGATTGTTTGACAAGAAAATTAGACTGCTTTGCTTATTTTCATTCGCTTATGTCATATGGTATTATATTTTGGGTTAATTCTTCCCGCTCTCAAAGGATATTTTTGGCTTAGAAACGGGCAAGTCGGGCAATAAAGAGGTGTAAGTTCGCGAACCTCTTGTCTACTCCTGTTTTCTAGTCTGGGTATTCAGACATTAGCCTCTACTGACCATTAAAATTGATACACCAGGAAGATGACGTGCTACAGACGCGAAATTTAACCGACGGGGAGAAGATGCTGTGATATGCAAATGATTAGCTTTTCAGATAATTCACACGAGGTTGGCGCCGGTAGCGACACCTACAACGTGCTGACATGAGGAAAGTTTCCAACCGATTTATCATACACAAACAGCAGTTGACCGGGGTTGACTGGTGAAAAGTTGTTGTGATGCCTCGTGTAAGGAGGAGAAATGAGTACCATCATGTTTCCGACTTTGATAAAGGTCGGATTGTAGCCTATCGCTATTGCGGTTTATCGTATCGCGACATTGCTGCTCGCGTTGGTCGAGATCCAATGGCTGTTAGCGGAATATGGAATCGGTGGGTTCGGGAGTGTAACACGGAACGTCGTGCTGGATCCCGACGGCCTCACATCACTAGCAGTCGACATGACAGGCATCTTATCCGCAAAGCTGTAACGGATCGTGCAGCGACTTCTAGATCCCTGAGTCAACAGATGGGGACGTTTGCAAGACAACGACCATCTGCACGAACAATTCGACGACGTTTGCAGCAGCATGGACTATCAGCTCGGAGACCATGGCTGCGGTTACCCTTGACGCTGCATCACAGACAGGAGCGTCTGCGATGGTGTACTCAACGGCGAATCTGGGTGCACGAACGGCAAAACGTCATTTTTCGGATGATTCCAGGTTCTGTTTACAGCATCATGGTGGTCGCATCCGTGTTTAGCGGCATTGCGGTGAACGCACATTGGAAGCTTGTATTCGTCATCACCATACTGGCGTATCACCTGGCGTGATGGTATGGAGTGCCACTGGTTACTCGTCTCGGTCACCTCTTGTTCCCACTGACGGCACTTTGAACAGTGGACGTTACATTTCAGATGTGTTACGACCCGTGGCTGTACCCTTCATTCGATTCCTGCAAAACCCTACATTTCAGCAGGATAATGCACGGCCGCATGTTGCAGGTCTTGTCGGGCCTTTATGGATACAGAAAATGTTCAACTGCTGCCCTGGCCAGCACATTCTCCAGATCTCTCACCAATTGAAAACGTCTGGTCAATGGTGGCCGAGCAACTGGCTTGTCACAATACGCCAGTCGCTACTCTTGATGAACTGTGATATCGTGTTGAAGGTGCATGGGCAGCTGTACCTGTACACGCCATCTAAGCTCTGTTTGACTCAATGCCCAGGCGTATCAAGGCCTTTATTACGGCCAGAGGTAGTTGTTCTGGGTACTGATTTCTCAGGATCTATGCACTTTTTGTACTTTTTCGATGTCATCCGTCAGTCTCACCTGATGCGGATCCCACACCGCACAGAAACACTCCAAAATAGGGCGGACAAGCGTGGTGTAGGCAGTCTCATTAGTAGACCTGTTGCACCTTCTAAGTGTTCTGCCAATGAATCGCAGTCTTTGGTTTGCTCTACCCTATGTGATCTTTCTAATTCAGGTTATTTGTAATTATAATCCCTAAGTACTTAGTTGAATTTACAGCCTTCAGATTTGTGTGACTTATCGCATTATCGAAATTTAGCTGATTTCCTTTAGTACTCATCTGAATAACTTCACATTTTTCCTTATTCCTTTTCGCACCATACAGATGTCTAAATAATTTTGCAAGTTGTTTTGATCATCTGATGACTTTACAAGACGGTAAATGACAGCATCATCTGCAAACAATCTAAGACGGCTACTCAGATTGTCTCCTCTATAGATCAGGAACAATAGAGGGCCCATAACACTTCCTTGGGGAACGCCGGATATTACATCTGTTTCAGTCTATTACTACGAACTGTGACCTTTCTGACAGGAAATCACGAATCCAGTCGCACAACTGAGATGATAATCCGTAGGCATGCAATTTGGTTAGAAGACGCTTGTGAGGAACGTTGTCGAAAGCCTTCTGGAAATCTAAAAATATGGGATCAATTTGACATCCCCAGTCGATAGCACTTATTACTTCATGAGTATAAAGAGCTAGTTGTGTTTCACAAGAACGATATTTTCTGAACCCGTGTTGACTATGTGACAATAAACCTTTTTCTTCGAGATACTTCATAATTTTCGAATACAGTACATGTTCCAAAACCCTACTGCAAATCGACGTTAGTGAGATAGGCCTGTAATTCAGCGGATTACTACACCTTCCCTGCGTTAAGAGCATTTTTATTAGCTTTTTTAAATAGATATACTTTGCGTGTATTTTTGATGGTTGTAGGTGTTACGGTATTCAGCCTAGCAGCAACTGCCTTGTGGTCGCTCATCCCTGTATTCGTCACAATGCTCACTATTTGTCCAGGATTATTTGTTGCTAAAAGGTCAAGTATGCTTTCGCATCCATTTACGCTTCGAGTGGGCTCATGAACTAATTGTTCAAAATAATTTTCTGAGAAAGCATTCAATACAATTTCGGATGACGTTTTATACCTGCTGCCGGCTTTAAACGTATAATTTTAACAGCATATCGAGTGTAGATTAAAGTCACCACCGACTATAATTGTATGAGCGGGGTACTTATTTGAAATGAGACTCAAATTTTCTTTGTACTGTTCAGCAACTATATCTTCTGAGTTGTGAGGTCGGTAAAACGATCTAATTAATAGCTTAGTACGATTGTCAGGTATAACCTCTACCCATACTGTTTCACACGAACTATCTACTTCAATTTCGCTACAAGGCAAATTACGTCTGACAGCAATAAATACTCCACCACCAACTGTATTTAATCTATCCTTTCTGAACACTGTTAGATCGTTTGAAAAAATTTCGGTTGAACTTATTTCCGGTTTTAGCCAGCTCTCTGTACCTACAACTATTTGAGCTTCAGTGCTTTTTATTAGGGCTTGGAGCTCTGGTTCTTTCCCAACACAGCTACGACAATTTACAACTACAATACCAATCGTTTCTACAACTACCTTACTGTGTTTTACCTACCCACTTTTAGACGGACGTCCCTTCTGTGGTTCCCTAAGATCCTCTAACCTAAAAACCGCCCAGTCCCTTCCTCACAGCCTCCGCTACCCGTGTAGCCGTCTCCTGTGTGTAGTGGACTACTGACCTATTAAGCGGAACCCGTAAACTCACCACCCGATGGCGCAAATCAAGGAATCTGCAGCCTACACTGTCACAGAACCGCCTGAGCCTCTGATTCAGACCCTCCACTCGGCTCAGCACCAAAGGGCCACTTTCGGTTCTATCGACGATGCTGCAGTTGGTGAGCTCCGCCTTAATCTCGGAAGCAAGACTGGCAGTATTCACCATTTCCGCTAGCCGCCCGAAACCAGACAGAATTTGCTCCGACCCAAAGCGACACACGTCATTGGTACCGACATGAGCCACAACCTGCAGTTGGCTGCACCCTGTTCTCTTCATGGCATCCGGAAGCACCCTTTCCACATCCAGAATGACTCCCCCCGGAATGCACACGGAGTGCACACTGGCTTTCTTCCCCTGCTTGGCAGATATATTCCTAAGGGGCCCTATTATGCACCTAACGTTGGAGCTCCCAACTACCAGAATACCCAACCTTTGTGAATGCCCAGACGCAGGCCGAGAAGCTTCCTCTGCAGCAGGGTGAACGACTGCATCCGGCTCAGAGAGATCGTCAGCCACAGATAACGCCCCAAACCTGTTCGTCAAACGAACCAGGGAGGCCCTACGATCGGCCCCTCGGAAAGTTTTTCGCTGCCTGCGAGACTTTGGAATGATCTCCCACTCAACCACGGGTGAGGGGTCAACCTCAGTGCAGGCAGTACCTGGGGCGGCCACAGCAGTGGTCTGATCGGAGGACACATGGGATGTGCTCGACGTCCCTCGAATCTCCACATTCAATCCCTTGGTAGCAGCCTCAAACTGTGTGACGGAAGCCAAAGCAGCCTGGAGCTATGAACGAAGGGACACCAACTCAGCTCGCTTCTATACACAGCAATCGCAGTCCCTATCCATTACTGCAGTCGCTCCTATATGAAGTTTGTACAAATATGTAACAAGTGAATGGTGAGCTCACCTTATTCTTAGCAGGAACTAGTGGTGCTGCTCTCGCTGACGGTCTAACCGACACTCAGCTGTTCTATCCAAACAAACAAAAAGCCTGTAAGATACAAGGGTCAAAACAAGCGTCGATAGCAGTGTACATGGGGAAGTACCAGTATCACCTTGCACCTCAGAGTGCGTCGCAGAGTATAAATATAGATGTTGATGTAGGACTTCGATGCTATTGACAGTCTTTCATGTGACCAGAGTTAGTTTGGAAGAATTCTTTTGATCAGAATGTGCGACAGTACTTGCGTAAGGTTAAATGCTCTGCCCTTTTGATAATTATACAAATGCCATTTTGCATCTCTCTATCTACACTTCGTTTTACATCTGCTGTCCAGCAGTCATTATTTCTTCCGATATTTCTTTGTAGAGGCTGTGTACCACAAACGGACCCTCCCATCATCAACAATTATGTTAGATATATATTTATCCAGTACTTGCTCAACTATTCTTGTAAACATCAGCCACAATTCCTCTAAATTCTGCTGCTCAGAACTAAATGTTTCAAGTTCCTGCTTGAGGTATGACATTATTGCCTCCTCATCTAGTCTACTGAAGAAGTAAATCTTTCTGCTTCAAGAACACTGACAACTCGTACTAATCTATTTTTGCTTCAGAACCCAGTGTCATTCTCATTCGCAAAAAATCATTTATCTGGCTATGGAACGTGTCTGTACTGTTGTAATAAAACTTTTTGGGAGTCCGCGCATCTCCAGGGAAGTATGGTGATCCACGGAATATTTATTGCCACTTCCCAGCTACTATTTAATTTTAATAAGTCGCTGTCACCGTCACCACATGCTGAAGATGTGCATCGTCCCTCACTATGGTTCTCCACAAACGCAATAAAATAAAACGAATACACAAAATCTGAATATTTATATTAGACATATTAATTTATGTTATTATTTCCTTGCTATGTAAATTATTACTTTTGTTGCGAATGTCAGTTGTTTCTTATAAGACTTAGGGATGCACTTCAGTCTCCTGGAGATTTGGAGGAGTTTACGGTGGTCAAATAAAAGCACTGAGATAGAGGTTTCTGACAAGCAATAATAATAAAAACTTATGCACTTTCTGAAAGTACCAAAGCTGAGTAAGAGACGCCTTGTGTGGTCTCATACTCGACGAAAGGAAAATCCCAGTCCACTCGTCCCCTAGGCAGAGAGTGACCAATGCGCTGGTGGCCAACATAAGTTCCTACCAAATGCTAACGGCTTTTCAGACGAGGGTACACTCTTGACTTCGAGACGAGAAATCGTTCCTAAAGGTGCAGCAGCCAATGAAGGCCAACGGCATAGACATCCTAAAAGTTTTTTGGATTAGCTGGAACGCCCCTAATCTCACAACGACGCCTTTTCTTCACCTGGAAGGCGTCATAGAAAGTAAAAAACGGAAAACTACTCTAGGTGGTGTCCTGGCCTTCTTCATGTATCTTTCCGCGGTCTGCTTGTTAATTATTGGATTTGCCAGTATTAGTGCCATAGTGTCGTCAGATGCTCTTGCTGTCGACACCCAACTCACTCGACATGAAGTCACTGTCTGAATTGATCAATAGTAAAGCCACACCTCTATTTGAGCAAACACTAACAAATACCTTTCTAAAGAGAAATATGGGGATTACACTTTAAATGCGAACATTTTTAGGTTAGGCTTTACCGTGACTGTTATTGACATTAAATGAAACAATGTTACCAGTCACTGTTTATTTGTTTCCACGACGCGTTTCGAAGGTTTAAACCTCCATCATCAGGTGGATATACATCGGTTAATATGGCATTTGTGTGTTTGTGTTGTGTTACGATTTCTTTGGAGGAAGTTGTGACACTGTCTAGTGGAGAAAACAAAACAGTATTTCAGAACTTGGTCTGTTTTGACAAAAATTGAACTTGTATCTAGCAGTAAACATAAATTAAGTAAGATAAAGTACCTCCAGTGGTCACAGGATCCTTTCACAGTCGTAACACATCACATGAACACTATCATATTTTGTAAACAAATATGGCGTCGTAATCTATTAGGTGCATGGATCGTGCAGCAAAAGAGAAAACGTTCTCACAAAGTCCAGAGAATATACGTCCTAACAACATTATTACAGAAAACTTTTGAAGGATTTGGAGGTGTTGAATACATTTGTTGGAGTAAATACTTCAGGCAGTAAGTAAATACGATTTTGACAGCTTAAAATAGCATAAAGTTCATACTCATTTATACAATCAGGTGAGGTGTTAGAAACTTTAAGTACAATAATCATATTGGCTACAGTGATAAAATAAAATAAAATAATACACAATTGACAATTCTTATAGGGGTTCATAGGTAGATATGAAAGGCTGGAGGCAGAAGGGGAAGGAATATAAAGAGAACATGAGAGGGAGGGAGAGGGTGGAGAGAGAGATTGTATGACAGCAAACTTTACAAGGCAAAGGATCTTAAGATTATATCTGTTGCATGTATTAACTGTCTAAAGGTTGTGGTAATACATTGGTAAATGCTTAAAAAGTGCACATGGATGTGCATTTGTATCAGCAGTTGTATACATAGTTGCAAGCTGACAAGGGGTACAAGCTGTTGGTGTGATTGTATATCTGTAAATGAAGTCAATCTCCTGTACACTCAGGGCTGTTATGGTAACATAAATAAATATTAGTGGTAAATCTTAGAGTCTGTGTGTGTGTGTGTGTGTGTGTGTGTGTGTGTGTGTGTGTGTGTGTGTGTGTGCGTGCTTAGCAATTTTTTTATGACGTAGGTAGTTGTTGAAAACGGAGATGATACTACTGTAAATATTGTCATTTTTGTCATTTAAGATGCATTCAGGTTGTTTAGTTTGATGTTTGTATATTTGGAGTGTTTCAAGGATGTCTAGTTTTCTGCCTTTTGGTTGGATGTGTAGGATGCTGATACTTGTGTTGTTAACATGGTGTTTTGTTTCATGTAGGTGGGTGGCAATAGCTGATGTGTGGTATTTTTTGTTTTTTAGTGCTGCCATGTGTTCTTTGAACCTAATCTCAAATGATCTCCCTGTCTGGCCTATGTAGAAGCAGTCACAGTCTAAACATTTAATTTTGTATACGCCTGTGTGATGTAGAGGGTTTTGTGTGCTGATGTTGTGGGGTAATTTCTGTCCGATCCTGTTGTCTGTTGTGAAGGATATGCTTATGCCTTTTCGTTTGAAGACATTGGCTATCTGATAGGAAATCTTACCTAGAAAGGGGATTGTGTGGAACATGATATTTTCTTTTTGTTTTTTGTGTTGTGATTTCTTTGCCATTATTGAGTGTTTTAGGGTGTCTACTATGGAGCTGTTATAACCATTTGCAATAGCTGTTTGTTTTATTATTTGAATTTCTTGATCAATTTTGTCTTCAGAGAGTGGTAGTTGGATAGCTCTATTGATCATGTACCGGAATGCTGCCATTTTGTGGGCTGTGGGGTGACAGGAGGAGTTGTGGATTGTGGTATGTGTTGTGGTAGGCTTCCGGTAAATTTCAAACTCATGTCTGTTATTCCTTATTCTAACTGTAAGGTCTAAGAAGTTTATACTGTCATCTGTTTGGTGTTCAACTGTGAATTTTATGTTTTCATGGGAGCTGTTGAATAACTGGTTCAACTCACTGATGTCATCTTTAGTGCCTTTGATTAAAATGATGGTGTCATCCACATATCTGTAGTAGTAGATGATATTTTTGAGGAGGTGGTGATCAGAATTCAGGATTTTGTCTTCTAAGTTACTTATAAATATTTCAGCTAGCAACCCAGAAAGATTCGAGCCCATTGCCAGGCCATCTGTTTGTATGTAGATTTTATGGTTGAATTTAAAGTAGTTTGCTGTACGATCCATGCACCTAATAGATTACGACGCCGTATTTGTTTACACAATATGATAGTGTTCATGTGATGTGTTACGACTGTGAAAGGATCCTGTGACCACTGGAGGTACTTTATCTTACTTAATTTATGTTTACTGCTAGATACAAGTTCAATTTTTGTCAAAACAGACCAAGTTCTGAAATACTGTTTTGTTTTCTCCACTAGACAGTGTCACAACTTCCTCCAAAGAAATCGTAACACAACACAAACACACAAATGCCATATTAACCGATGTATATCCACCTGATGATGGAGGTTTAAACCTTCGAAACGCGTCGTGGAAACAAATAAACAGTGACTGGTAACAGTAAACTTATTGTTTCATTTAATGGGGATTACATTTGTAGAAGCTTTGAGATTAAAACTAGAATCAGACAGGGTGATGCTTTCCCACCGCTGCTCTTTAAGTGTGTTCTAGGAAAAATAATAAATTATTGGAGAGTGCCTTTAGGAGAAAGCCGGATCAATGAGGGAGTTAGATTTGGTTAAAAGGGTCGGTCTACAAACAGACTCGCTAGTGCTTGCGGAAGATATACGTGTTTTTCAGACTTAATGGAAGCAGCCAATAGGCAGAGGAGTTGTTGGAAGAACAGACGGGAAAAAACAGGAATACAACTCTATTTTGAGAAAACTAAATTTATGACGAACATTTAGGCAGCCCCTTCGCCAAATAATAGAAACTAAATATGTAAAATCTGAGAGAACCAACAAATTCAAGTATCTAGGAGAAGTAATTGAACAAGATATTTCAGAGAAAATAGTTAGTGAAGCAAGAGTTAATAAGATGAAAACAGCATACTATCTCACTAAGGAAGTATGTAGTGAGAAACCAACATTCGTCAATGCTAAACGTAGACACTCTGCAGTAATTCACCCTGAAGCACTTTATACAGTGGAATGTTTCACTCTAAACAAAAATGTGGTGATGGAACCACAGGAAATAACAGAAAGAAAAATGCTAAGGAAAGCTTTGGGGACAGTTAAAGAGCAAACATAATTCTTAAGACGTAATTTTAGTGAGCCTTGTACGCATATTGCAAGAATTTCAGACGTGTTTAAGAAAAGAAGAATGGCTTTCTATGATCACATCCTAAGAATGAATTTCAAAAGACTGACAATAAGCCTTCAGTTACTTCGAGAAATTAATAATGCATAACACACGGTGCAAAGAAATCGCAAGGGAGATAGACAAGCTCTGAATTACTGAGCAACGACTGCTACTCAGAAAGAAATTGCGATTCCAAAGGTTTCCGAGCAAAACTCAAGAAGAAGACTGGAGCCACTTGGACAGAAGAAAGATGAGAGAAACACCGCGAAATGATAAAATAAATGTTGCATAAAACAAAGGAGACACAATTGGTTTTACAGCTTAGGCATCAAAAGCTTAGATAAACGACAGAAATATTTTGAAAAATGTGCACCTACTACCCAATGGAATTTTTGATGTTTTATCTTGTAACTATACAACTTAGGCGATTCTGGCATTTCGAAGACCATCCAAGCGTTGATGGATAATGTACTTTTAACGAACCAATGTTAAATTAGTTCCAGTTAACCGCCTTATTTTTACCATTATTATACTTTCAAATTCATGTTAGATTTTTCCGTAGATGTATACACCCGAGTATGCGTAAATCGTAGCGGAACCGGTTGTGTAAGACCTTTTAATAAGGGAGACACAGTTGAAAAACAGTAGTCCATATAAGTTCATACGTAAAAAAAAAGCCTATGAAAGTCATGAGGCTAGTGTAAAACATTTTTTCAGAGGTTATTAAATAACTGCTTTTTATATTCTGTTAGTACCTTAATGATTACCTGATTACATCAACTGAGTAAGTTGGCCCAACGGCAAGATACTGGACTCTGAAATGTAAATTGCCTCAGCCTAAGTCTGATGTAGTGTGTGGTACAAAGAATTAGTGTAGCATCTGGTACAGTATATTTCTCTACTTATAGCTTGTCTTTTCAGGATTGTGGCATTTTCTTATGGTTTGAAGTAGATAGTTGATATATTTGATTGTTAATTGGAGAAACTTAGTTTTATAATTAGAGTGCACAATTTGCCAAGTTACAATGTGAAAAAAATGTATACGTACGAGGTATTTCATTGTTTATGCAATACGAAAAGGCAAAGTACTGTCATGCTCAGGCAATGAGTGCAGGGGAGCAGATTTTGTAGAAAATGAGACACCTCAGCCATATCTGTAAACTGTGTCGTCAGTGAGCTGTGGAAGGACTGGTATAACTTTGTGAAACACCCTGTATGTAGTTCAAATGGCTCTGGGAAATATGGGACTTATCTTCTGAGGTCATCAGTCCCCTAGAACTTAGAACTATTTAAACCTAACTAACCTAAGGACATCACACACATCCATGCCCGAGGCAGGATTCGAACCTGCGACCGTAGCGGCCACGCGGTTCCAGAATGAAGCGCCTAGAACCGCACGGCCACATCGGCCGGCCTGTATGTATTGCGATGTAATTGGGGACTCGCCTGTTTGCTCTTCAGTCTGCAGACCTACGAAGGAAGAACACTGTTTATCCCTTTACGAGAGTCTACTGCACATAGATTTGATACACACATGTAATATCTGTTCTTAACCTACTTCGTTTAACAACAAACGTTATTTTACACCATTAATTCACTGTATGTAATAATCTGCGATTTCTCCATTCCCCACAACACGGAAACTACTAGTCCTAGAGAAAAACTGCATAGGACGCTTTCTGTAGAAAAATTAATGTCGCTTAATTTTGTACTGGGAAACGTTTTCACTAGAAGCTGCTGTTTTCGAGTTCTTCAAGAAAAACATAAAAAGGTGACGTTTCAAGGATCCAGAGGATTGTCGTGTAATCTGGGGGCCGTAATACAGGACCTGATCGACCTACCTCTCTTAGATCAGATTGGTGCATTAGATGGCTCATATCAGCAACAATATTTGCCCGTGTCCCATCATGTGTCTGTTACATTCGCCAATCGTGGCCCATGGATGAAATCTAAGCACAATTAAATGAGGATCTACCTGAAAAGTTTACTTGTCAGGTACATTTGTAGTAACTAGAAAAATATTTCATACTCAATACTGGTACCTCGTAACCACATATTCGAAATTATCTCGCAGTCGGCTCATTTGCACGCCTACTATAATTTGAGTTCAGTGAAAGTTGCATATAATAGTAATGAAATAAAATTGTTTGACTTCATTCTGGTGCAGGAAGACTGGGACAGAGAATGGGGAAACTGGTGCCACAATCGTCATTCTGCTCTCCTCACCAAAAATTTTGTCTTTCAAACAAATCTGCTCTCCTTTAACACAGAATATTCTAAATGCTTTCACCCAGCCTCCCTTTGTAGCGAAGCCTTCATAGTCAGCATGTCCCTCTTAGGGTCACTGTCTATAAATGTCTCTCTTCTATTGTCTCCATTTTCTCCCATTGCCACTTCCTCCTTTCTGTCTGTCCCACTGTCTCTGTCCTCTTCCCTTTCTCTCACTTCCTTAGCACTGTCTCCTTCTCTGCCACCCTCACTGTCTCAAAGTCTCAGTGCCATTGTCTTTGTCCCATTCGTTTTCTCTCCCACTGCCGCTGTCTATTTCTTCAAACTTACAGTATGTTGTCTTTCTCTTCAGCCACCATTCTGTCCTCCTCACACATGTCCTTGGGAATTTTTTGCTCAGGGTTTGACCACTAGACCGGGAAACCTTAACACTTGCGTATAGGGGATGGGGAAAAGCGGTCCACTCATCTCTCTTGTTCATTTCCTCTCTCATTTGTTCCCACTACTATTATCTCCACTCAACTATCTTACATTTTATTGCATCTGTCTCTCACTGACAATCACTGACTACCCTCTCTTTGGCTCCCTCTGCTATTGCCTTCATCCATCTCTTTTTCTCTTTCACTGTCAGTTCCTCTCTCCCACCATCACCGTCTCCTCTTTCTTCCTCTACCGCCGGCACTGTCTCCAGTCTCTTTCACCATCACTTTGTTTCTGCTACTCTCTTTTGGAAAAAAAAGCCTGAGTACGTTCGCATGTCAAATTTTTTGGTGAAGAAGGAGGAATGATTGAGGCAACTAGCTGGTTTCCCATTTTTCTGTCAGAGTCTTTCAAACAGGAACATATTCGCCTGTTTTGTGGCCAAAAGGAGCATTTTTCCTCTGGTTCCTTTTATTTTCAGCACTACAATTGGGTATGCTGCTTGTTATTGTTGTTGTGGTCTTCAGTCCTGAGACTGTTTGATGCAGCTCTCCATGCTACTCTATCCTGTGCAAGCTTCTTCATCTCCCAGTATCTACTGCAGCCTACATCCCTCTGAATCTGCTTAGTGTATTCATCTCTTGGTCTCCCTCTACGATTTTTATCCTCCACGCTGCCCTCCAATACTAAATTGGTGATCCCTCTGGATCTGCTTAGTGTATTCATCTCTTGGTCTCCCTCTACGATTTTTATCCTCCACGCTGCCCTCCAATACTAAATTGGTGATCCCTCGGTGTCTCAGAACACGTCGTACCAACCGATCCCTTCTTCTAGTCAAGTTGTGCCACAAGCTCCTATTCTCCCCAATTCTATTCAATACCTCCTCATTAGTTATGTGACTACCCATATAATCTTCAGCATTTTTCTGTAGCACCACATTTCGAAAGCTTCTATTCTCTTCTTGTCTAAACTATTTATCGTCCACGTTTCACTTCCATACATGGCTACAGTCCATACAAATACTTTCAGAAACGACTTCCTGAAATTTAAATCTACACTCGATGTTAACAAATTTTTCTACTTCAGAAACGCTTTCCTTCCCATTGCCAGTCTACATTTTATTTCCTCTCTACTTCGACCATCATCAGTTATTTTCCTCCCCACATAGCAAAACTCCTTTACTACTTTAAGCGTCTCATTTCCTAATCTAATTCCCTCAGCATTACCCGACTTAATTCGACTACATTCCAGTATCCTCGTTTTGCTTTTGTTGATGTTCATCTTATACCCTACTTTCAAGACACTGTCCATTCCGTTCAACTGCTCTTCCAAGTCCTTTGCTGTCTGACAGAATTACAATGCCATCGGCGAACCTCAAAGTTTTTATTTCTTCTCCATAGATTTCAATACCTACACCGAACTTTTCTTTTGTTACCTTTATTTCTTGCTCAATATACAGACTGAATAACATCGGGGAGAGGCTACAACCCTGTCTCACTCCCTTCCCAACCACTGCTTCCATTTCATACCCCTCGACTCTTATAACTGCCATCTGGTTTCTGTACAAATTGTAAATAGCCTTTCGCTCCCTGTATTTTACCCCTGCCACCTTCAGAATTTGAAAGAGAGTATTCCAATCAACATTGTCAAAAGCTTTCTCTAAGTCTACAAATGCTAGAAACGTAGGTTTGCCTTTCCTTAATCTAGCTTCTAAGATAAGTCGTAGGGCCAGTATTGCCTCATGCGTTCCAACATTTCTACGGAATCCAAACTAATCTTCCCCGAAGTCGGCTTCTATCAGTTTTTCCATTCGTCTGTAAAGAATTCGCGTTAGTATTTTGCAGCTGTGACTTATTAAACTGATAGTTCGGTAATTTTCACTTGTGTCAACGGCTGCTTTCTTTGGGATTGGAATTATTATATTCTTCTTGAAGTCTGAGGGTATTTCGCCTGTCTGATACATCTTGCTCACCAGATGGTAGAGTTTTGTCAGGACTGGCTCTCCCAAGGCTGTCAGTAGTTGTAATGGAATGTTGTCTACTCTGGGGGCCTTGTTTCGACTCAGTTCTTTCAGTGCTTTGTCAAACTCTGCACGCAGTATCATATCTCCCATTTCATCTTCATCTACATCCTGTTTCATTTCCATAATATTGTCTTCAAGTACATCACCTTTGTATAGACCCTCTATATACTCCTTCCACCTTTCTGCTTTCCCTTCTTTGCTTAGAACTGGGTTTCCATCAAAGCTCTTGATATTCATGCAAGTGGTTCTCCTTTCTCCAAAGGTCTCTTTAATTTTCCTGTAGGCAGTATCTATCTTACTCCTAGTGAGATAAACATTTACACCCTTACATTTGTCCTCTTTCCGTCCCTGCTTAGCCATTTTGCACTTCCTGTCGATCTCATTTTTGAGACCTTTGTATTCCTTTTTACCTGCTTCATTTACTGCATTTTTATATTTTCTCCTTTCATCAATTAAATTCAATATTTCTTTTGTTACCCAAGGGTTTCTACTAGCCCTCGTCTTTTTACCTGTTTGATCCTCTGCTGCCTTCACTATTTCATCCCTCACAGCTACCCATTCTTCTTCTACCGTATTTCTTTCCCTCATTTCTGTCAATTGTTCCCTTATGCTCTCCTTGGAACTCTGAACAACCTCTGGTTCTTTCAGTTTATCCAGGTCCCATCCCCTTAAATTCCCACCTTTTTGCAATTTCTTATATTAAAATAATTGTATAGGACAGCAACGTTTTGACAGCTGATTTATGTACTTCGACACATTTACGTACTTTGACACATATGAACAACAAATAAGTACATATAATCTAAGATTAACGCAAAATCGTCTCCCATTCAATGCAAATTCACTTTACGTTACTTTACATAAAAATGTACGTACGCGTTTTTAGGCTACACCAATAGTATATCAGAAAATACGGTGTTTGGTTTGCAAGTGCAAGGAATTTCGTATGACAAAATAATTTTTTGTAAGGTTTTTACTCTGTGTGGTGGCACCGTCGAGTAATTTCCAGGTCGAGAAAGCCTGTGTAGGCCATTATATAGTGACAGGGCTTTATAAAGTTTTATCGTCGAAAAAATAGCGACTGAAACAGTGAGCTCAGAACTCTTGTGATGACCGCAGGACCTTATTTACACCTCGGACAAGATGTCACGCTCTTACTTGTGTTTCATATGCACAAGTAGAGCAACTTTGAATCTCTGAATGTCGGAAACGGCTGTTGACACCGGAAAAAAGTTTCAAAAGTTCCCCGAGTACATATGGCAAAAATTTCGCCGACTTGTCATGATTAGAGGTTATAGAAGTGGCCACCCCTTGTCATGATTAGAGGTTATAGAAGTGGCCACCCCTAGAACTGGTACTTTTGGTGTCCTAGAATCGTGGGTTTTCGGAATATTCTCAGTAACCGGCCATTAGCAAATGGTGCTCTTATAAGCCGCCTATGACCCACCATAGACCACAGGATTCGTAGGAAGACCAACCTATTAGCTCACTGTGCCTGACCTGGAGGAAGTGTATATTGTTTAAAATTTGACCTTGTAGTGTAGAATAGCTACAGTACGCTCGTTCTTCCGATATGTATACAAACGGTCGCTAGGCCAAGGTCTGTCCAAAACGCTTCACCCCGTATCTCTGTGATCAACAGAATCCTAGATACGACGGCGTGCCAAACCACATTTTCGAGGGCGGCTTTTGGGAATGTATTGGTATCGTGCGCTGTCGTGCACAGACGGACCGTACTAATATTGAACGTTTAGTCTGTGGTATCGAACTGTCATTTGTTTTAGCATTTTAGCCAAGTAATTTTCGTTGAACGTTTTGTTGCGAAACGATCTTATTTTCTTACATTCTGACTGCATAATAGCAGTAAAAGAATTTGTCATATGTAATAATTATCCTAGAATACTATATCCCCATTGCTCTCTTGTTGAAGGTGTGTCCTCTGCGACCAAAGTGATGGATTGCGAGACATGCCGATAATGTGACCAGTTTTCTTTACCTATTTGGCGAATTGGGGAGGTCACTGTAAATTTTTGTCGTGATATTCGTAGGAAGATGATTATGTTATATCACACCTGTATTTGGCACTGAGCTACAGTTTATTGGTAATGACTTAGAGTGTCAACAACAAACGCTAATGTGTGGAGCTAGTGCCGACTGCACCAACGTTGTCAGTCACTTTAGGCACTTCGGCGAATACGGAAGTAAACATACTACTATTCCTATTATTCACTTGTAACACTCGCGCCTTTCTAGCAGCCTCGATATTATTTTCAAAATCGTGAACTTGTGTCAGTTCTGCGCACACAGTGCCCATTCTCTGTAGCGTCGCCTGTCCGACTTCCCCCTCCCTTCCATCCGTCCGTGACCGCCGCCGCCTTCAGACAGCCTCTCCGGCGTCCCTGAGGACCTAAAAATCTATCTTCGCGAGGACGCTATAGGCGCAGGATACTGTGAACATTTGGCTGGATGCCACTGTGGTGGTAAGAGTGTGTTAAATCGAAATGTAAGGCTTGTAAGGAAACAGACCGAATGTTTTATATTTTCTAGCTTAACACTCGCTGCTTCGCTCGCGTAGACTGTTCTTGTTATTCTTATAAGCGAAATTTTATGTTGCTCAAAAGCTGCAGAACCTCCTAAACCTTGCACGCTAGTGAGGGCCGTAGAAGCACAGTCTTTTCCGAATGTACTTCTGATCCGGGAGTTCAAGGTTTTTGTTAGTCATGCTTTTTGCGTTCTTGTGACGATATCGCATAGAAACATTTATCAGCTAACAAATATTTCCTTATATCTAACTAATCAGTGAAATATAAGATTTCATAGATTTAGCTTTAAAAACATTTTAAAGTAATGAAATATTTTCTTAAAAATTTTCCTCCCTTATTTTACCCTGTTACGGGCTGAATTTTCAAAACCAGTTGAAAACACCTTTTTTAAATTTAATTTCTAACAAGAAGGCAAATACAAGTTGGATAGATTTAGCTTCAAAAATAATAACTTAATGAAATAATTTCATAAAACTTTCCATCTCCTCCTTCACTCCATTACGAGGTTGAATTTCCAAAAATACTGAAAAACATATTTTTATATTTCTAACGAAGAAGCCAAATACCAATTTTCATAGATTTAGCTCTAAAAATGCTTTAGTAGTTTTTTAATGATGACTTATTAAAAAAAACTTTTACCCACTATTTACCCTATTAAAGGATAAATTTCCAAATACGCCACATGTTTTTATTTCTGACTGAGAATCCAAACACCAGTTTTCGTAGTTCTTGCTTCAAAATGGTTCAAATGGCTCTGAGCACTATGGGACTCAACTGCTGTGGTCATTACTCCCCTAGAACTTAGAACTACTTAAACCTAACTAACCTAAGGACATCACACACATCCATGCTCGAGGCGGGATTCGAAACTGCGACCGTAGCAGTCACACGGTTCCGGACTGCGCGCCTAGAACCGCGAGACCACCGCGGCCGGCTAGCTTCAAAATTGCA
Organism: Schistocerca gregaria; assembly: GCF_023897955.1. NCBI lineage: Eukaryota > Metazoa > Arthropoda > Insecta > Orthoptera > Acrididae > Schistocerca > Schistocerca gregaria. The sequence continues at coordinate 555,705,397 of NC_064920.1, forward strand.
GTAATAGCGACATATTTTCAAAAAGATTTTCATCCCCTCTTTCATTCTCTTGGGAGTGGATTTTCGAATAATCCCTTCTCACACAATACCTGCAGTAAAAGATCGATATAGATTTCGAATTTCAAGTTTCTATCCCTACGGCTTTTGGCTGGGCGATGACGAGTCAGTGAATCAGTCAGGACCATTCCACCACCTTGAATTTCCAAAAACAGTGAAACGCGTATTCTTCACTTCTAACCGATTTTCAATGGTTTAGATTTAAAAACTCCTATTTTATCCCCCTAGGGGTTGAATTCCAAAAAACTGTGAAATGTGCATTTTTATTTCTAAAAGAGAAGCCAAATACAAATTTTCATCGTTTTAGCTTCAAAAATTCTTGTTTAATGAAATATTTCCATAAAAAATTTCATCTCATATTTCACCCCTATGAAGTTTGAATTTTCAAGAAGAGGGAAATACGTAATTTTTATTTCTAACAGCGAAGCCAAATCCAAATTTTCATAGATTTAGCTTTAAAAATGTTTTCCAAATGAAATATTTTCATAAAAAATTTCATCCCCTATTTCACCCCATTAAGAGCTCAATTTCCTAAAACACAGACAAATACATTTTTTTTATTTGCAAGCGAGAAGTCAAATACCATTTTTCATAGATGCAGCTTTAGTAGTTCTTGAATAGAGATTTATTAAAAAAAAAACGTTCACCCCTTAAATGAGTTAAACTTCCAAAAATGCTAAATAAATGTTTCATTATTTACCAATGATCGTAGGCATAGCTTCAAAGTTGCATTAATTGCGACATATTTTCAAAAATCCTTTCATACCCTATTTCACTCCCTTACAGATGGAATTCTGAAAAATGCCTTTTTAAACGACGCCTACAGTATCAGATACACACCGTTTCCAAATTTTAGGTTTCTATCCTCAGCGATTTGGGTTGAGTGATGATGAGACATTGCCTCTTATATAAATATATAGATTGGTGCATACATATAGTGTTTATTAGTTGTAATGGTACAGCCTGCGCATTCCAGTGTACATGAAGAAAAATTGTGAAGACTTTTGAAACGTTTATTGCGAGGATAAAGAAACCAACATTATTTTTCATAGGTACATGCAAGTGTATAGTCGTTTTATACTTCGTTTGACTTATATTTTCAGAGGGGATACATCACTGTCTCTGTATTGTTTTTGTTTTTTTTTTTTTGAACAGTAGGTGCTATAATTGACAGTACTGATGTACACGAGACCCAAAATGTTTCATTTTGTAGTGCTGTGAAATAGCTCAGATATTAACGAAAAGACCACACGATCAGCTATCACGCGTCACTTGTATGTTGATTATGGCTTGAAACGTTAATAATGCAGTGTGATAACGTCCCCTTAGAACAATTATACATGACTGTGCTTAAACTGACACACAACAATTTTTAGCGCAACGCAATCTGACTTTCAAAAATCCCTACAAAAAAATGGCCCTGACTAACATTTACCTATACCTTTCACAAATCACTTACCTCACCAAAAATCTTCGTTACTCGAACTACTGCAATACAGCGAGCACCACTACTGCCAGCTAAATAAAAGATTGAAACTACTGAAGGCACTAACTACTGATAGGCATAGCTAGCAAATGAAAGATTTTAATAGAGAACAAACAATGTATTTACCTTAATAGTCATAATATATATATATCAGTTCATGGCAAAAATTCTTACAAATTTCAAAACTCCGCCATCTCTCTCCCCACGTCCACCACTGCTGGCGGCTCACCTCAACTGCGCAACGCTACGCGCTGTTAACACCCAGCTGCCCAACACTACAATGGCGAGTATTACAACAATGCCAACCAGCCACTGACTGCACACAGCACAGCCAGTGATTTTTCATACAGAGCGCTATGTGGCGTTACCAATAAAAAAACCTAATCAGCCTACTTACAAGTGTACCAGATACCATGATAAATACATTTTGCTTCAAAATTTGGAGCACTAAGCAACAAAATGCTACAATCCGCGCTCATGCTAATACAATAAGCTGTCTTGAACAAACAGTTATAACGAACTTCTTGTAGTGTGGTACTTAAAAGCCCTCCCGTTTAGCCGTGCGATGAAACGCACTGCTATTCGGGCGGGAAAGCTAGCCGGTCCCCGGCACGAATACACCCGGGGGATTAGTGTGCCGGCCAGCCTGTGGTTGGTTTTTAAGGCGGTTTTCCACCTGCCTCGCCAATGCGGGCTGGTTCCCCTTATTCTGCCTCAGTTACACTATGTCGGCGATTGCTGGGCAAACACTTTCTCCACGTGCGCGTACACCATAATTACTCTACCACGCAAGCCATGAGGTTACACTCGTCTGGCGTGAGACGTTCTCGGGGTGGGGGGCCCACTGGGGGCCTATCCGTACGATAACCCTGGGTTTGGTGTAGGGCGGCGGTGGGGTGAGTGGACTGCTGTAGGCTGTTGTGGGGTTGTGAACCACTGAGGACTACGGCGGGACGAAGCCTCTGAGTTTCAAAGTGTCAGCTCTTCACGGTGGACCACTTACAGGATTGTGGGGCCTTGGGCATCCCCAAGCAATATGTCTTCACCTGACTGTCACGCTCTCACCACAGGAACGCCACGCAAGGGTTATCAGTAGCAGAATACGCGATAGTCTGACGAGCACGAAACTTTTCTGAAACGTTCCGTTTTTCACTGTGCTTTTATAACCAGGGAATAAATCGAAAGCGCACCGAGTCCAGGAGAAAAATCAGGTATTTATTTACATATTACACGATGTTTAGTGGAACTTTTTGCTTCTACGAGGCCATGCTGAAAAGTGGTGCCCCGAATCTTTGGTGTGAAAACTCTTGAAGTTTTTAAAATGAAACGAGTGTTATTAACATAATTCATGTCTACATATTTGCAACCCTCTATCGCCAGAGGACTCTGAATTGCAGCGTGGAACTTGGCGGAATATAACGTAACTATGTCGATACGTGGGAAACAGCGTTCTGTAACCGAGTTCCGAATTCGAAGAGTTTGTCCGCGCATGGAACACGCTCTTCTTCAGCATGACAATGCCAGACCACACACGAGCCCCGTGACATATGCAACAATCTGACGCCTTTGGTCCACTGTCGTCGATTGCCCTCCATACAGTCCCGACTTGGCCCTATTCGGTTTTCATATGTTTCCAAACTTTAAAGAATGCCTCCGAAAACCTCAGTTTGATAGTGATGAAGCGGTGAAGGCAGGGGAGAGGCCGTGGCTTCGTCACTGAAGTCAAACATTCTACAGTGATGGTATCAACAAACTGGTCTCTCGTTGGGAAAAATGTGTTTTACACCAGTGTGAGTATGTTGGGATATAAACATGTAGTCATGAAGAATAAAGATTTAGAATGTTAATAAAGTTTGTCTCATTTAAAAAGCTTTAAGAGGTTGCACGCGAAAAATTCGGAAGCATTACTTTCCAGCACTCCCTCGTGTTATCGTATTCTTTCAGCCATATCAGTTTTCACTTTTAACGGTGATACACCTTGCATACTCACAATTTCGTATAGTAATTACGATAAAATCCTTTTTGACAATGAACCCTTGTTCCCCCACCCCTCGCCCTCCCCTCCTCTCTTTCTCCACATCCGAAATGGACTCTACTCTTGGCTATGGGTATCTGACAGAAGAAGTAGTCACCAGTTTCTGTCATTACAATCTTCGTATGGAACACCACTAATTTTTCCTTTTGCGGTCCAACACAAGGTCAGGCGAATCATTACCGTTTAAAAGCGCGGTAGTTCACTCAACAACCTCACCCTCCAAGATTATTATAATATACAGGCCTTTCTTCTATGAGGATATATCAAAACTAAAGGGTACTGCACACTTTCTAAAGTTATCGTCGGCTTTAAACAGAACGTGGAAGAGAAAGGGAGGTTTAGCTTCCGTCTTCCATGGATACTGTTATTACGAGCAGAGCAACAACTTAATCAGACAAGCAAGGGGTAGGAAATTGACTGTGGCCTTGTTTGAAGAAGCATCCTGTTGTTGAACTGAAGTGTTTTGAGGATACTTTGGCACACCTAAGGCTAGACTGTGTGACTGATAACATTTCGTCACACTGGCTGTCACTCGAGGAAGTAAATCTCTATTTTTTGTTATTGTATAATTTCAACTGTAAAACCATTTTGTTTCCTTTATTAGAGCTCCATTCCCCTCGTTCATTATGGGGAAAGATAGCCAGCAGCTGAAGGGAAAGTATAGTTCATAGCCTTCAAGAATTAGGAAGGACATTGCTGGAGCAGATATCCAGACAACAAACTGGTTTTGAAGATAAACGTGACCGTAAAAAAACGTTATTCACCCCAGGCAATACGTCGCTGATACTGTGTAACACTGCCTCTATCTAGTCTTGATAATGTCCTCAGTACGACAATGACGAGAGTCCATAATTTTCTTTAGATATGTCACATCGAGGTGAAGCCGCTCATTGATATCACATCCCGTAGAGCTATCAAACTTCAGGAATGTTGACTAGCACATTTTGCCCACTGTTTCAGGTAGTCCGAGACATTTTTCATGGAGTTTATGTTCGACATATTTAGCAGACCAGTTGAGTGTGATAGGATGTCTGAGTGTTAGTCAAACAAGGTATGTCTGTGTGCAGTCCAGTGAACATGGCTCTTGTCACGTTGAAAGACAAAGAGTGTCCACAGCATACTTATAATGAAAATTTAGGAGTAAGAACCTCACTTAGTCACCGGGAACGTCGAAATAAACATCCTGGTTAACGGTCACAATGGCGTTAGTACTTCAGACCAAATAATGGTATGGAAATCACCAGCAAAACCATCATAGACCTATGTCATTAAGAGGGAGGTGAAAATAATTGGGTCCATTTGATATCGTCCTCAGTCACGTAGAAAAGGAGCAAAGACAAGTGCACAAAAATTTTCTTTTAATTGGCTTTCAGGACATGCCCCTACAGCCATGGCAACAGCGGAATGTCATTTATGATAATATGAATGGTAGGGCAACACAACGCCCAGTCCATGAGAGGAGGAAATTTGAGGCCCAGTTGGGAATCGAACCCAAGTCCCTCTGGTTAGCAGTCCATCAGGCTAACCATACAGCTACCGAGGTAAATGGACAAAACCTTGCCAATACCATGGATTCTCGTAGAGCACACAGGTCAAACCTCATTGTCTCCACTGTGTTGTACCGCAAGAAAGATGTCATGGGCAAGTGAAATTTTCCTTAAGTTTCCTCCAATCAGCACTAACCCAAATCAAACCAAGCCAGCGCACTGTGTAGCAGTCAGAATGACAGATAGGAGAGATCCGATACTGCAAATAATATGGCTTGCTGCGGACCCTATTGCTTCATGTTGTTTGGGCGAGAAGTCTGAATCATCATGTCACTGAGGATGGATCATAACTTCATTTCTGACGCCACAAAACGTTGCTGCATGAACGAGTAGATGTTCCCCAAGGAACACGTGTCAGCTCTCTAATATGGGGAAGAGCTCCAGGCTCAAGCACTGAAAGCCATTTTTGTGACTGTGAGGTGTGGTGAAGAATGTTCGTGAGACCAGAAAAAAGGGACAAAGGTGGTTATACTTGGCAAGACATAACATCATTGCTTCAGATGGACAGCAATAAAAACTCACGGCTTACAAACCCATACTCGATTCAGCTACAGCTTGCCAGCTACGATTCAGACCCTTCGATATGCTGCCTACCGTTCGTGAGATGATGTCTACCTTCGCAGTTGTTGCCTTCTTGATCTACCGAACCTAACCACTGTCAGCTGCCAACATTTCAACATCTCCTCCGCTGATGCGAAGGCTTGGGGACTCCTACTTGACTTGCTGAGAGCTGAACTTGATTGTGTTTGGCGCACCATCGACCCGTCACTGTATCTGACCGGCATGCTACAGGCTGCTGTCCCCCGACTTGCAAATGTGAGCAAGCGACAGCATCCTACGTCTGGTGGAGAGGCTGCCCCATAACTCTACACTACCATCTCCACTCTGTGCAGAGCTGCTGGAATTTACTCAAGCACACCCATTGGATGTCCACGAGAGTACCCTGGTAATAATCAGTGGACGATCTGATTGCCGACACTACTGAATGAGTTACAGTTGCCACCCACTACCGTGCAGTACACTGAGGTATTACGTCAGCAGGCTCGACAGAGACAACAGCCACAAGAACCAGCTGAGGTGTACGAGTCGGCATGTTTCAAGACGCTTACTGCATCTGCTGCCCTCGCCACGGCAGCAGAGAAGATAATCAATAGTAACACTTAAGTAAATACATGTCTTGCTAATGCTGTTTCATTAACGCACAGAGTGCCAACTGGCCTTCAGTACCGTACTCGATGCCTCACCACCGGGCTGCAGATCCTTAAAGCTGTGTGTGTACAGAATATAGGAAGATTTGAAAGTGATCCGATCGTCAGACTTATTTTACATACAAATGGTACATTTTTGGACGTGGATTCATTATCAAAACGTAGTCTACTAAGTCTTCATTACGTGCTCGTGGCAGCACATAAAGCTGCGTGTCTTCTACGAGCCAAACTTTCTCACTCGAAACTCGACGCATTCTGCTGATACTGCTTCTCCACACTGACAACACGATACCCCTCCGCCTTTTATTATACTCGCAGTTCTATCTGTTTAAGAAGGGAGATAAAGAAATAGCATTAAATTTCCATCCAATTTTACTTTTGCCAGCACTCTCAAAATTTTTAGAAACAGTAATATACACTCGGCTTTATAACCATCTGATCTCAAATAACATACTGTCAAAGTCACAGTTTGGATTTCTAAAGGGTTTTGATATTGAGAAGGCTGTCTATACTTACAGTGAAAATGTGCTTAATACATTAGACAAAAAATTGCATGCAACTGGTATGTTTTCTGATCTGTCAAAGGCATTTGACTGTGTAAGTCACAATATCCTTTTAAGTAAATTAGAATATTATAATGTAACAGGATTACATTATAATATTCTAATTTACTTAAAAGGATATTGTGACTTACACAGTCAAATGCCTTTGACAGATCAGAAAACATACCAGTTGCATGCAATTTTTTTTTGTCTAATGTATTAGAATATTATAATGTAACAGGAGTCCGCAGCTCGTGGTCTCGCGGTAGCGTTCTCGCTTCCCGAGCACGGGGTCCCGGGTTCGATTCCCGGCGGGGTCAGGGATTTTTCACCTGCCTCGTGATGACTGGGTGTTTGTGTCGTCTTCATCATCATCATCAATCATCCCCATTACGGTCGGAGGAAGGCAATGGCAAACCACCTCCACTAGGACCTTGCCTAGTATGGCGGCGCGGGTCTCCCGCGTCGCTCCCCTACGCTCGGTAAACGGAGTATGGGACTCATCATCATCATCATCATCAATGTAACAGGAAATGCTGCAAAATGGTTCAAATCTTATATCTCTGGTAGGAAACAAAGGGAGTTATTAGGAAAGAGACATGTATCAAACTATCAGGCATCATCCAACTGCGAACTAATTACATGTGGTGTCCCACAAGGTTCCATTTTAGGGCCCTTACTTTTTCTTGTGTATATCAACGACCTTTCATCAGTAACATTAACAAAAGCCAAGTTCATTTTGTTTGCCAATGATACAAGCATTGCAATAAATAACAAATCAAGTGTAGTCTCAAATGGCCAACTAACAAAATATTTGTGGACATTAATCACTGGTTCTTAGGCAATTCTTTGACACTAAACTTTGAAAAAACACACTACGTACAGTTCAGAACTTGTAAGGGGTGCCTCACGAGTATATGTCTAACATATGATGACAAGCAGATAGAAGAAGTGGACAGTATTAAATTCTTGGGATTGCAACTTGGTAATAAATTCAACTGGGAGGAGCACACCACAGAACTGTTGAAGCGTCTTAACAAATCTCTATTTTGAAATGCGAATTGTGTCAGATACATATAAAATATATATATAAAAATGAAAAAGCTGGTATACTATGCTTACTTTCATTCCATAATGTCATATATGATTATTTTTTGTGGAAATTCATCAAGCCATGCTAAAGTTTTCTGGGCACAAAAACGTGCAGTAAGAGTTATATAACTTCTGCATAATTTCAGGGCAGTAATGTGTTCATTCTAAATAAGTATATGGTAGTTGTATTACACGTTTATTACCTTATAAATAAATAAAAACTTTTTTATTTTATATTCACTGCATTAGAATTTCTAAAATGATTCTTTCATATAGCGCTCATTAAAAAATGACGACCATGCCACTTGGAACCTGTGGAATGGTACTTAAGCTTATTTGTTTGTGTTGTAAATATTTGTCATGTATTGTTGTTTTGACTCAAAATATGGCTCTGAGCACTATGAGACTTAACTGCTGTGGTCATCAGTCCCCTAGAACTTAGAACTATTTAAACCTAAATAACCTAAGGACATCACACACATCATGGCCCGAGGCAGGATTCGAACCTGCGACCGTAGCGGCCAAACTGGCGCGCCTAGAACCGCTCGGCCACTCCGGCCGGCATTGTTGTTTTTCTGACATGTTTTACATCCTGGAGGACCTCCTTACTACGGGTCAGTTGGTGGAATGAAAATAAATCTAATCTAATCCGATCTGTCGTGACATCTAGTAGTCAATTCCGCATTACATAGTGATCAAATAGTGTACTGTACTATTTGATCATAAGTATCTAGACACCCCTATGTAACGTATATTATACTTTTTGATAAAAAGTACCGAGATAGTCCTATGGAATGTGAAATTGTATATTATACTATAGTACATTATACTATTTCATCACGTTTCCAGACACACCTAAGTGGTGTGGAATTGACCACTAGACATCACCAGAGGCGGACCGCCAGTCTAAAAGGAGGGAGGGAGTATTGCGTTGTGAGCAGAGAAACAGGAACAGCAGGAAGGATCGGTCAGGGGAGCTCCGTGACGCTAAACATGGACTGGTCATTGGATGTCACCCGAGAAACAAATACATCAGGGACGTTTCAACACAGCTGGAGCTCTTTGGGCTAATGAAATAGTATTAGCAGGACATACATTAATTTGACTTAAGTGTTATAACTGAATAATGATGAGCTAGTTGGCAAAATTCAACTGCATTGAATTTCTACAGATATCTCCTGCTCCTTTTTTCTGTAGTACTAAGACGGTAGCTTGCGGGTAGCTAGCTAGAGAACATAAAAGTCTCCCGCTTTGGTTACGAGGGCCAGCTATAAGATTGCGGGTTGGATAAAACGACGCCGCGTGGGGGCTGGTGAGTCACCTCTTCAGTCAAAATGTTCGAGACTGGATTTATAAAAAAACTGGACACGTGAGAATAGGACAAGTCCTCTGAGGGTTTCGTACAAACTTAATTATTTATACAGGTAGTTCATCTATTGGTCCGATGAGAGAATTTGCGAGTATCAAAATATGTGACATAAATGGTGGTCTCTGTTGATTGCACTGGCTTGGAAACAAATTTTTTACACCAGCAAGGGACGGTGGATCTTAGTATTTGACGCAAATTACAACTTTATACTACTAATCGAGGGCAGTCCAATGTGCGCCCTGTGTGCCATGATGCCCATCATTTGTTCTCCTAGCGTCCTTCACAAGCAGATTTATGTTCCAACGATTTCTAATATCAAATCAAATTTCAGAACGTAATTGTTTTTCCACAAGCTTTGCAACAAACAGTAAGTTCATTAAATGAAACAACAAGTTCACTGTTACCAATCACCTTTTTTTTATTTCCACGACGCGTTTTGAAGGTTTAAACCTCCATCATCGGGTGGATTTACATAATTAAGTATTACATTTGTGTGTGTGTTGTGTTACGATTTTTGGAGGAACTTGTGACACTGCCTAGTGGAGAAACAAGGCACTATTTCAGAATATGGTTTAGGATTACTTTTGACAAAAAATTAAACTGATATCTAATGGTAAACATTAAATAAGTAAACTACAGTACCTTCAGTGGTCACAGGTTCCTTTTGCTGTCGTAACACATCACATGTATACTGCCACATTTGTAAACAAATATGGCGTCAGAAATCGGCTGGGTGTAAGGATCGTATAGCAGAAGAGAAGACATACTCGCAAAGTGCAAAGACAAAAACATTATTACAGAATAATTGCTTTAAGCATTTGGCGGTGTTTGTTTTGAGGTGTCAAATGTATGTGTGTGTACTTCAGGTGGTATATAAATCCAATTCTGACAAGTTAAAACCGCTAAACATTCATACTCGTTTATACAATCAGGTGAAATGTTAAAATGGCTTAAACTTCATACTTGTTGATAACAATTAGGTGAAATGTTACAGACTTAAATTACAATGATAGTATTGGCTACAACAGTAAAGTCATACATACACTACACTCTTTGATTGGGATTAATAAACAGATGTGATGTGAGGGGCTGGAGGCAGAGGGAGAGGTAGAGAGAGAGAGAGAGAATAAGTGTGTGTGTGTGGGAGAGAGAAAGAGAGAGAGAGAGAGAGAGAGAGAGAGAGAGAGAGAGAGAGAGAGAGAGAGGAAAGAGTGGTTATGACAGCAAACATTTACATGGCAAGGAGTCTTAAGATTGCATGTTGCATATATTAACTGCCTAAAGGTTGGGGTAATACATCGGTTAATGCTATAAAATATGCAGATAGATATACACTTGTGCCAGTAGTTGATGTACATACAGTTTTAAGCTGACAAGGGGTACAAGCTGTCGGTGTGATGAATTATCTGTGAATGAGGTCAATCTCTCTCTTGTACTCTTGGTAGCTGCCAATATTTATGGTAAATATTAGGTGTGTGTGTGTGTGTGTGTGTGTGTGTGTGTGTGTGTGTGTGTGTGCATTTTTAAGAGAGTAGGCAGTTGCTGAAAACAGAGATGATACTATTGTAAATATTGCCATTTAAGATGGATTCTGTTTGTTTCATTTGGTGTTTGTATATTTGTAGTGTTTCAAGGATGTCTAGTTTTCTGTCTTTTGGTTGGATGTGTTGGATAGTAATACTTGTGTTGTTAACATGGTGTTTTGTTTCATGCAGGTGGGTAGCTATTGCTGATGTGTGGTATTTTTTGTTGTTTAGTGCTGCCATGTGTTCCTTGAATCTAATCTCAAATGAACTGCCTGTCTGGCCTATGTAGAAGCAGTCACAGTCCAAACATGCAATTTTGTACACACCTGTGTGATGAAGTGGGTTTCGTGTGCCGATGTTGTGGGGTAACTTCTGTCCAATCTGTTGTCTGTTGTAAAGGATATGCTTATGCCTTTCCGTTTGAAGACATTGGCAATCTAGTATTGAAATGTTACCCAGAAAGGGGATTGTATGGAAGATGTTATTTTCTTTTTGTTTTTTGTGTTGTGATTCCTTTGCCATTATTGACTGGTTACAGTGAACTTGTTGTTTCATTTAATGTCAGTAACAGTCACGGTAAAGCCTAACCTAAAAATGTTCGCATTTAAAGTAAGTTCATTTTTTCAACATCATTGTTTGTATCGATAGCTTCTTAACGTGCAGTTTTTTGGTGCTATTCACTATACCCTGAGAGCTTGCGAGCGTCGATTCCCCTATGCGTCTTGTGTGTGATGGCTTATTCTTAATAAAAAAGACAAAGAACGTACAGTTTTAACGATGATTGGGAGGAGCGGTATTTTTTATCATATTCAGGGGAAAACCCGTATGTTTATTGTGCAACAGTAGTGTGTCTGTTCCAGGGTCGTGATACATACGTACGAGAATTCAGGCACGCTTTCGAGAATTTCATCATTTGTGCGAGGTACGAGGCAAAAGCGAATACCATACACAAATGTACGAGAATTTTGCCTAAGGCATAAGTTTTTACGAAATATAAATTACACACATTTGTTGGAGAAATAATGAATTTACCTGGTACATCTACTGAAATGTGCCTAAGTTGTTACGGTTACATGGATGAGGACAATGCGGTCTCTGTCAGTCAACACCTTCAGCCAGAGAGACTGAAAGCTAAGCCACCGATCCGGGGTCAACAATTACAGTCTGATATTGAAATAAATTTGAAAAAGCTAACAATAACGAATCACTACGTTTTGTGTAACATCTTGCTCTCAGTTCGGATTATTAAGCTTCAGAAATAGAGCGGCCAACTGAATCTTGAAGCGCTAAAACGTCATTTCAGACAAATTTTCATGTAATTGGGAAAAAATTAACAGTAATTTACCCTGCACCCCTCTGGAATCCTTAGTGATACTGTTAAATACAAGGAACTGTCATAGGAATAATAATAACTTTAGAAAGACATTGCATCAGGCGGCATAGTTTCGACTTCAGCAAACGATATTCTTAACAGTAAGTGTTGCGCATTCGCAGTAAGCTCAGCACATTCATTCACTGTCCAATTTCTGAACGTGCTTCATGTCATGTGTTGCTGTGAGTGTCTACAAAAATTTGAAGAAAACCCAAACTCCTCGCGGTCGCGCTCGCCAGAAAGTCAAAGGAGAGGTGAAAAATCTGAAAGCGAACGTCTTGTGCATAGATTGCAACAATTTCGAGAAGAGCGGTAAAATACGCCACAGGTCCCTAACGGGCTGGCGCGCAGTAGTGATCTATACAGGGTGCAATGGAGATGATGTAATACAGGCATGGTTTCTGCTGTTCGAATCATCAGAACAGTGCTGGCTAAGTCCTACTAGACTTCACGCGTGCAAGGCACAGCGTGTCTCGGCTTTGCCCTTTCCTACCCTTAATTACCTGATGCAGATCGATGTTTCATTTAGTACTGCGGTGTAGAATTTTTCGGTCTCCACAACTCTTCTCAGTTCTGAAGAACTGTGGTAGCGCTGTTTACCCTTTGCTATTTGCTCGTAGTGAAGGACGTTCACAGATCCATTGAGTGTTTGCAATTTATTGTCACAAGCCCTTAAAAATGAATGGGAATGACAGAAGAGAGAGATGAGGGTTCTCCATATATATATTCCACTCACATTAGCGACGAGTACTCCAGATTTGCTATGAAACAACACTGCCATGTCACGAAGGAAGAATTTAAAGATTTAGTTGGCAATTAAAGAGCAAAAACTTACAAAAATCGACACATGGGACTCATTGTTATGATCATCAAAACATTTTGTGTTACATTTGCAGGTATGGCGTACAGAAGAAATTAGTGGTATGAATAGTAAAATTTCTGAAGTTACAGGATGTTAGTTGCAACAGTTTTCAGTGGAACTGACTGAAGAGTGTGGAGACCTGATATGTTATTGCAAAGTACGTTGGTCAAGTCAAGGGGTAAGCCTGGAACGCTCTTTCGATTTAAAACTCACTATTGTAAAATTTGTGAAGGAAAAGAAGTGCACGAACGAAAATTAGAACACCAAGAATGGATTGCAGACCTCGCATTTTAAGTGGACTTGACTGCAGACAGCTCACAGAAAGACATTGCAAGACAGCCTACATTGCTTTCCTTAGGTTGTTACCACATCTCCAGGATGAAATTGCAAGTGTGCTTCAACCTTTAGACCAACATATGTGTGGGAAAGACCTTTTTTCGCTTATGAAACTAAATACGAGTAAGTCACGATCACGTGGGAACCTGAGTGGGAAAATGTGTGAAATTGTCTTTGTCTGTTCATATGCTGACAGTTTGTACTAGATAAAAATTATATAGCATGAATGCGCCAAAAAATTCAACAATACTGAAAATTTATTTTGTTTTTGATCTACATTGTTAAGAAATGTGAGATATAAAATCAAGTCATACGCTGTACTTCTGTATTGTCTATTAAATGCAGCACAATGGCAGTTTCCTCCTTCTAATGCTGAGATTGCGTGGTGTGGCAGTGGGGAAAATGTGCCAACCATGCTGAGCGCCATGGCGCTCCTGCCAACAGCTCTTCTGTATCATTCGGCCATTCCACCGATTGGTTCGGTAGGTGAACACTCCGAACAGTAGGTTACTGCAACCGAACCTCCATGCAGTTTCGTAAGCCGTTCGGTAACGAGTCGGTGCGGCTCCCAAGAAACCGAAGTGTGCCATGCTCCTCGCGCCAGCCAATCCAAGACAAGTGGCCACAGCTGCGGCCGTGCTCACTCGAATACTGCACACCTGGTACGGTGCATCCCAGCACGCATAGCTCCCAGCACCCAAAGCGCCCAATCGACACAACTATTCCCATTATTGTTTTCGATTGACGACCACTGAGAGCCCTCACAATTGCGTCAGTGCGCCTTGAAATCCTTGGCTGACTCATGGTAGCTGAATTGTCAGCCCGTACCCTGTTTTGATCAAACCCATGTCCTAACAAGTTAAGAGTTGTCTGTTGTGTTGGCAGAAGGGCCAACACCGTGTTACTAGAGGACGCCGAAAAGCACGTGTTTTAGCTCACGCAGGCTGGCGTGAGGAGGGAAGGACTATACTGACGTGAGGTCTGGAACATGACAAGGAATTAGAATTCAGAAAGCGGACGTAATTAGTTTGATACTTAATTTTAATCCATTAATGATGAACGTCGCTCTTGACGGTACATGAGTCACAATATTATCTGTTCAGAAGACATAGTAACTGAATATGGCGCCTTGCTAGGTCGTAGCAAATGACGTAGCTGAAGGCTATGCTAAACTGTCATCTCTGCAAATGAGAGCGTAAGTAATCAGTGAACCATTGCCAGCAAAGTCGACTGTACAACTGGGGCGAGTGCTAAGGAGTCTCTCTAGACTTGCCGTGTGGCGGCGCTCGGTCTGCAATCACTGGTAGTGGCGACACGCGGGTCCGACGTATACTACCGGACCGTGGCCGATTTAAAGTCTACCACCTAGCAAGTGTGGTGTCTGGCGGTGACACCACATCGTCAAAGTCTAGAACAAAAAAAAAATAACCATTGTGTTCGATGACTGATTAGAATTGTGCAGCTGATTTAGCCATTCCGAGCCTCGCTAAACAAACAGGATGTTGACATGTTGATCACAAAATGTGAAGTGCAAGTGATGTAAGAGATGTGTAGTAACAAATGTGGATGAAAAAACGCCGGAAATCGGCCAGCTGGAGCATAGAGATGGTTGTTTGGGGGGGGGGGGGGGGGAAGAGAACAAACAGCGAGGTTACCGGTCTCATAGGATTGCAGAAGGATGGGGAAGGAAGTCGGCCGTGCCCTTTCAAAGGAACCATCCCGGCATTTGCCTGGAGCGATTTAGGGAAATCACGGAAAACCTAAATCAGGATGGCCGGACGCGGGATTGAACCACCGTCATTCCGAATGCGAGTCCAGTGTGGTAACGACTGAGCCACCTCGCTCGGTGGGAGCATGGAGACTAATGAACACATCTCTAGTACCACACACATGGGCTAACAGCACTGGAAATCGCCACCGAAGATGATTCACATATAAAAGAAGCGAAATGCGCATGGAAATAAATAAACTGCTTTTCATTTCAGAATGAGATTTTCACTCTGCAGCGGAGTGTGCGCTGAAATGAAACTTCCTGGCAGATTAAAACTGTGTGCCCGACCGAGACTCGAACTCGGGACCTTTGCCTTTCTTGGGCAAGTGCTCTACCATCTGAGCTACCGAAGCACAACTCACGCCCGGTACTCACAGCTTTACTTCTGCCAGTATCTCGTCTCCTACCTTCCAAACTTTACAGAAGCTCTTCTGCGAACCTTGCAGAACAATCCGCTGCAGAGTGAAAATCTCATTCTGGAAACATCCCCCAGGCTGTGGCTAAGCCATGTCTCCGCTATATCCTTTCTTTCAGGAGTGCTAGTTCTGCAAGGTTCGCAGAAGAGATTCTGTAAAGTTTGGAAGGTAGGAGAGGAGATACGGCAGAAGTAAAGCTGCGAGTACCGGGCGTGAGTCGTGCTTCAGTAGCTTAGATGGTAGAGCACTTGCCCGCGAAAGGCAAAGGTCCCGAGTTCGAGTCTCGGTCGGGCACACAGTTTTAATCTGCTTTTCATTTAGTTGGCTAGATGGAACATACCTCCATGTCAGTTTTTCCTACGTGTAAAAATGAAACGCTGAAAGGAGACCTGAAATAAATACTCAGGACTGACGGGATAGATAGACCTATTTGTTTCATTTCAGTTCTTAGAATTCCTCAGTGTAAACAAGTGCGTCATGCTTCAGTCCGTTCGCTCACGTCAGTCCTCTTGAAAATCTTACACGGTGCACTTGCTATGATCAAGGATCACAATTTTGTTATCGAGTTCATTGACTTTTATACAACTTTACCATGTTTGTGAAACAAAAAATACGCACGTTATCACAATGCTAACTTTAGGGAAGTCGCTTACACCCTTTTGTTAAAGAAGTAGCAGGAATACGATAAAAAGTCTACGAAGATGATGGTAAAATCTACAATTAATAGTCTGCTCTCAGGTTATAACAAAGACTTTAAATAAATTACAGTGAAAGAAGTGTAGCAAGTACTGGGGAAGTATACAAACCATCACTATGGTATTATGATCTCCTTTCGTTTGTCAACACTAAATGAAACAGCCAGAATCCATCTTAAATGACAATATTTACAATAGTATCATGTTAATACTACGGACGAAAAGGATGAAAATCATAAAGCAGTACGTAATTAACTTACTACTTTATATAAAAATTGTTTATCTCTATCACAAGAAAATATTCAAAATATGTTTTCTTTGTACAGAGTCATCTTGCCATTCAATTCGTCATTCATTTACAAAATATTCCACAAACTTATTTCGACGATATTTAGCATAATTATTAACATTTCCGCTGCTGGTGTCATTTTGTGGATATACTAGTCCTTGCACTTCAATACTCTCATTTAAATTCATATCGTCTTATCGGGTGTAGTGTATGAATGTTGAGACCGTATTATAAGAAATTGTGAATATAACAACATGTCAAGACGAGGATATACAAATGTTTTATGTCTTTCAAATTTATTGCAGAATGGAAAATTCTAAATATATTTCACAGTATGCCAAACATATTTTCGGCAATTCATCTAGCTCTCGGTATTTTGTAGTTGAAGACCATCCAATCGTAATTCAACTGTTTCTTATGAAATGGTTTTAAAAAGTTTCACATTAATGCAAATACATCATCCTCCACGAAAACATAGGGAACCTTGATGGTATTATCTTTTGGTTTTTCATCAGGAGGTAACTGCAAACTGTTGGCAGTTAATCATTCGTAAAATTTAGTATTGATAGTTACGCTCGCATCTGATATACTTCTGTTTGTTCCTGCATCACACATCATAAATTCGTAATTCGGATCCACAGTAGCCATGAGAAGAATACTATGGAATTTCTCGTAATTCCACTGCAGTGATCCACTTCCTGTCGGTGGAATTGTGCGTAGGTGCTTGCCATCGGCACCTCCCAGACAATTGGGAAATTTCCGTCTATCATGAAAAAGTTTAGTAAGTTTTCTCCATTCGAATTCATCTCGTGAAGCTAGAACTAAGACAAACACTGAAATTAGTTACACAATATTAGACAAATTTCTTTATTAATTCATCGTATTGTATTGTACGGAAATGGGGACCTAGAAACGACGGAGAGGCTTCGTACCTGCCGTAGCCCTCAGTGGTCCACAACCCCACAACGTTCCACAGCAGTCCACCCTCCCCACCGCCGCCCCACACCTGACCCGGGGTTATTGTGCGGTTCGGCCCCCAAGTGGCCCCTCCCGGGAATGTCTCACTCCAGAAGAGTGTGGCCCCAACGTTTGAGTGGTAGAATAATTACGGTGTAAGCGTACCTGGAGAAAATGTTTGCGTAGCGACTGCCAACATAGTGTAACTGAGGCGGAATAAGGGGAGCCAGCCCGCATTCGCTGAGACAGATGGAAAACCGCCTTAAAAACCATCCACAGACTGACCGGCACTCCGGACCTCGTCACTAATCCGCAGGGCGGCACGCCTTCCCTCCCGGAAAGTAATGCATTAGACCGCACGCCTAACCGGGCTGGCTTATTGATTCATAATGACATTATCTGTATTACATTTTTTTTTAAAATTCAGGGAAAACTCTCAATCCGTCGGTGAAAAGATGGAGATGATGATGAATGTTTCGTACAAGGTCAATCATCAGAGCAAGAATTTACAATCTCCAGCCGTTATGGAGCGATCGGTCGACGGGGAACAAACAGTCAGCGGGTAGTAAAAAGACGGTATACCAGTAGGAAAACATGACAGCTTTGGAAAACATGTTGCTGATGAATTGAATAATATGCTTCCAGAAATGGTACCTTGTGTCAAGGAACTTGTAAACCTTTCTCTATTTGTGGGGTGTATGAAACCCTGAATTGAGTTTCATCAGCGGACCATCTGGACGTGTGTCCATCAGAAAGAGTAAATTTGTAATATTGGACCAACCACAGAGCCACTTCCGACGCCCCAGCTATCTCAGAATTGTTTTTCGACGCCGCATTTGACACGGAAACATTTTTCAGCGTCGCAGCCATCCCAAGCATGTTTAACCACTCGAGAATGCAAAGCCAGTTTTCCAAGAAAATATCACCTCCAGAGACATAAGGAAACTATGCATTTGTTGCAGATAATTTTTCACAATCTGCGCATAAATAATGTGCTTACTTCTGAAAAAAAAAACTGATTTAGTAAAATTGTAAGTAGGCTGTTTAGGTTTTTTATGTTGGTAACGCCACATAGCGCTCTGTATGAAAATTATGAAAATCACTGACTGTGCTATGTGCAGTCTGGGGCTGGTTCGCACTGTTGGAATATTTACTATTGTAGTGTTGGGCAGTTGGATGTAAACAGCGCGTAGCGTTGCGCAGTTGGAGGTGAGCCGCCAGCAGTGGTGTATGTGGGAAAAGAGATGGCAGAATTTTGAGAGCGGACGATCTGGACGTATGTCCATCAGAGAGAGTAAATTTGTAACATTGGATATCATGAACTGTGATATATGTATGATGACTTTTGAACATTATTAAGGTACATACATTGTTTATTCTCTATCAAAATCTTTCATTTGCGAACTATGCCTATCAGTAATTAGTGCCTGCAGTAGTTAGAATCTTTTATTCAGCTGGAAGTATTGGCGCACGCTGTATTGCAGTAGTTTGAGTAACGAAGAATAAGTAAAGAGAGAAATGTCTGAGTACGTTCAGTTTGCTCAGCTGTTTGAAAATCAAATGACGTAGAGGTTTTCCAGCACTGTCATTTATAAAAATTTTCTAAGGGGATGTTTCAAAATGTATTTACTTTTACCATTATTTCAGAATTATAACTTTAAACGCGTATTTACCTTTATATAATGCTTCAGTACAGCAGTAATGGCAGCACAAGCTTCATATATTATTTTCCTTAGGCTTGGACTTGATATCACTGTACGAAAAGTAAGACTTTGGTAAGTGCTTCCACTTACCAAAATTCTCAGTGTCGCAGTTAGCCTCTCATGAGGAGTAACAACCTCCCTCATACTGGTATCCTGCTTTAGTATAACATGCGTCACAAGGAGTAATAACTGAAGATTAGCATCCTCATTCATACGTACATAATTCAACCAATCACATGGTTCTAAGCGAATTTCCTTCATTAAATTTTCATGAGACAGTGCATTTCTTTCACGAAAGCGAGCGTTACTGCGTTTCCTTCTTTTCTTCCGCTCTTTCTTCAGCACTAAAGCTAAGACTATTGCAGTGAGACAGTCTTCATTCATGAGTTACGGCATTACCACATATGTACAATTAATTAAAACAAACGCAATTAAAGAGAAACGAGTGTACACTCTGTTCAGGGCCACGAAGAACTGAAACGATTGAGAAAAGTGACGGAACTGAACGGATCGTGTGAGAACAAACCTACTTCCGAACTGAAATGAAAAGAGAGCGGGAACTGAAACTGAACTGAGACATGATACTGTATGACCGTCTAAAAGGACCTTATGAACACGATCTTATGTCATGGGAAGAAAAGTGACTGATGTTGACCCAAAAAATGCAGGTCATCATGTGGACAATGCACAACTGTATTCAGGTATAGAAATTCCGAATAGCTTTGGGACACCAGGAATATAGAATCATCCACGCCTTCTTAAGAATTTTTATCATATATGCAGGAACTTTTATGTGTGAACAAACTGTATCTTCATTTTATCTGTACGGTACAGTAAAGGAGGCAAGTTCATTTTCATTTTACAATGAATTTTAGATAAAAATATCCTCAGAATTTTGTTTACTTCAACTGCAATGTTTCTTGTTTTGAGCGGCTATGAATATTATGATCTTTGCACCTATAAATGCAGCCAATATGTGACTTTACATTTTTATGGTTTCGTGTTTTTTATACATTTGTATAATTATACGAGGCATGCCTAATGGATGCTATTACTTCTCAAATATTACAGAGAGCTTCGTGCCAGATCAAATTAAAATATGACATAGATGATAAAGTGCTGTCCAAAGCAGTGGCTCTGAAACCTAAAAATGCTCTTGTCACGTCCAGTGAGCATTTTAGGCCCTCAGTGACGTTGGAGACTAGAGGAGGTCCATCCAGTCAGCTAACGTGAAGATGACTAACTGGAAGATATGGAACTCGGTCGGGAAATAATCAAACAAAGGGAACACTTAAATAACTACCACCTTTAACTGCTCGTCTGGGCAAGAATTGGATAATGACTTGAATGAACGTACACTACAACTGTTTGCAAAATCCCATGGAGAGAAGTGCGCGGCTAAGTATGAGCGCAAGCAGAGACAGAGCGGATAAAACAAGTCCAGGCTCCTGGACTGACCTACACAGACGTCCCTGCTGAACCGCTGTCTGTACTGAACGCTCCTACGGGCTACGCCGCAGTCGCCTTTATACCGTGCTGCAGGTCACGCCGCCTCTCCCACGTTGGCGCTTCTGGACACCGCCCTACAGGGCCTCGTGTATAACCATACATGGTCACCCCAACGCACTGCCATGCCTCATGGCTCAACACATGAACTCACATGATATCTCGTGAGTCTACGTGACACGTCCGGCCGATGCCCAAACCAACCTCCTTCCTGTGGCATCTCCTTTGCACTCTGAGTACTTTCTAGAAAACATATTCGTTCTGACTACTGTTCTGTTACCTTTCAGACGTTGTATTTTTTAAGTATGCGACACTCTGTCACAAGTTTCAGAGACACATCTTCGCTTATGCCCTTGATGGAACTATTGCCTCCCATAGATGTTGCTCTAGCGCAGATGACCAATGGAGGCATCGCTCATTGGTTTTGGCTTTTCTCTCAGTCTCATTACAAAAGCAACTGTCTCCAGATAAAATGTGTATATATTACATCATGAATCTGAAGAATTCAAGAAACTGAGAGGTTTTGCACTCCCTGTTTTGAGTTAACCTGATTCAAATGTTGACTTTGAAAGAGTTTTTTTTCCTAGATACCGCTTCAGTTGTAAATTTGTTTTATTATCGCGACCGGTTTCGGGCTCTCATAAGCCCATCCTCAGGTGTCGCAGCTGTGCTATGGCCCTCGAGTGCCACGGTGGGCGTGTACTAGGCGCGGTTTGCTACCTATGAGCGCAGAACAGGGAGCAAACCGCGCCAAGTACACGCCCACCGTGGCGTTCGAGGGCCATAGCACAGTTGCGACAATTGAGGATGGGCTTATGAGAGCCCGAAACCGGTCGTGATAATAAAACAAATTTACAACTGAAGCGGTATTTTCAACCTCTAGTATAATGCTCAGTTAGGATGTTCATCCAACAGGATTATGTAGAGTTTATTTTCTAAGGTATATAAAACATTAAAGCTGATAAACTGCTTCATAACATATTTTCAAGATTTTTAAGTTATTAACATTTCATTTTAATTTTTAGGTAAAAGTCATGGAAACCAAAATCAGAAACTGACTGCAAACCAACGCACTGAACGCAGAGGCAATGTATGTAGTCTACAATATGCCATGAATACAATAGTTTTTAAACGTACGAGAATTTTTACTAGAATACGAGAATTTTGTGAGGTTGGTAGGAGAATCGCGCGCTCTGGATATCACAAACCGTGATCTGTTCCCAAGAAAAGTAATGTAGAACATTTGGTTTCGACAAATCACAGAAACTTTAATAGTGAGTTTCCTGTTAATTTTGAATTATGAGAATTGCAAACTAACATAACGGTACAGAAAAGTATGCTTACAAAGTCAGCTCAGCAAACTAGTAACGTGACAATGACCTCTTACAAAGTCTTACATTTTTGGGAAAAGGGAAAAAAAACGTTTCAGTGACGCGGACGTAAGTATAGAAACTGTTTTATGGCCGTCTTCTATAAATGGACTTCAGTTATCTCATCAAGCTATTTATAGACTTGAGACTATTTATAGACTCATTGAACAATTTCTAAAAATTTAGAATCTCAGTTATGTCAGAACCTACAATCGAGTGATGTTTTTTGTTTTAGTGTAATGAAAGTTGAATACTTTCGAAATTGGAAAGTTGTGTTTATTTATTAGAATAGTGTTTCATGATTTTACATTTAAGGGGGTGTTTTGTCAAAGTACTGTCACTTCGTGAGCTTAGCCCTATTAGGAGAGAAGACATGTTTAATACATTTCTGAAATTTGTGAAAAATACTGTAGCAACTTTCCACTCTCTAAACTTGTTGCTATAACTACAGATGCGGTGCCTTCAATGACTGGAAAGAGTAATTAATAGGTTTATTTGCTCTATGTACTAAAGATGATTCATTTCCCAAATTTCTTCCTTATCACTGTATAAGCCGCTAGAAAGCTTTATATGCAAAGGTTATGAAGTTTGACCATGTCATGAAAGTCGTAACATGTATAGTAAATTAAATCCGATCATCTTCTACATGTCTCCGATTGCTCAGAAATCTTTTGAATATGTCAGATTCTGAGTATGGTGACATTCTTTCAGCAGACGTAAGGTGGCGTAGTAGGGGCATAACGTAGGAACGATTCTGCAGTCTCCTGGGTGAGATTTTCTGAAATCATCCTCTGGGCAGTATTGTCAAGAACCTGACGAGATTTAGGTTTGTTGTTTTATATCACTTCAAAATTAAATGAGGTAAACCTCCAAGTGCAAGGGAAAAATCGCAACATTTGAGCCATGACAAGTGTAGTAAATGCTTTTCAGATGAAACCAAAATAATGGATTGCACATTTAAAAAGAGATTCTCCGTCGCGCTTCCCACAGTTCGAATCCAGTTATGAAAATTGTAAACGAAGGCGATGTGATTATCTATCTTTTTCCAAGCATCTTGAAATCCTAGTCACAAAATTCAGTAACAGGTTTAGCTGGTTTTCAATACCTGAACCAGTGATTTTTTGAAATAATGCATTCGTTTCAGTTGACATTACTGATTTTGGGGGTAGGAGATCTTCGGAAATTGTAATCTTGAAGAATTAGAAATGGAAATTTTAGTTCTTTAGGAAGATATATCTTTGAAATCATGTTTTTCAACTTCAAGCAATTTTCAGACTGATGGGCAGGAATAGATGTCCCATGATCGTTAGTGTTGCTTTGAAAACTCATTCTTGTTTTGGCTCGACATATCTTGGCGACATCACGTTTTTGTCTGTGAGCATCATCTAGAATATACATCGATAAACGATAAAATAGTGACTGCTATGGTGGCAGCACCTTAGGCATGAGTTAAATGTGCCCTGGAGCTCCACCCGTTCCTGAAAAAAAGGAGTCTTAAGGGACGGACGGACGGACCGACAGGCAGCGATTGAGGTACGGAACCCTGGAAATGGAGAAATGGTAAGATGATGGCTTTCAATCTTAGGGTGTTCTACATACTCTCCCCTCCACCCCTCACCCCAACCATCCATTTGAGTACAACGCACAGAACTTTCATCCAAGTGAAAATGTCAAAAAGTCCTTCTTTTGGAAGTTGTTCATCTTGCGTGTCACATTGGCTTGGTTATTGTCAAAGCGTTTACCCTTTGTGTGAATTTATGCACTCTGTCGTTTTGTTGTAGATTCGTATTAATAACTGAAAGTCATTTTTCCAGAAGAGAATTGGCCACGTTTTGCATTCCAGTCTTGTTGTGGCACGCGCCCCTTCGTCGTTGTCTTTGTTCGAGACTCGAAGTGTGTTCAAAATGGCTCTAATCACTATGGGACTTAACATCTAAGGTCATCAGTCCTCTAGACGTAGAACTACTTAAACATAACTAACCTAAGGAAATCATACACATCCGTGCCCGAGGCAGGATTCGAACCTGTCACCGTAGCAGCATCGCGGTTCCGGACTGAAGCGCCTAGAACCGCTCGGCCACAGCGGTTGGCTCGAAGTGTGTGGGACAAACATTGCACACACTTTTCTTTTCTTCAAAATGTCCAGGAGAATGTCTTGAACACTTGATTTAGAGAGGATGCTCTATTGCGATTTGTGACTAAGGAACGGAGGAACGTCGCCACACTAGGGCCGTACGTTCACGCCCTCGGGCGGCATTTAGGCCGCGCGAAGTGGCCCCGCAGTTTGAGACACAATGTCACGGATTGGGCGGCCCCTCCCGCCGGAAGTTCGAGTCCTCCCTCGGGCATGTGTGTATGTGTTGTTCTTAGCATAAGTTAGTTTAAGTAGTGTGTACGTCTAGGTACAGATGAACTCAGTAGTTTGGTCTCTTATGAATTCAAACATACTCGCAGCATTCAGTCTCATGATGGACAGTGGTCATAATCTCACAAGTATCGGCGGAGCAATGAATGGTCCTTTAGATTTGGGTGTGCAACGCTGAAACACCATTTCTTCATCCGATATTTCGGCCTTATATCTTCCAGTCATCTTCTACAGACCACACAGACTATCGCTTCATTCGGAAGATGGCTGAAAGCTACACGGCCGAAATACGGGGTGAAGCAGATTTTCAACGGTTGCACGGAAGAAATCGAACTTACTAGGGGTCATAATGTTTCGGCTCAGCACTGAATATCTGCCATGAATCTGTGAAAAATAAACTTAAAATAGCTGAGTCTTCCAACTTGTGTCGCTCAATAGCCAAACATCATTGTGCATTATTGTTATTTTTATGACGATCTGTCTGCAGCTCTTTGCGCTAGCCTGCCGTCTGCGAGTCTCTTCCTCTCTGTATATCTATTACACCCTATACCAACTTTATCCCCCCCCCCCCCGTATTATAGTCAGGCCTTGACCTCGCTCTATAATTTTTAACCCCCATTGTTTTCTCCATTGTCAAGTCATATCGACCTATCCTGTCTGAATAAAATTATTAGGACACTCCTGTGTCGAGTGGAACTGATCATTAGATCCCACGAGAGGTGCACCGCCAGTATAAAATGGAGACGGGAAGTACTGCATTGTCAGTAACAGCAGAATTGGTCAGGCTGAAGATCTCCGTGACTTCGAACGTGGAGTACTCATTGGATGTCACCTAAGAAACAAATACATCAGCGACATTTAATCCCTTCTAAAGCGGCCCAAGTATACTGTTGATGTGACTGTGGAGTGAAAAAGCGAAGGAACGAACCACAACGAAACCGAGACGAGTTTGAACTTATGTACTGACGGAAAGGGACCGTCGAGCATTGCGAAGGATAGTTGCGAAAAAATTTGACGAAATCAGCGGAGGAAACCAAAGTAAAATCTGAAGTAGGAATTAAAGTTCAGGGAGAAGAAATAAAAAACTTTTACGTTTGCCGATGACACTGAAATTCTGTCAGCCACAGCAAAGGACTTGGAACAGAAGTTGGACGGAATGGGCAGTATCTTGAAGAGATATTAACATCAATAGAAGAAAAACAGTAATAATGGAATGTAGTCAGATAAAAGAAGGTAATGCTAAGGGAATTAGAGAAGGAAATAATACACTTAAAGTAGTGGCTGAGTGTTGCTATTTGGGCAGCAAAATAACTAACGATAGCCGAAGTAGAGAGGATGTAAAATGTGGAATGGCAATGGCAAGAAAAGCATTTCTGAAGAAGAGAAGTTTGTTAACATCGAATATAGATCTGACAGTTAGGAAGTCTTTTCTGAAGGTCTTTGTCTGGATTGTAGCCTTGTATGAAAGTGCAACATGACGATAAATAGTTTAGACGGAAAGACAATAGAAGCTCTTGTAATCTAGTGCTACAGAAGAATCTGGAAGATTATATGGGTGGATCACGTAACTAATGAGGAGCTACTGAATAGAATTGGGGAGAAAAGAAATCTGTGGCACAACATGACCAAAAGAAGGGATCTGTTGATAGGACACTTTCTGAGATAACAAGGGTTCACCAGTTTACTACTGGAGGGACGTTTCAGGGTTAAAAATCGCAGAGAGAGAGAGAGAGAGAGAGAGAGAGAGAGAGAGAGAGAGAGAGAGAGAGAGCGAGCTGAATATAGTATATTGGTTTAAATGATGTAGGTTGTAGTAGTTATTAGGAGATGAAGAGGCTCGCAGAGGGCAGAATAGTAAGGAGTATTGCGTCAAACCAGTCTTCGAGACTGAAGACCACAACAACAACACATTTACTTACTGAGTACAGCAGAGGATTAGTTTAGAGACGATGACTATTAATATCATCATGACAATAAACCCCGCCACAAAGCAGCACCAGTGAGGCAATTGTTTGGGCCCAATAACATTCCTGATATGGACTGAGTGCGATCCATGAACGATGACGGTTCGCGCAGGTCGATAAAACGGATGGGACGGCATTGATGCCGGTTCCAAGCGACAGTTGCGGCAAGCGCATACACGTGCTTTGCGGTTGATGTAAGCTTGTATCCTGCAAATTATGTCTCTCACTTGCTTGTGTACAATTTGACGCTTATCACCACCATCAGCCATGACAACTCGCAACAAATGGAATAAAAATTCATCGAATAACTCGCTACGATCATTTTAAAGCTGGAATTGAGTACGACATTTACAGCAGAGCACTACTAAATGCCGCTGAACGCTCATTGGCTGTCGGAGAATGTATGACGTAGGTGCGCAGAACGAGCCTGAACTCGACCGCCATCGTTTGTGAGTCCAACTACAGCCTGGCCAGAGTCCCGACATGAACCTAATGGAACGCCTTTGGGATGAGTTAGTACGTTGACTTCACTCCAGATTCCAGCGTCCAGCATCATTTCCGTCTCCGGTTACGGCTCTCGAGGAAGCATGGGCTGCCATTCCTGGACAGACATTCGGACACGTCACTGAAAGTCTCCCTGGAAGACCAGAGGCGTTGTTGAGGTGAAGGGTGGACACACCTCCTTCTAATGCCCACAAATAGGTGTTCGGGCACTTCTGATCAGATGGAGTGTACCTTCGTCTGGACAAATTTTGGATTTATATTTCTTTTGCTTTCTACTGCGGCACAAGTTGTCTGAAAATTCTATTTTTTTTGCATTTACTGTTTATCGCCCACGTTTCATTATCTTTTTGAGTCATCAGTCTTATGACCGATTTGGTGCAGCACGCCACGAATTCTGTGCCAACCTCTTCATTTCGGAGTAGCTCTTGCAACATAAGTTGTCCATTTGTTTGCTGGTTGTATTCCAGTCTCTGCCTTCCACTACAGTTTTTATCTTCTAAAGCTCCCCCCAGTAGGACGGAATTTATTCCGCGATGTCTTGCTGTTTTACCATCTTGTCCCTTCTTCTTGTCAGTGTTTTCCATATATTCATTTCCTTGCCAATTGTGTGGAGAACATTCTGATTCCTTAATTTACCAGTCCATCCAATTCCCAACATACTTGCGTAGCACCGCATCTCATATGCTTCGATATTCTTCTGATCCGGTTTTCCCATAGTCCATGTTTCATAATCATAGTTATTTTCATGAAACAGTATACCTTAAAAACCATGTTCAAATTTTGTAAAATAAACATATCAATTCTCAGAAAGAAAAACAAAGTTTCCAACACGTTACTTAACCGTTCTCTCGGCCAACTTTGAGTTTTATCATTTAAATTATTTTTTAACGTTCTAATCGTGGTTGCAGGCTAAATTACAATTTTCCACATGGCTTAAGTCGCACTGAACACATGACACACTGGAGGTAATTTTTAAATGGCGATCAGAGGTAACAAAATTTTCCGCGGGGCAGGGCTCAGTTTATTGTCAACACGCAAACACCGAGGATGCACGGTTCTAAAACGATGGGCACTATTTATGAGTGAGGAAATGAATCGTGAAGCGAACAAATACACGTAAAGAGATAAAACAAAAAAGAAACACATTCGCAATCTAAGCCTACCGTTCCGTGCTGGAGCGCCAAAGAGAGCAGTGCGCGCCACCAGTATCTCGCCTCTCTGGCTGCGGTGTTGGGGGATCCCCCTTCCCCTCCGGCGCGACCGGTGTAAGCGCCTGACCGCGCCAGCCGCGGCCTTCCTCTCGCCTCTCGGCTCTCGCCTCGCGCTCGCCCGGCCTTTCCTCGCTGTCTCCTCTGTCATCGGCCGTTCGCGTTTTTCCTCCGGCGACGCGACGCGACGTCCTCGGGAGCGCAGCGCAGTTGCGCGCCGTAAAAATAAACGGCACCCGCGGGCCGGGGCGGGACCGGCGGCAAGTTGCGCGCCGTTACGCCGCCGGCTGGCTTTGCGGCGGAGTTTGCGCCTCCCGCTTTATTTTCGATACTCGCGATCTGCCGCCCACGCGCCACTGAGCTCGAGCCCTGCCGAAGACGGATCGCGGCCGGGCCGGGGAAGCTGGCGAAACCTGGCGACCGCGATCACCTCACACGACGGTGCTCCTTCCTGTGGTAAACCTTGAGTTCTACTTTATTGTCGCTCTTAAAACTTATAATCATGTCACCCCTACTCTCTTCTGAATTGCTTTGGGACTGCAGTCTCGCTCCTGTACCATCGCTGCTGGGTCATCACTGTGCGCTAGGAGCATGTACGTGTAGGTGACAAAAGTCATGGGTTAGCGATATGCACATATACAAATGGCTGTAGTACATACTAGTGATACGCACGTATACAGATAGCGATAGTACATACTAGTGAGTGCACATATACAGATGGCGGTAGTACTGTTTACATAATATATATAAAAGGGCAGTGCATTGGCAGAGCTGTCATTTGCTCTCAGATGATTCATGTTTCCAACGTGATGATGGTCGCATGACGGGAATAAATAGAGTTTGTACGCAGGATTGTAGTTGGATCTAGACACATGGAACACTACACATCGGAAATCATTAGGGAATTGAATAGTGTAATAGGATGACCGGAGCAGGTGATATGGTCGGGGTTGTAGGACATGGCTGGGTAGAAGAAGGTGGCTGTTTTTAGCAATCTTCTTCTTTATTATTGGTTCTTCCAACACATTTGTGCTGCTCTTGTCGCGGTGGAGACGTGCTGGTGCACACAGCCCGGGAAACGCTACGCCGTGCTCGGTTAGCGGCTGCGCAGGCGGTAGGAGGTTAGCAGCACGAGGCCCGGCTCAGCTCGCCCCCTGCAGATGCAGCGGCTCGTGACGACGCTGGGAGTCGCCGGTGCAGCAGCGGGCAACGCCCTCCGCCAACCTGTCCTCGGGGACAGCGTCACTGATTACTACGACAATTTTCTTTTCCATTCTTCTATACATTATTCTTGTCATCAACTTGGATGCGTGAGTTTTTAAGCCAACTGTGCCATCCATAATTCTCGCATTTGTCAACTCTTGCACTCTTCGGAATTACGTGGATGATACTTTTCCGAAAGCCAGATGGTATGTCGCCAGCCTCATACATACTACCCTCCAACGTGAGTAGTCGTTTCGTTGCCACTTCCCCCAATTATTTTAGAAATCCTGATGGAATGTTATCTGTCCCTTCTGCCTAATTTGATCTTAAGTCCTCCAAAGCTCTCTTAAAATCTGATTCTACCACTGAATCCCCCGTGTCTTCTAAATCAACTCCTGTTTCTTCTTCCATCACATCAGACAAATCTTCCCCGTCATGATGTACTCTTTCAATCTATCCACTGGCTCCTATGTATTTAAAACTGGAATTCTCGTTGCACTTTTGGTGTTACCACCCTTGCTTTTAACTTCACAAAAGGTTGTTTTTACTTACCTGTGTGCTGATTCAGTCCTTTCGACAATCATTTCTTTTACGATTTCCTTGTTTGTTTCCTGCAGCCATTTCGTCTTAGCTTCCCTGCAGTTCCTATTTATTTCATTCCTCAGGGACTTGTATTTCTGTATTCCTGTTGCATTACGCCGAGCAAAAACAGATCCGACACGATATTAGAAGGTATCACATGACTTTTCTCAGCACAGTGAATTGTACTTTTGTTCACACCGCTAGCTGTGTGTGATGCACACTGTAAATCCGCTTTCATCTGAGTCGAAGCATACGGAAAACGAAGTTATGGATGCACTTTCAAGACGTCTGTCTTGTACGACGTGAGATGGAAGCTAATCCGCTGCTCAGACACATAATTCAACGTTTGCCACCGAAAGCCTCGATCAGTCGAAGGAAAAGAAATGTTCTCCTTCACGAGCCAGAAACCTATCGAAAGTGCTTTTGGAACCGAAGCAGCAAAGTAGTGAATACTAAATAAACTCACTGAAACGGAAAATAAGAAAGAAGATTTTAAAAGCTGATTACATTTTAAATTAGCGAAAAAACGGTCCTATCGAAACACACAAAAAATGTGAATATTCTCCTATTTACTGAGTGAAAAGTCGGGTAACAGCAGCCTCATTCTGCCTTCCTCAGCATCTTTAAAAATTTTGGCATGCGAACATGTTTGCACTTTTTTTACCATGCAACTCCCCTCTCACTTCCATAACCCCCCCCCCCCCCCCCCCGCCTCCTAACTGTTAATTCGCTCACACCCACTGGTCAATCGCTTTCCCATTCTAACGCACTCATTTACCACAGCTCATAGTCTTTGTATCTTTGTATGTCTCTGTCACTGTCTCCTGTCTCACAGCCACAGTCTTCTCTGTTCTGTCCCACTGCTACTGCCTCCTCTCACTGTCCCTGTTTTCCTAATGCTCTCTCTTATTGCTACTATCTCATGCATTCTTGCCCATTGTAGCTGTCGCTTCTACCTCTTCCTTGTTGTCACTGTGACAGGTTATGCCTCTCATTATCAACTGGCTCTCACTCTCTACCACTTTCTCTGCCTCTTTATTCCTCTCTCGCTGGCACTGTCTCTCACTCGTTTTCTAGCACTGTTCAATCGTTGTCAACTACGTTCCACTGCCACTGTGTCCATCTCTTTCTTTCAAACTTCTATTGGCTTTTTCAGTTCTGAAACATAATCAATGTCTGCTATCTTCCAGTATATATACTACTTTTCCATGTCCATTACGATAGTTTCCTTCTCTCTCAGCATAAAAAATCGTGCCAAAGTTTTTGGGAAAATTTTTAAGTGTGCTAAGGAAGGTAGAAAGAGGCAGCTGGTACCCCACTTTCAGTCAGTCTTTTAAACAGGAGTATATTCGCCTTCTTTGTGCTCCGATAGGAGCACTTTTTCACTGGTTCCCTTCTTTTCTCTACCACAGCAAGGAATATCACTCATATGAAAAGAACCTTATGGGTCAGTAAAATTTTCATAATTTACTAATGTGAAACTGAAATAGCGGAATACCAATTTTACGCCTCAGACGGAATTTTACGCACACAAAAATTTTTCATGTCCTTCAGTACTACAACATGGGGTTCCCACAACCCTTCTCATGATGACGGAGACTCTTTACAGCATATTTCTCCACGTTACGTCACTTTATAAACTACGTTTTCGCCCCACGTTGTATTTTACGTGCATATTCTGTGTGTACAAGTAGGGTAATTTAAATCTCTGTATCTCGGAAACGGATAAAGATAAAAAGAAACTTTTCGAGGTTTTTCGAGATCGGAATCGTGGAAATATATTGTAAAATTTTCAACCATTTGCTGCGCAAGCCATCTGGGAATCCGTGGCTAGGTTTTGGTACGAAAAAAGTTGTAAATTTTTTGATTTTTGTTTTTTTATAAACTGCCCATGAACTAACGGTGCCTCTATAAGAATCTTAAGACCCACCATACACCAAATGAAATGCAAAAAGAACCAACTGATTTGCTCCATTTGGCTAAGTAAGAGGAGCTCTATGTCATTCATAATTTGAGCTTGTACTACAGGACAGTGACACTAAGATGATCTTACTACTGGGTATACAAGTGGTCCCTAGCCAAGGACTTCCCAAAACTCGTAACCCAACCTTTTTATCAACAGAATCCGAAGTATCAGATTCGGAAGAATCCTGCTTTCATGCACGGTGTTTTGGATAAGCATACCTACTGTATTTCACTATAGACAAAGATAATATACTCAACGTGTCGGGGTACAGTGACGTATTTCTGGTGTTCACACATCAAGAAGGAACAGTGTAGCTCTTGCTTAGGCTATTCAGATATGGAATTTGTTTAAATGTTGTTTTAACGAAGAATATGTTATCTGGGGAAATATAACTTACACATTTTACATTTTATTGCAGCTTCTTTCGACAGTTTATCGAATTCGAAGTGAATTTCTGGTCCTAGGTGGCTTTGCGTTCAAATACGGCTGAAATAACTGCCATTTAAAATCATCATTCATAACTCTTGTTCTGGAAATTGTCTCCAGAGCTCGCAACGAACTGTGTTGCCTGTGCATGGTGCCAGAGCAGGAGCAGGCTTTGGTACACAAAAAGCCAAAATACAATCTCACCAGGGGGATATATCATATAACACTTATCTTATCTTTGTAGTAGTGTCATCTTGTTGGATTCTCAGGAGAGGGGAGGGGAGCACGACGGAAAGGAAGAAAGGATGTTATTAGAGAGGGAAAATAATAGTGTATAGTAGGAGAATAATGAATGTGAGAGAAATGAAAATGTACCATAAGGATAAAATTAGAACCACACATATCTTCCATGTAATTTTACAAATTATACTTAAGAATATTTTTGTTTTAAAGATCCTACTGTATATAAAATAAAGAATCTACCGAAAAACAATATTTTCAATATTGGATTACATGGCATAGCATAATATCTACACTGAATAGTACACTACACCAAATGACTCGCTAAGAATATTCTGGAAAAAAACTTTACTTCACATTCAGCACCTTTCATACAACAGCATAACAGTGTAGCAATTATCTGCACTGAGTGAAACATCGTATCAACAGGGGAATGGACGGTTGGAGGAGCTGTGGCTGGGGTAGAGAGACAAGACAAAAGTCAACCAGGTGGGAAGATGGGAATATGAAGTACGAAGATACATGGAAATGATGAAAGAATCAGTGCTAAAGGAAAAAAAAGGAGGGGAAAGTTCCTAGCATACATACGTACATCAAAAGCTTACGTAAAAAATCATTTTTATTCTTAAAAACTTTTATTCATAAAGAAAGAAATTCAGGGAAAAGCTTCAATCTCCAAGTAGCTCTGTCGTTTCAGGAGAGAATATAATGTAACATTTCTTACAGGAAACTGAAAGTAGATTATATTTCATAATGCATTTTTTGACAACAAACTGTTCATCTAAAATCATTATTAGGAGCAAGGTTTGGTGCACAAAAAGCCAAATTAAAATCTCGCCAAGCGTATCGTAAATATAACACCTATACACCGCATATATACTGAGATTTTTTGTCATGGAGTTGTATGATTTTCAAATATATCATTTATTAGTGACCACAGAAAAAAAATGTAACAGTAATTTGTAACGGTCAGTTGTGAAAGCAGGTTTTTACAGTGGGCGAACAATGACCGCTTGTGCACATAAGGTGGTGCACTACAATGGAACAGGAATAATCAAAACGAATCATATTTATGCTAATCAGTGTTTATTAATAGAAGTATGTTGATAAAACTTTATTACTACAAGTTATGACCTATCAAGTGATAATACTAGGAAGTAAGGAACATAAAACATAGTATCATTGTACATGAAACTCTGCAAAGCATTTGCCAATTTTATTTTTACAAAGGGCAAATCTTCTTCTGACCTATTTATAACACCTACAGAACAAGTAGTCCTGTCACGGGAAAAGCCACATATAACACTACTGGCGTAGTGATTATGCGTGAACCACACAGTTTCCCAATAACAGAACTTTCAAACTGTCACAAGGAGGTCACGCACTACACAACCGCGGACTATTGATACAAAATATGGCCTAAGCATGCAGTAGGTGTTACCCTCTGAGAGGAGTTTTGGATTTGACCGTGTTTTTCCTAACAGAAAAAGGACATCGAACTTTAACTTCGTAAGGATAATAGTTGGTAGATTGCAGAAATACTAAATTTGGCAAGAAATTTCAGCAACAGATTACTGGTGAATGAAATAATAGTACGGTCGCCAGCCTAATTGGCATTATAACGTGAAAATCTTATTCAGAAAGAATCTATTGCAAGAGGAACTTTCATTAATTATTGGTTAGTGAAGTGCAATGAATACACACAAATGGACGAAACACAGTGGGTAGCAGCAGTTATAATTATCATAGGTGAGCAGTCGCCAGATTGATAGCCAGGCTTTTCCCTTATTCATCTTAATCATTACTTCTGCCTTTAACTAATTTTCTAAACTGGTCTTCACGACCCACACCAGACAATATAGCACATGTTAATAGTCAGTTTCAAATAACACACATTTACAGTACACAACAATAAAGTCACTGTATACAATCTTCTAGATTAACTTTTTCTATAATGACTTTAAGTTCTTTTGGCTAGAAAACAGATATTCTGATTAGTCTTTGTGATATAAAAGAGTGAAATGTGGTCCCACAAACTATCCCTTCATTATAAAAGCAAAATTATACACGCTTTCTGAATTTTGTGGTATTATGTTAAAAGTCAGTTTACTCCCCCATTTGAAGTCTTTAATCTTGCAATGTTTCAATACTAGTAGCATTGACAATACTACCTACTGCTATAAACATGACGTCAAGTGAAAGTTCAGTTTCCATCAATATTTAAACCAGCTGCATTTTGACACCACTTGCGAAGCAAGTGAATTTTACTGACACTTTTTAAGGCAAATGCACATTAAAACACTTTTACCCAAGTAATACTCTTCCCTCATTTTATATTAAAGCTCAGTTCATGGTTAAGATTCAAAATGATCAGACATAAAGAGTCTCTTTTTACCTGCATGTGTAACAAGTAACTCTTACCAAGCATATTAGGTGTACTAGCGCAAAACTTTGTCGCACATAATTTGAAAGCAACGTGAAGCTGTTAAAACTTTCTAATAAGTCAATCATTAAGTGCCTTTCTTTGTCTGTGCAACAGTTAATTTAATCAAAATCATATTAATATTTTCTCTGTAAATATTAGGCACAGGTAAGTAAATTAGAAAATTAACCAGTTCTTTATGACGAAGATACTCGGATTTGATCACTTACAAGGAGAGGATCCTACTTGGATAAGTGCACAGGACATACTCATTGATCAAACACAGTTTCTAGATATTAAAATTGTAATTTCACCAAACCAAACACAAAAGTAATGGTTCATAAAATTATACCGTTCTAACCTTTCGTATGTGTGGTGAAGTGCTTGCGCAGTCGTGATGGCGAGTATGTGACGTCTACGTGTCTCTCCGTTAGCATTAATAAACTCTATTTACTTCTTCTTGGCGTCGTTGTTATAATTTTGAGAGCCTTTCCCAAAGCGAAAGATTTTCAGCCACAAATTACATTCGAGGCCATTTCATCTCAGTACTGTAAGCCTCGCACGGCACCTTCGCTGTTCATTCATCGGTTACTGCCTGCTGGCGGAATAAATTTGCTCTCTCGTTTGCCGGACAGGCTGAGCGCCAATACCACCCTTTCGCTCACACCAAATCAATTCCGTTGGAAAGGGGAATTACTCTGGGTTTTAATTTATATAGTGCAAAGTCCCTAGGTATGGACCAGCTATTACATAGTTACAAACAAACATATTTAAAAAATTTCATCATTTAAACATATTAAGAAGTCAACACAAAAAATATATATTTAATTGCCATATTTAATTGCCCTCCAAATAATATAAAGAACTTAACTCGCAAAGAGTAAACATTTCACACACTCTACTTCTTTGCAGTAGATCAAGGACATTTCATAATAAAGAATATACATTTTACATTACTCAGAATTAATCAGTACAAGTTATTTACGGTATCAATTGTAGTGTTACAACCTGACCAGTGGGAATAATACATTGAACTAAATCATTTCTTACACAAACAGGTAAATGCATCATCATTTGCCGCTGTGGCGTAAGCTGAATTTTAGAACTGCCATATATCTGGAGTAAAGATGTTGCATTAGTGGGCGAAATTCCAGAGTTTTTACGTTTACACCTATTGATATCGCAAGCAATGAAGAGTAGTTGAGGGCGACGTCAACTGGCAAGAGAAAATATTTACCTCTTATGACAATCGGATAATCTCGAATGTTAACATCCAGTCTGTCTCCTCCACCCATAAATCCATTATAGTGGCGTACAATGTTTACCTGATCAATATTAATTTCCTGTTTCATAGCGACTGAATATCGGTATGCTTTTAGAACGGCGTGTACTCCAAATTCATTAGCCAACTGTGTAACTACGATGTTGTCATTCCATCAAATGGTGCTTATGTTATTGGTTGTGGCTAGCCTATAGCGCGTTTTGAAAAGATGACCCTCATTAGTGGACTTCTGTCTACTCTGTTTTGACGAATAGTTCTAGTAATTTTCACAATGATCCATTTAAAATCTACACTAGTAATCCTTGGGATGTACAAGAATTGTCACAATACTAAGAAAATTCAGGTTTTAGATATTCAATCTTTATTGACAGTTTGGTAACAATATAACGTCTAAAGCCCGTATCTCGTGCCTCAGATAGCGCCTCATGTACGTCAACTTGCTAACGGTCTCCTAAATGAGTTGCTGCTTTGAATTCGAAAAGGATAGGTTTTCCATTAATGCACTGTTCACAGACATACGTTCATAACAGGATATCAGTTCTTGAGTACTAAGTTTTTCTCAGTGAGAGCATACACGATAAATTTTTCGTTCATTGTGATGAACAATGGATTAATTTTAGCCATTTTGTCATTTTGTAAGTAAATATCTCTTTGGACTGGTTACGTTGCCTCAATTTGGCCACTAAAACATTGTGGGTGTCTTCGTTGGACTCCCAATACATGCGACGTCTACGTAAAGGCGCGGACCGCTAACAATCAATGTACCTACTGTAGAAAACAGTATGTTTCATCCCCCCAAAAGACGGAAACTGGTATTACGTGTTTCAACAGTGTACAATACCGTATGCCTTACAATGTGTCGTATAACATCGCTGAAAAATATCTCGAAGAGCTCAATCGGTTCACTATCTTTGTCGAGTGTAAGTACTACTCGAGGAGATGGCGGTGACCATTCATCCTGCTGAGGAAGCAGATAGCTCTTTTTCCATTTGCGTGGCCTGACGTTGCAATGTCTTCCATTGTTGACCCTGTCAGATTGCCTAGCTGAGCGAAACTGTTCTTCAGGACGATGACGCCGCCGCCGAGACCAGCGTGAACTAGTCTCAGATGCCCTGGACGTCTTCATTGTCATCTACAACCTCCAGTAATTCGGTTATTTCATCAAGAATAAGCACATGCTGGGACCTCAAACAGAAAATAATAAGAATTTCAAGGTTTATGGATATGAGAAGTATTACAATGACGAAAAAAAATCGCAAACCCAAGAATGAGTTATGCTATATAAATGAAATTGGCAGGCGTCTTTGTACATCTGAAAGGTGATCTCTGTTCAAATTTCGTGCCGCTCGCTTAAGACTGGCGATAGCAGCGCCACTATGAGGATGCAAATCAGGATTGCTTTAACTGCTCGCTTAATGGGGCTACAATAAACTGGATGTTCCTTCTGCGATCTACAGATATAGTGCAGAATGTACGGTCGCAAGAAGATCGGGCTCTGGATAGCCAGGTAGCACTACCGTCAACATTGTGTTCGACGCATAGTACTGCACCAAATGGTTCAAATGGCTGTAAACACTATGGGAGTTAACAAGGTCATCAGTCCACTAGACTTAGAACTACTTAAACCTAAGTAACCTAAGGACATCACACACATTCATGCCCGAGGCAGGATTCGAACCTGCGACCGTAGCAACAGCGCGGTTCCGGACTGAAGCGCCTAGAACCGCTCGGTCGCAACGGCAGGTAGTACTGCATGAGCAGCAGCAATTTGAGCAGCAAGTGGCACCCAAGTGCACTGTTACAAATCGCGTATTCCAAGGACAGCTCCACCGACATCAAATCACAACCATTTGCTACTTCATTGCTGTCAGGGTGAGCTCATTAGAGAGCCTGGTGGAGGTCTGTAGTGTTTTATGATGAAAGCTAGTTCTGCCTCGGTGCCACTGATGGCCATGCGTTGGTTAGAAGGAGGCCAGTTGAAGGCTCGCAACCATCCTGTCTGCATGATGGACACATTGGACCTACACCTGAAGTTATGGTCTGAGATGCGATTTAGTACGCCAGTAGGAGAACTCTCGTGGTTCTCCGACTCACCCTGACTGCAGGTTTGTCCATCAATCTGGTGATTCTACCTGTTGCGCTGTCATTCATGAACAACATTCCAGGACGTGTTTCCCAACAGGATAACGCTTACCTACACACCATTGTTGTAACCCAACATACGCTACAGAGTGTCGACGTGTTGTCTTGCCCTACTCGGTCATCAGATCTATCGAGCACGTATGGTACATTATTGGACGACAACTCCAAAATCATCCACAAACACCATCCCTGTACTGACAGACCACGTACAACAGACATGGTACTCCATCCAACAAACTGATATTTGGCATCTCTACAACACAATGCATGCGTTTTTGCATGCTTGCATTCAACATACTCGCAGTTACACGAGTTATTGATGTACCAGCATGTCATATTTGCTATGGCTTATCTCGTGCTTACATTAACCTGTGATCTTGCAATTTTTAACGCTTAAATATGTTACCTAGACAAATGTATTCCTGAAATTTCATTACTCTACATTAACTGTTTTTAGTGTTGTGATTTTTTCCCGTCTTTGTAGTTGGACTGAACGCACTGATAGTTGTCTCATCATCGTTTCGAGATGTAGTACTATCATCTCGTTCAGAACGAGTAATTGATTTCGGTTCAACCTACTCATCCTATCGCAATCCTCGTTTCCAGATTCGTTGCTTCGAAATGGGTCCATGTAAACATTGATACCCTGAACATCTTCATTGTCATCTACAACCTCTAGTAATTCGGTTATTTCATCGGTAATAAGCACATGCCGGCAACTCAAACATAAAATAATAAGAATGTCAAGCATAATAATTTCACACAGGGCCGTTACGGACGTACAAAAAATTTCAACTGAATTCAGTTAGAAAAACAAATATTATCATAATCATGTAATAATTTATGTAATTTACTGCTATATCTGACTGAGAAATAACGTAATACATATGAAATACCTACATTTTAGGCATTCGGTCGCAAACTTTTTCCAGAAATGAACTTGCACTAATAACTGTTAGTGGAAATCATTCAGATAACAAGTCCGCACAAAGTTCTCTAGGTCGGGTCTATTTCCGTCACGTGTCTAGCGTAGGAAATTAGGCCGCAAATACGGCCGCGACCCCAATGTTTATTTTCTACTTTTGTTGCTATAGAGGCCTGGTTCAAATGGGACTTAACATCTATGGTCACCAGTCCCCTAGAACTTAGAACTACTTAAACTTAACTAACCAAAGGACATCACACGACACCCAGCCATCACGAGGCAGAGAAAATCCCTGACCCCGCCTATGGAGGCCTGTCGAATGCTCTGTGTTACCCCAATGGCACCTGTGTTGTGCGGGTCAGCTGGTGTCCAGGCGACTATGCCAGGTCGCAGCAGGGTCGTTTCTGACCCCTGTGCACATATGGCACAATCTACACTGAGACGACAAAAATCTTGGGATAGAGATATGGGCATTGTAGACGGCAGTAGAATCGCACACACAGGGTATTACAACAGGTAGTCCATTGGCAGAGCTGTCATTTCTACTCATCTGATTGACGTGAAAAG
Source organism: Schistocerca gregaria (assembly GCF_023897955.1). Classification (NCBI taxonomy): domain Eukaryota; kingdom Metazoa; phylum Arthropoda; class Insecta; order Orthoptera; family Acrididae; genus Schistocerca; species Schistocerca gregaria. Next base: position 555,745,332 of record NC_064920.1, read on the forward strand.
TTTCCCTAAATGATTATGGCAGCATGACGGCAATTTACAGAGTTTGAATGCCGAATGTTATTTGGAGCTAGATGCCTGGGACATGCCATTTCTCAAACTGTTAGGGTATTCAGTATTCTGTGATCCACTGTATCAAGAGAGTGCGAAGCGTATCAAATTTCAGGCATTACCTCTCACCATGGACAATGCGTTGGCTGACGGCCTTCACTTAACGACCGAGAGCAGTAGCGTATGTGTAGAGTTATCAGTGCTAACAGACAAACAACACTGCGTTAAATAAGCGCAGAAATTAATATGAGACGTACGACGAACGTATCCGATAGGAGAGTGCGGTGTGGTGAAATTTGGCGTTAATGGGCTATGGCAGCATACAACCGACGAGAAGTGCCACCGGTAACAGCACGACATGGCCTGCAACACCTCTTCTGTGCTCATGACCCCATTGGTTGTACCCTAGACGACTGAAAAACTGTTCTGTTATTTGGAAACCATTTGCAGCAATTCATCGACTTCATAGTCCCTAACAACGATGGAATTTTTATGGATGACAATGCACCATGTCACCAGTTTACAACTGTTCGTGACTTGTTTGAAGAACATTCTGGATACTTAGAGCGAATGATTTGGCCACCCAGATCGCTCGTCATGAATCCCATCGAACATCTGTCGGGCATGATCGAGAGGTCAGTTCGTGCATAGAAATATGCACCGGCAACACTTCCGTAATTATGGATGGCTATTGAGGCAACATGGGTCAATATTTCAGCAGCGGACTTGCAACGACTGCGTGAGTCCATGCCACACCGAGTTGCTGCTCTACACCTGGTGGCATCACATGACTTTTATCATCTCAGTGAATATTGTAGTATCATCTTGTAGGCTCTACTCACGAGGGGGGCGGGGGAGAGGGGAGAGGAGAAAGGACGGCACTAAAGAGGGAAGATATTCGTGCACAGGGTGGTCCATTGATCGTGACTAGGCCACATATTTCACGAAATAAGCGTCAAACGAAAAAACTACAAAGAACGAAACTTGTCTAGCTTGAAGGGGGAAACCAGATGGCGCTATGGTTGGCCCGCTAGATGGCGCTGCCGTAGGTCAAACGGATATCAACTGCGTTTTTTAAAAATAGGAACCCCCATTTTTATTACATATTCGTGTTGTACGTAAAGAACCTACCTGTTACTAACTGTTCGTCTGAAATTGTGAGCCATACGTTTGTGACTATTACAGCGCCATCTGTCACAAAGCGAAAAAAGTGGTCCAACTAAAACATTCATATTTCTTTACGCACTACACGAATATGTAATAAAAATGGTTCCTATTAAAAAAAAACGCAGTTGACCTAAGGCAGCGCCATCTAGCGGGCCAACCATAGCGCCATCTGGTTTTTCCCTTCAAGCCAGACGAGTTTCGTTCTTTATAATTTTTTCGTCTGACGCTTTGACGCTTATTTCGTGAGATATTTGGCCCGGTCACTATCAATGAACCATCCTGTATAATATGAAAATACCGATGTACTGCAAAAACATGTAGCAACATGAAAGTTTACACAATGCACTTTATACAAAAAAACCTACTGAAAACCAATTTTTGGTCCACGATGAGCCTCTTCCGTACAGATATAGAGGGTGAGTCACGTAAGGCATAACATAATCCCTTTTATTTCGCGATTGGTTACACATATCGAAACGCGGTTTGTGACAAATGTCAGAGCTTGGAGGGCACGCATTTCTTTTGTTTCTATAATGTTTTTAGTGGTGGTATCAAAGGATATACAGAAGCGAGAACGTTTCTTTTAAATGGAAACTTATACCTTTTACGAGTATATTCGATAGCTCTTGAAAAGGCAATTACAGTGATATAGCATTTGTTAATGTTGAAGTTGGAATCTGTCGTAAAAAATTCAAGAAATGTCATAGAATTTAAGAGCATAGCTGCCGAAATCGACATTATCGGCGCAAACACCGCCGAGCAAAGATCTCGTGCTTATGCTGTGTCAGAGTGTCAACACATTTGCCTGTTTACTTGTCTGCGCTGAGGGCCGCTCATTTCTGCTTCAACATTCGTTACGAGCAGACATAAACACCAATGAGGAGAATCTGGATAGATGGTGAATGTAAAAGGAATGCCATAAAAACAGTACAGCGATCAGGAGCTATCTATAGACCTTAAATAAAGGAGAGAGCTATTTTAATGCAGACAAAATTTGTGTTATGTGATTTGGGTTGTTACTAAATGATAGTTAATAAACTGTTTACTTCATTCACATGTGTACGAAATTGCATTGCAATGTCAAATAAGTCTACAGAATGTAGTGCACATGGCTGGTAACACTGTCATTCTATGCTTACATTGAGCACGAAACGACGTTTCGTTAAGAAAAATATTTACTTTGCGGTGTACAGGTGGCCACCAAAGTATTTTTAATAAAACGTTTAGTTTGTAAGGTTATGGTTACGGGGTTCTTATTCTATGACTGAACACAACTGTATAAACTGTAATGACATTGTGCAATATTGCAATTTTTTCACGGAAATACATGCTTTTACACAGTTTACACTGTGACAATGTTAAGACAGTTGTCAAAATGACGCATCTCGGCCTCTGAAAGTGAATTAATCCTAAACACAACAGTATTAAATTGTAAGTCTCAGAAAGTTCTTTACAAAATTATTCTTACGATTACATTACGATGTTGGCCAGTACTGCGATAAATCATCCGATTCCGGTTCAAAGTTTGGTACTATTTTTAGGATGACAATCAAGTCTACGGAGAATGATTAGTTTTGTGATAAGTAGAGCAAAAGATTACCCAAGGTCGCTCGAGTTTACGCCTCTGCTCGCGGTATTTACCTTAGCTGGGATGATTTGTCGTCTGCATGGTTGCTCTCGCCCACTGAAATTCCTGTAAAATCTAATTAAGCTTTTGCTGAATTTTCCAGCAGAAACTCTCCATAGGTTTCTCGATATGCGAGAAAACATGAACTCATCCCTAGTCTCAGACTATGGTGATATACAGGCATATTATAATGCCCTCTCAGTTCTCGGAAGAACAATTATGGTATCTCCACAGTTGGAGCTCACCGATGCTGCAGCTAATTTCTAGCTGGAGGTCAGCCACTGTGAATGCATTGTTCACATAAATTTCTCCTCTGTGTCCTACACAGCGTTATGCGCTCCGTTCTGCACTTGACGCCAGTTCAAAGAAGAGTCGCCGAAAATTTCGCTCTTGACTTTCTCACAGCCAAACTCTCTTCCCACCTAGTTTCTTTCGTTCCCCATGTCATGGCTTTTTTGTCCAAGAGGAGGGTTCCTCTTATTTTGTGGAAAAACTCTCTAGCAATCGCAAGGGTTCTACCATTGAACTGTGTGGAAATCTAGGCACTTTACTCCTCCCCTTTGCGTTTCCGCCAATCGGACGTTTTGTGCCTGCTCCAGATGACAAAAAAGTTACATGTGTCTATCACGTGTGTACCACTTGTAGTTCACTTGATCGAATGCGTCACTGGTTTTGTTCGTATCAATTTGGAATGCCGAAACGCAGTTTTCTGAAGCTTCTTTCTGTCCTACTTCTGGTGGCCCGTTATTCGCCCTGCAGTATGCGTGACCTGTCCGTTCACTGACCCTCGTTGCGGGATGCGCCCCCTTAAGAGCTTTCTGTAGTTCCTCCTGGGGTGCAGCCTCTGCATCTGCCTGCTCTGGCTTCCACACAAAATGTTTTCCCTCGATGCTTGTTCCACCTTCTGCCCATTGGCATGCATCATATAGGAGTGGTGTGTTAATACCGTCGATTGAGTGTCATCCCTTTTGTGATAGGCAAATGTGCTCATTACCGCCGAAGTAAGTTGGGTGTCATATTCACCTTCCTGTTATGATCTAAGGTGCGAAATTGACCTTCATTTATTCTGACGCCTTGAAAGTCCAACGAATGTATCCCACATGATATAATTTAGAGCAGTGTAAGTAGAGACTGTTGTCCAACAGCATGCGTTTTACCTCTAAGAAGAACAGAGCCACGTACAGGAGAAGAGAGGTCAAATCTTCCTTTTAAAATTTAGATATTTAATACAGAAGATGTTTTTGCAGCGTGTAAGACCTCCTTATTTTTGAAGAATGAACAGTCAACTTCAGGAGATTCCTTAAACCCGGCGGGGCTTTTGGCAGCTACCAACTGCGTAGCGCAGGTGGCTGCAGGAAAAACGATAGCAGCCTAAGGAGCTATGAAATTTTTCACAGTCGCGTTGTAGATACACAAAGCAGTTGTACATTTGTACATTATGCTTATTTCTTTGTGTGATTGCTTTGTCATTTCAAAGGTTGTTTCAGAAATAAATGGAAAAGAAATTTTTATCAATATTACACTACAAACACGGTTCATTTCTTTCCGTTTCGAATAGAAAAGTGGTAAAGTGAAAATCACAGTAATGTCGGGTTTGTCAGCTGGTTGTTGTTGTTGTTGTTGTTGTGGTCTTCAGTCCTGAAACTGGTTTGATGCAGCTCTCCATGCTACTCTATCCTGTGCAAGCTTCTTCATCTCCCAGTACCTAGTGCAGCCTACATCCTTCTGAGTCTGCTTAGTGTATTCATCTCTTGGTCTCCCTCTACGATTTTTACCCTCCACACTGCCCTCCAGTACTAAATTGGTGATCCCTTGATGCCTCAGAACATGTCCTACCAACCGATTCCTTCTTCTAGTCAAGATGTGCCACAAACTCCTCTTCTCCACAATTCTATTCAATACCTCCTCATTAGTTATGTGATCTACCCATCTAATCTTCAGCATTCTTCTGTAGCACCACATTTCGAAAGCTTCTATTCTATTTTTGTCTAAACTATTTATCGTCACGTTTCACTTCCATAGATGGCTACACTCCATACAAATACTTTCACAAACGACTTCCTGACATTTAAATCTATACTTGATGTTAACAAATTTTTCTTCTTCAGAAACGCTTTCCTTGCCATTGCCAGTCTACATTTTATATCCTCTGTACTTCGACCATCATAAGTTATTTTGCTCCCCAAATAGCAAAACTCCTTTACTACTTTAAGTGTCTCATTTCCTAGTCTAATTCCTTCAGCATCACCCGACTTAATTCGGCTACATTCCATTATCCTCGTTTTGCTTTTGTTGATGTTCATCTTATATCCTCCTTTCAAGACACTGTCCATTCCATTCAACTGTTCTTCCAAGTCCATTGCTGTCTCTGACAGAATTACAATGTCATCGGCGAACCTCAAAGTTTTTATTTCTTCTCCATGGATTTTAATACCTACTCCGAATTTTTCTTTTGTTTCATTCACTGCTTGCTCAGTATAGAGACTGAATAACATCGGGGAGAGGCTACAACCCTGTCTCACTCCCTTCTCAACCACTGATTCCCTTTCATGTCCCTCGCCTCTTATAACTGCCATCTGGTTTCTGTACAAACTGTAAATGTTACTCTAAGGCGAGCCAATTCAGTATTTCGTTCTGTTCCAAAGGCTGACTTTTCTTCCTGCTCACAGCAGCTTTACGGACGTTGTCGAAAGTATATTGTGTCCAATGGAGATTACTTTGAAGGTGAACCGTGATATCAGTTTTGTGATACTATTCACTGCTCCTTTTAGAAGCTGCTTGTACCTTGCGTTCCTTCGTGAAACAGCATCACTGTGTTTCGGAATGAAACATATTTCGAAGAACAAACTGGGTCCGCAGTACTGAGTTAAACTTTCAGTGGACAGTCGGGGTATCGAGTTCAGCGCTGTATGAAGGTCAAAGCTATAGAGCGGGGTTGGAATCGCTAGCGCTGCGCAATCTTATTCCGTTTCCGGAGCCGGGGTTTAGAGCCCGGTTTACAGCCGGCGGGCGGCCACATCGCATTCGTTCACAGTTTGCGGGGCGCTGCAGCCGTGGGCGCCGTAGCGCTCGCTGCCGCCTCGCGGATATTTTATGCAGCTAGCTGTGGCGACCGCGCCGTTAACAGGGGGGCGCTACAGCCGGCCGAGCCCGGTCGTTTGTGTTCACATCACGTCCCGCTCTGGCGACCTCGCCCTGCCAGCGAAGCCTCCGTATTATTGAAACGGTTACCAAACCATTACGCGGATGGACTCGTCGCCGAGCGCATATACTCTGGGGGATATCTAACTGAGTCATCTTTACTGTCCTCTCACAGCAGTTCCCTTCATAATGAGGAGCGGGTAATGTAGCTGCTGGGAATTGTGATGAAGAGCGGGTCGCTTTTGCAAATGGAACGATGATAAAGAATATAGTTTATGATGTTAAGACCGTGTGCTGTCTCGTCACCACCACAACTTCTCCTGATGATTGGTACTGTACATCATTAATTTCGTGAATAGCTGCAGGGTCACCTCATTGGAGGAAGAAAATGGTAAAGAAACGAAAACTATTTTCTATGCCCACGGTCAGATATTGTGGTAAAATTCAGTTTTGATTTTTCCCATCGCCCAGACAACCAACTATGTCGCAAAAAATTTCCTAGCCAGTTATACTTAAATATAATATTTTCCAACGATAACAGACCATAGGACTATTTCTCAGGCTATCCGATTGTAACAACAAACAGTCTTTATTTCCTTCCTGTCCCCTATCGCGTCCCCAGCGAAATAATAACAATAAAAGACTTAAAAGACAGTATTTATGAAGAAGAGACACTTAAAAATTGGGTAATATACATTTACTTATTTATCCGAATTGTAATCATTTCTCTGTGTAAGTTTCGAGGGCAAAGAAATATAACAAAATGACCTAAAGAGACGACAAGATACGCTCTTTTGTTAATTTTTTAGTCGTCTTCACTTTTTCTCTTGTCTTGGTTGCGTGCAGACGGACATCTTGCGAGTTTTGGCAAATGTAAGCATATTTGTATGAATTAAGCAGATAATACATTGATTTAATATTATTGTGCACTTTTAATTTGTAAGAGGTGATCCCGATTTCATGTCCGCCTTCCTTGAATTAACCTGCATTCAAGTAATTTACGGTTCAACAATCAACAATCCCAGCGGCCGATGGAGCCAACATCTCCGTTACGTGGCGATATTAACTTATAAAAAATTAGCGGAAGCGAAATACTCGCCCGCTATTAACATAATACTCATATTTCTTCACAGCCTCACGAAGTTGCAGAAAATACGTAGCTTTAAGGTTCTTATTTTCAGTACCATAGCCGAGAGCCAGAGCCAGGACTCCGACTACAATGCAATGGTTAACGGAGGTAAGAAGGCCGGCCGGAGTGGCCGAGCGGTTCTAGGCGCTACAGTCTGGAACCGCGCGACCGCTACGGTCGCAGGTTCGAATCCTGCCGCGGGCATGGATGTGTATGATGTCCTTAGGTTAGTTAGGTTTAAGTAGTTCTACGTAGAGTACTAATGACCTCAGCAGTTAAATCCCATAGTGCTCAGAGCCATTTGAACCATTTTGAAGGTAAGAAAAAATACTCTCGCGCGTGTGTGAGCCGCAATTGTAATTAATAACTAAAGATTTTTTTGCTTTAAAGTGAACTAACTAGCCGAGGAAATTAACATGAAAAGTTTATTCCATTGTTCAACTTATATGCTTATGTATTAAGATTCAGCGAGTCTAACGTTCATTGCCGTAAAAAATAATTTAAGGTTAAGATTGTTAAAAAGGAGAACTTCGCAAAAGCATTTAATAGTAAATCAAAATTGAATGAAATATCATTTTTATTAAGGCCCACCACGTAAGTCGGCAACAATAAAAAAAAATATATATTAAAATTACGACGACCGACGGACGCGAGACCCCGAAACACTAAATTAATCTACTTTTAATACTCGTCAAAATATTATAAAGATTCTGACTGCTATTACTTCTCGAAATTAAGCAATTTTTTCATATTCACGTAACCTGCTGATTAAATTTTTTTGGTAGACACAAGTGAAATAATCTTCTTCGATATACAGGGAAATGGTGTTACTTGCTTTCAGGGCTGGCGGAGAAGGATAAATGTATCAGTTTGACATAAGGGACCCTGGTCCGGAAACGACCGAATCGAGGGTGATATGCGAAAATCGTTCTTGGACGTTATACAGTGGAATACATGTACCGGTACTGTTGTTGCTAAGGTTGTACGGTAAGCAATCCCGATGAGCAAGTGCATTTGGAGGTTCAGATAACAACTCAAATAATCCAAAGCAGATGGCCTGCTGGATACCGTCATGAATGTCTGTACTGTAGTAGACTGCAGTGTGTGGCTACAAGCTGAAGTCCTAATGCCGTTCAGTGCTAACTAAATGGAGTTGCAACCGGTGACGGAACTTGCAGGTATGATTTCATCTATAGGCAAGCAAATAAAAGCAACAGTGAAGAAATAAGGTTGTACACTGCTAAGTATCCGCCCAGAAGACATCCGGCTCACTCCATGTTTACAAGACTATTCCAAACGATTAAGTGAAACCAGGCAATTGGTACCTCGGTACAATGATTGAGGAAGGCGACAAACTACACGGACTCCCGATCTACACTAAAATGCCGAAGAAACTGGTACACCTGCCTAATATCGTGTAGGGCCCCCGCGAGCACGCAGAAGTGTCGCAACACGACGTGGCATGGACTCGAATAAGATCTGAAGTATTGCTGGAGGGAACTGACTCCATGAATCCTACAACAACGCAAGACAAATGCTCCATGGTTTTATACTTGGCAGTTATTGCTGTAAAAATCTTCAACAATCATACATCGGTGTGCAAAACTTAAGGGCGGAACTAACTTTCGCGTGATGTATCACTGCCAAGTAACGCAGCTCACTGAAACTTGGACTATATATGCGCCGAAGAGGCAAAGAAACTTGAAACTTCCTGGCAGATTAAAACTGTGTGCCCGACCGAGACTCGAACTCGGGACCTTTGCCTTTCGCGGGCAAGTGCTCTACCAACTGAGCTACCGAAGCACGACTCACGTCCGGTACTCACAGCTTTACTTCTGCCAGTATCCGTCTCCTACCTTCCAAACTTAACAGAAGCTCTTCTGCGAACCTTGCAGAACTAGCACTCCTGAAAGAAAGGATACTGCGGAGACATGGCTTAGCCACAGCCTGGGGGATGTTTCCAGAATGAGATTTTCACTCTGCAGCGGAGTGTGCGCTGATATGAAACTTCCTGGCAGATTAAAACTGTGTGCCCGACCGAGACTCGAACTCGGGACCTTTGCCTTTCGCGGGCAAGTGCTCTACCAACTGAGCTACCGAAGCACGACTCACGTCCGGTACTCACAGCTTTACTCCTGCCAGTATCTCGTCTCCTACCTTCCAAACTTTACAGAAGCTCTTCTGCGAACCTTGCAGAACAATCCGCTGCAGGGTGAAAATCTCATTCTGGAAACATCCCCCAGGCTATGGCTAAGCCATGTCTCCGCTATATCCTTTCTTTCAGGAGTGCTAGTTCTGCAAGGTTCGCAGAAGAGCTTCTGTAAAGTTTGGAAGGTAGGAGACGAGATACTGGCAGAAGTAAAGCTGTGAGTACCGGGCGTGAGTCGTGCTTCGGTAGCTTAGATGGTAGCGCACTTGCCCGCGAAAGGCAAAGGTCCCGAGTTCGAGTCTCGGTCGGGCACACAGTTTTAATCTGCCAGGAAGTTTCATATCAGCGCACACTCCGCTGCAGAGTGAAAATCTCATTCAGGCAAAGAAACTTACTTACCTGCCCAATATCATGTAAGGCCCCCGAGAGCACAAAGAAGTTCTGCAACTCGACGTGGCGTGAACTATACTAATGTCTGAAGTAGTGCTGGAGGGAAATGACACCATGTATCTTCCAGGGCTGTCCATACGAGGGGGTGGAGATCTCTTCTGGACAGCACGTTGCAAGGCATCCCTGATATGCTCAATAATGTCCAAGTCTGGAGAGTCTGGTGGCCAGCGGAAGTGTTTAAACTCAAGAGAGTTTTCCTGGAGCCACTCTGTAGCAATTCTGGACCTGTGGGGTGTCGCATTGCCCTGTTGAAATTACCAAAGCCCATCGGAGTGCACAATGGAGATAAACGTATGCAGGTGATCAGACAGGGTGCTTACGTAAGTGTCACCTGTAAGAGTCGTATCTAGACATATCAGGGGTCCCATATCACTACAACTGTTCACACCCCACACCAATACAGAGCCTCCACCAGCTTGAACAGTCCCGTGCTCACGTACAGGGTCCATGGATTCGTGAGGTTGCCTCCATATCCGTACACGTCCATCCGCTCGATTCAATTCGATCTGAAAGAAGACTCGTCCGACCAGGCAACATGTTTCCAGTCATCAACAGTCCAATGTCGGTGTTGAAGGGCCCAGGCGAAACGTAAAGCCTTGCGTCATGCAGTCATCAAGGGTACACAAGTTTGCTTTCGGTTCCGAGAGCCCAAATCGGTGTTTCTTTAAATGGTTCGCACGCTGACAATTGTTGATGACCCTTCATTGAAATCTGCAGCAATTTGATGAAGAGTTGCACTTCTATCACGTTGAAGGATTCTCTTCAGTCGTCGCTGCACCCGTTCTTGCAGGATCTTTTTGCGGCCGCAGCGATGTCGGAGATTTGATGTTTTACCGCATTCCTGATATTCACGGTACTGTCGTGAAATGGTCGTACGGGAAAATCCCCACTTCATCGCTAGCTCGGAGAAGCTGTGTTCCATCGCTATTGCGCCAACTTTAATACCACGTTCAGCCTCACTTAAATCTCGATAACCTGGCATTGTAGCAGCAGAAAGCAATCTAACAAGTGCTCTAGACACTAGTCTTACATAGGCGTTGCCGACGGCAGAGCCGTATTCTGCCTGTTCACGTTTGTCTGTATTTGAAAGAGCATGCCTATGCCAGTTTCTTTGGCGCTTCAGTATATTACAGAAGGTAACTGAAAGAAATACCCAATGAGACAAACAAAACTCAATCTTTGTTTCAAAGACAATAATTACACTCAAGTCTTTGCGATCTATTATGGTACCGTGGACGTTACAAGAGGCGGGACATGGTTCTAACAGGGTGTGTGTTCACCACAGACAGCAATAAATGCTCCTCAACGTGATTCCATGCTGGCCACGAGGTTGGTAAGGAGTTCTCGTGGTGTGGCGTTCCATCCATCCACCATCGCGGTTGACAAATTCTGGTCGGTCGTTGATGCACGTGGGCAGGCTGCAACACGATTCCCCAACGTGTGCCTGACGCACTCGATGGGATTTAATAGTGAGCACCGGCAGGCCAGCTAATTCGCCGAATATCCTCTCGTTTCAACACTCCTCCATCCGTGATGTTCGACACGGTCGCGTATTGCCATCCGCAAAAATGTAGTCAGGGTTGAAGGCACATCTGAAAAGACAGGGGGAAGGTGTGCAGTGTCACAACAACGTTGACCAGTGAGTACATGTATTAATACACTACTGGCCATTAAAATTGTTACACCACGAAGATGACGTGTTACAGACGCGAAATTTAACCGACAGGAAGAAGATGCTGTGATATGCAAATGATTGGCTTTTCAGAGCATTCACACAAGGCTGGCACCGGTGGCGACACCTACAACGTGCTGACATAACGAAAGTTTCCAATCGATTTCTCATACACAAACAGCAGTTGACCGGCCTTGCCTGGTGAAACGTTGTTGTGATGCCTCGTGTAAGGAGGAGAAATGCGTACCATCACGTTTCCCACTTTGATAAAGGTCGGATTGTAGACTATCGCGATTGCGGTTTATCCTATCGCGACATTGCTGCTCGCTATGGTCGAAATCCAATGACTGTTAGCAGAATATGGAATCGGCCGGTTCAGGAGGGTTATACAGAACGCCGTGCTGGATCCCAACGGCCTCGTATCACTAGCAGTCGAGATGGGAGGCATCTTATCCGCATGGTAGTAACGGATCGTGCAGCCACGTCTCGATCGCTGAGTCAACAGATGGGGACGTCTGCAAGACAACGACCATCTGCACGACAGTTCGTCGACGTTTGCAGCAGCATGGACTATCAGCTCGGAGACCATGGCTGCGGTTACCCTTGACGCTGCATCACAGACAAGAGCGCCTACGATGGTGTACTCAGCGACGAACCTGGGTGCACGAATGGCAAAGCGTCATTTTTTCGGATGAATCCAGGTTCTGTTTACAGCGTCATGATGATCGCATCCGTGTTTGCCGACATCGCGGTGAACGCACACTGGAAGCGTGTATACGTCATCGCCATACTGGCGTATCACTCGGCGTAATGGTATGGGGTGCTATTGGTTACACGTCTCTGTCACCTCTTGTTCGCATTGACGGCACTTTGAACAGTGGACGTTACATTTCAGATGTGTTACGAACCGTGGCTGTACCCTTCATTCGATCCCTGCAAAACCCTACATTTCAGCAGGATAATGCACGTCCGCATGTACGGGCCTTTCTGGATACAGAAAATGTTCGACTGCTGCCCTGGCCAGCACATATTGCAGATCTCTCACCAATTGAAAACGTCTGATCAATGGTGGCCGAGCAACTGGCTCGTCACAATACGCCAGTCACTACTCTTGATGAAGTGTTGAATCTGCATGGGCAGCTGTACCTATACACGCCACCCAAGCTCTGTTTGACTCAATGCCGAGGCGTGTCAGGACCGTTATTACGGCCACAGTTGGCTGTTCTGGGTTCTGATTTCTCAGGATCTATGCACCCAAATTGCGTGAAAATGTAATCATATGCCAGTTCTAGTATAATATATTTGCCTAATGAATACCCCTTTATCATCTGCATTTCTTCTTGGTGTAGCAATTTTAATGGCCAGTAATGTATTTGGAGGTCTTTAAGTCTACGCAACACTATACCACCCCACACCATAACCCCTGGACGACGAAAACTACCATGTTCAACAATATTTCTGCATGCATTTCGTTTTCGCACATTTCGTCATACGATTATACGTCGATAACCACTACTCAAGTTTAATCTGCTCTTGTCTGAGAAAAGCACGCTAACCCACTCCTGGTTGGTACAGTCCCCATGTTCTTGGCACCATCGCATACGTTGCCGCTGATACTGGTCTTCGTGGAAAGAGACCACTCCCATCATCCCACTGAGGTGCCTCAGACTGCTTGCCTTGCAATGGTGTTAAATGTGGTTGCAATGGCACCCGGTTTTTCATGTGGTACCTCCTGGCTGTTGCACATTGTAACGGCCATGTGCTGCTGTAGTTGAAATTGGTCGACCGCATCCTCTCCTTCCGGCAGCAGTACCTATAGTTCGGAACGCTCCCCATGCACAATGAACCAAACTCCTGGTCTACACTCGTCACACTTCGTCATCCAAATGTCTCAACGATATGCAGTAATGAAGACCGCGCCCTGATTGACACACACTGTCTTTTACTGTTGGTTCAACTGCGTCGTCTTGCGGAGCCAGCCTCGTTTGGCGATACAGTCACGCTGACCTCACGCCACGTGACGTCCAGTTTTCTGTGCACCTCTGGGAGACACCTGACATCACGTCCCGGGCACTTTCATTCATTTCCACCGAATAATAGTATGTTACGTTACTTTATCTAGATCGTTCTTAAGTTTTACAGAGCAATGTATATAATGTATTATATGGCATACTTTACGGTGCACCGTGGAGGCGGATGAATCGACAGTGGTTGAATCCGAATCGTGCTGTCAGTTTTGCGAAATGGCTGTTACGTATCTGATATTCATAGTCTGTGCGTCTGTGATGTTATCTGATACGTTGCGCAGCTGGCTCCAGTACGCCTTTCCTGTAGTGTCATCTTTGCCATCGATGTCACTTTGGCCGGCGACGAGTCGGTTGTTCCTCGCGGGCTCGGCTATTTAAGTCTGCAGCGTCGAGGCAGCAGCTCTGGCTGTGTGGTCTGTCGGTTGTGGTTACAGCACCATGGGGGGATTGGCCCTTGTTTGGCGCGCGTGCTCATTGCGCGTGGTTTTACTGGAGTGCTGCGGCCGGAGACGGCGGAAAGGTTTTGGGCTCCGGCGCGAGGCGTGGTGTTTGACTTTTCTCGCCACTCAATTAATGTCGAGAAGAAGAGCTTGCCGGAGCGTCGCCTGGCATTAACTGTTCGCCTGGGCATATGGTGTGTGTTCGAGTTAAACAGGTGCAATTGTGGGCTTATATATGTCTTAACGGTTAACTAATCTTGTCTTCAGTGACGAGTCCGAAATGTCAAAGTTAATCCACACATGACATGATAACGGAGATTGGGCTTTCCATCTTAGTTTCCTGCCACTTGATGACGGATCTGCAGCTAGATGTAAGGGAACCCGGCGAGCTTCTCGTTATTAAGTGATGGTATGTATAAAATTATGGCAACTTTGGTAATTAAGTGCCAAAATTTGCTACTTAATTAACGAGTAACGAAATACTATTCCATGAAAGAGTGATTCTGGTGGGCTATTGTCCGTTTAAAGTTATACTCAGCTGTTGCTATTACGTTTCAAGGAACAATCTTATTTACGCGTGTATTGCAGTGTTTAAATGAATTCTTAAAGGTTGAGTTTTTATAAAAAAAAAAGAAAAATAAATTCACGAGCCTTCCTGTTTCAGTGTTATGTTTTATTCTTTATGTAATTTGAATGTGCAATCGAAAGTGTGCTGTTGTAGTTGATTTACGTTTCGATTGGGCGGAGCGCAGTGTATTTCCTCTGTCTCGATCTCGTTATTGAGGGTTGCTGTTCTCTTTGTTCCTGGCTCTGTCAGGTCGTTAAACTTTGTAGCTCGTTGCTCCACCGCCTTGGCGGATGTAACTTTCGCTCGAAATTGGAATTTAAAATTGTAAAACTGGTTCAGTCTATAATTGGCGCCCAATCAGATTGCTGGAGGCTCCGTCTCATTAATTCTGTATTCCCTTATCAGCCATTTTTATCACTTTTGTACCTTGTATGGTAATTGAAGTTTTATTCTTATAAAGGAGGGCTTCATCTGCGTATGATCTCAGGGAACGTTTAGATGCCGAGGTGCTGTTTCTTCATTAATTGTTTGTTATTTAATTAACGCCTACCTGTACTGGCACGAACTGAATTATTCCGTAGTTAGAAGTTCGAGTGCCCGGTTTCTTCATTGCCGAGCGTTAAAGTTTTAGAGTCGCCTTATTGTTACTTGCGTACATTATGCTATGCCTTAATGTTATACATTGGTATGAATTTATATTTCACAAGAGACGTATTGTACAGGATAGTCTTATGGGAAAGTAAAAACGGATGAAATTCAGCGTTAGATTTATACGATTGCACTTTTTTCTTGGCCAGAATGGTTCTCGCACTATTCGTTCCGAAGGTGTTCTGAATGTCAGATTACAAAGGAATATCAAGAAGAAATAATGTGGTCATCCGCATGATGATTTCCATCTGTGGGCAAAAAACTTTTTAGTGCATCTGTAAGGGTTCAAATGGCTCTGAACACTACGGGACTTAACTGCTTAGGTCATCAGTCCCCCAGAACTTAGAACTACTTAAATCTAACCAACCTAAGGACATCACACACATCCATGCCCGAGGCAGGATTCGAACCTGCGACCGTAGCGGTCACGCGGTTCCAGACTGAGGCGCCTAGAACCGCTCGGCCACTTCGGCCGGCGTACATCTGTAATTACACAGTCTTTTCCAACTCTACAATCGGGACTGTCGACTCCACCAGCGGCTCCGCATATTTATCATTCTGTTAAGGAATTATATTACATTAAGCTTTGATACTCACATGAGAGAATAAATGTCTACTTTCCATAGAATTACGAGTTGGTACGTCATCGTACTGGAAAATCCAAGGAATAGATTGCTACATTTTGTAGCAGTTGCCAAGCGGAGACTCTGCAGAACTACTCGTTATGAATGCCTTCCATATAAAGTGCCAACAAAGCCATAACTGTCACCCGTTGGTATACAAAACCGCACCAGACCATATGAAACGTCTTCCAATTGTCACTTTGTAATCATCTCCCCTTCTTTTCGCAGGTCACATCAGTTAAACAAACAACCTTCTATATTACCTATTTTTCTCTTCAATAAATATGACACAGATGCAGCGTCCTCAAGAAAACTTGCTTCTCAGTAGACTCATTTCTGCATTGTTGCGTCAGGCGGTTCTTATTTACCCTGTTTTTTGTATCTTATTCTGATTAACATGCACCATCCGTCTAAAAAAATCCGGACACTGCTTTTCTTCTGGCGTATAAGTAACGTTAGCGTAGTAACTACGGTGGTAGCTTGAACTAACAACTGTAAACCACAGACGAGCGTTAGATTAGTCAATTGGGAGCAGACAGTATTAAATAGTGGACATGTGACCGTAATGTATCACAGTAGTTGTGTCACAGATCGCAGAGGAGAGATATTCCTAAATCAAATATTCAAGGCACTCTCCAGTTCGTCCTACACGCCTACGGTCCTGAACAAAACAAAGACGCATGGACGCATATCGCGACTTGACTGGAGCGTAAAACACGGGTAATTTTTTTCGGAAAAAAGGCATCACGGCTGACTGGCTGGTTGGTTGATTTGTGGGAAGGGACCAAACAGCGAGGTCATCGGCCCTATCATATTGGGGAAGGAAGGAGAAGAACCATCCCGGCATTTGCCTGAAGTGATTTAGGGAAATCGTGGGGACCTATGAGGATGGCCGGACGCGGGTTTGAACCGTTGTCTTCCCGAATGCGAGTCCAGTGAGCTGACCACTGCGCCAGCTCGCTCGGTCATCATGGATGATGAGTCTTCTTATTACGTACCTACCGCAGCGTGACAAAGTACAGGAATTGGGGTGACAAAGTACAGGAATTGACATGAATGGTCAACGTTTTGACTACATGACTGACGTTCAAGACAATGTGACGAGCGAGTTGAACAATATCCCAAACAAGGATTTTTCTGATGGCTTGACATGGCTGTATGATCTTTCTGTGCATTTTACTCGAGTGGAAGAGGACTATGTAGAACACCTGAGGCATTAAAACCACCACCTTAACGATTCTCTGTTTCTAAGGTTGCGTGCCTCAGTCTGTAAAAACGGGAGCCTTATAGGATCGATTTGTTGACCGTCTTGTCCGATTGTTAGAAACCCTTTTCCTCAGGAACGGATTGACGTATCATGTCCATATCTATGTCCCATATTGAGGTCTATGATCCATCGGAGGTGCAAAAATTTTTAACTTAAATCAAAAGATAGGGCCATTTATGTCACACATTTTCATACTCATCAAAACGTAGTCAGTGCTTCCCGTTGACCTATAATCACGATATTTGACAAAAAGCAAGGATTCGCAACATAAGTACAGGAAAAAAATTCAAAAGTTGTTACTTTGTAATTATATATCACGAAAAAATATTTGTCATTTTTTATCCGCTTGTCTGTCCGTCTCTTAAAGACTCCTTTCAGTGTGGTACATGTTGGCGTATCAACTTACAATTTACGCCACATACTGAAGTCTATGGTACTTTGGCAGTGTGAGAAATTCAGGCTTCTAAGTCCACGCAGTCAAAAGATTCGGTCCTCTATGTCACATATTTTGATATTCGAAAACTCACTCATCAAAACCTATAGGGTACTTCCTGTTGACCCATAACCATGAAATTCGTCTAGAAGCAAAGTTTCACAGTACAAGTGAGGTAAAAGTTCTGAAAGTTGTTAAAGTGTAATTATAGCACATAAAATATCTTTTATCATTTGAAAAAACATTGCATTGATCATCCGTCAAAAGCGTTATAGACGAACATTACCCCACAAAGACATAAAATGTACGTTGTAGTCATGGTTTTGTAAGTCAATAAGATGTTAAAAAAGGTTTTATTGAATCTCCTCTCTATGCATACATAAACTGAAGTCCCTTGCTCGCTACTTTTTATATGTCTGAGGTAGTCTGAGGATGCACTGTACATATTCTGATACGATTTGGAATTCCTGGGACCAATATCTTAACAGTATGCATATCGGTAACAGGCACAAATAATTGTCGATTTTTCAGGATGGATGACACACACACACACACACACACACACACATATATATATGCCCTGCACACACACACACACACACACACACACACACACACACACACACACACACACACACACATATATATATATATATATATATATATATATATATATATATATATATATATATATATGTGTGTGTGTGTGTGTGCAGGGCGTAAATTTTAAGTTGACAAACCAAAGCAACTCGAAAAATAAACTTCACACGAAAATAATCAACGTTGGATTCTACACATTTTTTCGTGTGAACCTTATTTTTCGAGTTATTCTGGTTTGTCAACAAAATTTGCACCTTGTATACAGGGTCCTAGAGTGGCCCTTTCCGTTGCAGATTAAGCATAATACCACCCTAGTACCGGCAGATATCCGGAGATATAGTCGCATACCTTTGATTTCCCTATGGTGATCATAGCTCTACTCCGTCAGCCCAAAAGGTTCGAAACTGGATTTATGAAAAAAAGTGGCGAAGTGTAAGTAGGACTCGCACTCTGAAGATTCTGTACAAACTTATTATAAGTTTGTACAGAACCTTCAGAGTGCAAACTTTTGGGCTGACGGAGTAGAGCTATGATCACCATAGTGAAATCAAAGGTATGCGACTGTATCTCCGGATATCTGTCTGTACTAGGGTGGTATTATGCTTCATCTGCAACGGAAGAGGGCCACTCTAGGACACTGTGCATTGTGCACGAATGACAAGAATCACATCTAATGGTTTCTCTTTGCTGACCTGTGACTCCTTCACCCCTACCCGCAGTCAGTCCTAGAGAAAGACGGTGGTTAGTACAAAGAGATGGTGGACTATAAACGGTAACCGGTCCTCTCGAGATATACCAGACAAGCTGTTTTGTGGTTACATAACCTCGTTTTTCTCAACTTTCGCATGACCTCATGATTATTAATGATGCAGTTACATGGAATCCCGCATCGGGGTTACTCCATCTGCTGAATGACTATAACCATTGCAGTTCTTAGTTGTGGCGGAATTGTGAGGAGTGAGTTGTGTCAGACCTGCGAGGAGTGGCGCGGAACCTATGATCTGTTACGCAATGCTGTGGTTTCGTGTCCGGCTTGGCGATCTGATAGGACAGCCACGAAAGTTTCGTAACTTAGTCGTTCTCCATCTCGTTATTTGCTGTCATGAGGATTGTCTTCCAGACACATTAATTTAAAAGTTCCTGCAGCTACTCTCTCCCAAAATTAATTCCTTTGGAGTTTCAAATGCAAATGGTTGCCACTCCAGTTGACATCTATTGTCAATTAAATTGATGGCCATTAATTTTTCTTATTGTGCGTGTAGAATAAAGCAGGGAGAACATATGACTACATTTTTATGCGATTTAGAGATATACAGTGCACGAAATTTAGTAAGCAGGTCTGTGAGCTCTAGCGGTAAAATGGCTCTACTCATGCTCGGCATCGAGTCGAACTGAGCTTGAATGTCTATTACACGTACTTGTAAATCGTCAACTTTTATGCCCCGAAACGTCACAGTTGATAAAATATTCCGGGCTATTATGCCGTGTGATCGGATGGATTTCACATTAAAACTGAACGTTTCGTCATCATCTGCGGAGCTTATTTTTTCAAGGGGGATCGTAGATTCTTTGAGTGACCGATTCACACCCTGCCTCGCTGCTGACTGCAGCAAAATTCCGTTTACGTGTGCTCTCAGGCAGTGACGTGACGTCAAATGGTTCGAATCGGGGAACACGAGAAATACGGGCCCTACGGTGATCTTGTGAAGCCACGGAAGTCGCCTAGTCTGCCACATTTCGCGAACGGTCGGCTACGTTCAGAGCCCAAGAGAAATTAAAAGGTCAATGAAAATGTGCCCGCTAAGGTCTTCACATTGACGTGTGCTATCGACGGCTTGCTTATATTTGAGCGAGCACTTAAGAATAATTGAACACGTCTGGAGACTGCTGCTGGCACTCGTAAGTGTCACGTGCTGTGACGTACGCGCAAAGACTTCGTGCGCCCCCCCCCCCCCCCCCCCCCCCCCCCTGAATACTCGCGCATAGTCGGCCGTTGTCGGTTGTCGTCGTTCGCCGTTGCTATCACTCCACAGTTTTCCGAATACCCACGTATAAATCTTCTTCAACACTGTGATCCAGATGGCATTCATTCTTACGCCCATCTCCTTCCTATTGAAATTCCTGGGGTGCAACAATTTCTATGGCCTCTCTGCACACGCTTTCATAGTATCAGCTTGTGTGGCTGCTAGCACTTGAGTCCTATCAAAATGAATGTGATTGTTTCCTGGCTACAAATCATATTCTGCAACAACTGAAGTGTCAGTGTCTCCGCCTCCACAGTTTCTCTTGTCGTCTTCTAGTCGGTTTTTGACAGTTCAAAAATGGCTCCAAGCGCTATGGGACATAACATCTGAGGTCATCAGTCCCCTAGACTTAGAACTACTTTAACCTAACTAACATAAGGACATCACACAGATCCTTGCTCGAGGCAGGATTGGAACCTGCGACCGTAGCAGCAGCGCGGTTCCGGACTGAAGCGCCTAGAACCGCACGGCCACAACGGCCGGCTTTTGAAAGTTCTTTTTGTAGTACCCCCCATGCACCTTCTCACAGTTTCACAGAATTCTATAACTCCGAGCTGTTTCTAACGGTTTGCGAGCATCCTTGGCCAATTTCAAGTGATCCTGTATCTTACTGCTGTATTTGCAGTTCCATTTTGTCAAGATTTTTTCTCTGCGGTCAGTAACGACCTTAGAAGAAGGCAGGAAAATTTTCGATTTTGCGCGGCAGTCTTAAAGCTCAGCGGACAGGCAACGCATTGGTGAGGTGTTTCCCATGGAGGAGGAGGCAGGCGAAAGATAAAATTTTCTTCGTGTGCTAGTTTTCAAGAAAGAAGATAGAAGCTTACGCAACACTGTTTCCCGGAAATCCACTCACACACATCGTTTTCTAAGCCGGGATTCGAACCACCGCCCACAACAAATGCAAGGCATCATAAACACGTTGGCTGACAGGGGAAGGAACACCTTGAACCAGAGCTGCTTAACGCGCAATTATATCACCTCACGAATGCTTTGCGTTTTTCTTTGTCCGCTGACGTGAAAAGAACGTTAAGAACGCCGCGCAAAAATCATAGCGATGCACAAAATCCTATGAAATCGAAAGTTTTCCTGCCTTTCATTAAGTGCATTACTGACTACATAGGAATAATTTTGAACAAACGGAACATCGCAGGTGCTACAAACCCACCCGGGAGATATAAGAGCACCTAAAATTGCCCAAGGATGCTCGCAAACAGCTAGAAGAAGCTGGGAGTTATAGGATTATGAGTACTTGTAGAGAGGCGTACGTTGATACTACAAAAAGAACTATCAAGAAATGACTAGAAGAACACACGAGCAGCTGTGGAAGAGGAGAGACTGACAGATCAGCTGTTGCGTAACATGTTTTCTAGCCAGGAGAACACCACATTCGTTTTGATAAGGCTCAAGTACTGGCAGCCACAAGCGGATACCTCTCTGCAGAGAGGCCATAGAGAATACTACACACACCAGGAATAGGAAGGAGGAGAGCTTGAAACTGAATGACATCTGGACTCCGGTGCTGAAGAAGATGTGTACTAGTCTTCCACTGTGGATTGTGGGGTGACAGCGACAGCGGGTGACGGCCAATTACGCTCGAGTATTCAAAGCATGTGGCGTCACTCTTCCGCGCGGGAGCCATCGTAAACGGAATTTCGCTGCAGTCAGCAGCGAGCCACAGTCAGCAGCAAGCCAGGATGTGAATCGGACGCTTGACGAATCTACGATCCCCCATGAAAATGTCATCCGCAGACGAGAACGACACGTGAGCTTTACACCCCACCTTGCATAGTACTGCTGAATACTTTATTAGTTGAGACAGATGTACATTATTCCACGCTGCTTCGGTTCTCTGCAGTCAACTGCAGTGGGTGATGAGTGCTAGCGTGTCAGTCTCTCACCAACCCATTATCAGGTGTTTGAAACGGGTGAGAGCTTTGGAGAACACCTGTGGATGGAAGTATGTCATTACAGCACCGGCAATATGCAGTCTTGCATAGTTTCATTGAGCACAGATCAAAACATCCTCCACCTAAAACTGACACAATAGAATGTCCGCAGCCATGGTTCGTTTTTTTTTCTTTATTGTATTTCAATTCCCCGTTGGGCTGGGCTGGCAGCAGTATATGCATTGCTCTTCAGCTGGATGACATAGAACAAACAATAGAAGACATTTAAAAATAACAAAGGAGAAAACATGATGAAAATAGATATAAAAAAGGGGGAACATCATGGAAGACAATAGACAAAAAAGGGGCGACTGTAAAATGGAGATAAAAACCGTAAGAAAGTAGCACACACAAAAAACCATACATTGGACAATTAAAAGAACATGAGGCGCAGTTTGACCAGAGCATAAAAGTATCGACGGGTGGTGTAGCACATAACAAACACTGACAGTAACACTAAGTACAAGGCCAGCACCCAATTAAAATCAAACATCTCGACGCACAGGAGAAACATCACTAAGCACAACACTGACGTGGCACACTGACGATGATCAAAACAGAGGATCTACCAGGTGCAAGGAGACGAGGAACAAGGGAAGAAGGGAGGAAGGGGAAGAGAGAGGGGGAGATGGATGGGGGTACACACCAAAGAGGGCGAGGTAGGGAGGGACTTGGGAGGGAAAGAGGCAAGGATGTTGTGCAGGGTCTCAGGGGGGGGGGGGGGAGGGAGGAGGAAAATCCGCTCTGGGAGGAGGAGGGGAGAGGAAACAGGGTGCTCTGGGGAGGGGGAGCAAGTCCAGGTTATAGTTGGTAGGAAGGGTATATGTCACGGAGAAGTTCATCATCTGGGAGGGGGAGGCGCTGGAAATTGCCCTGACGAAGAAGATGGAGGATGTGGAGGTGGAGAGAGGGAGGGATACAGTGAAAGAGGTGCGGCAAGGGGCGGGGGGTGGAGAGGAAGGAGGAAACCAGGGGGTGGGGATCAAGCCTGGGGACAATGTAAAGGATGCAGAGACGTTGGAGGAACAGGAGGAGGTGAGGGAAGGACATGAGTTCATCCAGGAGCCGTGTGGGGGAAGGAAGGCGGATACAGAAGGCAAGGCAGAGCACATGGCGTTAGAGGATTTGGAGGCCTTGTAAAAGTGGGTGGGTGTGGAGATCCAGGCAATGCTGGCATAACTGAGGATTGGACGGATGAGGGATTTGTAGGTGTGGAGGATGGTGGAAGGATCCAATCCCCACGTCTGGCCAGGAAGGAGTTTCAGGAGGCGGAGTTGGGAATGGGCTTTCTGCTGGATGGTGTGGAGGTGAGGGGTCCAGGTGAGGTGACTGTTGAGATATCTCAGGATGAGGGTGAGCTGGATGGGATGACCATAAAGGGTGAGGTAGAAATCATGGAGACGGAAGGAGCAGGTGGTGCGACCTATGATAATTGCCTGGGTTTTGGAGGGGTTGAGACAGAGGAACCACTGGTTACACCAAGTGGTGAACTGGTTAAGGTGGGTTTGGAGGGTGCGTTGGGACCATTGAAGGGTAGGATAGAGAGTCAACGATGAAGTCGGGGCACCTTTCAAACGGAGTAGTGTTTGCCAGTATATACAGTCACCGACAGTGTAATAAGGCACAAAGAAGACGCTTACCAGGCTCCGTGCGATGCACAGCCATAAGAAGAACGGTAGCAGGACAGTCGCAAACTGATTAGGCTCCATGGCTTAACGTTAATCGTCCTGTTGCTTCTCCGACATAACAACAATTTATAGAGACTGAAACTGTATCCCAAAGACCAGGCAACGGCCGACCACTGCACACTGTATGCAGTAGTGAAATGTCAATCAACAGCTCCGCCATTACACCAGTGATGCAAGTGAAGCAGCACTGTATACAGTAGTGTAATGTCAATCAACAGCTCCGCCATTACACCTGTGACGCAAGTAAAGCAGCAAGATGATGAAATCGTAAGTGATCAAACGTCATATAAAAGCCTTTCACACTATTTTCGTAACACATAACTGATGCAAATCTATCTGAATTCTATACAGGCTGTGATAAATACATAGTCAACCACAAGGAAGAAAACCAGCAGAAGACATGCCTGATTTCGATTTCTAGCCATACACTGCTCCCCGCCCCCCTCCCAAATGCCACACCAGCCGCTACAGTAACAAACAATGGACAAATAGTAGTAGATTAATCTAGTTTAAGACTGTTTCTTTTTAAATAACATTTCTCTCTATGTATGTATAAACGCCTGAAGATGAACAGAACATGTTCGAAACGCGTTGTATTATGTTAAAGTAAACATGAAATAAAAAAGTGACTGGCAGCAGAAACTAGAAATAAATAATTTAGAAGGTTTGTTCAGGTGGCGTCTAACGACTCGTCCATGTTGGAAGTACCTGAACCCTCTCGACGGACCCTTTCAGCTGTTATTGCTTCTCTACTGACAACATAATACCCACCTCCATCTTTTACGTTGGCGAGCTCGTACTGATGTTATAGTACTAATTATCAGACAGTGCATTTTTAAAAACCGATTAGTATCGCAAATATATTTACTTTATTCGACCACGTCTTATTGAGAAGCAAGCTGGGTTTGCAGACGAGTCTGTACTAGCACGCTTTTGTCAAACACACACACGCACACACACACACGCCGTATTGGCTACTGCACAGCAGCGCCTAGATTCGCTGTCACTGACAGGACGCGGAGCAAAGCTTCATTTCCTGTTTACGCTACCTGATGCCGTGGCTAGACTCCTGAGGTCTCTCTCCCGTCTCTTTACGATCGCAGCGCAATTGTCACTGGCAGTCTGTCGTCTTTACCTGGCTGGCTACCTCCCTCGCCTGTGTCGTTCCTGTCGACTTACTTCATGGGACTCTCTTCCTATTTCTCCTCACTTAAATTTTCGTTACGAACTCCGTTCGCGTAAGACTTTAAACGATGTTAGTACCACCGTTTTCTTCTGCGTAGGGAGCGTGCAGAAATACGCTAGCGATTTCAAATTTTGTTATTAACTGACGACAAAGGCAATACTGCATTTTCCTATACCTCATAACTTTAAAAAAAGTTTTTTATTACACCATACCATGCTTCTGATTACACACTGTATGAACCAAACATACACTCCTGGAAATGGAAAAAACAACACATTGACACCGGTGTGTCAGACCCACCATACTTGCTCCGGACACTGCGAGAGGGCTGTACAAGCAATGATCACACGCACGGCACAGCGGACACACCAGGAACCGCGGTGTTGGCCGTCGAATGGCGCTAACTGCGCAGCATTTGTGCACCGCCGCCGTCAGTGTCAGCCAGTTTGCCGTGGCATACGGAGCTCCATCGCAGTCTTTAACACTCGTAGCATGCCGCGACAGTGTGGACGTGAACCGTATGTGCAGTTGACGGACTTTGAGCGAGGGCGTATAGTGGGCATGCGGGAGGCCGGGTGGACGTACCGCCGAATTGCTCAACAGGTGGGGCGTGAAGTCTCCACAGTACATCGATGTTGTCGCCAGTGGTCGGCGGAAGGTGCACGTGCCCGTCGACCTGGGACCGGACCGCAGCGACGCACGGATGCACGCCAAGACTGTAGGATCCTACGCAGTGCCGTACGGGACCGCACCGCCACTTCCCAGCAATTTAGGGACACTGTTGCTCCTGGGGTATCGGCGAGGACCATTCGCAACCGTCTCCATGAAGCTGGGCTACTGTCCCGCACACCGTTAGGCCGTCTTCCGCTCACGCCCCAACATCGTGCAGCCCGCCACCAGTGGTGTCGCGACAGGCGTGAATGGAGGGGCGAATGGAGACGTGTCGTCTTCAGCGATGAGAGTCGCTTCTGCCTTGGTGCCAATGATGGTCGTATTCGTGTTTGGCGCCGTGCAGGTGAGCGCCACAATCAGGACTGCATACGACCGAGGCACACAGGGCCAACACCCGGCATCATGGTGTGGGGAGCGATCTCCTACACTGGCCGTACACCTCTGGTGATCGTCGAGGGGACACTGAATAGTGCACGGTACATCCAACCGTCATCGAACCCATCGTTCTACCATTCCTAGACCGACAAGGGAACTTGCTGTTCCAACAGGGCAATGCATGTCCGCATGTATCCCGTGTCACCCAACGTGCTCTAGAAGGTGTAAGTCAACTACCCTGGCCAGCAAGATCTCCGGATCTGTCCCCCATTGAGCATGTTTGGGGCTGGATGAAGCGTCGTCTCACGCGGTCTTCACGTCCAGCACGAACGCTGGTCCAACTGAGGCGCCAGGTGGAAATGGCATGGCAAGCCGTTCCACAGGACTACAGCCAGCATCTCTACGATCGTCTCCATGGGAGAATATCAGCCTGCATTGCTGTGAAAGGTGAATATACACTGTACTAGTGCCGACATTGTGCATGCTCTCTTGCCTGTGTCTATGTGCCTGTGGTTCTGTCAGTGTGATCATGTGATGTATCTGACCCCAGGAATGTGTCAGTAAAGTTTCCTCTTCCTGGGAAAATGAATTCACGGTGTTCTTATTTCAATTTCCAGGAGTGTATTTCTCACTGGGCGTTTCCATCTGTGAGGTGACATTCACATTGCCTCGATGCGCGTCTGCAATAAATGGTCGTAGCAGCAGTACACAGAATATGTTTTAGTCTTCAGTGTAATGTTTCGTTTCTTTTCAATATTCCACAATGAACTGTAAGCAATATGAGTTACGAAGTAGCCATAAAGGTTTATTTACACACAGCAGACAGGAAATCTTTATACAGGGTGGTCCATTGATAGTGACCGGACCAAATATCTCACGAAATTAGCATCAAACGAAAACATTACAAAGTACGAAACTCATCTAGCTTGAAGGGGGAAACCAGATGGTGCTGTAGTTGGCTTGCTAGATGGTGCTGCCACAGGTCAAAAGGACATCAACTGCGTTTTTTAAAATAGGAACCCACATTTTTTATTACATATTCTTGTAGTACGTAAACAAATATGAATGTTTTAGTTGGACCACTTTTCTCGCTTTGTGATAGATGGCGCAGTAATATTCACAAAGATATGTCTCTCTGTTTTAGACGAACAGTTGGTAACAGGTATGTTTTTTAAATTAAATCCAGAACGTAGGTACGTTTGAACATTTTATTTCGGTTGTTACTATGTCATACATGTACCTTTGTGAACTTATCATTTCTGAGAACGCATGCTGTTACAGCGTGATTACCTGTAAATACCACATTAATGCAATAACTGCTCAAAAAGATGTCCGTCAACCTCAATACACTTGGCAATACGTGTAACGACATTCCTCTCAACAGCGAGTAGTTCGCCTTCCGTAAAGTTCGCACATGCATTGACAATGCGCTGAGGCATGTTGTTAGGCGTTGTCGGTGGATCACGATAGCAAATATCCTTCAACTTTCCCCTTACAAAGAAATCCGGGAACGTCGGATCCGGTGAACGTGCGGGCCATGGTATGGTGCTTCGACGAGCAATTCACTTGTCATGAAATATGCTATTCAATACCGCTTCAACCACATGCGAGCTATGTGCCGGACATCCATCATGTTGGAATTACATCGCCATTCTGTCATAAAGTGGTCCTTTACGTACTACACGAATATGTAATAAAAAATGGGGGTTCCTATTTTAAAAAATTCGGTTGATATCCGTTTGACCTAAGGCAGCGCCATCTAACGGGCCAACCATAGCGCCATCTGGTTTCCCCCTTCAAGCTAGACAAGTTTCGTTCTTTGTAGTTTTTTCGTTTGACGCTTATTTCGTGAGATATTTGGCCCGGTCACGATCAATGGACCACCCTGTATAGGTTTCGCAGCCATAGTCACGCAAACACGCAATTTTTTTTTCTATCTTTGCCACATTCTATTGTTTCGCATTTTGATTATGTGTTTCGGCTTAACTGCAATAACCTGATCTGTCAAATACTTGAAAACATCAATACTATGTATATTGTCAAACAGTGCATGTGACGTCACGACGAGTGCCGGCAGCTGAGAGGAGCGCGCCTTCGGAGCGCTGTTCCACAGACTGCCTTAGGGCGACAAGGGCGCTGCGGTGAATGGCGTCTGCAACTCAGCCGTGGGCAGTGAGAGGGAGCACTCTGGCGTATTGGTCGCGGAGTTGTGGGGGGGGGGGGGGGGGGGGGACGGTGGCTTAGGAAGAATAAACGAAACTTGTGGCCTGTCTTGCCGCTATTCTAAGACGGCGATTCAGCGTTATATGCCAACATTTTGGATATTAAATTTCACTGAGACAACAAGTGAGTTGCATAGGAAATTCTCGGTTCACTTGCCGCGTCAATTTTTTATGCAAGGGCTCCTTCGCGTGAAACTTCGTACTCAGAAGTGAAGTTAGCTGATAGTACAGCCAGCATGTACGTAGACAGTGGCCTCATATGCTAATTCTAACGATAACTTTGACAATTTTGATAGACTAGTTATTATGGTCATGTTTTATTAATCCGTTTTGGCCACCCCACATGTTATTATCAATAACATGCAGCTCCGACCAGTCTTGGGGTGCGGTGTATTAAAGGGGATCCTTGCACGTTTTCATATTATTGTACTCCGTGATTTCCCTAAATCGCTTTAGGCAAATACCGGGATGATTTCTTCAAAAGGGCACAGCCGAATTCCTTCCCCATCCTTCCGTAATCAGGTGGGACGGATGACTTCGTTCTTTGGTCCTCTCCCCCCAAATAAACCAATCAATCTACCATATTATTATATCTTGTTTCTTGATTACTCTGAATTTAGTTCTACTGATGCGATTTTATGACTTTCAGCGGATAAATACGTGAATCCTGTGCTTCCGGGACCTGAGTTGGGATGTGGCCAATTAGCGCCCGTTCTGACACTGTATACTGACGCTTGGCCTATCTCTGACCGTATTGCATCAGATAACTAGCTTATATTGCAGTCTTGATAGTGAATATATTCAACCATAATCGCCTGTGGCGAAGGAATTATCGTAGTTGTTCAACTGGCTTATTTATTATGAGTTATGCAAAATTTGGAAGCGTCATTTCTCACAGTTAATAAAACGTTCCGGGGTATTATTTCGCATTTAAACCCAAGTTTCTTCCCCTTCTACGGAAGGCATTTTCAAGGGGGGTCGTAGTTTCTTTTAGTGTCCGATTCACCCCTCCCCCCTCTCCCCTCCAGTCGCGAGCCATTGTGTGAATCAGACACAATTCTATTGTGGCCGTTTGTATTTCAGTGCTCGGTGCAGACGCTTAAATTGCTTTCAATAAGATCGCCTGTGATTGTTTCCGTTGGTTTCAGTAGCTTCGAACACTTTCTCGCTTCCATCACCATGCCGGTTTTTGACGTTAAAATCACCGTTCTTCAAGCGTTGAAACCTTTCTCTGCACCACAGAATACCAATATAGTAGATGTGCAAAGACCACGTTATTATACGGAAACACAGAACGACACCAGCGCTACTTGTGGCATGGCTGTGAACTTCAATACGAAAAAATATGGCGCGAAAATCTCTTATATTTATTTCTAAATACGCGAATTAGATGACAATATTTTTCATTTAATCTTTGAATGTGGGCCGCATAGTGCAGTAATAAAGGTTTTTGAGATCTTGAAAAGTAAGATATAAAAGAAATCTCAATCAAAAACAAACATTAATTACTCGTAGCTGCAGTTTACATTGTGAAAATTTTCGTAAATTACGTCACCTTTTGACTGTGAAATGTTTTTGTAAAACTCAATATTGCGATTTTGCCCGTGTGGCCATTATCATGTGGAGATAAATGAGCTTTAGCACATGTCAGACTAAAAAATCATGACATTGCATGCATATATAAATGATTTTTACGTTTCTACGTATCCTAAAGCACATGATCGAAAGTGGAATAGTAAGGTAAACAAATAAATAACCACACAGCTAATGGATAACCAAGAGGTCATTTACAAAAAAATCTGTGCTACAAACCAAGGATGTACTGTAAAGTCTACAAAATCCGATTTATTATTTTTTCTGTTGATTGTTATTTATGGATATTCAGTCATCTGAAATTGAACTTCTGCACAATTCAAATAAATTTATGAAACACATAAAATACTACTTTACATCAACTCAAAAACAAATTGGGAGCAGAGCAGGTAGACACTCCATGAATGTCGCCAAAATGTTTCTGCCAATGAGACATACAAAGAAAAAGAACTGCAACACGTAACATTTTTTTTCTTTTTTTCCCAACTTGGCTGTTATTTTGGCAACACCCAGCATGTTTAAATAATGAAAGAAGACGCTGGTACAACATTTATTTTTAACATTTTTATTTATTTACTTCCTCTCTGAAAACTTTGTTTGATACACTACTGAAAATTAACAAAAATTCCCCTTGACAGCACCTTATTCATTACACTTTTAGAATCCAATCATCACATCTAGAAAGTGTTAAGTTATGCTCCTGCTGAATTACCAGATTTTGTCACAACAGATCAAAGGCATGATTTTGATACAAGAACATGTAATTCTTTGCTTTTAACACAACATTTGTATATGTATAGGGAGCTTGCTCTCATTGCACACATAATAAACAAAATACAAAGTCTTTTAACATGATTTGAACTTCTGTTTAAGTTGTTGCATACACAATTTCCTCTTGTTTGTAAATTTCTTTTCTTTCACATACTTGTATATTATAAAAGGAATACTTGTCTTCAGAAGTCTCTCTTCAATGTCATGTTTATTACAAATTGTTGTATGATACAGAACAAATGTTTTTTTAAAAATTATCATGTAGTCTTGTTGTGTGACCATGACTATTTAGATACTCATACAGCTGATCATGGAGTGCCCTTAGGAAAATCATGACTCTTTCACTTGCATATTGCAAATGAGAATGCTCCTCACTATTCTCTTTAAATGAGGTAAACAAATGATTTTCAGCCACAACAGAGGAGTAGAGATTGGTATTACATGTTCCACAATCATCTGGTACATCTATGGCTTTTAGTACATAGCCTGCTACATAGGCTAAGGATTGTTGATCTTCTACAGACTCGATGATACCATCTGAGTAAGAATAAATTTGCTCAGTTGTATCAGTGTCATTCATCTCACATTCACTTAAATGTTCACTCCTACCACTAGCTGCCAAAAAGTGACACAAACTGCTCAAGAGAGTGTAATCATCATTTTCACAATTACTTACACTCATGGCTTTGAAAGGGAAAGTCATATGATTGACAACACAAATCTTCAGAGCTTGTATAAACTGAAAACAAGTTGGGTTTGTATTAGCAATACCATGTTGTCTTATACAACAAAAGAAATTTTCCAAAGCATTTTGATTGAACGCCTTTAAATTTAAGTACTTAAAGCCAACCACTTTCATGGTCTTCCACAAGAAAATAATAGACTGTAATGTAATCTGCCAACCTTTTATGAAGCTAAACATATTAGTCTTGTTTCTTCCCATTTTTAAATCTATTATTTGCCAGCTGCCTATTTCCCTCAATATGCTATACCACATTTCTGAATGTGGCGAATTTTCTGATAAAGCACACCTAAATTGTTTTCCATCCCTGGCATGTTGCTCATTACTGTTGAGTGAATAAAAGAGATTATCTACCTTTTCCACAAACTCAGGTGTGTGTATAGCTTCATATGGTAATATGTTTCAATTGCAGCTGCAACAGTATGGCTCATTTGCGCAGCAGCAACTTTTACCTTCATTTTGACATGGGAATCAGAAAAGTTAAAAGTGTTGTGCTTTTAATTTGGGTAGAGTTTTGAACCGTTTTTTTGTCCAAAAAGAACACTGTACTGATGTACTTAAACTTTGCTGCTTTGTGAGGTTCAAATTGAATTTTATTATCTATCAAAACATTTCTAGTGTTTTTGAGCAGATGTGATACATCATAAATGGTAACAATTGGTTGATTATTGACGACAAAATGAAATATACTGGGCTTCAACAAATTTGCCTCACACAGTTGCTTAAGGGCCTTTTGGTTTGTTGCATTCTGGTCACATACGGTACAAACCACTTTGAACCCAATATTCTGTAGTTCACTTATGATGTGAACAATGAGTGATTTCGAATGGGTGTAGTGGAAAGTGATTGCGGTAAAGTAATGTGCTAGAACTTGTTTCCAAGTTCTGTGAATGCCTTTCAGCATAAAAACCAATGCTTGACTAGCAGCTACAGGTGAAGTCCTAAATACCCATAGATACCCTGACACCTATAGATTAGCTGTTTGTGTGCTTCATAGTACATACCATCAACGAGAGACTTTTCATCAAAAAGTAGAGCACAATACTTGTCATTTTTATGCATATTACTTACTTCCCTTGCTAAAAAGTTTAATAAAGCTGGATTAAGTCCTGTATCAAATGGTATGTGGGAAAACACTCCTTTGAGCAGCCTGACAGATGGAAGGGAGAAGTATGTGGCCAAATATCTGTACAACCGGGGACTACGCTTGTAAATAGATAAAGCAAATGGCTTATCTTGTATAGACCACCGTACTGCTGTGAGCTGCATATTGGCATTTCTTAACTGACTACTAATAAAAGTTTTAGCCACATCATTCAACTCTTCTTCAATTAACTGAATTTTCCTGTCATTGTACAACTCTTTTAGAATTTTCAATTTATTCCTCTCATTCTGTAGCTGTTTTTTCAATTTACACACTCTGGAAACTGTAATTCTATGCATTTTTTACATTTTGTGTTTTCTTGGAGTTAAATCATGTTTAGAAATGCCAGATCCCATTACACCTGGACTACTTTCAACATCATAAACAGGTGAGGATAAAAAGCTGTACGCACCATCATCTGTGCTCTGTAAAGGGGACTGCTTCGTTGTATTACTGTAGATTTTGCATTGTGACCTGTCTCGTGCACACTTATATTTGTACCTGATGTGGTGAAACCGCCACCACCACCACCACCACCAGTGCAACACAGGTGGGTGGGGGGAGGATGATACAACACCAATTCCATGTGCTTTGGTATAACACCAGGATTTAGCCTGTGTCTAATAAAGTTCACAAAATCTGCTTCATAAAAATGATCCTCACACACATAATAATAACTACAGTTGACACCTTCATCTATATTACTGATCAATTTCCACTTCTTTAAAGTCTCGGTTTTTGATGCAGCTGGAAATTTATAGAAATGTTTATTCTTGTGTTTGGAATTTGTTTTTACATAATAACTACTCCTGCATCCGGGAAACTTGCACGAGTATTTCAATTTCAATCTCAAACTGGATTCTTCTCTTCCTGTATGATTCATCCTCATGTGTCTGAAATGTTATTCAAATCAACAATTAGGAACGAGAAAAAAGATCAGGTATAGTTTACAATGATTAATGTTAAAGAAAACTCAATGTGAAATTAATTTCACTATCAAAAATCATATTAGCTTATGTCTAAATGCAGCTATCCTGTGCTGAAGTATTGATAACTGTTATCATGGCTTGTAATCTGATGTGGTATTGCTACAAAATAGTGAAACCACGAAACAAATTCTCATTTCTACTACGGATATGCACATCACTCTATATATAACTGTGTGAGCGTAGTTGCACTATATTCTATATTCAACACTACTTCGCTTAACAGTGCTATCAGGCAATAGAAACACTGCTTATTGTACCATTTCAGTATATTTCAGCATCTAGATACCATGGTAGATACCAAATTCAACTGTACATTATCAGTAACAGTTACAGTAACAGTTACAGTTGTAAATCTGTATTACATTGTGTTGAGCATTTAAGTGCGAGAAGAATTCTACAGCAATGGATATTGCCACAATAATACGTGTAAATGTCCAACTGCTTGGAGGACCTGCATTGTTTGACTTCCAAACAAATGTCTTATTATGTGAGAACACAACATTTGTCAATACAACAGCAACAAACACTTTTTACCTGGATAGAGTGTTATGTACTGTACAGAATATTTACTGTTGAAAACGGAAAATAGAACACACTCGAGGCATTATGAATCAATTGTAAAACGTCCAATATTTGGTATGTAGTAAACGGCACAATAAATGGTACTTATTATGTCATTAAGAGTACTTCGTGGCAAAAAGGAAGATGAGTCAAAGCCAGAATTATACTCCATTACAGGATTCGGAAAGTTGAATACCAACTATGTCAAAAGCTGCTATCATGGGATTCTCTATGAAATACAAGGAAATATGAACAGAAATAAGAAATATACTTACCCTTTAAGTAAACTGAGCAACGGAAATTGTATTTCTTTGCAGGAACAAATATACAAGAGTCCACAGAACGTAATCTGATGATACAACCTCGTGTTCTATATGAGACAAAAGTAAAAAAGTAAGTACTGAATCATCACACCATCAAATATTACGAATGCAACAAAAAATTAAGCAGAATAATAGCCACATACTTACACTGCAATATAAACGAAAAATCACGATCACGTTGCTACGATACCAAAACAATTATGGAAGACTACGTCATCCAATAGGAACATGAGACTATAAATTGCTAAACTTGCAGCGCTCCAAGTGGTCTGGGACCAAACCAACGTCGTGTTGCCGGAAATCCCTATATGAGTTTCACCCCCCTACTCTGCACATTCTTTCAACAGGTGCCTCAACATATTTCTTATCCTGTATTTTGTGAGCCTCATCTACATCTACATCTGAATGACTACTCTGCAATTCACATTTAACTGCTTGGCAGAGGGTTCATCGAACTACAATCATACTATCTCTCTACTATTCCACTCCCAAACAGCGCGCGGGAAAAACTAACACCTAAACCTTTCTGTTCGAGCTCTGATTTCTCTTATTCTATTTTGATGATCATTCCTACCTATGTAGGTTGGGCTCAACAAAATATTTTCGCATTCGGAAGAGAAAGTTAGTGACTGAAATTTCGTAAAAAGGTCTCGCCGCGACGAAAAACGTCTATGCTGTAATGACTTCCATCCCAACTCGTGTATCATATCTGCCACACTCTCTCCCCTATTACGTGATAATACAAAACGAGCTGCCCTTTTTTGCACCCTTTCGATGCCCTCCGTCAATCCCACCTGGTAAGGATCCCACACCGCGCAACTATATTCTAACAGAGGACGAACGAGTGTAGTGTAATCTGTCTCTTTAGTGGACTTGTTGCATCTTCTAAGTGTTCTGCCAATGAAACGCAACCTTTGGCTCGCCTTCCCCACAATATTATCTATGTGGTCCTTCCAACTGAAGCGGTTGTATATGAGTGTTAAGTAGGGAGATATAGTATCAGCGTAATCTGAAGGGAACCTAATCGGTATACAATCTGGACCTGAAGACTTGACCGTATCAAGCGATTTGAGTTGCTTCGCAACCCCTAAGGTATCTACTTATAAGAAACTCATGCTAGCAGATGTTCGTGTTTCAAATTCTGGAATATTCCATTCGTCTTCCCTGGTGAAGGAATTTCGGAAAACTGCGTTCAATAACTCCGCTTTAGCGGCACAGTCGTCTGTAACAGTACCATCGGCACTGCGCAGCGAAGGTATTGACTGCGTCTTGCCGCTTGTGTACTTTACATACGACCAGAATTTCTTCGGATTTTCTACCAAATTTCGAGACAATGTTTCGTTGTGGAACCTATTGAAGGCTTCTCGCATTGATGTCCGTGCCAAATTTCGCGCGTCTGTAAATTTCAGCCCATCTTCGGGATTTCACGTTCTTCTGAACTTCGCATGCTTTTTCCGTTGCTCTGCAACAGCGTTCGGACCTTTTTTGTGTACCACGGGGGATCCGTTCCATCTCTTACCAATTTATGAGGTATGAATCTCTCAATTGCTGTTGCTACTATATCTTTGAATTTGAGCCACATCTCGTCTACATTTGCATAGTCAGTTCGGAAGGAATGGAAATTGTCTTTTGGGAAGGCTTCTAGTGACACTTTATCCGCTTTTTTAAATAAAATTATTTTGCGTTTGTTTCTGTTGGATTTGGAAGAAACTGTATTGAACCTTGTGATCACTAATCCCTGTATCAGTCATGATGCTCTCTGTCAGCTCTGGATTGTTTGTGGCTAAGAGGTCAAGTGTGTTTTCGCAACCATTTACAATTCGCGTGGGTTCGTGGACTAACTGCTCGAAATAATTTACGGAGAAAGCATTTAGGACAATCTCGGAAGATGTTTTCTGCCTACCACCGGTTTTGAACAAGTATTTTTGCCAACATACCGAGGGTAGGTTGAAGTCCCCACCAACTATAACCGTATGAGTGGGGTATTTATTTGTTACGAGGCTCACTCTTTCTCTGAACTGTTCCGCTACTGTATCATCGGAGTCTGGGGGTCGGTAGAAGGAGCCAATTATTAACTTAATTCGGCTGTTAAGTATAACCTCCACCCATACCAATTCCCACGGAGTATCTACTTCGACTTCACTACAAGATAAACCACTACTGACAGACACAAACACTCCACCACCAATTCTGCCTAATCTATCTTTCCTGAACACCGTCTGAGACTCCGTAAAAATTTCTGCAGGACTTATTTCAGGCTTTAGCCAGCTTTCTGTACCTATAACGATATCAGCTTCTGTGCTTTCTATTAGCGCTTGAAGCTCAGGGACTTTTCCAGCGCAACTACAACAATTTACAACTACAATTCCGACTGTTCCTTGATCCAAGCACGTCCTGTATTTGCCATGCACCCTTTGACATTGCAGCCCACCCCGTACTTTCCCGAGGCCTTCTAACCTAAAAAACCGCCCAGTCCACGCCACACAGCCTCCGCTACCCGTGTAGCCGCCAGCTGAGTGTAGTGAACTCCTGACCTATTCAGCGGAACCCGAAACCCCAGCATCCTATGGCGCAAGTCAAGGAATCTGCAGCCAACACGGTCGCAAAACCGTCTGAGCCTCTGATTCAGACCCTCCACCCGGCTCTGCACCAAAGGTCCGCAGTCGGTTCTGTTGACGATGCTGCAGATGGTGAGCTCTGCCTTCATCTCGTAAGCAAGGCCGGCAGCCTTCACCAAATCAGATAGCCGCTGGAATCCAGAGAGAATTTCCTGAGATCCAAAGCGACACACGTCATTAGTGCCCACATGTGCCACCACCTACAGCTGGCTGCACCCTGTGCTCTTCATGGCATCCGGAAGGACCCTTTCCACATCAGGAATGACTCCTCCCGGAATGCACACTGGATTTCTTCCCCTCCTTAGCCGCCGTATCCCTAAGGGGGCCCATTACGCGCCTCAACCGCAGATTTCTTCAGTTAAAGCACAAAATCAGAACTTCCAACAAATGACGAGAACTGGACTCGTAAGTTCACATATTCAGTTGATAACAACTGTATGATGCAATCACAAATCGACTGATATTTTGCTGGCATTATGTTTAAAAGTGCCTGCCACATACACCACCATTTGTGTCGCTACTGCCATCTATTGCAAAACTGCGGAAGCAAAGTTGTAGAGCTACTATGTTAGTGGTGGTGGTGGTGGTTAGTGTTTCACGTCCCGTCGACAACGAGGTCATTAGAGACGGAGCGCAAGCTCGGATTAGGGAAGGATTGGGAAGGAAATCGGCCGTGCCCTTTCAAAGGAACCATCCCGGCATTTGCCAGACGCGATTTAGGGAAATCACGGAAAACCTAAATCAGGATGGCCGGAGACGGGATTGAACCGTCGTCCTCCCGAATGCGAGTCCAGTATGCCAACCACTGCGCCACCTCGCTCGGTTACGTTAGTGGTACTTCGTTTATATTGCCATACGTAAATGAACGATACTAGATGTGTGTCGATTAGCTATTATCGTGAGAGAAAGAAGTTTCCTTTATCTTCATCGGACAGGGACTCCGCTGAAAATGGCCAAAACATATAAACCAAACTAGTACGAAAGGGGAAATGAAATTGGATCGAAGTCACTATGGGTCGTAGTGGATACAGATTTTTCTCGAGTATCAAGGAGAGGATGCCTGTGAGGCACAAAGGTCTATTTATAGGAATGATTCACTACCTGACATGGCATGGTGGCCATACTCCGAATATCTCTACAGAATAATAAAAATGCTCAATCAATATACAGTTATACAGGGTACCAAAAATGTACGGCACAAATTGTAGGACACATTCCTCTCATGTAGACGAAGAAATTATATGAATATGGGTCTGGAAACATGTTTCCATGTTACACCTTATTTTCTCCAACTCATTAATCATGGGAAACACACAAGAGCAGAACGTTAGAATCTTGTTGACGCCTGGTCACGTTGTGCACCGCCAGTGTTTTGTTTTACATCTGCATGTTGCCATGGGACGCACGTCATTTCTTGTTTACAGGTAACATAAACTGTTCCAGCGATCAGTACGACCTTTGCAAGCATACGGGTTACTGCGCTGAGTTAATCACAAACATGGCTCGTGTAATGGCAGTGTACACAAATGCAGAGATGGCAGACGCTCATTTGAAGTATGGATTAGCTAACAGCACTGGTGCTCGCGCTCGACGTTTGTACCGGGAGAGATTTCCAGAACGGAGGTGCCCTAACAGGAAAACGTTTGAAGCCCTTGAGCGTCGTCTTAGGGAACATGGCGCATTTAAGCCGGGGAAGGCCTAGAAGGACGAGGACACTGCAGCGGGAATTCTTCACGGACCTGATGACGACCCTAGTGTCAGTACAAGACAGGTAGCTGCAACGCAGAATGTTGACCACACGCCTGTCTGGCGAATGTTACACGAGGACCAGCTGTGTTCATATCATTTACAGCGTGTGCAGGCACTAGCAGCAGCTTATTTTCCTACACGGGTACTCTTCTGCGAATGGTTTATGCAACAAAGTGTCAGCCCTAATTCTGGTGCAACGGTGCTGTTCACAGATGAGATCAGATTCTAAATTTTCACAATCGGCGCGTACGGTCAGACGTCAACCCCCATACAATTGTTGAAGCAAGATATTCTGTCAATGTATGGGCCGGCATTGTTGGTGACTATTTGGTAGGGACTCACTTTCTTTCATCCACTCTCAACGGACGAAGTTACCATAATTTCCTAGAGAATGTTCTGCCTGATCTTTTAGCAGACATGCTTTTAACTGTGTGACGAAACATTTACTTCATGCGCGATGGTGCACTTCTCGATTTTACTGTTAATGTCCGTCTGCTTATAAATAACAGATTCGGTGACAGATTGGACAGGTAGAGATGGACCAATTGCCTGGCCTCCATGCCCTCCGGACCTAAACGCAATGGAATTTTATTTGTGAGGTCACTTGAAAGTTGTTGTCTATGGAACCACAGTACAAGACGTTCAGAGTCTACGTGCCCGTATTATTAAAGGCTGCGAAATCATACGTAACACTCCAGGAGTACACCAGCGCATCCGAGATTCACTGCAATGGCGGGGTGATGCATGTATCAGTACCCACGGAGGGCATACTGAACAGCTTCTGTTGCATCTGGTATGCTGGTGCTTTCTGTTCGTGTGTGTTTTCCATGATTAATGAGTTAGAGATAATGAACTGTGACGTGTAGCGTAATTTCTTCGTTTACGTTTGAGGAAGATACAGATAAATAAAACACCATTAGTACACCTGAACATATACTAGAAAGTCCTGCTATGTAGATTTTCTGGCCTATTCAACAGAAATGGTGCTAGAAAGGGATATTGTAATATACAAAGACAAGTGGTGGTAGTGAAACATCCTGGAGATGCTGGGAATTTTGCCGAGAATTCACCGACGCCGAGGTCGACATTCACACGGAGGATGACTAAGGGAAGTGGATCTTCAGCTGACTACGAGGCTCACATGGCAGAACCTGCAGAGAGCACAAGTGATGGTAGACGATTCGCGTGTCTCCGGAGAGAACAGATAGAGAGGAGGGGTTCCTTTCCAGTTCAGATACCTTGTTGGCTCGTCCTATGTCCAACACAAGCCTCACACTACCATTCTTTTTACCCACAATAACTAGTGGGCTGTAGTACTGACTTCGAGCCCTCTCTATTACATCATTTGTTAGCATCTTCTATAATTCCCTCTGCTTCTTTTCCTGAATGTGGTAAGGTGGCCTAAAATATGGCTTATTAGGCCTTATTTTTATATTATATGGTGGGCCTTTTAGCCTTTTACTATTCCTGGTCTGTTTCCAACAGCTTTTCTGTATCTTTCAGTTGATGTGAGTAGGCCCTCAGCCGCTCTTCTATCAATATTCGTATTTTTTTTGTATTTTGTTGCTGACTTCTTCCCATGTAAGCTCACTTGCTTCTTCTGTATTAACAGGGATTATACTCTTCTGGCTATAGTTTACTAAATTTTCCTCTTTCAACACATCTTCAAAGGCTGCTACTTGGTGTATGCGGGAAAAATCTCGTAGGCTATCTACTGTCGTTTTCTCATCGAAACTTATCTTCTTCTCTTTTTTTTCCATCAGTAAATCTCA
The DNA here is from genome assembly GCF_023897955.1 of Schistocerca gregaria. Classification (NCBI taxonomy): domain Eukaryota; kingdom Metazoa; phylum Arthropoda; class Insecta; order Orthoptera; family Acrididae; genus Schistocerca; species Schistocerca gregaria. The sequence continues at coordinate 555,785,696 of NC_064920.1, forward strand.
TTTCGTTTTCTCCATAGTCCATTTCTACTTTATGCTCTGTCAGACAATCTGACCCTCTGACTACTGCGTCCATCTCATACACATCTCGTTAAGTCTCAATCTTCCACATTACTTGACAGTTTACCATTTTCCTGCATTCACTAACAGCTCCTTTTATTTTGGATTCACTAACCGGTGAGCTTGGTATGTCGATTTCTGATTGCAGTAGCTCATTATATACCTTGTTTACTGTAGCACACAGCTTGGTTCTCAATTTGACTAAAGTCTTAACTGGGCTCCCATATATTTTAACTTCAGCTGTCGGAGTAATAACCACCTTATATTTTACAAGATCTTCTTCTAGTAGATCTTCTTGTTCGTCGTGTTGTTGCTCAGCACTAAGGAAGATAACACAATCTCACCTGCGGTCGCTTTCAGGGCTGATGCATGGTGGATTCTGGAAAAGTTTGGGGCAGATGTGATGTTCCCTGGAGGTATAGTTCTAGAGAATTTACTCCTTATATTTGAGAATTAAATTGAAATGGCGCTAAGCACTATGGGACTTAACATCTAAGGTCATCAGTCCCCTAGACCTAGAACCACTTAAACCTAACTAACCTAAGGACACCACACACATCCATGTCCGAGGCAGGATGCCTTGCCTAAACTTTGACGTTTTTACCTGAACCGCAGGCCACCTGCTACGACAGTACAGTAGATAAAACTGTGTAGACCATGGATTAAGAGCTTTAGATGGGTTCTTATATTTCGATTATTTTTCCTTTCATATGAATGCTATAAATCGAATTTCAAGTAAGGAAATTGTTGTATCCTGCCTAGCTGTCAAAGATGGAGTGTCTAGGAAACCGGCTTCTCGGATCGCTAGACATCAATTCAAGCAAATCTTATTAATGAGTTTTATTACAGAAAATAAATGACAATAATACGAGAAATACAGAGGTGTGTCACAAGCAAAGGGCCCATGTCCATCAGTATAACGATTCCAATACAAGTAAAGTAATAAAATGGATGGTTCTATCCAGGTTGGTTGTCTTGGCGCTTCCGTAGAACTGGCCGCGGCCAGTTGGGTGCAGCGCTTATGTTCTCTTCGCGTAGAGGCCGCAGCCGCCACGTTGTCGTCCTAGAGAGGGGTCGGTCAGCGTGCGATTGGCTGACCTCTTGTCACAGCCCTCTCTGCTCTGTAGTTCCCGACCGTCGTGCCGGCGCTTGGCTTTACTCCTGAACAGAAATTAATGTCAATTTCTAAGTAGGCTGTTTAGGTTTTTATATTGTAACGCCACCTAGCGCTCTCTATGAAAATCACTGGCTCTGCTGTGTGCAGTCTGTGGCTGGTTGGCATTGTTGGAATATTGACCATTGTAGTGTTGGGCAGTTGGCTGTCAACAGCGCGTAGCGTTGCGCAGTTGGAGGCGAGCCGCCAGCAGTGGTGGATGTGGGGAGAGAGATGGCGTTTTGAGAGCGGATGATCTGGATGTGTGTCCATCAGAGACAGGTGCCTATCAGTAGTTAGTGACTTTAGTAGTTAGAATCTTTTATTTAGCTGGCAGTATTGGCGCTCGCTGTATTGCAGTAGTTCGAGTAATGAAGATTTTTGTGAGGTAAGTGGTTCATGAAAGGTATAGGTTATTGTTAGTCAGGGCCATTCTTTTGCAGGGATTATTAAAAGTCAGATTGCGTTGCGCTAAAAATATTATGCGTCTGTTTAGTGATGATCAGAATAAGTAAAGAGAGAAATGTCTGAGTACGTTCAGTTTTGCTCAGCTGTTTGAAAATCAAATAACGTAAACGGTTTACGAGCACAATAATTCACTAATTTTTCTAAGGGGACGTTTCAGATTCAGTAGTTAGGTTCTAGATGGCGGGTGCAAGACTATAAGCAATAATAAATAAAATTAAATCTTTATATCCAAAGACTACAGCCCATCACGCTATCCTGGAGTAGCATTCCAAGAAAATAAGATAGAGAATGGCTTAGCGTCCTCAGAAAGTATGTTTCTGCAATGAATTTTTACTCCCTGCTCTAAGAGCATTGACAGCGAAAGGGAAGGGTCGTTGGTTGGGCCCTGAGCTGGCACGCTGTTTCAACCGTTTGTTTGGCACGCACAGAAATTACTAAAACAAATTTTAACTTACTTAAAGTATATGTAGATGGCCTTGTGAACAATTTTACACACATTTTTTCATAATACAGTGTTTTGTGATTAATTAGCATTGCCTTCAAAAGGCACATGGGTGCTACAACATAAATACTACAAGTTTTTCCAGTGGCTGAAAAAAGATCTCCATGAAATGTCTTAAAACGATTGCTTTTGCTACAAATCACGTAGCAGTTGCAAATTTTACTGCTGAATACCCCTGATGTTAATGCATACATTTAATCTCTTGGCCCATAATCTCCCCAGTGACTTTTATATCAAACATCATTCACTGGTAGGGCAACTGGACTTGTTATCTATCCAATAGCGAAAGCTAGACTTCCTCTTCCCCGATAATATCTGTCCACTTGCAATGTCAGAGGGAAGAATTTCCTAACACTTTTATATAATAAAGCACCCTCAAGACTTCCTCTTTCCTTTATGTAAGCAGTTTGCATTGCGCAAAAAAACACAGGGCTACAAAATCGAAAGAAACTGCTACACCGGTAAATGGTGCTCATATAACCTTGCACGGTGTCTGCTAAAGAAACACACTATTCAGAAACTTTTCACTAGAGACAGCAGAATGTCACTGTATATAAGAACTTAAAAGTAGCTTGCAAGCCCCATTATCCAATCCAAAGACGGAACATGAAACATATTGCAGAAAACAGTATGTAATTCTAATGTTATTTGAGATATACATTGCCAGGTAAAGGGTTAACGTGTCAGGAAGTCGCCTCGATGTCTCTCGAGTGTCGTCCGGAGAGCGATCCGGAACGTATGGCGACAGACTCTGGGCAGACCGCTTCACTCGCGCGGTCACGGCAGCTTAAGAGGATTAGGGGAGCCAATCCCGCCACCAGCTCCGGGGTTTTAGCACGCCGCGCCGCCGCAGCCCACTATACAGCCTCCCGGTGGCCTGCGTCGGCTGCCTACCTGTACTGGCAGCGGCCTTGCTTGTGGTTGCCTTTACGTGTTTAACTACCAGCTCACTACTCGACATTGCGCGATCAGTTACTTTCACGTCACCACATCGCTACTACTACCTCTCCGGATACGACACTCAGTCATTTCCAGCTACTTCCTATGTCACCACCTTTCCACCTCCATCTCTATGCAGTGGTATTGGGTACCCAAACGTTTTTTTTTTTTTTTTTCAAAAAGTAAACGAGAGGGATGTTAAGTGACATTCCATGTTTATGCTTCACATGTACATCTTCCGTCCGCACATCCACGTCCGAACAGACGGGTCACATGAGCACAGGAATGGAACTAGTCAAGCTAGCAGCCCCGAATACTGTATCTACGACACTAATCCAGGTCATTTCCGATTACGTTAACATGTTTCCTCCACACCGATTTCTGCTGATACTGGTGCTTGTGTCGCCTCATCCCAACACCTTTCTCCACTCCCCAACACTTTTTTTTCCCCAGATTGGAATCATATTCGTACCAAGTTTTGTTGAAATTGGCCCAGGCAAGGAATTTGGAAATTTGTGGTAAGGTCTTATGGGACCAAACTGCTGAGGTCATCGGTCCCTAGACTTACGCATTACTTAATCTAACTTAAACTACCTTACGCTAAGGACAACACACACACCCATGCTCGAGGGAGGACTCGAGTCTTCGACGGGGGAAGCCGCGCGAATCGTGACATGGCGCCCCAGACCACGCGGCTACCCCTCGCGGCATTGGTCCAGGCGTTCCATAGTTTAGTATTCGAGTGCTAGGAGGTGTCTTGCGCTCACTATTATTACATGTGACTCCCTTCACTCATGGAGAACACGTTCGAACTTTTGTGACCACAGACACGCAGTAATCGTTCCCTCAATTTTCTAAGACTCTCGTAATGGACTTTGAGTGGATCATTTGACCATGAAGGACATTGAAAAGATTAATCCATTCAGGTCTCGGCAGACTGTAGCCATGACTTTACCAGGTGAGGGCGTCCTTCTTGAACTTCTTCTTTGAAGGAGACGTTGTGCGGTACCACTCAGGGCATCACCCTTACAACTGAACACAAGTTTAAAAGCATTGAGACAAGTAGATTTTGTAGTCATCAGGACACAGAAGTGTATGCTTGCGAACTGATACTGAAAAACAATTGTGTTTTAACCATAACTGTATATAGATCCCCCACTGGAAAATTTTCGGCTGTTTATGAGGAATTTGAATTCATTTTTAGGGTTTGTGTCAGACGACACAAGCAGTTATTAAACTTTGGTAATTTCAATCTAGATTTGTTAAAGGAACCTGATAAGAAAAATAACCTGAAAATCTCATTTCAAAGAAATGCTTCAAATGGCTCTGAGCACTGTGGGACTTAACTTCTGAGGTCATCAGTCCCCTAGAACTTAGAACTACTTAAACCTAACTAGCCTAAGGACATCACACACATCCATGCCCGAGGCAGGATTCGAACCAGCGACCGTAGCGGTCGCGCGGTTCCAGACTGTAGCGCGTAGAACCTCTCGGCCACTCCAACCGGCAATCTCATTTCAGTCCAATTTGATCTCAGTAATTAATATTCCAACGCCGATGCAAAAAATAATAGCAAATTCTTCGCCGATGAAGCTCAAAGCAAGACACTAACTGTATACCCAGTCACAAATAGTCTCTCTAATTACTATGCATTGCTTGTTATAAGATAGTTGGATCAGAGGACTCTGAGCACTGTGGGACTCAACATCTGAGGTCATCAGTCGCCAAGAACTTAGAACTAAGTAAACCTAACTAACCTAAGGACATCACACACATCCATGCCCGAGGCAGGATTCGAACCTGTGACCGTAACAGTCGAGCGGATCCGGATTGAAGTGCCTAGAAGCGCTCGGCCATCGCGGCCGGCAATAAGATAGTGCCGTACAGTACAATAAAATTGGCATTTAACAGACAAGAAACACTTAAATAGTAAAACCACGGTAGTAATACAACTTTCCGGCAGTCTCAAGAGACGGCAGACGGCAGCGCACAGCTGGCGCCAAAAACTTTTGATGCACACATACAATTTACCCCGAACTTCTGTTTTAATTCATGAGGGAGATATAGTCTTGGGAAACTATATATTTGCTTTAATTGCTTTGAAGCATGGATCACCGTGTTTTGCGCATTTGTCTTGGTATTATGTAATACGCTTCCAGATAATCCTGATAAGAAGGCTAAATATTCATAAATTCTCACAGTAATCGCTAATCAAAGTTGAGGAGAGTGTAACGTCTGTAAAACATTTATTTTTAATTACTTCTCGCTCCATGAGGGAAGCAGCAGCTGTTTGAAAACGTGCTCAAAAACGCTGTGCTACTTGACTTGTGCCAGAGAAATGGACGCATATCGATGACAGGGTTTTTAACTCTTTCGTGTTATGTTGAAAGAGAATATCTAAGGATTTCTTTGAAGTTATGGGCTTCAGAAAGCGAGCAAAGAAATGAGTATTGCTTGTCCGTTCAGATGAAACGGAAACAGGAACGAAACGCACACTTCATCAGCGGAAGCTTTTCAGTATTTCAGGTTTTGGTGCACTAGAAAGACAGGGCTGAGCGCCTCCGTTAGTACACGTGTCACGATGAAGGGCTGCGCAGAATCGTCTTTTCGATCTCGTCGCGTCTTTAGTGAATTCGCGGAGATGTCTGGGCGCCCTTTAGACGTTTAAATAATGCAACAGCAGGAGCAGCTGTGGCAGGGCGGGTTGCAGACGGGCGAGGCGGCCTCATTCGCCGGGAAGCACCTAGGTGGCAGCACAGGAACTGCTTTAGCGTGGCTCTAGCCGAGTTCACTACTTTGTAGAGGGCACTCGCTCCGCCCCTCATGGAGAGAGCAGCGTTCCGTGCTGCAGCCGACGCGTAACGCACAGACGTCGTATGGATCTCATCGTAAACCTCATTTTCTCATAAGGACGCTTCACGAGTGTTTGATATGAAGTGAGAACTGGATGGCTGCCGTCACAAAGTTTCCCTTGCGGAGAATTCCTCTCCGTTTAGGAGACTGGCTCCTCGGAATTCTGAAATTATTAGGGAGTGAAAGGTTATATACAGCTTTTACATAAGCTAAACTGCGTGAAAGACATGAAAGGGAGGCAAATAGAAAAGCAGTCAGACAAGAATTTTACTGAATATATCACGTACCACATGGTTATAGCTATTCACAGAGGCCCAGTGTGGCCCAACAAGGCTGTAAAATACGAATAATTTCTGAGAATATTTAGGGAGAGATTTAAACTCTGTTTCGGAAGACTACAGGTTGATAGGTGTGATAAATGCCGAATGGCACTGAAATGGGTAACTCCTGCAGAATTCGACGTGTACAAGAAGCGGGCAGTTATGTTTTCTTCTCTCATAAGTGAAATTAAAGGGAAATGCATTGATGATGAGGAAGTAGCAGGAACTGCTACTGACTTCAAGCAGAATCTGTGCCCACCATTGCAAGAGGTCTTCTACGATCGTCAACTTACTTTCAATGTCTGTAATACTACCTGAAGACCGGTGAATCAGAATTCTATTTTTACCATGAAGGAAAAGCAAAGATGATCCCCAGTGAGATGTGTTCGTTCATTCTTATTAAATTTTATTGCAAACAACAGCCCAATAAACATTAAACATTCGCATCTCTTTTCATTTGGTTACCCCGGAAAAGATAGGAATCATACTGCAATTATTTTTTTTTTTTTGCAACCTCACAGCGATTCGCTACTATTAATCACAATTTGCCTGTACATGGACATTCAGTTTTCCCTTGTAATAGGGAATTCGCGGTAGTGAAGAGGAAAATCCGCTCGGTGGATAGGGTGTATCACATCAAGCAATTTTGACCTGATAAGTTCAAAAGTTAACAAGTTGCAACTGAAGCTATATTCTTGCATTCAAAAACTGATGGCCTAGATTTTAGACAAAGAATAATCTCTCTCTGGAGACTGCCAGTAGGAAGGTGCACAGGGATCAGAAGCAGTCATTTGCGGTGTCCGAATTATTTGAACGTGAGTTAAAAAAGTAACACTTCTGGGACTGCGATTGGAAAGGTGGACATCCAAAGTCCTGTCATACACACTTTCCGTCTTGTTATTGACTGCAGCTCTTCAGATCCATGTCCCACAGAGAAAGCCTATAACAAGTGTGTGCCAATAAGCACAGAAAAAAATCACTGACACCATGAAATTAGAAGAGTACATTCCAGGCATTTGACACCACAATTAACAACTGGTCAACAGTTGAATGTAGAGATATGGACCATGAGTAGAATAAAGGAGTGTAGAATAATATAAAACAATGTGACAATGTGACTGCCCAACATCATAACGTTAAAAGTTAAAACCTAAAAAATTGTGCAAATCATATATTATTTTCCGGCTGGGTGTATTATTCAATAATATAATCTCATACTACACCAATATTAAAGACACATAAGTAATTGAATGATTTCTGTATTAAATAATTGCCTTGTTTTCCTTTGAAATTAGTATATATTTCAGAAACAACATTTGTCCCGACATTTCAACATTAAAAAAGAATACTTCGCTTTAAGCAAGACCCCCGTAATTGCACCCAAGAATACATACACACACACCATTGAGATTGTGCACTGTGTTTCTGTAGTTAAAGATCAATGTGTGAAATTAAAATGTTTCGTGTTTTTTTCTGAAAAGCAGTCTCTGTGGACAAGTATTGTTTCTGAAATCAGCAATTCAGTTATAACCACCTAGTACATTATCCAAACAGTAAAGGAAACTAAAGATGAATTTGGATAGGAAACAGTTCAGGGAGAATCAACGCAAACTTTCAGGTTTGCGGATCAGACTGTAATTCTCTGAGATGGCAAAAGACTTACACCACCAAAAATGAATCGGAGGTAACGGAGCGTAATGTAACTAAGCGAGGTGTTTCTGAGAATATTTGAAAGGGAAATGAGTCATTCAATGTGGCATAGGAATTTTGCTGTTTGTGTGCAAAATAACTGACAATAGCAGAAGTGGAGAGGATATAAAATGCAGACTCGGAATAACTAGAAATGCTTTCCCAAAACAAGGTAACATCGTAACACTGAATGTAAATTAAAGTACATTTGCAGACAGAAGCGATGAATTAAATTTGTACCTAGGCAGAGATTCGAATCTGGCAGATGCGATAACAACTTGGCACCCTGGGACAGTGGCTTTGCCCAGCTCCGTGAACCATCCTAGCACGCTTTCCTCCTTAATCCAAATTCCCACTGACGCCTCAGCCCGCTTGGTATGCCTCATAAACTTGAACATCTTTGCTGGGACTCTCCAACTGTATTGGAACAACCCCTCAACATCGAACGAAACAGGGGATCCTGTTTTACACGGTACAGTTTCATTTGATTAAACCACTTATACCTGGGTTTCACGCAGGATCCCCCATTTCTTTCGATGATGAGGCACTGTTCCAATACAGTTGGCGAATTTCTGCAATGCTATTCGAGTTTAGGGGGCGTACCAAGTGGGCTGACGCATGAATGGGAGTTTGTATTGAGGAGGGTGGCGTGCTAGGGTAGTCTGTGCAGTTGTGCATGGCCACTGTGCCAGGCTGGTGTAGTGGTTAGCGTATCTGCTTAGTAAGTTGGAGACCTAGGTTCGAATCCTGGCTTTGGTACAAACTTTCATCGATTCAGTTTCGCTATAGTTTCATTAGATAAATTAAAGCATTATGAGCTAATTTCTAAAAAGATTTCTATTGCAGTCGTATATGGAAGTGAGTGATAACCAGTACAAATAAAACAGTATAGAAGCTTTTCAAATGTGGTGTTACAGAAAAATGCTGAAGATTATGTCGGTAGATTGAATATCTAATGAAGAGGTGCTGTTTCCAATTAGGAGGAAGAGAAATTTATGGCACAAATTGGCTAATAGACAGGACAGGTTGATGGGTTACACCTTCAGACGTTATGGAATAATCAGTTCGGTAATGATGCATAATGTGTAGCCTAAACCGGTTGAAGTGGCCAAGACTTCATTACAATAAGCAGGTTCAGATGGATGTAAAGTGCACCAGACGTGCAGAGATGAAAAGACTTGCACAGGATTGGTTACTTTTGGAGAGCTGAATCAAATCAGTATTTCTGCTCCAGACTACGAGAACCTAGGTAACAATCATAAGGGACACAGTACAGTGATAAAGTCAAACAGTAGTGCTTGCACCTACCTATCAGGCTGCTGCTTGTAAAGAAACAGGCAGTGTATCGAATACTTCAGTACAGTTTTGTTGGGTCAAATGCCTGTAGACAAAACCCACAGGTGAAGAAAAACCCATCAGAGTAATGTGCTTGATGCTTGTGCTCGTAGAATTGCATAGAGTTCGCTTCTTATTCTCTATTATTGATAAAAGAAAGGAAGTTTCCTGACGAGTAGTATTTACAAGTCTGTTTGCTGCCACTTAAATACGTATAGATAATGTCTTGAGAAGCAGTTTAATTGTGGTTAATACATGATTTACTTCGACAATGACTATGTCATGTATGAAAAAAGTTAAATAAATTAGTAAGGAATACAAATGTACTAATACTCAGGTGAAACAGATAATTTTGAAATGGATGAATTTATAAAATGTCATCACCTTCCGATAACTCAAGCGTTACTGAAAATCTTAGGGGGCAGGCTAAACACAGTGCATTGAACATTATATCAGTACTGTTGGCCCTTCAAGTATGAAATATGTAAGCAGCATCACAAACAGGTACATAGTATCAATATTCATAAGAATTAAAGCGTGTTTCTGAAATCATTGAGAAACACACTTTAATTCATACGAATACTGATACGAAGTACACGTTTGGTTTTTGTAATAATTAAAAAAAATGTTTTAAACTTAATAATTTGCATTCAAAAAAAGACAGCATAAAATTATAATGTCGTTAAGAGTATCAATAACAGTTAGCCTGATGAAATTACTTGGGATACTGGAAATAGAAATGCTAAATTGTATTAATATATAATGTGATTATTACATGAAAGTGGAGATACTGCTTAAAATTTACCAGTGTCTCTTTGATATTTAATCTGCATTTAAATAATTATCACTGACTTTCACAAGAAAATCCATATATGAAGACTGTGCTGACGTTGGAAAGGCGTTCAGTGTCTGTCATAGAAAACTGGGAGGGCATTTGCTTGTCAAATTTGTTCAGAGAAAGATGTAGCTGTTTATCATATACCTCTACAGACGTACTCCGCAAGCCACCGTGCGGTGCTTGGCGCAGCGTACCTTGTACTACTACTAATAATTTCCTTTATTGTTCCACTAGCAAAAAGAGGGAGGGAAAAACGCCTATCTATACGCCTCTGTACGAGCACTATAGCTCTATTTCTTTTATCTTATCTTCGTGGTCCTTACGTGAAATATATGCTTTGCGGCATCAGAATCATTCTGCAGTCAGCTTCAAATGGCGGTTCTCTAAATTTGAACTTCCCTTTATTCTAATGTGTATAAAAATATTTCACAATGTAAAGGCCCATTTGACACTTCTGCGAGATCATCTAGAACGGGGCTCAGTATTCTGTGCACATGATTTTTCTTGGGCATAAAGGAATCTGTAGTGCGGAACTTACGTCGGGCTTAGCGGCACATGCAAGTTCCACTGAGATTTCGGGGGGAACTCACGCGCTCCGACGGAACAGAAATAACAGTAAAAAAACTATGCATAATGAAAACAAATTTGAGTTCTCTTCCTGATGGAAAATTAAAATGACTGGGAAACGTTCGCCGACCGCGGTGGTGTAGCGGTTCTAGGCACTCAGTCCGGAACCGCGCGACTGCTACGGTCGTAGGTTCGAATCCTGCCTCGGGCATGGATGTGTGTGATGTCCTTAGGTTAGTTAGGTTTAAGTAGTTCTAAGTTCTAAGGGACTGATGACCACAGATGTTAAGTCCCATAGTGCACAGAGCCATTTGAACCATTAGGGGTTGAGATTAGATTAAATCGTAAATGTAATTAGTTTTTCCATAACGTTTACGAAAATCTTCTTTCTTTCATTACCCTATCTGGATAGTATAAACTAATAATGTTAAGAAATAACCGATCAAGCCGGTGGCGTAAGAGACCCAGAGGCTACTGAAAATCTCGCACAGTGCGCACGCACTGTAGTACAGGTGGTGTTTGTAGGCCATTTTTAGGTTGCTTTTCCGGCTTGATATACCACAAGTGTCGTGCATCAAATTACTCGTCTCGACTTTCGTCACTGTGGCACGTGGAACTGCACTTTTGTAACACCGTGTTCTTCTGTGGAAGCCATATTATGCGTTGTTTGTTAAGACCTGACATCTGATCAGCTAACGATAAAATTCATTTCATATGTTACGGCCCCTTTCAAGCTATCGTTGAGAAAATTCCACTAGATGTTATAGTTAATACGGTAGAAAGATCAACGTCGAGACTAATCGAAACAAGATACTTTAATGAACCTCGTGAAGCTTACGAAGGACTGTATACGTTCCAGAATTTTCTCGTAGCGTAGTCGCCAATAGTTGCTTCGAAAGCGGGTCGCTTCAAATGTCTCTAAGCACTGTGGGGCTTAACATCTAGACTTAGAACTACTTAAACATGACTAACGTAAGGAAATCACATACATCCATGCCCGGGTCTATGCCAGAGGAAGGATTCGAACCTGCGACTATTGCAGCAGCGCGATTCCGGACTGAAGCGCCTAGACCCGCTCGGCCACAGTGGCTGGCAAAGAAGGAGCGTCCTTAGAGGACCTCTAACGTTAAGACACTGCAAACAACCTAGTGAGGTACCGCAGGGGTAAGATACTGCGAGGACGGTGGTTCCCCGTCTGGTCATCCAGACTTAGGGTTTCCATTACTTCGTTAAATCTCTAAGTCAAATGCTGAAATGGTTCCTTTGAAAGGGCGTGGTCGATTTCCTTCCCCATTCCGAGGTTGAAGGCCACCTCTAACGACATCGTCGGAGAGACGTTAAACCCTAACTCCTCGCTTCTTACCCAGCACATACCTCACGTCCTTTGTATTCGGAAATGTGAAAGAATCTCTAACTTGTACTTTGCGGCCCAACTTCCCCAGGTGGGGCCTCAAAAAATGGCTGTGAGCACTATGTGACTTAACATCTGAGCTCATCAGTCCCCTAGACTTAGAACTACTTAAACCTAACTGACCTAAGAACATCAAACGCATCCATGCCCGAGGCAGGATTCAAACCTGCGACCGTAGCAGCAGCGCGGTTCCGGACTGAAGCACCTAGAACCGATCGGCCACAACGGCCGGCAAGCTGGTCGATAATCAAAGTTTTAATTGATACATGTTGTGCATTCAGTAATGTTATGGTTTCGTTTTGGAAGGTATTTCGACAACTACCATAGCTGTCATCATCCGGTGTTGCTATATATCAAGCTGTGAAAACCTGGAAAATTAAATCCATTTGGGGTGACACTTACAGAACACGGTTCATTGTTTTTGTAGTGTATCTTTCATTATAACTCACTTCCGTTTCTGAGATTGTGAGTAGACGCCAGTGTGATGACATTCGACTGGCTACAGTCAGTTCGGATTTTGGTGGTGGCAGAAATTTTCATCGCCATTATTTGCCCTACAAGTGAAAAGGGGGGGGGGGGGGGAAATGCCATAAAATTTCTGATGATCACACTTCGAACAGATTTTCTGAGTTGAATTTCGAAAGTTTCCTCAGCGTCTCTTGAGTGGCAGGTGTAAGACACAGCGAATAGGAATCGTAAGACAATGTGACTGGAGATCCATTCGTTAGACGGGGGTGGAGAACCTGGCGGTCCCTGAGCGCTACGTGTAGAAATAGAGTGTCATCCGCTCTTTTATCTCATCATCATCGTCGTCGTCGTCATTAAGGTCACCATCATTAAAGGAATAATGTAGGCCGTGTGCTAGCCATGTGAAAATAATTTAAGAGTCAGTTGACAATAAAACTCTGTTGCTGATAGACATAACACAATACTTTTTTTTCAAAATACGCCCAACAGGAGTTCTTCCTTTGGTGTTAAGAATGTCTATGCTATCGCTTTAGGAGGTAGATTCTGTGACAGCTGCATGCACGTCTGCCGGGGACCTCTTTTCTATGCAACTCTCATTTTCAATATCGAGTAGGTGACGTTTTGTTGAGACTCTTTGAGGAGGAGAACACTGTGGTTTGGGGCAGTGTTTTGTGTATAATGGTCCTAGCAACTTGATTGGTAGAGCAATATCCATGCCTAGCACCAAAGTCCAGAACGCTTTATTTGTGATTAATGGTTCTCATGTCGGCCAGTCGTTTGCCTTGTATATCAGCTACACGAATGACACGCGGGCGACTGTAAGAAGAGTAAAAGGAAATAAATTTAGTATTCAGTTGGGAAGTCCATGTTTGTTCAAAAGCTATGAGTGGCTTTTACCTCCGCCGAAAATAAGAGACCATTCTACAAATATTGAAGATACATTATGGACGTACTTTTAATATTTGTCAAGCTTTGATTACGTTCCAAGCTATGAAATATTATATACGACTTTCCGCTCTATCTTTATTTTTCTTGACAACAAATAGGTAGATACAAGTAGTCAATGAAGTCACGATAACACAGCTTCTTCATCCGTCTGATGCACCGTACTGTATTTGGTACCCTGTTTCTTTTAATCAGTTTAAGATTGTTTATATCAAAAGTCGCACCACAACTGCTGCACGTTGTTTCCATGAAAGAAGCGGAGCTTTTTGTCTATGGATGAGTAATGATTGCTTAAAAATAATATTGTGATTTTTAGTCTTCGACGTGTAGTGGGATATCAACCTACTGCAGCCTACTTGGTCTCTCAGAGAAGTAAACAGAAAACACGGAATCTCACCCACAGGTTTCTACGCACTCCGCTTCTAACACAGTTAGTAGAAACATCGTTATACTGCTGGTTTCTTGCGGTTCTTCGCTGTATATTGCTTTGGATCCATTTTAACTCGATTGGTTTCCGTCCCGAACTTTTAGTGGGAATCTAATTTACGTCAGGAGAGCTGAAGTCGGAAAGGCAACGCCAACCTGAAGTCGGCTGCATCATTAAGATAGTTCTCGTTCCTGCCTGCGTTTGTGGTAGATGCTGTTCTTCTCTATACACTGCCGGATCAGCCTCAGGACTCTCGATCTGCGACAGCATTCCTATGAACAGCAACAAAGATGCTCGATGGTGTTTGATAACTTCGACATTTTGTAATATGTAGATAAGACACACTGTAGGTAATTGTTGCGCCTGCAACCGAACCATTCTATCAGCTCAGACCGACATCTATACTCGATCTGCAGGTCGTTATGAAGAGCGTCTGTACTGGTTATTTTCGACATCCGTCGCTATCAATAAAAATAATTTACATTATGAACAGGCTAGCTGCAACCTTAGTTGAATTACTAGTGAATTACTTTTGGTTATCTATTTGAGTCTCAGGTCACACACGAGATGTCATTACTGGTCTCGAATTATTACCAAGTCATCATCAGATGATCTGTTTAAAAATAAAGAAAATGGTAGATAGTAATATACTAGGAAACTAAAATGCAAATAAGTAACTCCTACACGCACTCAAACGTACTGGAATACGTTACACAGTAACTTGTGAACTGAAGGACTAATGTAAACACATCTACGCTCTGGGTGGTCGCGAGTGTACCCTAAACAGCCAGTATAGAACAACTGATAAATCAAGATACCACAGTGCGTGCGGAAAGTCGGTGATGGACTGCGGACGCAATCTAACGAGTACAGACAAGATACTCTCTGGTGCGGAAGTTGTTATCGTCTGGCAGCTGGACTGATGTTAGCGCTCCAAGCGGTGAGAAGGCAGATAGTCACATGCGTCATAAGGGTAATAGTCGTTTTTAATTACTTTCTACTTAGTTCACAAAATAGATCTTGTAACTGTGCGTTCCATGCGTTAGTAAATTACCAAGAGACGTGAATTATCTTGAAATACATATAAAACCACCCTAATTACACTGATTCATTGACATAAGCTACAACTTATCCATGAAGGAATCCTTTCGTGTGTGTGTGTGTGTGTGTGTGTGTGTGTGTGTGTGTGTGTGTGTGTGTGTGTGTGTGTGTGTGTGTGTGTATTTTCAGCTTATTCTAATGAAAGCACGAGAATATAAACAAGTGTTTCAGACATGAGGAAAATATTTTTCTGTTGTTATCTGTTGTTATTATCATAGGCACTTTCCTTGACACTTAAAACATTTTTTCATGGAGTGTAATGATTAGCCCTTCCTACACAATCACTCGGCTTCCTAATATACCAATAATTTAGTTAATGTAATGACTTCTGCTTAAAATGCGAACATATTGAAGATTCTTGACGTTTGTGGCTCAAATTTGATAACAATTGCGGAATTGGCTTCTTATGTTTTGGGAAACAGTTTTATCGATGTTGACGATTTGTTATCACATGTCCGTCGTCTTCTCTTAAGATATAGCTGTGGTGGCTTATTTAAAGAATGTAGATATTGCATTTCATGTACGTTTACTACGTTCCAAACTCACTGATTTGACAGAGTGTGGCGAACAAAACTGCACTTTTGTTGGGTAGATATACAACGTCTTTCTGCAAAAGGTCCGGTTCTCCAGTGTTTGCTAGCAGTTCTCTTTGTTACTAAACGAGAACAGCATTATTCGGTAAATATCTGAATGTTACAAAATAATCGTAAATAAACTGTTCTGTAACATACCGTTTCGTAGCTTCCATGCTCCTTAGGAAACTAAAGAATGACAAATGTGGTGTCACTTTTTGTAGGTATTGTCGATTTTTATGGCACTGCATAGACTCCCTATTGTAAAAACTGTGCTGAAAACCAATATAAACGTTCGTATTCGCGCTCTTACGATGCGCGCGATGTAGCCGCACGGTCTTTTGCGTCTTGCCACGGTTCGCACGGCTCCTTCCGTCGAAGGTTCGAGTCCTCCCTCGTGCATGGGTGTGTGTATGTTGTCCTTAGCGTAACTTAGTTTAAGTTAGATTAAGTAGTGCGTAAGCCTAGGCACCGATGACCTCAGCAGTATGGTCCCACAGGAACTTACCACTTCCACCACCACCATCACCACTCTTCGGATATGGTATTCAGAAGTGCCTCTCACTGGCAGCTTGGGGCGCTGCTATCGCTGTGGGTAACAAAAACGAAACGGAGTGTCACGACTGTTATTTTAAACTGTCACTGATTACTGGGGCTCTCAAAACCGGATTTCGTAACCCGATTTCCCAATTCCGTTTCTGGCTGTTCATGTAAACACTCCAAAATGAGTTGGGGAAATCCTTTTATAGGTGCTGGTTTCCTCTTCCACAACAGAATTTCGCTCCCATGTAAACGACAACCATTTTTAAAACGGGCTTAGATTGTCAGGTGGACGGAGTGATTTATTGCGCATTGCAGGAGAAGCAGAAATATTAGACTGAGCATGAAACTGTCTACCTCCAGTAACTAAATGATGAGTAGGGCCTGTAGCGATTGTGCTGATTACATCAGAAACGGGAACATATTTAAGTGGGCTAACAAATCCTCTTCAGAGCTCAAAATTTTCGTCTTTCGGAAGATGTGTCGCATGTAAACGTAGTGTGTGACTACGGATGTAGATTAAGCGGGAATTTAAATAAAAATAAGTTGATCGAACGTGAGTTGGCAGAACTGTTTTTTTCGTAGATACGCGATCGTTTTTTATGTCATTCTACTGTTGCTTAATATTTAACTGTTTAGTGCTCTCGATGAAAGCTACCGTATAGAATGCAATGTGTAGTGTTGAGATGTTGATTTTGTTTTTTAAATTATGGTGCTTACGCCTGAGTAATGTATGTTTCTAGCTGAAATTGTGTTTTGGCAAGGCGATAAGTACACAAATTTAGTGCAGGAGTTTTTGCTGAAAAATTTCCGAAAACAGACGTACCTCATTGTAACGCGATTTTTCGAGCCACCGAGAAACTTCGAGAGACGGCTCAGTGCTAGATACCGAACCAATTGGAAGACCACCTAAACTAAGCGTACCGTAGGTCTCTAGAATGGCGTAGCGTTCCAAAGGATTGGAAAAGGGCACAGGTCATACTCGTTTTCAAGAAGGGACGTCGAACAACGTGCAGAACTATAGACCTATATCGCTAACGTCGATCAGTTGTAGAATTTTGGAACACGTATTATGTTCGAGTATAATGACTTTTCTGGAGACTAGAAATCTAGTCTGTAGGAATCAGCATGGGTTTCGAAAAAGACGGTCGTGTGAAACCCAGCTCGCGCTATTCGTCCACGAGACTCAGAGGGCCATAGACACGGGTTCACAGGTAGATGCCGTGTTTCTTGACTTCCGCAAGGCGTTCGATACAGTTCCCCACAGTCGTTTAATGAACAAAGTAAGAGCATATGGACTGTCAGACCAATTGTGTGATTGGATTGAGGAGTTCCTAGATAACAGAACGCAGCATGTCATTCTCAATGGAGAGAAGTCTTCCGAAGTAAGACTGATTTTAGGTGTACCGCAGGGAAGTGTCATAGGACCGTTGTTATTCACAATATACATAAACGACCTGGTGTATGACATCGGAAGTTCACTGAGGCTTTTTGCAGATGATGCTGTGGTTTATCGAGAGGTTGTAACAATGGAAAATTGTATTGAAATGCAGGAGGATCTGCAGCGAGTTGACGCATGGTGCAGGGAATGGCAATTGAATCTCAATGTAGAAAAGTGTAATGTGCCGCGAATAAATAGAAATATAGTTCCCTTATGATTTAGCTACAAAATAGCAGGTCAGCAACTGGAAGCAGTTAATTCCATAAATTATCTGGGAGAACGCATTAGGAGTGATTTAAAATGGAATGATCATATAAAGTTGATCGTCAGTAAAGCAGATGCCCGACAGAGATTCATTGGAAGAATCTTAAGGAAATGCAATCCGAAAACAAAGGAAGTAGGTTACAGTACGCTTGTTCGCCCACTGCTCGAATACTGCTCAGCAGTGTGGGATCCGTACCAGATAGGGTTGATAGAAGAGATAGAGAAGATCCAACGGAGAGCAGCGCGCTTAGTAATCGCGAAAGCGTTACGGAGATGATAGATAAACTCCAGTGGAAGACTCTGAAGGAGAGACGCTCAGTAGCTCGGTACGGGCTTTTGTTAAAGTTTCGAGAACATACCTTCACCGAAGAGTCAAGCAGTATATTTCTCCCTCCTACGCATATCTCGCGAAGAGACCATGAGGATAAAATCAGAGAGATTAGAGCCCACATAGAAGCATACCGACAATCCTTCTTTCCACGATCAATAAGAGACTGGAATAGAAGGGAGAACCGATAGAGGTACTCAGGGTACCCTCTGCCACACACCGTCAGGTGGCTTGCAGAGTGTGGATGTAGATGTAGATGTAGAAGTTGCTGGATATTTATGACTCCATGCAGTGGAGGCCGGCAAAATCATTCCGCAAGTTCTCACAAGGGAAAAAAATGGGACTTGCAACCCCGCACAAAACGTTTAGACAACCATCATTGTTCTCGTATAAGAGTGACAGCCGTACAGGTATTGTAAGATACGCACCATGAAAAGAAATCCGTTACTGCAAATGGTTTACATCTTTTATTGACAGAAATACCAGCAATGTTCATGCCACCTTCTATAGAGACGAGGCCTAGTCTACCTCTCTGGCCCAGAGACGATTACGGTCAAAGGAGAATGATCTTGCTGTGCTTGAAATGTCATTGTATGATAAGAAAACTGGAGTGTGGGTAGCTATATTCAGATGGAGCGTTATTGTATCTTTTTTATTTTCGTATAGGATCACGGAGTAACTACAATTTCTCTTCTTTCCTGGTTGTTTTATATTTTCCCAGTACTCTTCATCTTTCTCCGTGTTGTCTTTTAATTTCTTCTGTTCATGCTCTTTCCGATTTCTTATTTCCTCAGCTTGAAAGACTTCTGAATTTAATATTTTATTCATAAAGGATTTCTGTCTGGTATTTATGATTCTTTGATATTGTTTCTTTCTGGATCTTTCCTTATTTCTGTAATCTATGCATTCGTCGATTTCTTCTTCCAGAAGTATTTGTTTCGCGAGCCTGTTCCCATGCCTATGGTAGAGATGTCCAATAAAGATTAATCTTCTTTTATCTTCTCTATATTTTTTGTACATTTCTTCCTTATTCTCATTTTCCAGTCATCTGTAGACCGCATCACACTCATTAGTTTTGTAACTATCTGCCTTTCAAATACCTCCATTCTGTCCAGCTTACATTATTTCATTGTTACGCATTTTCATCCATGTAAACATTCTGGCCATACCATTGTGGTATAGTGTTTTTTTTCTAGATGTGCAGTTCTTTTTGTAAATATTCTTTGTCAAACCATATCATCTATCCGTTTTTTTAACATTTCTTCTACTATACACTTTTCTAGTCCTGTACAGTCTCTCCAACATATTTTAATTTACTTACTAGCTCTGTTTTATCTATTTGTGTTTCTCTGAATTTTGCTGCATTTTTTGTTTGTCATGAAATTCGTTTTTTCAGCTGAAATTTTGAGACCGGTTATATTTGCTATTCCTTCCAGAAGATTTATTTGAATGACTGCGTCTATCAGATTTTCTAAAAGTGTTGCAAGTCGTCTGCAAAAGCCGGTCAATTTACGTCAGTTCCATTTGTTTTCCTTCCTAGAATTATTGATTCAACTTTGTGATTCTTTAACTCAAAATTCCAGATCCTAAGAATTGTTTCCAGTACGCAGTTGAGCAGTAAAGGTGATTAACCATCCCCTTATCTAACACCAGTTTTTATTTCAAATGGCTAACATATTTCTCCCATAAATTTAACTTCAGATATCTTATTTGTAAGAGTTTGACGAATTATGATTGTTAATTTTGCTTTAACACCCAATGTTGTAACGATTTTATCTAATGTTTCTCTGTCTACCGAATCAAATTCTTTTTGAAATCAATAAAAAAGGTACTATTATACGTTTGCTGGTTAACATTCCGTGGTGAATTATCGAAATTAAAATTCTGTTCTTTGCAGGATCTCCCATTCGAAAGCCTCCCTGATAATCTCCCAATTGTTTGTCTAGTTTCTACAACTCTGTCCAGGAGAATTTTTAATAATATTTTGTATGCCACTGGCAGAAGTGAGACTTCTCTGTAACTGTTGACATGTTTTGTTTTCCTTTTTGTGTAGGGGTAGATTAATGCTATTTTCCAGTCTTCTGGAATCATTTCAGTTTTACAGTTGTTCTCAAAAAGCAGTTGTAAATTATTTATAAACTATGGTTCTGACCATTTCAATAATTCTGTTTTTTGTTGTTTTTGACTGATTTAATGGCTTAATGAATTTCTTTTTCTATTAGTGAGAAATCTCCCACCATATTTTGCGACATTTCTAGAAATTCCAATTTAACTGTTGGAAGTGGACAGTTTAAGGACCTGGCAAAAAATGTTTCTAGTACTTCCCAGTTTTCTTTGTTATTTAATCCTATTTTGCCATGTTTATCTGTGAAACAAATACTTGGTGCTTGATACCCTTTAAGTACATATTTAGAAGTTTAGTAAGAATCACTAGTATTACTTCTTGTATTTCACTAAGTTGAATTTTTTCAAAGGATTTTCTGATTTTTCGGATTATTTTTGATGTTTCTTTTCTTTTTTGTTCGAATTCTTCTAAAAGCTGTCGTTTTTTTGAACATATGCTCTCTGTTTTTGAGCTCTTTGTATTAGTGCTTCTTCACACTCTTCGTTGCACCATGTTTCCTTTTTATTCTTGTCCAGTTCTAAAGTCTTATCTGCTGCCTTAGTAATTTATACCCGGAGTTCATGTTGACCACCTTGTTTTATTGACTCACTTTCTTCTCTAAATTATCTATACTTTCTGTTGTCATATTAGCTGCAATGTAGTTGTATCTGATTACTTTCTTGCCTGTATTTCTTGTTTTAGATAGAGAAATCGTACTTTAATCTTAGAGAGATTTCTGATTGCTTTAACACTGATAATATCCGTAATATTCCTTTTAGATATAGCTATGCGGTTCAGCTGAAATTCTCCTAGGTTTGGATTTGGAGGTATCCAAGTATTGGCCGTTCTTGGTAGTTTCCAAACATGTGTGGACATCAGTTTTAACTGGAACATTTTACACATATTGATCAGTCTTTCACCATTTCTGTTTGTCTTAAGTGTGCTGGACAATCATCTACAAAATTCTTAAAATTTTTTTTCCCTTCCTAACTTGCTCAGTGAAGTCGCCGAGAAGTATCTTAAAGTCGCTTGTAGGTTTGTTTGAGATTTCAGACTCTAAAGGAGCCCAAAACTGATTTACTTTTTGCAGTTTTCTTCTGTTATCGTCATTTACAAGTAGATGGCAATTTGTAAAGGTATATCTTTTATTCTTGCACTCTATTGTTAACATGCACATTCTTTCTGATTTAGATGTAAGTTCTGTTATATTGTCTGCGAGGTTTTGCTGACATGAAATGCAGCGCAAAACATTGGCATATTTTCCATTATTTTTACTGCTGGTTTCCCTTTGTATATAAATGACATTCTGCTCTAAGAATCTCGTTTCCTGCGCTGCTAAAATTTGTATACGGTTCTTCTTTAGAAATAATTGCAACCCCTTCTGTTTCTCAATTTTCAAAAGGCAATTTAATTTAACGTTCCAAAATAGGACTTTTTTTTTGAAAAAACTTAAACTTAGAAGACTTTTGAGTATAGTACACCTATTCATGACCGCAAATTTGGGACTCCTCAGAGTTCTAGGTCTCAATGCGTTACAAGATGTAATGGTGGATTTCTCATCAGAGTTACTACCTGGGCAGTGCATCCACTGTGCGAACTCACCATTTCGAGATTTAAACATGTAAATTGTTGAGAGTAGGAAATTTGATGTTATCCCTGAATTACCAAAATAAGACCAGGTTGTTAGTCTAGAACATTACTGATTCAGCCGCCACCACCACTAACATGAGAAACAGACGCTGTCGGGGTACCGCCACTAGCATGTGGCACCGTAGTGCTCTCTATCCACTTCAGCCTTGGACAAGGGGCTGCCTGCCTCTTTCGTCAGCTCCGCCGTAACAAAGTCCATCTTCTCCATCTTCGCTGCCGCTTCCGATCTTCGGACCTTTGTGTTTTTGAAGAAACCGCGAGTAGTGAACCTTATTGTTTAACTACCCACGACTTCATTGGCCAGCTAAATGTGACGAAATCAACTACCCATGGTTTCAACAAGATAGCGATGCTACGCGTACCGCTAATAACACTATGCGTCAGCTGGAAGAGTTTTTTGGGAAACATCTCATCTCAAAAAACCTATGACTCCGCCAATCCCACCAGGCATTTTTCCTTTGGGGTGGAGATGAGAAGCATAGCGCAATAAGATCTGCAGAAAGTGCTTTCCAATAAAATAAAGCGGCTTCAGACTTGTATAGCCGCCAGTGGTTGTCACTTCCAACACATGTTGTAACTGCACAGCAGTTTTGTGAACAAGCACGATCCGGCAGAAAAAGGAACCTCGCAAATGAAAATGTTAAAAAGATTATGTGCTCTGAGGCTGATATATAAACCAAAATATAAATAAAAATGTTTCCCTTAGGCAGTATACATACTCTGTTTACCTGTGAAGTACTTCTGTTTTGTGGATTATTTACGATTGAGCGTAACAATTTCCTCGAAGCCTGTACGGATACAGAATGGTATTACAGATTAATCGCCAAATCTAGAAGAACAGCAGGCCAATATTATTATAAAACTCGAAAAAAATGCAACCAACTTCGTAAATCAAAATATTCCCGATGCACCCAAAAATTTAGACACCATCCAGACTAAATTCAGATGGGTCAACAAGAAAACACGTGACGTACGTAGGTCGGCTTTATGAGACCAGGTAATGCGACTGCAACAGGCCTTGTGGACAGCGGTCTTCAGTGTAGTGTACCTGGTTGCGATTTGTGTGCATTTGGCACACAGTATTCGACTCGTAGGCAAGCAGGATGGCGCAGCAAACACATCTGGGTGACATTACACGCATGTAGAGCGTTGGCAGATGGGAGGCGGGCCAGCGCCGTTCAGACGTGGACTGCAAGTTAGATGTACTGACAAAGTTGACCACGTACCACAGCCCATATCACGATCCAGTCTTAACAAAAAAAGATGATTGCAGTGAAATACGCAGATAAACCAGTGTCAGCTTTTCAGTCTTTTTCATGGATTGCGGCAGCGTCTAATTATGTCAAATTATCTCTCCAGTAAGAGCGTCCGAAGGTATCCAAACGGCACACTACCACCTCTGACGACAGACTTGCAGTAGCCTCTGAGACGTTCATTGTATGTTCGGCGACCTGCCAACTGCTGACCGTCGGTAGAGCTATGAAGATAGTATCAACAAACGTCCAATTGCGTGCTTGGATATGCAAATTGCGAGGGGCGTTCAATAAGTAATGCTACGTATTTTTTTTCTGAAAGCAGGATGAGTTGTTCAGGATTACGATACTCCTTATTATTCCCCACTCTTTTGGCTACAAAACCCAACTTTTCAACATTATCTGGAAAATGCGAGCCGGCCTTTGTGGCCGAGCGGTTCTGGGTGCTTCAGTCCGCAACCGCGTGATTGCTACGGTCGCAAATTCGAATCCTGCCTCGGGCATGGATGTATGTGATGTCCTTAGGTTAGTTAGGTTTAAGTAGTTCTAGGTTCTATGGGACTGATGGCCTCAGATGTTAAGTCCCACAGTGCTGAAAGCTACTTTTTCGACAATGCGAGGCCCTTACATCACCTTACTGGGAGAGCCTGTATGCACCCATGGTGCCAATCTGTTGGTCGACTTCAGAGCCAACGTCTTGCTGCATCAACAACCTCCCCATCAGCTACGTACTGCTTCCTGTGAATTACATCCTTCGTGGGCCAACCAGCAAGATGCGAGATTCAGGCTGTAGTGTCGATGAGGAAGAACCGGCCAATGACGTTTTGAGCGCTCCTCTTGTCTGCGCAAACTTGTGTGAGGCCTTGCGTTGACATGGAGACCAAGGAGAAATTCGTTTGCATTTTTGTGTCAACGAATACGCAGAAGTCGTTTCTTCAGTTTCTGGAGGTTAGGACAATACATTTCAGAGTTCATCGTTGCACCACGAGGGAGGACATCAAGCAGAGTAACTGCGTCAGAGTCCGCCGTGACTTTACCAGCTGAGGATGTGGCTTTGAACTTTTTCTTCGGAGTGGTGGTGGTGTAGCTCCTCTCCATGGACTGCAGTTTTTTTCGGTTCAAGTGATGAACCATGTTTCATCGCCTGCGACGATGTTCAACAAAAAACTGTCACGGTCAGCTTCATAACTCGAAATCAGTTTCAAACAGATCGTCTTTCGATGTTCTTTGTGGTATTCTGTAGACGGCAAGGAACCCATTGGGTACACCCCAACGACTCACCGTGCTTTTGTTCAATGACAGGTCATCGCAGACATCCTGCAAGTGCCTGTAAATATCTGCGATGCTCCGGTATCCCGCCTAAAGAAACTGATTGACAATCTCTGCTTGGAATGCATCTCCGTTATAAACGTGATTTTTAAGGTTACGTACACTACTGGCCATTAAAATTGCTACACCAAGAAGGAATGCAGATGATGAACGGGTATTCATTGGAAAAATATATTATACTAGAACTGACAAGTGATTACATTTTCACGCAATCTGGGTGCATAGATCCTAAGAAATCAGTACCCAGAACAACCACCTCTGACAGTAATAACGGCCTTGATACGCCTGGGCATTGAGTCAAACAGAGCTTGGATGGCGTGTACACATGCAGCTGCCCATGCACCTTCAACACGATACCATAGTTCATCAAGAGTAGTGACTGGCGTGTTGTGACGAGTCAGTTGCTCGGCCGCCATTGACCAGACGTTTACAATTGGTGAGAGATCAGGAGAATGTGCTGGCTAGGGCAGCAGTCGAACATTTTCTGCATCCAGAAAGGCCCGTACAGGACCTGCAACATGCCGTCGTGCATTATCCTGCTGAAATGTAGGGTTTCGCAGGGATCGATTGAAGGGTAGAGCCACAGGACGTAAGACTTCCGAAATGTAACGTCCACTGTTCAAAGGGCCGTCAATGCGAACAAGAGGTGACCGAGACGTGTAACCAAAGGCACCCCATAGCATCACGCCGGGTGATACGCCAGTATGGAGATGACGAATATACGCTTCGCTTCCAATATGCGTTCACCGCGATGTCACCAAACACGGATGCGACCATCATGATGCTGTAAACAGAACCTGGATTCATCCGAAAAAATCACGTTCTCCATTCGTGCACCCAGGTTCGTCGTTGAGTACACCATCGCAGGTGCTCCTGTCTGTGATGGAGCATCAAAGGTAACCGTGACCACGGTCTCCGAGCTGCTAGTCCATGCTGCTGCAAACGTCGTCGCACTGTCCGTGCAGATCCTTGTTGTCTTGCACACGTCACCATCTGTTGACTCAGGGATCAAGACTCGGGTGCACTATTCGTTACAGCCATGCGGATAAGATGCCTGTCATCTCGACTGCTTGTGATATTAGGCCGTTGGGATCCAACACGGCGTTCCATATTGCCCTCCTGAACTCACCGATTCCATATTCTGTTAACAGTCACTGGATCTCGACCAACGCGAGTAGCAATGTCGCTATATCATAAACCGCAATCGCGATAGGCTACAATCCGACCTTTATCAAAGTCGGAAACGTGATGGTTCGCATTTCTCCTCCTTACACGATTCAACACAACAATGTTTCACCAGGCAAGGCCGGTCAACTGCTGTTTGTGTATGAGAAATCGATTGGAAACTTTCGTTATGTCAGCACGTTGTAGGTGTCGCCACCGGTGCCAGCCTTGTGTGAATGCTCTGAAAAGCTAATCATTTGCATATCACAGCATCTTCTTCCTGTCTGTAGCTCTTCATCTTCGTGGTGTAACAATTTTAAAGGTCAGTATTGTATATCGGCGCCGCCTATCGGATCTTCATGAAACGGTATGGGCTGAAGCGGGAATGTTCCACGATGCTCTACAAGAAATTCCTCATATTTGTAACCGAAATTGGCCTAGAAAAGAAATGTGTTGCATTACTTATTGAATGCCCCTGGTATATGCTGGGCAAGCTGCCATACTGCAATACGATGAAGAAAGCGCTAACGAGCGACAAATTGACATGAAGTGTACTGCATGTTTTGATATACATGTTATTATCATTTCAGCATAATAACAGAAAATAGGTAGAAGTAACGTCATCTACATTATGTGTATAGTGGAAGACTACTCAGTGTTTTTTTTTATTATTCAAAAGTCACATTAATTTCTCGTGAAAGAAGGAGAAACGTCCAATAGTATGTGACTTATAGAGGCTGTGGTTTTTTGTTTCGCGCTATCGCTGCTCTTGTTGGTCAGGATGCTACGATTGCAATGCGAATACGGAGGCGATAGATTTAGGAGGGCCATTCTGAACGCCACGCATGTTCTGAAGGGCCCCCATGCGACACACAGGAGCACTAAACATTGTTCACTTCACTCGACTGTACACGCCACGTACCTGCCACTGTGGTGTGCTCAGCGACAGGACTTGAGAATGGGATGACACCATTTGTCTTCTCAGACAGTGCTGCATACAGTATCAAGATGGATTTATCTGTGTATGGAGGCTAGGAGAAGAAAGGTTGCCATATTGTGTTCATCGTTGCCCTACGCACCCAGCATCTGCCGTGATGCTATTGGGTGCCACTACGTGCGCAATACTATTATATGCAACACGATTACCTCACGTTATCTTTCACCGAGATAATGCGAGTCCGCACGTTGCACGTGCTGTCCTGATCTGCTTCTATACAACTGGTGCTCTACTGTTGCACAGGCCAGCACGTTCCCCAGATCTCTCATAGGTTGCCTAGAGACTGTGATCTGGGGAACGTGCTAGCGTGTGCAACAGTAGAACACCGTTTGTATCGAGGCAGGTCAGGACAGCATCCGCTACATGCTGACCTGCATTGTTCCCGTGAAAGATAACGTCACGTAGATGTCGAAGGCAGGACGCGGGTATCGGCTTTAACACGTCAGATATGTAACGGCTGCCGTCCGTACTACACGGACCAAAGGTAATCATATTACATACACAATAGCAACCAATACCGTCACGACAGCTGCTGGGCGCGTAGGGCGACGATGAACACAATATGGCCACGTTCTTTCTTCTCAGCTCAATTTTCGTTCGATGCGTCAATAAATAAATGTATACTGGATGTTTATCAAACAGAGGTTTTCTGTAGTTGGTGTGTTACGCCACAGAGGTTCTGAGTAGAAGCAATGTGATCTTTGGTTGGTATCTGCATTATAGTTGCTGTAGCATTCTAAGACAAGCTAGCGAATGACTCGGGTGTTGGTCATGCTCCTGAGCGGTCTGGAAATAGCTTGCTGAGCACAGAGAACGGAGTACGACGAATGTTGGAAATATGATTTGTAAAGATTAATTTGAGAAGTGAAGATATCCGTGCACTGTTGTTACAGGACTGTTTGCTTACGCCTGGTTTGTGATGTGTTTGGATAACGAAAGGTTTTAGCAGGATTTTTCTTTATTGCTGTGGGTCACTTAGTTCATTATTGAGACGTGATTAAACAAGTTATCTATTCACATAGCGTGCACTCAGAAGTTGTAGATTTAGCAATCCTGTAACATTTCAAAAACTGATTTCAGGGCAGAGTCATATTTTAAATAAGAAGTAATTTTTGTAAAGATGATTGTAATAGTCACACAACGAGTTTCATTATTCACAATATAGTTCTTTAAAAAAGATTTTTCAACAGTTTAAGAAGTTTAAATTCTACAACCTCATGGAAGTTTATTTTCGCATTATGTGTGTCGCTACGTTGTACATTGCGGAGCACAGTGATTGAAGCATGATCTGCTTAGAACAGTTACGAGTTCTTGCACGGCACTACCCAAGGCTTACTTTCTTATTTAGGTGATATTTTGCTGCGCTGGATTCTTTTACGTTCATTTCTCCGGGCAGCATTGAGTTTCAGTTACTACAGGTAAGACATGAAAAATTGTTTGGGCCAGTCTTATATTACAATCAGGACAGTAAGATTATCCACATTTAGATGTTGCGTTTCAAAATTGCTATTAGGTTCAGTTTAGGTGAAGTTTATTTCAGATCTCATTTCTTTTACAGCCAGTTTTATTCTCACTTTATTTATATTCTAATTTTATTTATAGTGCAGTGTTACATTTGCGCATGCATCTTCTAGTGTTTGGAAATTTGTTTGGTAGCGGTTCTAAAATTTAAGGGCATTTTTACAGAAACATTTCGGATTATTTATTCCTTAAAAATTCGTTTTGTAATTTAATGGAGCATTTTTATTCTGTTCAGTTTTGTGCCCCTTTACCTACATCCGAGCCTATGTGATCATTCCATTTTATATACACAGAAATTATTACATCCAATTATTACATCCAGGTAATATATAAATGAACTGATACGAATTCTGAATCACTGAGATTTGACTTATAGGACACTGCCTTTTTGCATATTGTGAAGCGCATAATATTACATTAATGAACAGTTAAAACAAGCTGCCAACATTTGACCCACTTTGAAAGCTTACCAATATCTCACTACAGCTTTTTCAGTCTGAACTTCGTTGTAGTTAACTGTACCATCTGCGAAAAGTCTGGGGTTACTACAGGTCACTATAACATATAATATGAAAAGCGAGGTTCTCAACACGCCTGGACCACGCCTGAAGTTACTTCCGCGTCTGTTGATGGCTCTACAGCCAAGATAACATGTTGCTTTCTCGGTACTACGCACACAGTTAAAAAAGACGTACACTAACAAAACAGGGTCCTCTAAGTGTGTCCTAATCAAAATTTGTCGACGAGGTCGTTAAAAACACCGTGTAGTTCACGTGAAAAATAGACAGCCGTGGGAGTAACGAATATACTCGCAAATCTTCTGTTGGAATCGAAGGACCTAAAAACAATTATACAGTGGGAAACAGTGAAGATATTTAACTATCCAGTCATGGTAATGTGGCCATCTGCGAAAATCCTAAAAATGGTTCAAATGGCTCTAAGCACTATGGGACTCAACATCTGAGGTCATCAGTCCACTAAACTTAGAACTACTTGAACCTAACTAACCTAAGGACATCATACACATCGATGCCCCAGGCAGGATTCGAACCTGCGACCGTAGCAGCAGCGCGGTTCCGGACTGAATCACCTAGAACCGCTCGGCTACTGCGGCCTGTGAAGATCTGGATTAACCACCTTTTGCAGCGCAGACCGCAGCTATACGTGCAGGAAGAGAGTGAAGTTCTGGAGGGTGCTGATGGGGTCGTGGAGCCCTTCGACTCCAGTGCCGTAGCCAGTTGCGCCAGGTTTCTCGGTTGAGGATCCATGGCTCGAACAGCCTGCTAGGGGTGGTCCCACAGAGTCTCGTTTGGGTTTAAATCCGAGGAATTTGGTGCCCAGGGGAGTATGGCATACTCACGCTGGTGCTCTTCGAACCAAGCACGTACACTACGAGCTGTGTGACACGGTGC
Source organism: Schistocerca gregaria (assembly GCF_023897955.1). Taxonomy (NCBI): domain Eukaryota; kingdom Metazoa; phylum Arthropoda; class Insecta; order Orthoptera; family Acrididae; genus Schistocerca; species Schistocerca gregaria. The sequence goes on from NC_064920.1 coordinate 555,815,344, forward strand.
ATTTCCCCCCTAGTAGATGCCATCATGCCGAGGTAAATGCATGTAGGGGTGTGCATGGTCCCTAAGGATAGATACCGGCTGATAAAAACGTCAGTATAAATTTGAAAACTGAATAAATCACGGAATAATGTAGATAGAGAGGTACAAATTGACACACATGCTTGGAATGACATGGGGTTTTATTAGAATCAAAAAAATACAAAAGTTCAAAAAATGTCCGGCAGATGGCGCTTCATCTGATCAGAATAGCAATAAGTAGCATAACAGAGTAAGACAAAGCAAAGATGATGTTCTTTACAGGAAATGCTCAATATGTCCTCCATCATTCCTCAACAATAGCTACAGCCGAGGAATAATGTTGTGGAAAACACTGTAAAGCATGTCCGTAGTTATGGCGAGGCATTGGCGTCGGATGTTGTCTTTCAGCATCCCTGGATATGTCGGTCGATCACGATACACTTGCAACTTCAGGTAACCCCAAAGCCAATAATCGCACGGACTGAAGTCTGGGGACCTGGAAGGCCAAGAATGACGAAAGTGGCGGCTGAGCACACGATAATCACCAAACGACGCGCGCAAGAGATCTTTCACGCGTCTAGCAATATGGAGTGGAGCGCCATTCAGCATAAACATTGTATATTCCAGCAGGTGTTTATCAGCCAGGCTGGGGATGATGAGATTTTGTAACATATCGGCGTATCTCTCACCCGTCACGGTGGCAGTTACAAAACCAGAATGACGCATTTCCTCGAAGATAAAAGGCCGATAACGGTAGCTTTGGTAAATCCAACCCATACCGTGACTTTCTCGTCGTGCAATGGAGTTTCCACGACAGCTCTAGGATTTTCGGTAGCCCAAATTATGTAGTTGTGGGCGTTTACAGACCCTCAGAGCGTGAAATGAGTTTCGTCGGTCCACAACACGTTACTCAACCAATCGTCATCTTCCGCCATATTTTGAAACGCCCACACCGCAAATGCCCTCCGCTTCACTAAATCGCCAGGTAACAGTTCATGATGCCGATGGATTTTGTACGGATAGCATCAGAGTGTACGCCTAAGTGCCAACCAAACAGTAGTGTATGGAATGTCGGTGCGACGTGCGACTGCACGAGCGCTGACTTCCCCGTGGATAGACAAACCCGCTACAGTCTCCATTTCTTCCTGAACTGTCTCAGCAGCATTACGCCTTGTGCTCGGTCGCCTTCGAACTTCGAAATCATTCTCGCCACAGCTGCATTTGTCAACGGACCTTTACCCGTTCGAATCCCCTTCCTGTGGCGATAGGACCGTAATTCTGAACTAGCACCTTCCCCATTCTGATAATACAGCTTAACTAAAAGCGACTTTTCAGGTAACGTCAGCATGCTGCGACTGCTGGCGCATCTGATTCTCTCTCTCATTACAGCTCCTTTTATACACGATAGTCATGCGCAGTCACTGACGTTTTGTTGTTCAGCGCCATATGTCGGACATTGTTTGAACTTTTTTTTGTTCTAATAAAACCCCATGTCATTCCAAGCACGTGTCACAATTTTTACCTCTCTATCTACATTATTCCGTAGTTTATTATGTTTTCAAATTTATACTGACTTTTTGATCACCCGGTATATAATGGTGTTGATCCATTGTGCCTTCTAGAACTATGAGATTATTCAAGGATCGCCACGAAAACATTCACTCGATCATAACGCTCGTACCCCTCCGACGATTGTTGTAAGGTGTTTGCTTTCAGATATTTCACGCCGATGGAGCACAAAACGTGACTCATCTAAAATTACAACTATCGACATTCACTGGACGTCCAGTTGCGGTACTGGCATGCAAATTCCAGCCTTCGTCACCAATGAACAGCCGTCAGCATGGATGCATGAACCAGGCCCTGCTGCGGAGGCTAATAAGCAAGCACTTCCGCTGAACGCTCGTTGAGGAGACACTGTTGATAGCCCAGCCCCTTCGTTCATTTGGGCGGTCAGTTGCTCTACAGCTACACGTTTATTCCCCGGACAGCCGCCGTTCACTCGTGTCATCCATGGATCATGGCGCACCACAGTTTCCTCGGCGTCGGTTTTGGGTCCATGCAGCGTATACTTTAATCACGGACGTATGCGAACAGTTCAACAACTTAGCCGTTTCGCAAATGTTTCCACCTTGGCCCGAAAACCAATGATCGCTCCCTCTTGGACGTTTGATAATTTGGTTCGTTTCCGGGAACAACTGCACTGTTTCCTGCGTCCCTCGTATAAGCTTTATTCCCTCCACTGCTGGTGCTACCATCTCCCGTCTGTTAGTGGTTACTGCACGTTGACCTCGAACGTAGGCGGCGGTCACGTTAATGTGACTGGACCGTTTATGTGTAGCCTAATTTTAGCAGTAAAGAAATTTTTGCAGGAAACGTGAGATTGAAGTACCGAATGTAATCATGTAACATTGATACTGGGACAATGACTAAATGAATATTTGTTTATTTTTTAATGTCTAACTTACACGAGCTGTGAGAATTCAAAAAAAGATGTTCAAATGAGTGTGAAATCTCATGGGACTTAACTGCTATGGTCATCAGTACCTAGGCTTACACACTACTTAACCTAAACACACACACCCATGCCCGAGGGAGGACTCGAACCTCCGCCGGGACCAGCCGCACAGTCCACGACTGCAGCGTCACAGACCGCTCGGCTAATCCCCCGCGGCGAGCTGTAAGCATTATTTACTTTCAAAATCACGTAAGTTAACACCAGTGTATCAATCAATCTTAGCACAACAGCAGCACAAGCAAGAAAACCAACACTTGATTGACCACCGATTTAGTGTTGATAAATTATCATGTGCTTTCATATACAAAAAGATCGCAATTTTACCACAGAAATTCTTCCACGCATTCCTACAGTTTTCGTAAGTAATCAGATACAGTCTATTCACGTCGTACAAAGCAAACTGAGCCTCTGTAGTGCAAGAACAGCAGGATAAAACTTAAAGGAGACGTCTCAAGCGTGGACTGAGGACTAGGTGCTACGCTATTTATTTGTTCGCAGCACTTTTTCACAAAAAAAACAATGGAGGAAAGTTTCACTGAGTAAAATGAATAAACGGAGTTGTTTCAGCTACTCGCTAGAAAAACATTTCTGAATATATCTTAAAAAATTCTCAGTGACTCGTAAATAGCGAAATAAGTGGGACTGTGGCACGCAGAAATGGGGGCGTTGAGTCAGAAAAGGGAGCGGTAGCGCAGTCTCGTTTCTGTATTTCTCTTCTCCTCGCCACTAAATAACACTTTTTAGGTCTCGTTATGTAGTAAGACTGGTGTGAGGTTTAGATCTGATTATATAGCACAGATTGGCTTGAACTTTTGAGCAATGTACTGATGAATAAAAAACATATGAACATATCCAATTGCGATTTTGTAGTTTAATTGGAGACTAGTCGAAGATACAATTCTTTTGTCCTAATGATGTGGAACGCGTCAATTTACCGGACATGCATACATGTTTAGTATTAAGATTAATGAACACATTTTATTGTATTATTCGTAAAAATACGTTAAAAAACAATGATTTACTTTCTTTATTTTATTTTACAAGCTATCCGTTTTTAAAAAGAAGTTCGTCCTGCCTGTGCTAATGCGATAAATGTTTAATGAAATTAATGATTGACGAACAGCAGGTAGCGGTTTGATTCATACCTCATAGCAACTGGTATTCACTGAGCCAGGTCTAATTCAGATAATAAATAATGATTTGAATTAACAGGTTTGAGTGGACATTTGTAAGTTGATAACATGGGATTAACTGAAGCCGGCCGGAGTGGCCGAGCGGTTCTAGGCGCTGCAGTCTGGAACCGTGCGACCGCTATGGTCGCAGGTTCGAATCCTGCCTCGGTCATGGATGTGTGTGATGCCCTTAGGTTAGTTAGGTTTACGTAATTCTAAGTTCAAGGGGACTGATGACCTGAGAAGTTAAGTCCCATAGTCCCATAGTGCTCAGAGATTAACTGAACAATAAATGAACAGTTCTCGTTAAACATAAGGTACACACAAATTAATAAATGAAACTCGTCCTCACAGCTGAGGAAAAATCAATTAAGCGTTTGTAGAAAGCGATTGCACCTTCCTGTATACTCATGATTGACAAGAGCACCTTATGAGTCAACGGACTGAAGATGGGTGCGTGGTAATACACGGTGGTGGTAAGCAAAAGAATAGCTGTCATACATGCGTGCATTTGATGGACTTCACATAAAAGATTTCTCTCCTAAAGGTCAGGATCCTGAAGATGGTAGTTGACAGAGGGCAGAACAGTATTCTCAGGAGAGATCCAAAAATCCACAAAAATTGTTGAATTTAAGAAACATGAAACTAAGCGAAATTTACAGTACGTATAGGAAAGTTGAGTACTATTCATGTAGCAACAGTATTGGGGTCTACACACTGTGTAATGGACATTTGAAACGAATGACAAGAGAAGGTTAAGTGTTTGACCTCAAAGTTAGGTAAGAGTGGGATTTTACACAAACATTAAATAATTGAACCACTTTTTAAGCTCACTCAACATGATCTCTAACACTATTCTCGTAGATGTGATATCGCCACAAAGGCGCAAATTTGTAACTTCTATAACGCATGAAAATATTATGAATAACGATCCTGCATTAAGTCCGTTTACTTTCCCCTTTAGATTCCCTTAGACCAGGGGTGACCGACCTTTTCGGCAGGCGGGTCAAATTCTTGAGGGAGGATTTCCCCGCGGGCCGCATTACCAGTTTTTGTTTTGTGAACCAAAATAAGCAAGAAACATTAATTTAATTTTAAAGAAAATAAAAGAAGCCTGAAGAAAGAACATTTATTATACAATTTAATGGAATACAATGTTACTGGGATGTCTGGCTTTGCTTGACTGAACTAAGTAAGTCAGTGTTGCTGTCAACTGGAATTGTCGCTATACGCAAACAGTTCACAGGCGTGTTTCAAAAGTAATGAAATCATTTTTAAAGCACGTTTGTAAAACGCAGTATATTTTTTCTTGTTCAAACTTGTGTTATAGAACTCTTCCAAACCAACCTGATTAAATTTATTTTTTAATTTTGCATCACATTGCATTTCACAACATTCCATTTGTAAATATCCAGGCAGTGAACTAATGTCTACGGAGAATGCCAAGGCAAATACAAAAAAAGACTAACGATATTTCTTAAAATCTTGAAATCGGTTTTCGAATTCATATTTCAAGTCAGATATCAAAGAAGCGCATTTCATCGCTACGGCCTGTGCGACGTCCGATTGCTTTGACAGTGGAGGAAAATATGTGAAGTTTTTTGTTATTAGCTGTTATTCCCAGAGCCCAAGTTTCATTTGGAATTCGGAAATAAGGTTAATCAGGTAACCTTTTCCTTGGGGTCGAGTATTAACATCATTTAGGTGGCTAGTTATATCGAACAAGAACGTAAAGTCGAAATGCCACTCTTTATCTTCGAACTCGGGGAGCCTCATTGACTTGCTTTCAAAGAAGTATTGCATTTATTGCTTCAAATCAAGCTCTCTGTTCAACTCCGCGTGGCCGTAGGGTCACTATTGCCTCACGTGTTCCAACATTTCTACGGAATCCAACCTGATCTTCCCCGAGGTCGGCTTCTACCAGTTTTTCCATTCGTCTGTAAAGAATTCGCGTTAGTATTTTGCAGCCACAGCTTATTAAACTGATAGTTCGGTAATTTTCACATCTGTCAACACCTGCTTTCTTTGGGATTGGAATTATTATATTCTTCTTAAAGTCTGGGGGTATTTCGTCTGTCTCATACATCTTGCTCACCAGATGGTAGAGTTCTGTCAGTAGTTCTAATGGAATGTTGTCTACTCCGGGGGCCTTGTTTCGACTCAGGTCTTTCAGTGCTCTGTCAAACACTTCACACAGTTTCATATCTCCCATTTCATCTTCATCTACATCCTCTTCCATGTCCATAATATTATCTCAAGAACAACGCCCTTGTATAGACCTTCTACATACTCCTTCCAGCTTTCTGCTTTCCCTTCTTTGCTTAGAACTGGGTTTCCATCTGAGCTCTTTATATTCATGCAAGTGGTTCTCTTTTCTCCAAAGGTATCTTTAATTTTCCTGTAGGCAGTATCTATCTTAGCCCTAGTGATATACGCTTCTACATCCTTAAATTTGACCTCAAGCCATCCGTGCTTAGCCATTTTGCACTTCCTGTCGACCTCATTTTTGAGACGTTTGTATTCCTTTTTGCCTGCTTCATTTACTACATTTTCGTATTTTCTCCTTTCATCAATTAAATTCAGTATCTCTTCTGCTACCCAAGGATTTCTATAAGCCCTCGTCTTTTTTACCTACTTGATCCTCTGCTGCCTTCACTATTTCATCTCTCGAAGCTACCCTTTCTTCTTCTACTGTATTTCTTCCCCCATTCTTGTCAATCGTTCCATAATGCTCTCCCTGAAACTCTCTACGACCTCTGGCTCTGTCAGTTTATCCAGGTCCCATCTCCTTAAATTCCCACCTTTCTGCAGTTTCTTCAGTTTTAATCTACAGTTCATAACCAATAGATTTTGGTCAGAGTCCACATCTGCCCATGGAAATGTCCTACAATTTAAAACCCGGTTCCTAAATCACTGTCTTACCATTATATAATTTATCTGAAACCTTCCAGTATCTCCAGGTTTCTTCCATGTATACAACGTTCTTTCATGATTCTAGAACCAAGTGTTAGCTATGATTAAGTTATGCCCTGTGCAAAATTCTACCAGGCGGCTTCTTCATTCATTCCTTACCCCCATTCCATGTTCACCTACTACGTTTCCTTCTCTTCCTTTTCCTACTACCGAATTCCAGTCACCCATGACTATTAAATTTTCGTCTCCCTTCACTATCTGAATAATTTCTTTTATCTCATCATACATTCCATGAATCTTTTCGTCATCTGCGGAACTAGTTGGCATATAAACATGTACTACTGTGGTAGGCGTGGGCTTCGTATCTATCTTGGCCACAATAATGCGTTCACTATGATGTTTGCAGTGGCTACCCACACTCCTATTTTTTTTATTCACTATTAAACCTACTCCTGCATTACCCCTATTTGATTTTGTATTTATAAACCTCTATTCACCTGACCAGAAGTCTTGTTCCTCCTGCTACCGAACTTCACTAATTCCCACTAAATTTAACTTACCTATCCATTTCCACGCTCCGACTCGTAAAACCCCAGTTTTCTTTCTCCTGATAACAATGTCCTCCTGAGTAGTCCTCGCACGGAGATCCGAATGGGGGAGTTTTTGCGAACCACACAACTGAATGGTCCCGCGCACGTTAGAGCGCAGCGTGACGTGACGCAGTTCCTGTACGCAGTTTGCTGCGAGGCTCACGGTGGTTCTGGCTGTTGGTAGTTCGAAATGGAGGAAAAGCTAATTGAAGCCGTACGTGTTCGCAAAGATCTGTTTGATACAAGCCCTGAAGATTACTTGAAAGCGAAGCTGAAAGCTGAGAAGTGGGAGGAAGTGGGCAAGGAAACGGACATACGAAATGGTAAGTTGCATTGTAATTCGTTGTTAACATTCTACATTGACATTGTCAAAACTCTGTAGAAAATTTTCGTGATGTGCTCTGTCCTGGTTAAATCTGGTTAAATGTTTATCAAAAAAGATGCCTAGGTTCCTTACAATATCATTCCTTACTAGTGTGTAGCCCTCCATATCTACCAGTGAAAATGAAATAGATGGATTTAACCACGTCTTTGATATCAATACAGAATCGAAACTCTCGTCCGAATATATAGAGAATGACACAATGTTCTATGAGCACTGTTTACATCGATTTGTTGTTGGATAGTGCTGATGACAGGATTCTGTTTCTGCTAATGTCTGTATGCGAAAATACGGTTTCTGTTACTTGATAATAATGAAATTTGCCCACTTCTCGTTATATATACAGTAGCCCTGGCGACAGCAAGGGCTTTTCTCACCAGCTACTCTGCCCCTTCTGACTCACACCATATGGTCCTTCTAGAACACAAAAGAAAAAAATTCAAAAAGGAGTGATAGATTTTTAGCTGTATTTCTTTACTTTTAATTAAAAAGTGAATAACTGACATAGCGGAATTCTCTTTTAACATCGTTGTTGCAGGTGTTGAAGCGAAAGCATTGTGGGAGAAATTGAGACATTTGCTGAGAGCTGCTCTCAGAAGACAGCAAAAATCTGTGAAAAGTGGGGCACCGTCTGAATCGGTGGAAGAATGGAAATTTCAAAAGCAGATGGGATTTCTACAACCATATATGGCCAATAAATCACGAGAAGGGAACCTAAACGGATACACTTATGATAATGAAACCACATCACAAAATTGTGTCACTGATAGTCCAAGTGATGCAGTCGAGGAGGGTGAGGAATCACTCACCATGCAGCAGGTAATCAGAAGTGCTCGGGACGAACTTCAAGCACGGGCACTTCCTGAAATGTCACCTCCGCCCTCCGCCACAAGAACCGACATCCGCAAAAATAAAAAAAGACACTATTGCTGGATTAATCAAACGAAGCATTGAACAACATGAAGAACGAAGAAGATCGAGATCAGAAGAAATAAGAAATCTGTTGGCACAAACGAGTGCTCCAAGTGATGCTCTGTACCATGTCTTCATGTCATTGTACCAGATGACCAGATGCATGCCACTGTCATCTCAGCATGTCATCAGAAATGGCATTTTCCATGTGGTTACAGAAATGGAGGCCTCGTTGCTGAACATCCCTGTGAGAACTCCACAGTCCAACACATTTCAGCGGCCATCATATCACGAGTTGTCCCCGTACAGTAACCAATCCCCCAGTCCATCGTACTCTAGTTCATCAACTCCATCCCGTTCTCTACATTCCAACAGTCCGCCGCTTACTACACAAGATGATTGTGAGTTTCAACAAAGCCTTAAATCGGCATGATTTGCTCACACTTATTAATGATTTCTCTGAAAACTGAATGTTAGTAAAAATTTTGCTATTTACAATTGCTGTACAGACGGTATTTGTGGGTTATTACAGAATATTTTGGCCATTTGAATATTATTATGTTTATTCAATAAAGAGTTTTCTATGAACGCTAAACTGTTACCCTCTGCCATTGGTGATGGCAATATTATATTGTATACAGAAGTATAGGCAACTAGCGGACCCGGCTATACTTCCGCAGCCGGCGGTAGTCTAGCGGTTCTAGGCGCTCAGTCCGGAGACGTGTGACTGCTACGGTCGCAGGTTCGAATCCTGCCTCGGGCATGGATGTGTGTGAAGTCCTTAGGTTAGTTAGGTTTAAGTAGTTCTAAGTTCTAGGGGACTGATGACCATAGATGTTAAGTCCCATAGTGCTCAGAGCCATTTGAACCATTTATATTTCCGCAGTTACTAAATATGGATGGGAAGTGTGTGTACATCCTACACTATCGTCAATGGTTTCGACTGGGCGTTATGAGTCAATCACTCAGTCAATCAGGACAGTGCCTTTTATCTCATATAAAGACCTCACATGTTCTCAAATCTATGAAAACAATAAATACAAGGAATAATTACTTAAGAAAGGTCGAGGAAGCGAGAAATATGCTCTTATATTTATATGTTAAAAGAATTAAGCCATTGTGTTCACATAAGGACTGTAACACCCTCGGTTACTTCATTTGGATATATGGTAATCCCAGCTACAATGCTTTGAAATTTGGACACGACGTTGCAGTGGACTATGTGCACGTAAATTTTGACACAACGTTCTACTAGAATATGCGCATGTTTATGAATATATACAAATTTTATAACGGGGAAACACTGTTACGAAAAATCGTGAAAATTACATGTATATAGGTTATATATATAATATTAAAGAAATAGGTACCTAAAAACCATCCTGTATTAGAATGCAACGTTGTGTCAAAATTTCAAAGCAATCGGTCAAGAGCTTTCTCATATTAGTTAAACCAATGTTTGTGTGTGAGATGAGTATGAGATTCGCAAGGGAAGCCAGTACATGTTGTCTGCTACTACAGTTGTGCAGATTCTGGTAGTTTCAGTGTAATGGCAGAGGGGTTTAGCGTTACCATAGGTCAGGTATCTGAGCAGGTGCACAAATCAGTTGGCGATAGGGTCCTTTGTGATTTCTGGTTACATCCTCCCCGCTGGAAAGCGGAAACCGGTAACTGTTCATCCACTACGGCACTCTGAGAGGTAATGGAATGTATGTAGCTTGTAATATCTAGCCATTTTTATTTCATTCTTCTGGATATTAACGGAAAATTACGTTAATCATGGTAGGAGCAAATTGGGATGTGAATTTACCATTATCTTTGCGCTTTTCGTTGGGAATACTTTGTGTGTGTGTGTGTGTGTGTGTGTGTGTGTGTGTGTGTAGGTGTGTGTAAGAGAGAGAGAGAGATAGAGAGAGAGAAAGAGAGAGAAAGGGAGAGAGAAAGTTAGCTACCACGTGTAGTGTGGTACAAAGTGAGTTCCTTCTTCCATATAGTTAGTAAAGTGAAATTGTCCTAAGTGCATAAAATAGATTCGCAGAATGTAATTAAAAAACTAATTGAGAAGTATTCATCACTCTGGGATTCTTACCAGGTAGGACTGATAGAGGAGATAGAGAATCTCCAATGAAGAGCGACATGTTTCGTCAAGGAATCATTTAATCGGCGAAAACAAACTCCAATGGCAGGAGCTACCAGAGAGGCGTTGTGCATCACGGAATGGTTTAACAGAACACTTCCTGGGAAGAGTCGCAAAACATATTTCTTCCTCCGACATACATTTCGCAAAATGGCCACGACTAGAAAATTCAGGATATCAGAGGTAATATGAAGGCTTACTAACTTACAACACTTCCCACACGCCATTCGCGAGTGGAACAGGGATGGGGGGATCAGTTAGTGGTACCAGAGCTACTCTCCCCCACACACCGTGTGTACTGAGATACAGGTAGACGTTCAGCTACTGTGCCTTATAAATAAGAAGTTGTGGTGTTTGAGTCCATTCTTGAGTTAGCTTTCAGTAAAGTCCCGCATCTTTAGTGCTTAAGTGATGTATGTGGAAGTTCCAAATTTAAGGTGATTTTTCTCTGTAACCAGAGGTATTTTCGTTGTACAAACTCCATGTGTTCCACCATGGGTCACTCAAAGCACATCATAACACAGTCTTTTTATTAAGTATTGTGTAGATTTAAATTTGTGGAATGGATGCTTTAATTTTCGTCATTTTGGAGTTTTTAATTTAATGCACTTTTCGTGGTTCGAGGACTTGTTCAGGTTACATGCACGCCTTTTCTAGTCTTCCGTTTAGTGCTTGCTCGTGCAGTGCTCGTGTGTGCGCTGTCTTAAATTTTTATGTTCAATTTTCTTATTGAAGATGGTTCAAATGGCTCTGAGCACTATGGGACTTAACATCTGTGGTCATCAGTCCCCTAGAACTTAGAACTACTGAAACCTAACTAACCTAAGGACATCACACACATCCATGCCCGAGGCAGGATTCGAACCTGCGACCGTAGCAGTCGCGCGGTTCCGGACTGAGCGCTCTAGAACCACTCGGCCACCTTGGCCGGTCCTCTTATGGAAGAGATGAGGTTCATTTCTATGCATAGCAGTGTGTTTCACAACGAGTCAGTCAGAGAACATCTAAATTCAGTTCTTTACTACTCATTGGATAGATCTAAATTCGCAGCATAGAACGAATATTTCCACATGGGAGTTATTTTTCTTTATTTTTAAGTTGTAGAATTTGATAGGTTGTTCGTGGTTTGCTCTTTGCTCAGTGTTGAGTTAATTCTAAGGCTTCTGTACTGAGTATGCTATAATTTTCATTGTCTGAATTGGGCATGTTAAACAAGATTCCTCTCTATTTGTTGTTGCATGAACGGGTGTGTGTTCACGATTTTTCCGTTGTAAACCACATGTCCTTTCGTGAACGTATCTCCGCTATCGCCTATTACTGCTCAGTGTTGATAGGCTGATAAATTTAACTTTCCCATAAAGGACTGATAGCACCTATAGAGTACTGTACTTCCATTTTGTGTATTTGGTGAGTTTAGAACTTGCTTGATGAATAAATTATTCAGATCGAATGTATGAAAAGGAGCACTGTTTATGTATTATAATCCTGTTACATCCCTAATATATTCATAAAGCAGTAAGTTCAAATTTCTATGATTGATATTAGAAGTGATATCCGAAGTTTTGGTTAAATGATTTAAATGAAATAACGTTATTCATTGCATTTTATAAAAGCCATCACGAGGTTCATATTTTAAGTAGACGGGTAAATTATACAGGTAATCAAAGAAATAAATAATGAACTTAAGGGGCCTGTTTTCTATGGCGGTAACGCAATGTGGAAGTATTTCGTATTGTGACCTATGTCAAAATCAAGGACTCTAATCGCGTAGGGCCCTTTCAACTGTTCGGTCCTGTTGGGATGTATCCCCTTTTTATTACGATTGGAATCTTTCAGTTGGCTACCCAGCCTAGAATAATAGAGAGAATAGTAACAGTTTCCAGTTTAAGCCGTAGCGCCATTGAGTTAGTAGACTGTTCTGTCTGGCGCCACTGGCTCAGATGTAGTATCGACTATCCCACTTGCAGCCCCATTGCCAGTTGGTATCTGTGCGTTGTGCACGTAGATGGTCTTTTCTTGCCTCTATATATACGGGGTTCGCTGGCCCGAAAGAGAGGAACGAAATTTGGGGATTGGCGGTAGCGTCGTGAGAAGAGCTCGTCACGAGGTCCGAGCAGCTCAAGCCACGAGCTGCGCAAAAAGTTCCTGCGCGGAACGGAGATACCGGAGTACTTCACCGGGGTCAGCGTCGACTACAGTCAGCAGGCCGACATTCCATCGGTTGGTTGGCAACATTCGTGTCGAACGACCGCTCGTGGCGCTGGCTTTCATCGTCCCCACTCAGTAACCGCTGCGACGCACCGTGTATCCATGGAACTGCTTGTTGGTAAAGGGAAGTAACATTCTGTAATTCTTGTCGAGATTTGCTTCTTTGTCTACCTGCCCTCCTTATAATTTTCTGGATTGTACCCGGCCCTCAGAGTTTTACTCCGTCGGCTGTTTGGTCGTAAATATAGGCAGTACTACAGTACTAAGACACTAACTGTCGTTTGAAAATTTGTCCCACTATTATATTGCCTTTCCTTCCTGGTTTGTGCCTGATCATTAATGTTCTAATTAATCAGCTTTTGGTCGTAAATACAGCTGGAACAATTGTACTAAGGCACATGTTGCCGTTAAACAAAAGAGGGATCTTGTAGTTAGATTTATCTGTTAACCGGTTCAATTCTTTGATTGTAATTGCATTTCTCTGTCATTAGTTATAATCTGAACAACCTGTTGTATTAAGCTGTTCGTTTCGGTGTTTGAAAGAGCGGGTCATTATTAGTGTATTTTAGCTGGATCTTACGGTTCCGCCGAGTGAGTTGTAGTACGTGTTCACAAGTAATGTGTTCAGACGTTCCTTCAGAGCGGTCAATCAGTTTAACCTTGAAAATATTAACAGCCAACTGTCACCAGTGCTTTAGTCAATTGCCAGAAGGGACGGGTTGGGGTCGAGTCGCACCTCGGTTGCCGACTGAAATCAAGAAGTTGTTTGTTTGAAGTAAGCCCTATCGTTGTCGTACTGTTTGCTAATCTGTTTAACATTTAAGCTTAGGTGCACACCTTAACCCCGAACCTTTCGACAAACAGCTTTCAAATTAAAATATAAGTCATTTGTTTTTAGTAATTGGATTACTCTTGTCATCAGTGGTGCTTCTATAGTTTTAATGTGTTGCAGAAGGGCATTTATTAAGACAGACCGTGTCCAGAGTGGTAGTAAACACCGCTGTTTCTCTCTATAACGGGTGGGCTGCAGGCCCGACCGTCTTGTAATCATTGCCTTAGTGTTTGCTGTTTTGCAATACAGCACTTCTTATTCAACTTGAGGTTTAAGGTCAAAAGAATTTTGCAAATTTGTTCATTCTGTTAAAGAAAATTGTATGGTTAAATGCTTCGAGTATCTGTAAAATACAGTTTATATGTTGTTAAATGCCGGCCGGAGTGGCCAAGCGGTTCTAGGCGCTACAGTCTGGAATCGCGCAACCGCAACGGCGCAGGTGCGAATCCTGATGTCATTAGGTTAGCTAGGTGTAAGTAGTTCTAAGTTCTAGGGGACTGATGACCTCAGAAGTTAAGTCCCATAGTGCTGAGAGCCATTTGAACCATTTTTGTTGTTGTTAAATAAACAGGTTGCGTGAAAAGAAGATATATTGATGGGGCTTCCCTTCCACGTCTCCCTTAATTCCAGTGAGTACCACGTATCACAGTTTCAGCTGTATCCGCATTGGGCCTATGGAAAACTTTTGAAGCAAATCATCGATTAACAGTTCCTAGTAGTGTGCCGAACTTTAAGGCAGACCACGTCTTTCGAGGGCTGATTGACATTAGATGAGTTCGCGTTACTTTTAAGTAATGCCTTCAATGTATTGGGGTGAAAGTAGTAAATAATGCTGCATAATTGTGTTTATTTTGTCTGTTACGTATCAACGAGCGAGAGCAGACGATAGTAGGGACGCATACTTTCTTTGTGACAGGTATAACGTCCAGCCCACAGGAGAAGATGCCATTAGACTACTCTTCGTTGCTGATACTTGATTATCTTACATTGTTAAAGAAAAAAGAAATGGACTGTTATAAATGTTGAATTGTTGTGAGATTGTAAACCAGCTATGTTGTAGCCATCTGCTGAAGTGTAAACTTGGTTTACCTGCCAAGCTATTAACGGCAGTGAAAGTATTTGATTACGGTAAAAAATTTTGTTATATATTGCGTGTTATTACTTACATCTACATCTACTTCTGCATCCATTATCCACAGATCACTGTGAACTACATGGCAGTCGGACTTCCGTTTTGTTCCACTTATTAGAGCTTCTTTCCGTTCCAGTCACGTACGGAACAGTAATCTAGGATGTGTAGAACGAGTGATTTGTAACCAAACTCGTTTGTAGAGTGACTGCATTTCACCAGTATTCCACCAATAAACCGAAGTTTGCCACCTGCTTTACCTACGACTGAGCCTCTGTAATCGTTCCATTTCATATCCATTCAAAGTCTTATAGGCAGATATTAGTATGAGTTGACGGAGTCCATCAGTGGATCTTTGGTACTGTAGCCATGGGTACTAAGTTTATGGGGTACTAAGTCTTTTTTTTAAGTGCAACATTTTACATATCTGAACATTTCAAGCATGTCTCCTATATTTGCACCACTCTGACTGAATATTTGCGCAGTTTTTAAGACAGTACTTCATTATATTAACTGCGCCATCAGCAAAAAGTCTGAGCTTCTTACTATTTATTATTATTATTAATAATTGCCTGAAATGTCAATCATACACAAGTACAGCCATGGTTCTAACAGACTTCTCTGGAACGGATCCGAAGTTACTTCTACATCTGTCTATAACTCTCCATCCAAGATGGATTTCTCACCCAAAAAATCCTCAACCCAGTTATAAATTTCACTTTATAGTCCATACGATCGTACTTTTGATAATACGCGTAGCTGCATTACAGAGTTAAATGTTTCTCGGAAATCGAAAAATACTGCATCTACCTGATTACCTTGAGCAATGATTTTCAGGATATCATGTGAGAAAAGTGTAAGTTGGATTTAACAAGATCAGTGTTATCGGCATCAATGCTCGTTAGCACGGAGGAGCTCACTCGGTTCGAATTACTTCTTAAGGTTAATTCACAATATTTTTATTGTAAATATCCATATACCAATATACACTATCGATGAAAGAACGATTCGAAGTTATTTAAAATTTTGTTAGAGTAAAAGTCGGAAGGTAATGGACATCTCCAGGTAATTTATTTTATGTAAACTGACATGAGCAGCGAAATAATTTTGAAGCGATTGAAGCAATTTTGACCAAATGCAGGAATTTAATGGTACAGGTTATACATCCTTATCCATGCTTTCTATGAAGATACAGGACCAAAGATTATAATCAGTAATAGATAAAATTTGTACAAGCTGAATTCAGTAATAGCACATTGGATGAAATGTGTGATCTATGCAATATCTTTGGAGCAGCGGAGTCAGAGTATCGCCGTACGTTTTCATAACCATAGGAACTCAATACGACGAAAAGAAAATTTTTAACCATAAGAAATTTTAATTTTTAACCATAAGAAATTTTCTCCTTGCGTTAGCTTATTATGAGAGCGTAAGAAGAACCTGTAATAATGGATGAAGAGAATAAATCACAAATATAGGTACGAAGAAAGTTTACGGAAAAAATATTTCTAAATGGTGAGCACTCTGAACTAACAAGGTGAAGACGTGACTAGGTTTAACATCCGTTCCCCTTGCATTTACCGGCTTATTGCTAATGAATTACAGTAGGACCTGGTGGTAATTTATAATCTAACACCACACTCAGCGATCTGCATTCTAATCAGTCAGCAGTGCAATATCTGGTGAATGCCTCAGTTAGTCGATAACTTTCATTGGACCATTGGTGACTTAAGCGTATTCTGTTGCTGGGTGCTGGGTAGTGTATTCCTATTTGAAAATAACACTCTGACACGCTAACAGCCGTCACAAATCGAAGCACATACAACATTGCCATGCTTTAACGACTGATTCTCCTTGTAAAACTACAAGGATTTGCGGAGGACGATCATTCGTCTCCTTAGATCATCGCCTTTAGAGCTCACCCTCCTCGCGGGAGGGCTCGCAGCTTGTGCGCCGTACAGATACATGTGATAAAGTGCCACGTAAACAAATTGGCCGAATAGTAAACAATCTAGTGCATTGTGTGAAGTTTGCACGCACCACGGAGATAGTTAAAAATTTAATATAGACATTTAAACAGTATTGATCAGGTACTGTGCGATTTCACTGTACGAGCGTCCACCAAGGTGAGTGGCCTCAGGGTGTGATACCCGGGACCCCGACCTGCACAACCATATCGGTGGTTTCAAGAAGGCTACGCCACAACTGGGGACCTTTATTTGCTGGTAAACATAAAGCTTTTACGTGTACTTTATTATTCGGGTAGAAATCAACCTGTTTAAGAAAATCCAAGAAGAACCACAGACAACCGTTGTTAGTGACAAATAGGCAGCTAATCATGCATTTGTCTTATATGTAATAAGATAATGAAGGTAGGGTAAGGAGGCGGAAAGGTGTAAATAAAAGATTTTTTACTATTGTCTCAAATTTTACTAGCTAATGCTTTCCCTGTTATTACTAAAACACTTTCAGAACACTTCACTTAGCTATTATGCAACAGCAAAATATGATAGCAGTGTTAACAGTGACACATTTCATCATTTAGATTTTTCTGCAATGACCACATTTCGTTTACAAAAAGCTATTTACACTGCCGTTAGATAAACACAGTTTTACAGACAACTCATTCTACATTAGTGTAGTGGCGTACCTCGGCGTTAACCCAACACACTTTTTTGTGATACTTCCATACCTGTATTGCTGCTTTCTCTGTTTTCGGTGTTATTTGATTAACTTATGGACCTACAGGACCTCACTCTTTGCACGTAGCTGCGGTTCCCCACTCCAATTTTCTTAATGGAATTTTGTCGCATGCGAAAGCAAATTGAATGCGTTGCTTTTTGGGGTACGTATAGAAATTTGTAGTGGTTGATTACAGACGTTATATTCCCCGAGAGAGAGAGAGAGAGAGAGAGAGAGAGAGAGAGAGAGAGAGAGAGAGAGAGAGAGAGAGGGAGAGGTAGTGGTTATTTATTATTGTCCCAGTTGATAAACGGGATGTTTTGCCAATGAGTTTCTGGCATGTAAGCTTGCTTCTCTGTATTGAATTCGTTACTGAAATGCATGAATTTGCGCGGTAGGCGTCAATCTAACAATAGGCTTGGTGTTCCTATCAATACAACTGGTGCTTTACGAGTTATATTTTTTCGGATCTCTGTACAATTCGAGATCCTATCACAATTCATGAGCTCTGGAGATATTTTCAGGTGTCTTACTGGATTAATCGCAAGACTTCCAAAGTTGATGACTTTATCGATTTCCACGATGGGCGTGGCTCTCGGTTTGAACTGAAATTGCATGTTCCTCAAAAGCAACAGCGTCTAATGTTCTTCTTTTCTTTGCTACTTGGCTTCCCATCCCAGTTGGCAGAAATCGGAAGACTTCAGCAAAATAGCACATCAGCATCAGCTATCGTCAAACCTTACAAATAACGGATTAATCCAGTGTCAACTATTGCCGACTGTATGTGCTTCACGTATTTTTGTAGGAACTGTTGTTTACATTGCAACAATGTATAATGTTATAATAGGTTTATATTCATTTACAGAGAAATTTCAGCTTCAGTTACGGAGGTGCAAATTTTTTAACCCTGCTCAAAGCACAAAATTTCCTACGTTGCAGCACTACATGAGAGAGGTAGAACTCTCACTTACCAAAACCTCTACAGCAAGGAACGAAGGTTAGACTTTAAAGCAAGGAACGAAGGTTAGATTTTAAAGTCTCGTCGACGACGCTATGTTCACAGATTAGGCAGAAGCTCGGACAGGAGAAGAATAGGGAAGGACCCACCAAAAGACCATGCAATCTGACGGGTTCTAGATCAGTAGGTTTACAGATCTCTTTTGCGTTAGCTGGGAATGGGGTTACAGAATGATATTTGAGTATATCCTGAGTGTTACTTTTTTGTATCGGTAGATTTTGGTGGTGCAAAAATTCAGAAATGGGTTTGGCTGTTAAGAATCAATCGAGAAAATTTCTATCTAGCGTTGAATAGGATATTACCCGTCGTTAAACGATATAATGAGGCAAAGGTTATCTTGGTGTAGAAAATGTGTGCTTAGTGTGAACAATTTCTGCGTATACAGCTCTGTTTGGTAGGTAATGGAGAGCTGTAGTATCAAAACGCAACAATTTAACCTCGATGAATTTTACGTTTCTGAGGTTGATATTTCCAGCCAATAACGAAATTTCGGTTCCTTATGTTATCATTCAGGGAAGAACTACTGATAAGATGATATGTAGTATTTTTAATGGTATTTTTTAATGCATAATTTGACATGTTGTACTACGCTTTATTTCTAAGATAGGTTTGTTCCATTTGTAGCGACTTCTATGTCTTGATTAATTCTTTTATTGATGATTAGGATGGCTTGGTATTAGTTGACGTGTATCATAAATTATCCATTACTGGATGTTGTTTTCTAGACGTTCTTTTAATTTCCGAGTCATGTATTTTACGTACGAACTTCTTCCGTGAAGAGTTCTGTCACCAGCAGACAATCTATAGGTGTCGAAGTTACTGCGGAATGTCATTAGCGCAATTTGAATTCGGTATAGCCCTCCATATCTACGAGGCAGTGTCAGACCACTACCAAAGCGAGAAGCAGTATCGTGAAATGATAAATTGCAGTCTCGGTAGGCCTCGATTCTGACGTTGGTGAATTCCGACACTTGCTGGTAGATGTTTTTCTATCTTACACGACGCATAACACGATCTTCTCACAAACAACCAACACTGAAATGCGATTTCTGAGTGAGAAACCCACTATATGACTTTTCCTTATATACATAGTGTAGGTCATTGCGCTACATATTCGCATATCCTAACATGTAATACACGTGATACCCATTTGCCAATTTCACATCTGTCGTAGACCACCATCATGGTATTGCTATTTTAAACGCTTTTTGTTAAGTTTTTAATAATATCATATTTACTATAATGGTACACCGTGACGTTTTTAAACTGGTCTGGAGGAGAGGAAGTGTATTAGTAAAAAAAAATATTGTAGAGTGCTATTTAAAAAGACATACTATTGTTCATATCTTAGTAACGAACAAAGACCAAGAAAGGCAGTCATGCAAGTTGGTGTCTCCCTGATAGCGAAACAACGTTTCCATGATACATTTTTTATTTTGCTTCTGGAAAAAAAGTTATTTGGTATGGTAAAGATAAATAGGACAAACTATAAATATTCAACTAACTCAGCCTTTACAAACTGTAGCCTCTTTAATCTTAACTAAGAAATGGTACTGTTCCATGCCGCACTATCTACTGCTGCCCATGACAGATGAAGCCTGCAGCTTTCATGGTTCTCTTACCCCAGTGGTCGGTCGGTCTTCCTTGTGAGTTTCGTCCTTCTCACGGACTCCACTCTAGTACTGCCACCGTCCATCTTCCGTCATTTCCTAGTGCGATATGTCCTGCCAAGTTCCATTTTAGAGCTTTTACCCTTTCACAGCATCCTGAAATGCTGGTACTTCACTTATTTTCCGAACTTTCATAGTGATACCTAAGAGTTTCACAGTCCTGTGGTAGTAAGGGAAAACACACTGTTTGAAAATTACCAGTTGTAAGTTTGTTGGCATATTAGATTTAAAAACTGTTGATTTTTTTCCATAAATTCTCAGCCTAACTTGATTCGGTGGAAAATTTCAAGTTTTTATTTTTCCTTGGACATCAATTAACTTTGTCAGATAAATATATCCGATAGCACTTTTAGAGAGTTATTGTTATTTGTTTTGGACACATTTATCTTGAGGCCCACTTTTTCGCAGGTAGCTGATAAATCCTTTATAGAGGAATGCAAATCTTCTCACATTGTTGGTTAGGGCTATTATATCATCTGCAAATCTCAAGATAATAGCTCTATTTCTCTTTTATTCTAAGTCCCCTTTTTTCTCAAATAATTTTGAACATAGCCATCCCAAGGACTGCTGTAAGTGATTTTGGGGACATAAGGTTAACGTGCTTTACTCCTGTTCTAAAGGGAAATTCTCTCATCTGTTTTCCTATGCTGACAGAAGCCATCATGGTATCATAGACGTTATATACTATGCCTACATACCTTGTTCCCACATCAGAGCCTTTGTAACTGCAGTGTGGCTGACAGAATCAACAGCCTTTTAAAAAATCTAAAGAAAACTATGCATAGTGTCATTTCACTCTCATTGGCTAGCAAATATGGCGAGTTGTGCTACAACGACTGCGAAAACCACCTTCATTTGTGGGCTGTGCGTTATCCCCACAATAGCGCTGTTGTGATTTGTCAAGATAAAGTAAAAAAAAAAAACTAGTTGCATGAATAGGAATAAATCGATAATGTGCTCATTAATGTTAACAGTAGTCCTATATATATATCCTTTAAACTGACTCGTTCTATCGTTCTACATCATTTCGATAAAAGAATCGTTCAGTGATATATGGTACATGTAACTAACGAACAAGCAAACTAACTGTAGACAACAGGGAGTAAACTCATGGGATGGTAATCCTTCAAATTGTGAATGCTTCCTCTTCATGTAGAAAGACTGTCTTTGCTTTGCTTCAGAAGACGATACGCTGAGTTTTTACATACAATCACACACCTACCCACCCATACCTACCAGCCCGCCTACCTACCCACCACACCTATCACTCTAACAACACTCACATACCCACCAACAGCCACATACCACATATATCCACTCATGTTCAGAAAGAAACAGAACACCTTGAATAACTAGAGATAGGACACTCATATTCACAAGACCTGTACATTAGTATGTTCTGCGGAAATGATTAGCATTTGAACCATGTCAGCCCGTGGGTTCAGGTTCAATGTCCATACCTTTGCGCAACACCACCCACCCGTAAAATATGCCTGTGGATCTCGTTGTCGCTATACACTGAAAGTAATGGACTGGAGTGTCTTGAGCAGATGTGGAGGATACCTCGCAAACATATGCGCAAACTGTACCGTCAAATTAGTGAGTTTGAAAGAGTGCGCATTATTGGCATGAGACTATGTGATGCATCCATCCAGGAAATTGCTGCTAGTGTAGGACCAAGTGTTTCGGCAATGCAACGGGTGTGTGATTCACGGAAGACCGTAGAACACGACGAGATGGATCAGGTTGCACCAATGCATCACCCAGACCACTCTGATTAGATCGACAGCTCATCCGAATGTCATTGCAGGACAGATGTGCGTCCTTCACAGCTCTGCCGCAACAGTGGAACAGCGTAACACATCCTATACTATCAAGGGTCACAGTCCGTCGCCGTTTATTATGGCACGGGTTACATGTGCACCGTCCACTTCTCCGCCTACCTTTGTGCAAAAACGTGTTAGACGACAATGGTGTATGGAACGACCTTACTGGGGATGGCAATGGCACCAGATAGTGTTTTTGGACGAATACAGGTTCTTCTTGTTTGAAAATGATGGCGACATTTTGGTTTGCTGCAGACATGGGGAGTTGCATCACAATGACTGCATTGACGTAAGACATACAGCGCTGACTCGAGGCCTTAAGGTATGGGGTGCTATTGGGTACGAACACAAGTCACACTTGGTGCGTGTCCATGTCACTGTGACAAATGCGACCTACATGAATGACATCCTGCGACCTGTAGCCATATCCTTTCTTCACAACACCCTAGACTCCATTTTTCACCTAGCCAATGCACAACCACTTGTTGCTGCACGAACATGTGCCTTCTTGGTGTTACAGGAGGTCAGTCTTTTGCCCTGGCCCGCCGGATCACCAGACTTGTCATCAATCGAAAATTTGTGGGATATGGTGAAATGACAGATGCAGCACTATGATACAATGCCGGCTACCACACATGAACTTTGGAACCCGGTGAATGCAACATGGGTTGCAATACCATAGGATACCATTCGCGTCTAATATGCGCTAATGCCTTCTCGATGGAACAAATTATCAACCTACTAGGCAATAGGATGACGATCAGTTTGGATTTTGGAAAAGTAAAGGCAGAGTGGACGACCAAGAACGAAGCTCTCGTATTAAAAACGGTGTAAGACAAGGACGTAGCCCTTCGCCCCTACTGCTCAATCTGTACATCGAGGAAGGAATGATGGAAATAAAAGAAAGGTTCAGGAGTGGAATTAAAATTCAAGGTGAAAGGATATCAATGAACGATTCGCTGATGACAGTGTTATCCTGAGTGAAAGTGAGGAAGTATTACGTGATCTGCTGAACGGAATGAACAATCTAATGAATACACAGTATGGACTGAGAGTACATCGAAGAAAGATGAAGGTAATGAGAAGTAGTGAGAACAGCGAGAAACTTAAAATCAGTATTTCATGAAGTGGATGAAGTTAAGGAATTCTGCTACCCAGGCAGTATAACAACCAATGACAGATGGAGCAAGGAGGACGTCAACAGCAGACTACCTATGGCAAAAAAGGCATTCTTGGCCAAGAGAAATCTACTAATATGAAATATCGGCCTTAATTTCAGGAAGAAATTTCTGAGAATGTATGTCTAGAGTACAGCATTATATGATAGCGAAACATGGACTGTGGGAAAACCGAAACAGAAGAGCATCGAAGGATTTGAGTTGTGGTGCTACAGACGAATGTTGAAAATTAGGTGGCCTGATAAGGTAAGGAATGAGGAGGTTCTACGCAGAGTTGAAGGAAAGGAATATTTGGGAAACATTGATAAGGAAAAGGGACATGGTGATAGGACATCTATTAAGGCATGTGGGAATGACTTCCAGGGTACCAAAGGGAGCTGTAGAGGGCAATAACTGTAGATGAAGAGAGAGTTTCGAATACATCCAGCAAATAATTGAGGATGTAGGGTGCAAGTGCTCTGAGATGAAGAGGTTATCACAAGAGAGGAATTGGCGGCAGGTCGCATCAAACCAGTCAGATGAATGGAGCAATGCTCACTTCTGCAGAATGCACTAATATAGATATTCTGTGAATATAAATGTCATGTCTCTAGTCGTTCAATGTGTTCTGCTTTTTCTGAACAGTGTGTATCCTTTCCCCTCTCACCTTGTCCATCTCCTCCTTTCCCCCTTCTATCATTTTCCTTTTCTCTGCCCATCACCCTTTTCCCCATCACTTTGTACTTCTCCTACTCTTGCTTCTTTTTGTCCATCTATAACTCCTTTTTTTTGTCCTTCTCCTCTCTCCTCTCCCTGTTTTCTCCTCCTCCCTCTTCTCTCTGACTGTCACCTCCTCTCCCCTGTATTTGTCTGTCATCTCCTTCCCCCTTTTTGTCCATCACATGTTCCCTCTTCTTCTTTCCACCTCCTCTTCTTACCCCACATCTCTGTTGATCCCTGTCTTCTACTTCCCTTGTTCACCTTCACCTATTTCTCCTCTCTCTCTCTGTTCATCTCATCCTTCCTCTGTCCATCTCATTCTCCCCAGCCCCACTCTCTGCCCATCTTCTCTTTCCTCTGTCTGTCCATCCTCTCCTACTCCTCTCTCCTCACTACAGTGGAAGACGTGGTTATTACCCCCATAGTGCTTCTTGCTGGACAATAGGAGTTATTTGTACCACGTTCAGTTGAAATCGATCAAGGGGTTTTAGGAGGAGATGTTTAACACCCGCCCACGCACATACACACACGTTCAGTTGAAATTGATCAAGGGGTTTTAGAAGGAGATGTTTAACACCCACCCACGCACATACACACACTTTGAGGAACCTCAGTGTTATGTCGTTGTAATCTGTTGACTGGTATGCATACAAGTCAGCACTGACCATTCGGTACAAACGGTATTTCAAAAGA
Source organism: Schistocerca gregaria (assembly GCF_023897955.1). Taxonomy (NCBI): domain Eukaryota; kingdom Metazoa; phylum Arthropoda; class Insecta; order Orthoptera; family Acrididae; genus Schistocerca; species Schistocerca gregaria. The sequence goes on from NC_064920.1 coordinate 555,839,921, forward strand.
AACGGTACAGCGTCTGAAATGAAAGAATTGGGTGAAGAGTGCGTGAGGGAAAGTTCTCGTCGGTAGCACGGCACCGTATGGGCGGGGTTTCCCCGCCTTCAGCGCGGATGTTGGCGGCGGCGGCGGTGGCGTGCCTCATGCAACGAGTGCGCAGCAGCGACCCCCGGCGGCCTGCCCGGAAACTATCCGTTTAGCTTCCCGGAGATTAACCGCGCTCCGGCGATCAATCTTAATGAAAAATCCCGCCGCTTATCGGCGCTCCAGGATGGGAGCAGCCGGGCAGCCTGCTTAGTATACTGGCACGGCCACGCCTCGGCGCCGATCCGCTGTGGGCAGCGATGCTTATCTGGTGTGCGGCTTCAAGAGTCCTCACTTTTCTGATTCTCTTTTGCGTGCCTCTGAGTGTGATGAACCCACTATTTATGTGCTAATTCTTTTATCTTTTGTCACCACATATTCAACTGTTTTGGTGTAATCCTTCATCTGTTCTTGTACTAATATATTTTAATGATTATTTATTTATTCATTCATCCAGGGATCATCTCACAATGAGATAGTATTTGTGAACATACTGCAGTGAAAGTAAATAGTTCAAAGTACATACAAATAGAGTCCTTAAGGATGGTTTTGCGAGGACATCACAAACGGACAGCTGTGCCCTTGCTGAAAGTAACCGTACTGACATATTCCTGAAGTGATTTAGGAAAGTCACAGAGTACCTAAATCTTCTTTCCAAGAAACCGAGAGATAAGAAAAGACCGAGAAGATGATCTGATTTAAGGTGGGTAAATGACATCAGAATGCTCGCACATGCAAGTACAGCATGGATGCACATCACTGGAGATAGGAACGCAAGAGGCCTCTCTCCAGCACTGGACGTTGGATGGCTGATTATGCTGAATCGTCACTGCCAGTTACACGAGACATTAGCGCCAGTCCTATACAGACATCTTGCATTCCTCGATTCCACGTGTAGCCAGTTCACTGTGGTTACTGTTCACAAAGTACTTCATGGGAGCCATCTTATGTAAAGAAACCTCTCAGCTCTAAATCTGAAGTACCTACATCATCTAGTATTGGTAGCGTCACTATCAGTTGTGGACAACTGAAACGTCAACCACGACTGGTTAATGGTTACAATCAGCACCGGCTCGGGATAACTGCTCCAAAATTTTGGAAAAGACGCGAAGAATTGCTCGACAGCAGGGTTTAGTGAATTTCTACCATCCGAGCGTTGGACATTACAATGCCATGTCTCGGTAAAACAGATACGGATGCATCCTTAAAAGACGTTGGAGGAGAGAAGGAAGGAGCACGAGCCAACGCTGGACAAAGGCGGGTCGGGAAATCGGACATGGTGTTTTTTAAAAGAACTAATCTGGCATTCGCCTGAAATGATTTAGGGAGACCACGAAAGACACAAATCTCTGTGACTGTCTAAGATCTGAACTCCGTTCCGTCGCTTGCCAGTTTAGTGGGTTTACAACTGTGACACATCGGTCAGTAGCAGTGGAAGACTGCAAACAGAGAGTTTTTGTATGCCCATCCTTATGACTGGAGGTCTGGGGAAACTACGGCCGTTCACTACTGTAAGAAAATGAAACACCTCCAGCCGTCCTTATCATGTCATTTATTATGCAGCTATCAGATTCAGTGCTTCAGTGCACCACCTTCAGGTCTTAGCTGTTACTGAAGGGCTTGACATCATCTGCATACACGATGCGTCAGTAGACAACGTAACTGGTTTACACAAACTACACTCCTGGAAATTGAAATAAGAACACCGTGAATTCATTGTCCCAGGAAGGGGAAACTTTATTGACACATTCCTGGGGTCAGATACATCACATGATCACACTGACAGAACCACAGGCACATAGACACAGGCAACAGAGCATGCACAATGTCGGCACTAGTACAGTGTATATCGACCTTTCGCAGCAATGCAGGCTGCTATTTTCCCATGGAGACGATCGTAGAGATGCTGGATGTAGTCCTGTAGAACGGCTTGCCATGCCATTTCCACCTGGCGCCTCAGTTGGACCAGCGTTCGTGCTGGACGTGCAGACCGCGTGAGACGACGCTTCATCCAGTCCCAAACATGCTCAATGGGGGACAGATCCGGAGATCTTGCTGGCCAGGGTAGTTGACTTACACCTTCTAGAGCACGTTGGGTGGCACGGAATACATGCGGACGTGCATTGTCCTGTTGGAACAGCAAGTTCCCTTGCCGGTCTAGGAATGGTAGAACGATGGGTTCGATGACGGTTTGGATGTACCGTGCACTATTCAGTGTCCCCTCGACGATCACCAGAGGTATACGGCCAGTGTAGGAGATCGCTCCCCACACCATGATGCCGGGTGTTGGCCCTGTGTGCCTCGGTCGTATGCAGTCCTGATTGTGGCGCTCACCTGCACGGCGCCAAACACGCATACGACCATCATTGGCACCAAGGCAGAAGCGACTCTCATAGCTGAAGACGACACGTCTCCATTCGTCCCTCCATTTACGCCTGTCGCGCCACCACTGGAGGCGGGCTGCACGATGTTGGGGCGTGAGCGGAAGACGGCCTAACGGTGTGCGGGACCGTAGCCCAGCTTCATGGAGACGGTTGCGAATGGTCCTCGCCGATACCCCAGGAGCAACAGTGTCCCTAATTTGCTGGGAAGTGGCGGTGCGGTCCCCTACGGCACTGCGTAGGATCCTACGGTCTTGGCGTGCATCCGTGCGTCGCTGCGGTCCGGTCCCAGGTCGACGGGCACGTGCACCTTCCGCCCACCACTGGCGACAACATCGATGTACTGTAGAGACCTCACGCCCCACGTGCTGAGCAATTCGGCGGTACGTCCACCCTGCCTCCCGCATGTCCACTATACGCCCTCGCTCAAAGACCGTCAACTGCAGATACGGTTCACGTCCACGCTGTCGCGGCATGCTACCAGTGTTAAAGACTGCGATGGAGCTCCGTATGCCACGGCAAACTGGCTGACACTGACGGCGGCGGTGCACAAATGCTGCGCAGCTAGCGCCATTCGTCGGCCAACACCGCGGTTCGTGGTGTGTCCGCTGCGCCGTGCGGGTGATCATTGCTTGTACAGCCCTCTCGCAGTGTCCGGAGCAAGTATGGTGGGTCTGACACACCGGTGTCAATGTGTTCTTTTTTCCATTTCCAGGAGTGTACCTGCAACTGTGATGTCTCTTCAACCATTAACTGTCAGCTGTTTGGAGAGATGACATCACAGTTATAGGCACTCTGCATAAACCAGTCTTGTTAGCCACTGACGCATCGTGTATACCGATGATGTTAACCCCTTCAGCATCAACTAAGGCCTGAAGATGGTGCGTTGAAGCGCCAAAACTGGCAGGCACACAATAAATGATATCGTAAGGACGGCTGTATGTGTTGCAAACGGAGAATTTCTCAAAAGGTTGTTCCGTGGCAATGATCATATTCGTGAGCAGCACAGATCTAAATAAATACGAAACGTGTAGACAGCATTGCTCTGAACATATCTCCGTAACTTTTTCGCCATATCTTTATTGATTTACTTACAGAAATTATTTGAGGTTTCCGTGAAATGGTGCTGGAATAAGTGCAGAATTTATAGAAAATACTGGCGAGATCCGTTGGCGTCTCTAATATGCTCACCTAAAGACTACTGAAACGGTATGACTGCAAGTTGTTGTGCAGAAGGATGTAGCCCTTTGTGGGACAGTTCTGCGTCGTGTTGAAGCACTTAGCTGATTTAAGAGCGTACCTGTACCACATCAAACAATGTTTTCGTGTCTCTCATCAGTTTTCCGCTGAAAGTTGGACGGAAGAAGAGTCAATAGCAATTTTTCACCTCCATTTCCTCCAAGCGGCGAGCTTGCTCCATAAGACACTGGTCTCGCATTCGGTACTACAACGGATTCAGTTTTCCTCCAGCCATGCAGTTTTAGGTTTTTCGCCGCTTTTTTTCAGTTGATAAAGTCAGATTGTGCGATGGTTCCTTTGAAAAGGACGCGGCCGATTTCCTTCGATACAGGGATGTAGTCTTTCACCCCTACTGTTCAAACCGCACACTGAAGAAGCAGTGATGCAAATAAAAGAAAATTTCAGGAATGGAACTAAAATTCAATGTGAAAGGATATCAATGATACGATTCGCTGGTGACATTGCTATCCTGACTGAAAATGAAGAAGAATTACATGATCTGCTGAATGGAATGAACAACCTAACGAGTAAAGAATACGGACTGAAAGTAAATCGAAGAAACACGAAAGTAATGAGAAGTAGCAGAAATGAGAAAAGCGAGAAACTTAACATCAGGATTGATGGTCACGAAGTAGAGGAAGTTAAGGAATTCTGCTACCTTGGCAGTAACGGCCAGTGATGGACGGAGCAGGGAGGACATCAAAACCTGACTAGCAATGGCAAAAAGGGCGTTCCTGGCCAAGAGAAGTCTACTAGTATCAAACAAAGGCTAAAATTTGAGGACGAAATTTCTGAGCTTGTACGTTTGGACTACAGCATTGTTTGGTAGTGAAACAAGAAATGTGGGAAAACCGGAACGGAAGAAAAAATGGTTCAAATGACTATGAGAACTATGGGACTTAACATCTGAGGTCATCAGTCCCCTAGGACTTAGAACTACTTAAACCTAACTAACCTAAGGACATCACACACATCCATGCCGGAAGCAGGATTCGAACCTGCGACCGTAACAGTCGCGCGCCTAGAACCATTAGTTCACCACGGCCGGCGGAACACAAGAGAATCGAAGCATTTGAGATGTGGTGCTACAGAAGAATGTTGAAAATTAGGCCGACTGATAAGGGAAGGAATGGGGAAGTTCTGTGCTGAATCGTCGATGTATGTGGAGAACACTAACCATGAGAAGGGATAGTATGATTGGATATCTGTTAAGACATTAGGGAATAACTTCCATGGTAATAGAGGGAGTTTCAGACGGCAAAGCTGTAGAGGAAGAGAGGGATTCGAATACATCCAGTAAATAATTGAGGACGTAGGTTGCAACTGCTACTCTGAGATGAAGAGCTTGGCACAGGAGAGGAATTCGTGGCTGACCGCATATCAAACCAGTCAGAAGACATATGCCCCCCCCCCCCCTCCCAAAAAAAGGAAACAGTTCCCTAGTCTGAGATTATGGTCGGTTTCAGTGATGCCGTCGACGGGACGATAGACCGTATCTTCATTCTTTGTCCTCCATACGTGAGAGAAAAAATAAAGCCTGTCCAGCAGTAGGCTGTTTGTAGCTAGAAAGATTATGATGTGAGAGGTGTGAGTAGGTTTCCAACGTACATTAGTGTTTTTATTTTAGTTTCGATACTTTATTGTACACTATGCAGGTTGCCACATGAATCACCGCTAATGAGTGCTGTGTTTTTTGAAATAATTTATCTAAGAATAAGAAGCAAAACAGATTGGAGGAAAACTGTTTCAAGTTAGCAAGAATTTTTGTCATGAATATGAAGTATACAAACGAGAAAAATCCTTCGCGCTTGAGCAAAAAAACTTTCATTTTAATGTTACGTCAGAACTTCAATTTCTGTATTCCGAAAATATGTTGTACCACGTCAATCTCTTTAGTAAAAGACCAGAAATTAATTTCAGATGCTAGAATTATTGTTTTGTTATTTTTGGTACAGGTAAGCTTCAAATATGTAGAGACAGAGAGAGAGAGAGAGAGAGAGAGAGAGAGAGAGAGAGAGAGAGAGAGAGAAACGATATTCTACAAATAAGAAATGAAGCTTATGGTGGGATAAAATTCACGCTAGTATTCCATCCATGATTGAAGATAAATATTTAAGTATCCTCGTTCAGTTATTGAAACAATTTACAGTACCTGCAAGCAAAATACTGTATGTACTGAAGCTTTAAATTTTTAATCGATGAACTACATTGCTGAATTTATCACTTTGTAAAGAAATCATTCTGGTAGAGGAAAATCAAATCAGAAATGACTATTAAAGTCATAGTTTTCGACTAAAATTATATGTAACTCCCAACTGATCACTATCACGTAGCCCGAAGACGGGATGATTCCTGATAAAAATACTCGTATTGTAAAGTGGTTTGCAACAGAATTACTGGAAGCTATGTAATAGCTCCTGAATTACAGTTAAACGGACAGACTGGCTTATGCCATCAGGGTTTATAGTTGTTACTGGTGACGTCACATCTGATTACGATCACAACAAACCTGGACATTATATGTTAATGACTGAAATTGGTCATGTAAGAAACTGGTTAATGCAGCAGTGTGGAACCATGGTTTTTTAAAACAATTTTAACAAGTTGAAATACCGACGACTCCTACAAAGAATGTAAGGTAATGCTCTCCTTGCAAATTTCCGTGTCATCCCTCACCATTGGACGGAGAGTAACAGCAGCCGCACTAGAGAATTGCCGGCCCATGCGAAGGCTGTCGCTGACGCTACGTCACAAACGGCTATGTTTGGATTGGCTCCGTGACCGGGAAGCATAGACAGCTATTGGATCTCGTTGTATTGTGTTCAGCAATGAAACGTTGTTCTCCACTACCCCGAATGATCACTGTCGGCGAGTACTGTGGTGACCTAGGGAGCAGTCCCATTCTTCCTCCCTTTTGGCGTTATTGTGTGGGGAGCCATGGGGCATAACTTCAGGTCGCGGCTGTAAGTGATTGAGACAACTCTGACGCTACGATGGTACGTCCTTACATGTCTCTCGTGCGACAATATCGTGATGCCATTTTTTAACAGGACAGTGCTCGTCCACATATGCCACGTGGTATTGAGTTACTCCCATGACTATTAAGATCCCCAGATCTGTCCCCTGTTGCGCATGCTTTGGACTGGCTCGGACGTCAACTCCGTGCAAGTGATACACTGAGGCACCAAAGAAACTGGTACACCTGACTAATATCGTGTAGCCCCCCCCCCCCCCCCCCCCCACTGCGAGCACACAGCAGTGCCGCAACACGACTTGGCAAGGACTCGACTAATGTCTGAAGTAACTGAAGCAATGTTGAAGGGAACTGACACCATGAATCCTGCAGGGCTGTCCATAAATCCGTAAGAATACGAGGGGGTGGAGTTCTCTACCGAACACCACGTTGCAAGGCATTCCAGATATGCTCAATAATGTCCAATGGCTGGGGAGTTTGGTGGACAGCGGAAGAGTTTAAACTTATAAGAGTGTTCCTGGAGTAATTCTGGACATGTGTGGTGTCTCATTGTCCTACTGGAATTGCCCGAGTCCGTCGGAATGGAAACAGGTCATCAGACAGGATGCTTACGTACGTGTCACCTGTCAGAGTCGGATCTATACGTATCAGGGGTCCCATATCACTCCAACTGTACACACCCCACACCATTACAAAGCCTCCACCAGCTTGAACAGTGCCCTACTGGCATGTAGGGTCCATGAGTTCAAGAGATAGGCTCCGTACCAGTACACATTTATCCGCTCGATGCAATTTGAAACGAGACTCGTCCGACCAGGCAACATGTTTCTACTCATCAACACTCCAGTGTCTGTGTCGACGGGCCTAAACGAGGCGTAAAGCTTTGCGTCGTGCAGTCATACAAGTGAGCCTTCGGCTTCGAAAGCCCATGTCGATGGTTTCGTTGAATGGTTCGCACGCAGACACTTACTGATGGCCCAGCATTGAAATCAGCAGCAATTTGCGGAAGGGTTGCACTTCTGCCACGTGGAACGATTCTCTTCAGTCGTCGTTTGGTCCCGTTCTTGCAGGATCTTTTTCCAGCCGCAGCAATGCAGAAGATCTGTTTTACCAGATTCCTGATATACACGCTACACTCGTGAAATGGTCGTACAGGAAAATTCGCACTTCTTCCCTACCTCGGTGCGTCCCATCGCTCGTCCGCCGACTGTAACACCACGTTCAAATTCACACACATCTCGATAACCTGCCATTGTAGCAGCAGTAGCCAAACAAACAACTGCACCAGACACTTGTTGCCTCATTATGTCGCTACCAACCGCAGTGCCTTATTGTGCCTATTTACATATCTCTGTATTTGAATACGCATGCCTATACCACTATCCACAATATAAATGACCAGTCGCATTAGCTGTGGGCCAGCTTGCTTCAGGAAATTATGCAATGGGTTTATGACGCACTTCTCATCCGAATTAGTGCATGCATCCACCCCAGAAAGGGTGCAACGTCGTGCTGATAAGTGAGCTCATACTACGTTTCTTTTTTCTTTTTTAAATTTAGCTCCATCCTGTATTTACTACAGTAACGTCATATACCCTCTCACCCAGTGACGTTTCATTTCGTTTCCTCTACGTCCCCTTGTTGGAGCTTTGCTGTCTTTGTCAGTCATTGTAATTCGTTACGAATAAATTGGCTTACAAAACACTCCTTCCGTCGATTCTTGAACATTTAGTTTCTTAGTCAGGGACCCTTGTCAGACTGGATTTCTAGAAGAGACGGTGACGATTCAACGAAGAGCCACGCTTTTTGCAACGGGTTCGTTCATTAAGTGCGAGGGCTGACTTACATGCCAGTCAGTCTCAAGTGGCACACGCTACACCAAAAAGGTTTTGCATCATGGAGAGGTTTACGCTAAAATTCAGTAAACGCCGTTCCAAAAAGAGTCACTCAACGTATTACTACCTCACAGGTACAACTAGTGAAATGGACATGACGCGAAATTGGGAAAAATATAGGATCTCATGGGGAAGCTTATCGGCGGTCGTTCCTCTGACGCATCATTCGCGAATGGAACAGGAAATGAAGGAAATGAAAGTACCCTCCACTACCCACTGTAATTTGGCTTATAGAGTGTGAATGTAAATTGAAATTTTGAGTAAATTTCTCACAGATGACGCCGCTTGATAGTAGTGCGTGACTGAGCAAAAAGCAATTAACAGATAGCGCCCATTTCATCATGTTGACATCACACTGACGTTAATCAAACGAGACTAATTTCCTGTTTACGAGTTTAATTTTGAAGCATAGCAAGACCGCCAGCAGAGCACAGAATGTACTAACTGCAAAATTCTCGCCTGGTGATACAACTCTTCGAAGTGAATCGTGATCACCTGCAGCTACAACAGCGATAGCAATTGATTGCGGGCGCTACAGCCTTTGTCAGATGGAAAGAAATGTTGAAGGCGCACTAGTAAACAACTAGATACCACCCATATCCATCTTAACGCCATTACGCACAAGGAGAACGCTTAGAATAATCATACTGTCTTGGGCATACCTGAAATTGCTGTCTAGGAATAGGTATTAAACATTAGTACAATAAGGATTGGGGGGGTGGGGGCAGGGGAGGCAGCAGGTTTACGAAGGGAACAATCAAGGAGTTCTGTACGATTTTACTGCTATCGAAAATGTGAGTGCTTAGCACATAGCGTATACTAAACAATAAAATAACAAATATACAAGAAACAGGCAGTAACATTGTATAATAGGGGTTCAGAAAGAACATTAGGGACTGCCACAGGCCTGTTATCATAGGTACTGTGTACACTGAGTTGCAGTAGATAAGAAAGGGAATAAGGGGTATTATCGTTCCGACTTCCGTCTGGCCTAACTGTGAAGTGGCATTAATAGCGTTGAAGACGGTAATAATCTGGTGCCGGGCTCGGTGGCCGAGCGGTTCTAGGCGCTTCAGTCCGGAACCGCGCGACTGCTACGGTCGCAGGTTCGAATCCTGCCTCGGGCATGGATGTGTGTGATGTCCTTAGGTTAGTTAGGTTTAAGTAGTTCTAAGTTCTAGGGAACTGATGACCTCAGATGCTGAGTCCCATAATGCTCAGAGCCATTTGATCCATTTTGAATAATCTGGTAGCTACGACTACATGACATGTGTACATAAGTAAACAATTTACACAGTCTCCAGGCAATTATAAAATGGCCGACGTGGGAATACACATTCTTTTTAAAAAAGAGTATTTTAAAAGTCGTTTTTTTCCGTTTAAGCTGCTAATTACAATAAAATTCAATTATTATTGGTCAGTTTGTACGTTAACGCCATATTCAAATATCAGTACACAGCCACAGGTGCTGGCAGTAGTGCTATAAAACATCTTAACAAAATTAGCAAGCATAAACTAAAAATGACTACTTCTAAATGGTTTAAGTCATTTTCAAGTGGTAAGCTGCAAGCAACATGTACACTGAAGTTAAACATCCTACAGACAAAAAGCATAGTGTGACACAGTAAATCTATGAACAAGAAAAATTGAAAGAGAAGTGGGCAAATGTTTTTTGAAATAATTTATCTAAGAATAAGAAGCAAAAAAGATTGGAGGAAAATTTGACGTGCCTTTGAATGACACTTCAAATCATTTACAGCAAATGACCTGCCGATTGAGAATTTAAAATATGTTATTGAAGAGTACATGATTCCTAGCATTGTTCAAAGGTGTGTCACATATTTTTGTAATCTATCATTCCCTTTTCTAAGACAAGTCATTTCACAAATCATTTGGCCACCTTGAAAAAATTTTTTTCTAGTTTTGTTCAGAAGCCATGAAATACAATGTATCCGTTTTAGGCATATAACAGAATAAAATGTAATGACTTGGGAAGTAATTGAGATATTTATTGACGGTATGTTTATATAAGTATGGCAACTCAGAATGTTTATTTATACTTCTAATATATCTCGATATGCGCATCATTAGTCGTCTATTGTCCCATTTCATTGCCGGCCGCGGTGGTCTCGCCGCTCTAGTGGCGCAGTCCGGAACCGTGCGACTGCTACGGTCGCAGGTTCGAATCCTGCCTCGGGCATGGATGTGTGTGATGTCCTTAGGTTAGTTAGGTTTGAGTAGTTCTAAGTTCTAGGGGACTAATGACCACAGCAGTTGAGTCCCATAGTGCTCAGAGCCATTTGAACCAACCCATTTCATTCTGAGATATCGTACCTATGGAAGCAAACTCTCAATAAATATCTCAACCACTTCTCAAGTCATATATTTAGTCCGGTGGGTATTGAACATGTCACCGAGAGTAAGGTCATTGACTGAATGCAAAATGATTCTATTGATCCAGTGCTACGCGTTTGGGCGTCTGCCATCATCATACATCCTGGATAAGCAGACTGCTCATGTCTGTCAATGACTTTTCTCTCAGCTATCTACTCAGTAATACGTAGACTCCACACATTTTTCAACATGGTCGCATGCTTCCTTCGTGACTTAATGTCACGGCTATGTTACGTGTCAAGTTATTACAATTTATTTTATTATGTAATGTATTTACCACAGACTCTCTGTATAAGATTGTGCCGCGTGTTGAAACCTTCAACTAAGTTTTGTTATTGTTCGACTTTCTGCTCGTCTGGTGGAATCGCTGGTTGTGTAGAATCTCTTTACCAGAGAGGCTTGTGGTGCGAACGCGGTCTGCGATGCGGCGTGGCTCAGGCAGCGAAGCAGTCTTGAGTTAGCAGCGGCACGAGGAAGGTGGCGAGCTGGGCACGGTGTGTGTTATAACGGGACGTCCTCCTCTATCATTTCTTTTCCTCAACAGTGTTTGTCGATACCAGTATTATTTTTCAAGTTTTAGGCAGGTCTTTACCTCAGCTGCTTTTCTGAAAATTTTCACATAATTTTATACACAATATGTTATATTTCAAGCTACAATTTATGAAAAGGAATAACTTTATTTTCGATGTTACAATCGATAAATACTAGCTCTGAATGTACAGTTAAAATTATTTTTTCTATAAACATTTAAAATTAAGAATTATTTGGCACACTTAAAATTTGTATTATTAATTTCTCAATCCAGTAAAGTTTATTTCTGGATTTATTTATGAAATAATAATCGAAGTTATTAGAAATTCATTTGTCAATAAAAAGTGTAAACCATTTGGTATATCGTTATTACCGCAGAGTGAAGTAGTAGTAGTAGTAGTAAGCATGCCTCTGATGTGATCGGAGGTATTTGTGTTGTTTGGGCGAACAATGTAGTTTTGGCTTTGTTAATGTTAAAATTCAAAAGACTGTATGATACACTAAAATGTGACAAAATATAATAATGTAACAACAAAAATTCTACAACAACTATCTTCATATTTATTTAGATAAATTCAACCATGAAGACCTAAAACGTGAGAATTTCAGGTTCAGGAATCTGACGTCTAGACAAGAAGAACTGGAGCCAACTCTACACGAAAAGCTAAGTAAACCAGAAAGTTTATTGTAATCTTCGCTCCTCTCAAATTTTTCATAAAAGACTTTGCTTATTGCGGACAACAGCTGGAATCAGGAAGGAGGGGAAGATTATAGTGTGCCGGAAAACGACTTGGCCGCACCTGGAGTGATAGCCTAGCTGTAGCTGAGAGTCGTTGATTTGGAAAGGAGCTCTCCTTTTGCATGCAAAAGCGCTTCAGTTGCACAATTCTGGTGTTACCAGAAGGAGATCGGCTGTTAAAGCAACGGTTGGAGGTCTGTACAGCCGTCAGTATACTGTCGCTGCGCCCTGGTTGCTTTGACACACGGGTACTGGATAACTCCTCGAGAAGAACTTTGTAATCGAGTACTTGCCCATCTGTGTGTTTTAGTTGTTCGTCTTGCAAAATTGTAATTGAGTCTGCCCTTGTAGGGTGTCATTTGCTTGTATTACAGTTTATGTTACTAAGTTGTCAATGAATTTGCCCTGGTGGGATCAATTATTTGGTATGGTTGTGTGGGACCAGTGGTAAATGGTTTATGTTTCAGGTCTTACTGCGCCAATTTAATGATGTGCATAACGTGTTGTCAGGAAGTGTGCTCAAGACTGACTTGTGAAATAAAATAAGATTGCAAGACTGCGACTCTGTCATCTCACTGAGGTAGAAGCGGATGAATTCTAATGCTGCAGATTTGTTTGTGAGTTAAGTAATTACCTTTTGTAAGTGAACAGATCACGTTTCTTAATTTGGCGTTCATCTGCAGGTGTTTTGCATCTAAATGTGTTTCGATATTTTTCGGTTCTCCTGAAGAGTAAATGAGCGAATTTTAAATTTTGCACGAGAAAAACTGATGGGTACAAAACTTGTGATAAGGAGGCCCGGCTGTAATTTGTTGTTGTGTATTCAAGTGTTTTTGATAAACTGGATTTATCTGAATATTGTGATTCTTCAGTTTCTCTAGTCTTATTTCTTGCTCGAACAGTCCACAGGTATACTGCCGGTCCATAGTGTCCAACGGGCACAACATTTCGGCAACCAGACATGTCGCCATCATTAGGTGCGCTGACGAACTGAGCTCCTTGGTAGGTGTCATCTCGAAGCTGCAGCTTCGTTGGGTTGAAGGGGTAGCAGATCTAGCTGCTTTTCCTTCTTTTTCCTTTGGTTTTATTTTCGGTTCATCGCGTCTTGGTTTGTTTCTTCTGGTTTGACACACTTCTTTTTCCTTCCTCTTGCTGCCTGAGCAGCGTTGCTACTCTCGTAGCAAGTCCGGCCATCTTGTTGTCTCTCGCCAGTGAATCTGATTTCCCAGATTCCTGATGAGAGAATTCGTGGATCTTCCCGTGTCGGCATAGAAGTGTCTCGCCGACTGCTTGAAGCGGTACTTCAGCGTCGGCACGCCCGTTAGCCGATGTAGTTCGGTCGTGCTGAAATCACGCGGAAGCTGTAGTGCCAGTCTCAGGCACCTGTTCTGGATCTTCTGGAGACTGCTGATGTGCATTCCGGCGGCATTCCCCCACACCACGGCGGCGTATTCCAGCACGGGACTGATAAGTGCCAGAGACAGCGTCTATCCTCAGTGTGGTGACAGTGTGGTCGTGGGATTGAGGAAGGGGTATAGGAAGCGCGTTCTACCACGCGCCTTACCCCGTATTTCGATGATGTGCGTCTTCCACCTTAGGTGCCGATCCAGTGTGACGCCCAGGTAACGGCCGGTGTTCGACCATGGGATGGGGCCTCCCATGATGCGGAATGGTGGCCGAGCTTCAGGTATACGTTTCTTCGTAAAGATCACAGCCTGGCACTTCGTCGCATTGAACTTGAGCCGCCACTTGGTGGCCCAAGCTCCGAACTCGTTGCAGGCTTTTTGTAATCGTCCTCGCATCAGATATGGGATGATGCTCTTGGTGTACAGGGCTGTATCATCAGCATATAGCTCTGTCTGCAGCCTTTGCGTTCGAGGCATGTCTGCCGTCAATAGGGTATACAAGAGGGGCCCCAATACTGAGCTCTGTGGGACTCCGGCGGCTATTTCCCGTGCTGTTGAGGTCCCGTCTTCTATCTTCACGTGGAAGGTACGTGCCGTCATGTAGGAGTGGACCAGGTGGGAGTGTGACACCGGAACTCCCTGTACTAGTAACTTGTAGACTAGTCCCTCGTGCCACAGGCTGTCTAAGGCGCTGGAGACGTCTAGGAGTACCGTCGCAAGGTACTCCCTCCTCTGCTCCACTAGTCGCAGCAGTTAGTGCGTTGTCCCTTGCCCCCTCCGGAAGCCGAAATGCTCGTCGGGAAACAGGCCTTCCTCTCCGACGTGACGGTGCAGTCTACTGACATATATTCGCTCAAACGCCGTTGAAACTGTAGTTAGACGGCTAATAGGCTCGTAATTTTGCGCCGGCCTGTTATCTTTGCCAGCCTTAGGGATCGCCACCATCTCCGCATGCTTCCAGGCGGGAGGGGGGGGGGGGGACTTAGTGGCGTTGAATATCTTCATGAGCAGTTTCGCGGCCTCTGGGGGGACCTCCTTCAGGATTGCGCCACCGACGTTTTCGCACTCACCCGCTTTTCCCGGGCCGAGGTGCTGAAGCTACCGTTGAAGCTCTTCTTCCGTTGTGGGTTAGATGGAGTCCTCAGGGTCCTCTGCCGCGAGCTATACACGGAGCCTATCTTACACCATTCGGATGTGGTCATTAGCTACATCTTCTTCAACTAGCGTGAAGTTGGCCGCGCAGTTATCGGCCAATACCACAGCTTTGGCGTCAGGCTCGGCCACTGCATGCTATCCGACGTGTAGCGGCGGGACTCGTTGCCTCCTGCGAAGGAACTGCTTGGTTGCTTGCCAAGCAATGGCGTCTGCGATGTCCAGGGTCGCTATCCTCCCAGCTCAGCCCCTGTTCCTGTGTTCCGCCTCCGAGTACTGTATGGCGCGGCGCATTCGACTGATCCGATTTTTCGTCACCGTCTTGTGGGTGACGTGCCACTCTCGGACCAACTGGTTCTTCTTTCGGATCATCTGCAGGATGTCCGGTGGTAGCTGGAGGGAAAAATCCCGCGGCTTATGACGTCTGAGCTGCGTTGTGGCATCAGCCTCCCTGATCGCGAGATGCGAGAACGCTGCTAGTGTGGCGTCCACGTCATCAACATCAGGATCCGGTACCGCGGCGAGCGTCTCTGCCAGGTGCACTTGGACATGTTCCTAGTCGGCGTTGAAGTAAGTCTTGCGTCCGTGCTCAGATCGAAGACCACTGGCAGGTCGTAGGTCAGCCCTTTCATGATCGCGATGTCCAGGACATCCGGGGGGCCTGTCTTGGGATAGTGTGTAGGTTCGTAAGGCCGCAGCACTATCGCGTCATTATCTGTGGCCACCTTAAGATGCCTCCTGCCGCTGGTTGTGGTGACCCTGGAGCTCCACACCGGGTGCTTGGCGTTGAAGTCGCCGCCGATAAAGATGTTGCCACACATTGACAACAGCGTCTCGAAGTCCTGTTGTCGTAGGAGTCCTCTAGGATTCCGGTACGTGGCGGTGAAAGTCACTTGACTTACTGAGGGGCTGACTGCGACGCTTATTGCTTCTAGTTGCGTCATCCATAGTTGTGCCCTCGCGTTTACGCCGGGCTTTAGCGATGTCTCACACACGAGGCACACATCCACGTCCTCGTAGCGTAAAAACTGCCTAAATTCGCCCTCCAGCTACCTCTGCGGTTGTTAGAGTAGCAGCTGTTTGAACTCCCGCAGCATCTCTCGTAGTTCTGCGGCCTCGGTGGTTATAGTGGTAGGGCGGGCGTAGGTGGCGGGGCGGTGGTGGTGGTGGGGCATAGGTGGCGACCTCACTTCTTCGCGCCCACACGTTTGGCAGGCCCTGCTCGGAGGCCCGTGCTCCTCTCTCGGCGGTCTGGGAACGCCTTCTTCTGCGCGGGTAGGCCGCTCCGCCTGCCGCGCCTGCTCGGCGTGTTGCTGTGTTTGTCTAGCAGGCGTTTCCCGTGTGGCCGCTGCCGCTGTCGCCGCTGCTGCTGCAGTAGCTCAGTCGGCGGCCCCTTCCGACCCTTTGCTTACGACGGACCGGCCAATGAAGATCCAGGGGGAGGAAGGAAGGGAGATGAGACGGCGTTATGAGGCCACAAGTAGCGGAATAAGTCGCCGCCCGGTTATACCGGCGGATACGGTCTGTCGGCAACCTACGACGTCTCCGTCTGTGAAGACGACGGAAGATGAAGACGCAAAAGCACGACACAACGCTGATGGATAGGGTAACTGATATGCGACTTCGACCTCGGTTGAGGAAGCTAGTTGCGGTGGGAGTCGCCGAACGGGGCGTAACACATTACTGGCTGCCACACCCTGTCCGCAACCCACAGCAAAGTGTTCCCAGAAAGGGTTCAAATGGTTCAAATGGCTCTGAGCACTATGGGACTTAACATCTTAGGTCATGAGTCCCCTAGAACTTAGAACCACTTAAACCTAACTAACCTAAGGACGTCACACACATCCATGCCCGAGGCAGGATTCGAACCTGCGACCGTAGCAGTCCCGCGGTTCCGGACTGCAGCGCCTAGAACCGCACGGCCATCGCGGCCGGCCCCAGAAAGGAAACAAGAAACAGAAGCGCACCATTACTATGGCAGGACGCATGCCCTCATACGCAGTAACGCGCGCACTCGACGTGCGCAAACCGAAGAACGTCACTGCCAACATCAAGACACCCTAAAGGGTAACAAAGTCCACTGAAGACCAGTCTCCCGGCCTGAAGTCGGAAGCTGATAAAAGACGTCTTCGCGGACTCCGTTCAACGGACGGAGAGGAAACTGAAGACACGGAGGACATGGGGATGGAGGAAAGTCGCACTAAGAAGCGCCCGGCGGAAACGAGTCCGGAAAGCTACCGGAAAAGTGCGACTACCGCCGCTCCCACCACCTCACCGACGCTGCAAACACGAAGAAAGGCGTCTTCGAAAGGGTGCAAAGCCCCTAAGACGATCACTGACACCGATGGGTTTCAAATACCCAAACGCAAGAAGGTTGGAAGAGCTGTACAGATGGCCACTGCTGTAGGCATGGTCGTCAAAAACCGGTTTGCTGAACTCTAAGGGAAGGAGGAGGAGACAGCAGACCAGCAACAGAGAAGCAAAGGGCCCCCGCCGCCACCCATTATGGTGAGATGGCCGGGCTCCTTTAAAGAACAGGCGATCCTCGCGGTCGTCTAGAACAACTTTACTACGAAGACAGCAAGTAACTATATGTACAGAATCGTGACGCGAACCGCGGAAGACTACAAAAACGTTACCGACCTCATTGACAGCCGTGGTCTAAACTGGTTCACGTACTCGCCGGAACCTACAAAGACGTTCAAAGTAGTCTTCCGACGCCTGCCCTTCAGTATGAACCCCCAGTACCTCAAGGAGCTTCTTGAGGCCAAGGAGTACACCATAAGGACAGTGTCCCGGATGAAGTCGCCGAAAGACAACGCAGACATACCCCTCTTCCAGGTCATACTGGACGACAGACCAGAGCGTAGGAGGATCTTCCAAGAAACGAGAGTGGGAAGTGTCAGCGGGGTCACAGTTGAAAAATGAGGAGGCGGAGGGGCCCGATTCAATGCTTTTACTGCCAGGGAATCGACCACTTGGCAAAATATTGCAAAATGTCCACACGCTGCGTAAAGCGTGCTGGGGAGCACCTGAGCCGGGAATGTTCGTTACCGATCGAGAAGACAAATGGTTCAAATGGCTCTGAGCACTATGGGAATTAACGTCTGAGGTCATCAGTCCCCTAGAACTTAGAACTACTTAAACCTAACTAACATAAGGACATCACACACATCCCTGCCCGAGGCAGGATTCGAACCTGCGACCGTCGAGAAGACATCCACGTGCTGCAACTGTAATGAAGAACACGTCGCCAGCGTCCGCGGCTGCAAAGCCTTCAGACAAGTAGCTGCAAAAGGGCGGCAGGCACCAGCGAGGAGAGTTCAGCCGGGACGAACTAAGCTCCTGAGGGTGGGCGGCCGTCTTAAATCCCCTCCCCTCGCGAGGCGTACTCTCCGCGGTCCGCGCCCGCTTGTCAGCGGTCGGAGAGACGCTGGCGTCGGCGTCTGTAGTGGCGTTGGTGTAATTGCCTCGTCCACCCTAGTTGCCCGTTCGTTTCCTTTGCCGAGCGTCTTTTTAATTAGACTCAGTGCTGGTTCCCAAGCCCTGCTGAGGTTGTAGCCGCAATCTCGGTTGATGAGTCCGTCCCTAGTACGAATTTCGAGAGCCTCTCTAACGACGCTGTTCCAGTATTTAGATGTCTGTGCCAGGACCCTGGTATGTTGGTAGTCCATTTCGTGATTCTGGACAAACAGTGCTCTGCGACCGCCGACTATTTGGGGTATCCAAGTCGAGTGTGCCTCTGATGTTCTTGGAAACGATCTTCGATGGTGCGCACCGTCTGTCCAATATAAGCCTTCCCACATTGACACGGAATCTAGTATATGCCGGCCTTCCTCAAACCGGCATATACCAGATTCCGCCTCGCCTAACGACGCACAGGAGATTAGTTGACTGATAGGTGTCCGTAGACATTCTGCAAGTACCCATGAATATCTGCAATGCTCTGGGTTTCCTCCGAAAGAAACTCAATGACGGCTCTCTGCTGGAACGCATCTCCTTCGTCAAAGACACAATTTTAATGGCTACGTGTGACTCCGCCAGCTATCGGAACTTCATAGAACTATAGATATTGGAGCGCGAATATTCCATGATGCCCCACACGAAATCCTGTACTTTTTCATCTGAAGTTGGCCGAGAAAAAATGTGTGTGTTTCATTACTTATTGAACACCCCTCATACTTATTGGATGTATTCCTGTCTCTGTATTTTCCTGCACTATTTACTCATTACAGCTTACTTTAGGACTATCGAAGTTATTCAGTGATGTCTTAACCCACGTCTTCTCATCCTATCGATTCTTCTTGTGTATGTTTTCCACAAGTTCCTTTCTTCATCGATTCTGTAGAGAAAGTCCTCATTCCTTCTGGAAACATTCCATCTAATTTTGAACATCCTTTTATCGCACCACGTCTCAAACGCTTCGATTTTCTTCTTTTCTGGTTGTTTCACATTCCTTAACTCACTGGTCTGGTTGTTATGTCATCCTTGTTTCGTACTTCATATGTTATTTTGCTCCCATGGTAGTAGAATTATTTAAGTTTTTCTACTTCGTGGTCCCCAGTTTTGATGTTAAGCTTCTAGTTAATCTCATTTCTGCTGAATGGGAGTGTTTTATTTTTTGGTGGGTGTTATTTATCTTTGCTCGGAACAAAAACAAGCCCGTCCCCTGTACGGCCATAAACCGCATTCGCAGCAATTGACGTTAATGAAGAGTTTCCTACCTCAAAAAATACTTGCTACCACTTCTTAAAATGCCATGGCGCAACTTTGGAGGGATAAGACTTCCCTTTCCTCTTGTTGGAAAAGAGTTTCTGAAACTCTGCCTCCAGGAGATGATGACAATATTGGATGATCTCTAAATCTTTGAATAGGCTGAGATTAGGAGCGGGTAAATCAAGGTTTAATCTGGCAATATGGGGCTACAGTTTCGAAAACAATGTTAAATGTGACTGTGAAGAAGTCCAGACATGCTTCAGTGTCCAGCTTCCTGTATAGCAGAAAACCTCCATCAGCGACAGAACATGGACTGGAAGTAGCCAAATTTTGCTCAAAGACTGTATGACATGTTAACTGTGCACCTACATATGTTTCTGACACGAGAATGAAAAATAAAATATGAAGAGGTTTAACAACTGTATATTTTAATTTGTCTGGAAAAATTCTCTGTGCCAATGATAAGTTATTAAGTTAGAAAAAGTTTTCAGAGTTCTGTTCGAAATTCCATCAACACCATATGAGCTTTTGTTTTTTTTACAAATTTTGTAACTCTATTAATTTTTGTGAAGGATGTTGGTCCTACTTCTAACTGCTTGAAGTTTTATATTATAGCCTTCTTAATATATTCCACTGCTACTTCAACTGAACCATTTACTGATTGTTTTGCTGACACATTTAAAAGGTGTTTTTTTAAAAGTACTGGCCATTTGCAAGTTATCGGTGACAACATTGTGATATAATTTAATTGTTATGGTGTCTTGTATACTGACTGCATTTCCTGTGTTCTGTTTGACCTTATCCCATACGGTTCTAATCTTAGTATCTACATTAGTTATTTCTGTTGGCCACACATACTTCTTGACATTTTAATAACTTTCTTAAAAAAACTACAATTTCAAAGTTTTGAACATGGCTCTGTGGTCAAAGACCGCTCGCAAAATAAAATTAACAGCAATAGCAGCCCTCAGTTGCAAAAAAGTAGTCTTTTGACCTACGTTTTGGGACTGATATCAGTGTTTCCAGCAGGAGTAAAACTCTCAACACAGTAGCATCAGTCTGCTGCTACCATAGCTCGACGCATGTGAGCAGCCCATAGTGGCTTGGTTTTTATGTCATCTGTT
Organism: Schistocerca gregaria; assembly: GCF_023897955.1. NCBI lineage: Eukaryota > Metazoa > Arthropoda > Insecta > Orthoptera > Acrididae > Schistocerca > Schistocerca gregaria. The sequence continues at coordinate 555,860,550 of NC_064920.1, forward strand.
TGAAAAATTTTGTGAGTAAAGCTTTATCGCTTGATATGTAGTTTAATATGAGACACGCCAATTTGAGAGTTTTACTTCTGATGAGGGCACTCATAGCAGTACCAAAACATAGTCAAAAGACTACACTTTTTTGTGAGCGAGGCCTACTACTACTGTTAATATTATAATACATTTTGTAGTATAAAAGTAATATTGGATATTGAGTTATTCTTGTCTTTATATAAATTTACCTCTTTCCCTTACATGAAATTTTAATTTCTTCAGTTATCCATGACTTAGTTGTTTCCTTAACGTATTTTCTGGGTAACGTTTTGGGAAAAAACTTTCCAATAGTGACACAATTTACTTTGGAATAAATTGAATTTGATATTAGCATCTATCTCTACATATACCCATCCCATATCAACAGTTTCAACGTCTTCTTAAAACATTGCGTTCTGTTCCCAGTAATAAGCCTCACAGCTCTGGCTCAGGGTAGTAAGGTGCTGTATTGATTATTTCCATTAACAATCTGGCACACTTTACTTGTTTCAGCCTGAGCACTGGTTAAAAAAAATGTTACCAATCAGTGTCTTACTATATTGGAGGACACATGTTGGAAAATTGACTAATGAAATTAGACCAAAACACTCCTAGAATGATTACATATCATTTTTCCATCCATATCTTTTAAGAAGACTGCACTGAAATCTGCATAAACGACTGTTTGTTCTTTTCTGACTGATAGCTGAATAGGCATCTAAATTTCTCATAAACAGCTGAAACTTTCCTAGTGGGTATTTGTAGACTGTTAGAATTATGAGATGTGATTTCTGCTGTAGCAGCTCACAAGCACAAGCTTCTAGGTTCTGATATAGACAAAAACAGTCTGTTTCCAAATTTTTATCATCTTTTACACATATTGCAACTCGTTTTTTCCCATGTAAACTCTATATGAAAATGATGCTAATCTATAACCCCTGATATTTGTGCAAAAGTTACAGACCATCTGTTGGATCAGCTGAGAAGAGGGATATGCTACATGATATTCATTCCCCTTAATCTCCAGACATAATGCACACGCCAGTACTTGATTGCTTGCATCAAAAGGCAGAATAATTTGTAGTTGATAATCTGGGAAGGCAAACATAGATTGTTGTTAGCAACGCTTTAGCGGCCTGAAAGCTCTGTTACAGTCAGTACTGAATTTCACTCCCTTCTTGTGTATGTATGTAAGTGGACATACTACATCAGTGAATTGACAAACAAATTTTCTACAACTATTTTCTAGATCAAGGAAAAAGTGCTATGCCTCCTCTGTGCGTGTTGATGGGAAATTCTGTACAGCCTCTAAGTTAGTGGAGTTTCTCTAGAACCATTCTTGGCTGACCACATGTCTCAAACATATCTTTTGTGATATGAAATGGCATTCCTTCAAATACAATGTTAGATAATTTAGACACTTTCTTTAACCATACCACATTCTCCTGTGGATCTTTACAAAACTTGATAATGTCATCCAGGTAAACCATGCATTGTTTTAGTTTTAACTCTCACAACAGTCCACCTAACAAACGCTGAAATCTGGCTGGTACATTCTTAAATCCAAATGGTATACTCTAATATTTGATAGTCTGGTAAATGCAGTCTTAAGACCATCTTCTGGAGTTACTTCCAACTGACGGTAGCCATACCATAACTCTATCATACTGAAGTTCCTACAGAGTGTCAAGTTGTGCAACTTTTTTATGGTGTTCAGGATTGGGTAAAATTCCATATTTGTGCGTTTATTCAGGTACTTGTAATTACAACAAACCCGGTAGGCTTTTATTCTGTTAGTACTCTATTTTGGTAAAATCATTGCTGGTGTTCCACTTGAGCTGGTGATTTCAGTGATCCCATTCCACAGCTAGTGATTAATAAGTCCCTTTCCCACAGTGGTGACAAGGTATCAAATGAGAATTCTGATAAATGGCAGTTCATTTCCAGTTGGGGAGTCACCAGTTAAACCTCAAGTCGATTAAATAAGTATTTTGATTCTACCAGCAGTTCTTCAATGGCATTTCTATGTGTTGTACTGCTTTTCCTTGCAATGTTGTGAAATTAGTGGTTGGTTCTGCTTAGAGTCCAAATCACCTCTGTCCAAATCTTCATTTTGTGAACTCCACATTGATGACTCGAAAATCATCTACTCTGACAGACAACTGTCTAACTCCTGCGTGTATACCATGCTCCACTACGCAGAATATCATTTCCCACGGTGTCCCTCATTTTCCTCTTGTGGCTCCACTATACATAATATATCCGCAGCTGAACTGACTCCTTTGTCTACCCAGACAAAGCTCAGCTTACCTTGCAGCACTGTAACCCACGAATCGACGCACAGTGGTTGTGCTAGCAGTATAAACTTCTCGCCTTGGCCCTGGGGTAAACCTTGTAGCAGCCCGGTAGTTTACCCCAAACTGGAAGATGTCCTACTGAGCTCCTTATGTGCCATCTGAGATCGATTTTGGCATGATGTTTACGCAGAAAGTCCAGTCCCAATATCGTGCTTTAGCCATTACTCATGTCAGCCTGGACATTTCTCTACTATACTGAAAAATTCAAACCCACAAATTCTAGCATATGTATGTTACTCCTGCCTTCACCATTCCACCTTTAACATGGCAAATTCAACTATTTAGTGTCGATGATATCCACACTTGCCTTTGACATCTATGGTATTGTGTCCAACAGAAACTTATGCTTTCTTTTCCCCACTAAGCCGTTTAAGCAAAATAATGCCACTTTTGTTGCACATAGATTAATCATACTCAAGTCTATGAGAATGCCACAGAGTTTGCGTTTAATGGCGGGATGTCGTTATCACCATGTATCCACATATCTCATCCTCAGACATATACTTGGTGACATTCATGTTCCAAGTGCCCTACCCATCAACACTTTTTGCACTGCAGGTCCTGCAGTCCTACCATATATGATAAAGTTGACCACACCGATAGCACGTGGTTGATGTGTCGAAAACCACCGTTTTGTCCCTTGGTCAGGTTATCACATCAAGTTTTGCTAATATCACAGCTGTTGTTAAGCCCTGTCCAGCTTCTTCAGTAACCCAAAAGGAAAGCGTTCAGTGCCCTTTGCTTTGCCTCATGCAAGAGGGCCTTATTGGCACTGTCATTGTCCTGTAATTCATTGGTATTAGCATTGTGCTTCTTAATTGTGTCTACGAAACTTTTATGAAATTACCTTGTCTCTGGAATAACATGTTCAACTGTTCCCTATAATACCTACAAGTATTAATTTTCTTGTAATGTCCCGATAGACATTTCTGCAAGTCCTGGAACGTCTCTCATCTTCTCGTGATACATCACATAAGTTTTACCATCGCCTTTAAAGTTAAACAGATCATTTGGAGCAGTTTCTTGGTCGACCAGCCCCTTCAGCTTCGTAAATGTCAGCAGGGTTGTCTACGAATGTCAGAAAGTTCTTTTCCGATTTTTTGGGAAAAGGAGTGACTAGGATGCCAGTACTGCCATATGGGATGGCCAATGAAAGACTAGGTGAGGATTTGTCCAACCTTCTTTCCCTTAAAGCACACTATTGCTTGCTCAGCTTAATATTAACCAAATATAAGCCATTTAATCTAGCAAATACTGGAATGCCTCCTGTGTATCATCCTCAAAACCTCTCTACTGGTGATTGCAATACCTATGTACTAGGACACAGGAAAACAGAATGGACAGAGGGAAGTAATACTCAAAGCTGTTTCTGTAATCTTATCACCTTCGCTTGCACCTTGCTGTTAAGCACTCACGTCCCCAGTCAATCTCCTGACAATTATCACAAAAAATTGCAGGTCTGTCCAACGTAAATTTAAATCTCATAATTGTGCACCATATTTGCGTTATTTGTTGTGATGAATCTCAAAAAAAGTGGTTCAAATGGCTCTGTGCACTATGGGACTTAACTTCTGAGGTCATCAATCCCATAGAACTTAGAAATACTTAAACCTCACCAACCTAAGGACATCACACACATCCATGCCCGAGGCAGGATTCGAACCCGCTACTGTAGCGGTCACGCGCTTCCAGACTGTCGCGCCTAGAACCGCTCGGCCAACCCGGCCGGGGATGAATCTCATGCCGCATGCAATTTCATTATCTTTCCACTCATTCCGTGAGGTCTTGCAGTTGTTGTTGCAGTTGCGCCCTTCGTGCCCCCACAAGGTGATGTCCGGCGAGGTGATTGGGCATGACACAGCAAAGTTCCAGTAGATCGCCTGGCACCAAAGTAGCATCTTATTACTTCTTCTGACACCAAAGTGTAGCACCGTCGGAAGGTGGAGGGTGGGAACAGAGTTGTAGGCTTGTCATGGTGGCTATTCCGACGTCCTCACTGCGAGCATGAATTTATTAGACTTGGTCATGGTACAACAATGCCCCAGATCCATGTACCGCAGCCAGGAAGGGCTTCGCATCCATATTGTCTGGCGGCGGTGCACTGTCACGGATTTGATCACAACTATTGTTATCTGCGCAGCATGGCTCGGGATGAATGTTCTTTCTGAGCAGACACCTGCCGCCTGCTCACTGCTCGGTCAGCGCTGGGAATGTAGCTGTGTTCCATGGCCACATGGTAAGTGGATGGTGTACCCAGCCAGCTGATAGCGGCTTGCAGCAAAATCGGTGTCATCTAGGGAGCGAGCTTCAGCAGCAGCATCTGGCTGATGGAGTCCCTAAGTAGGCAGTGGCTAGTAGGGTCCTACTTCGGCCATCAGACCATGAGTGCCAGAAAGAGAACCATTTGGCAAGTAGTCTCACTAAATAACGCTGACTGTCGCAGATGGTTGTACCAGCGGATGGTGATAGATCGACAGTGCTTCTCTGGACCCCGTCGCAGTTGTCCATTCAGCGGCTCTTGTCGATTCGATGCCGTTCGCCAGCTCATTGGGACCTACATTTAAAGGCCCAGGCATGACGAGCCGTTATGTGGACGTCCAAGGAGTGACGTGGTGCCTCTCTCATAACGCTGAAGTGTCTTCCTGGATTTCGTTAACACCGCTAGTCAAATCGACGTGGTAGGGCCTGATGGCTGGTGTAATGGGTAATGTTGAAGCACCGGTTGTGCAGCAATCGGCGTGTAGCTATGAGGTCATCAGCAGATGACATATAAGCGTTAGCTGGTGGTGTCGAGAGGACCTGTTTTGTACAACTACCTTTCAGCTGTCTGGATTTGTTGCAGCCCAACTGCCTGTGCTACTTTTAACGCAGGATTTCATGAAATTATAAAATTCAGTGAGGGGTAATTATATACCCACAAGTATTCCTTTCAAATTGATCTCCTTCATTAGTATGTCTGCTTACTCGCCGTATATTTCTTCACCTCGTGGTTTGATACATGAAATGTATTCGCAGTTGTGAACAAGGACAACCATCAGCTGTGTAACGGAATGACGACAATGAAAATTTGTACCGGACCGGAACTCGGACACGGATTTTCTGCTGATCGCGAGCAGTCACCTTACCATTATGCTATCCGAGCATGACTTACAGCCAGACCCAATCGTCCATATGCCGTCGACCTATACTCGCACATCCTTTATGTATATTTCCAGAGAGGGGAGACAGTTTACTTGAAAGTTACTTTCCCGGTGTCGGCAGACAAATACGATATTGCACTGCCCGTGTTATTCCGAATTACGGGGACATGCACGAATTGTGCTCGGATAGCCTAATGGTAAGGTGACTGCTCGCAATACGCGGGAAATCCGGGTTCGAGTCCACGTCCGGCAAAAATTTTCATTGCCGTTATTTCATTATACAGCTGATGGTTGTCCATATTACCAACTACGAATACATTTTATATGTTTCATGACAGTTGTAATCGCAGTAGTGCTTGTTCCTTCAAATATGCATGCATGTCCGAAGTAACATTACATCGTAATTCGGAATAACAGGCACTACGATTTAGTATGTGCTTTGAACCTGGACATATTACGTTGAATGCTATTGCACTATTTTGCTTGCGCCATTATTCAATGTTATTCCTCAGTTTTTTGTTGTCTTTGACTTTAATATGTACAATCTGTAGGTTTAAACATTATTTCAGTGGCCCCATCTATTGAGTACTTCTGTAATTCGAGCATAGCTGCTGTACATAGCTAACTGTACATATGTACTGAGCCTAGCACAATACGAATTGAGGTCTGGTTTGGTACCTGATATTTTCGGCATTTCCCTTATTGGGGAAATTGAAGTCAATGCTGCACATACTGACAGGTGGAGTCGTTATTATAGATGCAAAAATACTAGGCTATTATTTTGTATCTCATACGAACTAGATTTGCTGACATGAACCGAATGGAAGCCAGAGATAAAATAAATGAAGATACAGTGACACCAAATGTAACCAACGAAAACAGCACAGAAATGCTGAACCCACAATGTAATGAGTATGTGGTGTCCAACGGAAATTTGTGTCAGATACGGTCTCGAACATGGATCGCATGCTCATCGTAGTCGCCGTTGTCATTATGCATTCGAACATGCATCCCAGCAGGACTCAAATTTTCATTTAACTGATGTTTCCGAATGCTACCGGTGGTTCTCCCGTGCGGGATAAATGGAAATAACACTACTTTGCTGCTGTTATCAAACATATACAATATACATTAGTTTACACATAACAATTATACAATTCAAATATTTACAAGCTACCATCTTCATTAAAAAATTATAACTGTGTGTATTTATTCTGTTTCAACTATTAGACACCATAAAAAATCAAACAGATGGCGCAAATAAATAAAAAATAAAACTAAATGCTAATGCCGAAAAATATATAATGCCGAAAAAATATATCATTAATTCCTTTATTCACAGTTTCAGAACGTTGAGTGTTGCATCCTTCAATGTTATGTGCCGACACTGCTCTTTAGAACCATCTCTACAATGGCACATATATGATGCAATGATTCGTTTTCTCGATCACCACCACTCAAGGGACAAAAGAAAAAGAGCTTGTGTTAATGCATTCCAAAACTTCCCATCACCGTAATTCATATTTGTTCCTACTGACACGTTCATATATCCTTGAGTTCGCTGGCCTGTTGGGATATTGCATAACAACTGCGTCATTCTTGATATTTTTCACGAAATGTATGCCTTATGACCCATGATAAGCAATAAAAACGACCTTTACCGAACTTGACTGTGTGTTAGATTTCATCAGTGAAAGTATTTGTCTTCTTTCTTATCTTCAGCTTACATTTCATTTTCCTGTCACCCCTATTCTCCATATTATCTTCAACCTCCTCTACTTCTTTTCTTCGTCTCCTTTTGAATTTTCTTCTCTTAATTTTTATCGTTGCTTCTCCTCTTATTCTTCTTACCTCGCTAATTCTCGCTGCTTCCTAGTCTTTATTTCTAACTTTTTTCTTTTTCTTGCTTCTTCTGCGTATTCGATTTCTTCTTCTACTTATGTGATTTGTTCCATGTTTCGTGATCGGTACTGCTGCAAGAAACTCCCTTCAAGTCATTGGCAGTTGTCATAACCTTCTGTAGTTTTACGTCTGGTACTTCTGTTTCTTCCTATTAGTCTACCGTGATGTATTCTACTTTCCTCTTCTCGCTCCACAAATTCGCGAATGGGATGCCAAATTGCTTTACAACTTAGAAAACGTTTCTATATCCAAGTTGGCATAAATGCTTATTTATTTTTGACAACCGGTTTCGACAGGCTTTGCCGTCATCTTCTCGTCTTCAAAAATGTTTGCTATAAAACGTGTTCATTGTGAGCTGGAACCCCATGCCAAGTTATCATATTAGTGGATATAATGTAGCACAGTATGCAAATGTTCGTCAGAAATAAAACATTTACAATCAGTAGCGAGTCGAAACATGTGAGAAGTCGCTCGCACTACTCCTGCTGCCAAGTACGTGCACAATGGAATTAATGATGGATTTTTGTTCAGACTTAAAAACGAAAATATGACAACTTGGCTTTTGATTAAAACTCACAATGAACATGTTTCGTAACAAGCATTTTTGAAACCAGCAGGTGATATCGAAGCCTGTAGAAACCGGTTGTCGAAAATAAATAGGTATTTATGCGACCTTGGCTATAGAAATGTTTTTACCGAGTAAAACAGATCGCTCCTTCTCATTTCTCAATATGAGAAATTTCAATTTTCTTTTTCAGATGTTACGTTGTGAATACTATCTACGACGCTGGGAATACTTTTAGCTCTTCACTAATGGTACCTCTTACTCCTAGTAACGTGTCATCACGATTTCAGAGTAGTTATTCGGTGTTCAAAACAGTCATCGAGCACGGTGTGTAGCAATATTATATGGAAATTGCCGTAATTATACAGCAAATACCTTAGTACCTAAACAGAGTTACTTTACCATTCTTATGACAGAGTTACTGCTTTAGAGCAAAAAAGTGTTGATGTCTCTGCTTGAATACAATTTGGTACTGCGCCATTCGTAATCTGCGAGGAAATTCGTTCCAGTAACAGATAGCAACGATAGAGGAAGAGGTCGAGAATGTTTTTCTTACGCAAAAGTACAAGACGTTACATTATGTTGACATTCATAAAAAACATCTTCCTGCTCCACAGGAGATCAAATCGCCTACTCTTTAGCAACTCGTAAGGTATCTGCAGGAAGTTCTCAAAGTATATGACTACCTCTCCAAAAACAACTTAATCGTTTATTTACTCCTTTTCGGTATATTGCAGTACGTAGCTCAAGTATCACGATCGCTCTGTAAGCTGTAAAATATGCAATGCAGCTACTCCGCCACTGTCAGAGATTACCGCTGTGTTTTATGACATGTGTACGTTTGCAAATACCATGTTTTGTTTATTTGTTCACAAACGCCTCTCAGTTGGAAAGCAAGCGCAATTAAAAAAAAAAAGTCCGGCACTGCGGTATGTGTGTTTTGGGACTATTTAATGAGCATTTATTGCAGCAGGAAGAAACTCCTAGGAATCTATCGATGCTCATGAGAGCAACATGCTATCATTCTTTATTTGTGAATTAGGCGGGTTAAGTAAAAAACAAGGGAGAGGTGAACTGTAATGAAGTGTAAATATTATATGCTGCCTGTCTGATATCGTGTAGGATAGCCTTTAGGCCGTTAGAATTGGATGTAGCATTGATTGTAACAAATGGCAGAGGCTCGGAGGATATGTTCAGCCACGACATCTTTAGTGTTGTGATGAATGAATGTTTGGGAAATCCGTAGAATTTATACCACGAACGGGCTGTCGAACCCACACCAAAGAAGTCCTATTAGCGTGATATCCACTGATATCAGAAAGTATTAATAAACCTTTAGTGGTGCACTGCGTAATAGCATATTACTTCAAATCAAATTACTGTACTAATCTCTCTAATGACCCTTTGTGGCTGTCGCTACCTTCCGGCTCCTCCAGACAACCTTAGTACTGCTGCACTGGCGTCCTTTCGCGCGGTGTCTCCACCTCCTTGTCACTCTATTGCCACATGAACATCACGCATGATTCACAGTAACAACAAATATATTTCTCACGGGATTGTCTGACGAGAATATTTTTTTGAGCGATTCCTGTTTTTTCATGGTTCTTTTCTACCCAAAGAGTATAATCGAAGGGGCACTGACTCAAAGGACAAATTACATTATAATTTTCATACCGAAAATTAACAAAATGTTTGTTGACAAAATGTATGATGACAATAAAATGTGTGGTGACATCTGAGATGTATGAGGATATCGCCATATTACAACAGAAACTTTAAATATTTTCCACTGGAGATTGCAGCTGTTTTACGACACACATCCAATTATTCCTTGGGCTTTGCCCCGGATGACTTCTACCTCTAATACCGACCGCAAAACCACCTGGGAGGAACAGATCAGACCCAAGAAAATTACGGGAGAGAACTTCGAGCTATCTGGAAGAAAGCATTCCAGCAATCATCCCAGAAACGAAGGGAATTTGGGAATAGCTTATAGACAGAGGAGAGAGCTATTTAGAATGGGAGTGTATGTAAAAAGCAGTAAGATATATAATAAAATGTTTATAACATTAATTCGGTATTTTTGTAAACAGAGCCGCGCGGTCTGGGGCGTCTTGTCACGGTCCGTGCGGCTCCCCACGTCGGAGGTTCGAGTCCTCCCTCGGGCATGGGTGTGTGTGTTGTCCATAGCTAGACTAAGTAGTGTGTAGGCTTAGGGACCGATGAACTCAGCAGTTTGGTCCCATAAGACCTTACCACAAAGTTCCAAATTTGTGGACAGAATGAAAGAAACCTGATTAAAAAAAAGTATATTGCTACTTCAACCAGTTGGAAGATGTGATTCAGAGAGGAAATTCAAAGAGAACATGATGGAATGGCGACTTTGCACAGGTGTGCTGCCAAACCATAAAGTAAGGAAGAAGACTTTTAGAAGATTGCCAATATGGTTTCTAGATTATTTCCCCGTTCTCACCCAAATGTGAGTTGGTGCTCAATGTTTGATGACCTAACAGGGTGTGTTAATAACGACCCGTCTTGTCTCCCACTCCTGTTTCTCTATCATGATACCCCTAGCGAACATATTTATAGATTCTCTGGAAAAAAGTAGTATGGTTCAAATGGCTCTGAGCACTATGGGACTCAACTGCTATGGTCATCAGTCCCCTAGAACTTAGAACTACTTAAACCTAACTAACCTAAGGACATCACACACATCCATGTCCGAGGCAGGATTCGAACCTGCGACCGTAGCAGTCGCACGGTTCTGGACTGCGCGCCTAGGACCGCGAGACCACCGCGGTCGGCCAAAAGTAGTATTTCAACTAAGCGAAATTTACAGGGTGAACATTAATAACACCGACAAACTGCAGGGACGGATTTCTGAGTGGAAATGGAGGAAAAAATGTCATATGAGCATATGTCCTTTCACACAGACGAACGTGCAGGGAGGCGGCGGTTTGTGCGTTCACCAGAATGGGAGGAACGGGTTGTACGAGGTATTGACACGAATCCTAGTACAACCCGCACGCAAGTGGTCGGCCAACATGGTGTAACAGCTACGAAATCTATGTCCTGCAACAACTGCAAGGATTATAAGTCGCTCATTTCCCTCTAAGGGAAGGATTTTTTCGTGGTTTTTGCTCCAAACCATCATAGTTATGGGATTTGTCGTCACTCCTCTTTATTGACGAAGCAAGCTTTACCCGAACTGGTATCGTCAATCTGCATAATCATCATCTGTGGGCTACAGACAATCCACGGTGAATGGTTGAGGCGTCTCGTCTGTGGGCAGGCATTCTTGGCGACCACATATTTGGACCAGTTATTCCACAACGACTCGACAGAGGAAGGTACCTGGACTTCCTGTGGAATACTCTGTCTGAGCTGCTTGAAAACACGCGTTTGCAATATGATAGGTTATGTGATTTCTGCATGACGGAGCAGCATCCCACTTCCGCATTACAGATCGCTGACACTTCAACAACAAATAATGTTACTTCAAATCCGTCTTGACTGCAAATTTTATTTATTCATATGACCGGTTTCGGTTCATTCAGAACCATCTTCAAATCTGTAAAAATAATGATACTAATTTACGATTTCACGGAAGCAAATCTTTTTCATCCTATCTAACCAACATCAAATGTACCAGAACGTACCTGATATTTCAGTTACAGGAGTAACCCGTCCAAATCCAGCAATTTTCACATGCTACGTCATGCGGCACGACATAGAAAGGCATTGGAACAGTGACTTAAATAAAACTTGTTTGCATAAAATTGAAGAAGCTGCACCCTGTAAAGATTGACATAGCTGAACATTAAATAAATCAAATTGGAACAATTTTGAAAGGTAAATGACACAGAAAATTTTATTCTTAAACCGAATGTTCGAAATGGACCTCTTCTCCATCGTGTTCATCTGATTAGGCAGCGAACAACCACGACAAAGATTTGTAATGACAAATAGTTTTCCACTTTATTAGAAATTTTGTCTTTTGTTCCTCAAACCCATTGCGGATGTTGAACAAAAGAATGTTTTCGATATATTTTACTTATGTTAAACAGAACAAGTTTCATTACTGATACCGCTACGGTACGGCTTTCCTAGAGACGTAAACAAATCGAAACGTACAACCTTCAATAGTAATTTGAACCTACCAGGAGCAAGCAATGGCGTGCCTGAGAAGCAGGAATAATTGAACATAATTTACCGTGACATTTTATTGACAAAACTCTTCTTTTAACAACGGCAAGTATTAAAGACGAAGAAAAGGCAGGCAGTAGTTCAAATTAAAACAGTGTAACAAATCCATACAAGGACAAGGAACTAGGTAACCGTTTCCTGTTGATCGGAGCCACCTTTCCCATCAGGATAAGACCGTAGATCATTGTCAAAATATTAATTCGGGTACCCGCCGAATACCAAAACAACAAAATTATATTTGCTACAGCAGTTAATACTCGAACAAATCCTTACGACTGCAATAAGAAACGAGTGAATAACATAACATAATAAGGCAGCGCTTAACGGTGCGTCCACAAAAGTACACTCAACGGCCAACCCGCTTAGACGAGGGCAGCACCGTCCGGTACATACCGGACCACACCCATGCAACGGATCTGCTGGCGTGGGGCAACGGACAGGCTAATTAGCCCCCCCCCCCCCCCTACACAAACGACGATCCACAACAGCCAGAAACTAAATTACAGTTGAGCTCTATAACATACACACATCACCAACTAGTTTCTATGCGTTTGATAATAAGGATGATTCACCAAACAGATGAACCCATAACCAAGAGACACACCATAGCCTGCATATACATAAGGGGTAGCCTGCAAGAATTTGCTAGCAATAAACCATCCTGCAAATATATACCGGTACATATGTATATGAATAGATCTCCATAAATAAGGAGAAATCTGTTTTGATTGCTGCGCTTATAAGTAAACGAAAACATTTTTACACTTATTTTAAAACTATCAACGAGACTTCCACACAGACAGTAGAAAGAATTTAAAGGTCCTTGGAACAAATGAGGAAAGTACGACTCAGTAATTAAAACAAATTTCTGTTTACAGCTCAACTAAAAAAAGGTTATCCTGTAATATACGAGTTAAATATTCCCCTTAAGTAAGACAGGGTACAATCACTTTTTGATAACCTGTAACAATTTGAAACTCAAACAGATCTGATTTACCATTAACACTGAGAGGTTGAGCCCGTACTGGATCACCAAAGCGACAAGCTTGACGCAAACAGATAACTAGTGAGCTTAATTGGTAATTGATTTCAGTCAGGACCGCCAAAGACGGCCGTGAGCAGCAGTACAATACCAGCGGCCTGTTGTGGCCGGAAACGCTCAGTCAATATCCCGAGTTACAGGCTTTACGTCCCCGGCTGATAACCACTTCGGATAGAGTTAGCAATCCCAGGCGTGTCGTGCAGAACTGCCCGTCCTCCAGCATAAGGCGGTCAATTAACTCCACACAGCCGCAACTCGGTGCGGAAAGCCAGCAAGCTTCCACGTGCGACACTCAACGGCTGCCAACTTGGTACACTCTTTACACGCTTGCTGCCCACCGTCCAAGCGCTCGCTCCCCACTCCTTCTCTCGCCGATTTCAAAACCGGCCAAGAAGGCAAAAGCGTGAAATTAGGACAACACTAATGGTATCAAAATAAGAATCGCCCGCAAGACGCGAGCCGCACCGGACAATTACTTTCAGGAAATGTCATTCAAGATGCCAGTCTTAAACCTCTCTCGCAGCACGGTGCATTGGAAACAATAGTATAAACAGCAAAGTTTAAGTGGAAATCGTACTCTTATATACTTTTTATACAATATTTATCTGGAGTGAAAACAGCGAACAATCGAACTTTTGCAGGTTGTTGTGATCTACAGCAATAAGTAAAAACTTTTACAGATGCAATATTTACTCGACAGTCAAACTCTAATAACAACTTTCATTGGCTAGATACTTGTATACACGAAAAATTAAGATTCAAATGAAAAATAAAGGAATGCAAGATTTTAACGTGAGCGTGTTCATTGTGTCCTACATGACTCAAGCCATGATAGCCCTGACATCAAGAGGAAATATTCCCAACTAAATCACAAGTAGTCAGGCATTACTGCGAAAGTCCTGTGACAGTACAGACGACGAATTCGGCAAGAGTCCAACCGAGTGGAGCGTTGTCGTGCAGCAGTGACGATGAGAAGACGGTGGCTTAGCGTACGAGGTGCATTCAAGTTCTAAGGCCTCCGATTTTTTTTCTCCGGACTGGAAAGGGATAGAAACATGCGCATTGTTTTAAAATGAGGCCGCGTTCATTGTCAATACGTCCAAGAGATGGCAGCACCGTACGGGTGATGGAATTTTACCGCCAGCGGCGAGAATGAGAACTGTTTTAAATACTTAAAATGGCGACGTTTCCTTACTTCACCAGCGTGCAATCATTCGTTTTCTGAATTTGCGTGGTGTGAAACCAATTGAAATTCATCGACAGTTGAAGGAGACATGTGGTGATAGCGTAATGGATGTGTCGAAAGTGCGTTCGTGGGTGCGACAGTTTAATGAAGGCAGAACATCGTGTGACAACAAACCGAAACAACCTCGGGCTCGCACAAGCCGGTCTGACGACATGATCGAGAAAGTGGAGAGAATTGTTTTGGGAGATCGCCAAATGGCTGTTGAACAGATCGCCTCCAGAGTTGGCATTTCTGTGGGTTCTGTGCACACAATCCCGCATGACGATCTGAAAATGCGAAAAGTGTCATCCAGGTGGGTGCCACGAATGCTGACGGACGAACACATGGCTGACCGTGTGGCATGTTGCCAAGCAATGTTGACGCGCAACGACAGCATGAATGGGACTTTCTTTTCGTCGTTTGTGACAAAGGATGAGACGTGGATGCCATTTTTCAATCCAGAAACAAAGCGCCAGTCAGCTCAATGGAAGCACACAGATTCACCGCCACCAAAAAAATTTCGGGTAACCGCAAGTGCTGAAAAAATGATGGTGTCCATGTTCTGGGACAGCGAGGGCGTAATCCTTACCCATTGTGTTCCAACGGGCGGTTTTCCAGTGGTCAAAACAGACTCCTAAAGAAGCCTTTGCCGCTGCCATGGAATCATGGCGTCAGCGTTGTGAAAAATGTGTAAGTCTGCAGGGCGATTACGTCGAGAAGTAACGCTAGTTTCATCGATTTCGGGTGAGTAGTTAATTCGAAAAAAAATCGGATGCCTTAGAACTTGAATGCACCTCGTATGTCGTGATGGCCTGCGAGAGATGGCTGCCTGACGAGGTGTGACTTACGGCTGCTCTTCAGCGAGTTAAGCTGCCATTTCCACAGCTTCCCCAGGCGATCGATTAACGTGCCCGGCGATCACATGCCGAAATTACCGCCGATTATGGTGGAGCTGTAAACCTATGTAGTCCATTGTTCCTGCTGTCAGTGTCTCTACGTCGATGGCAAAGATATGAGACAGATGGCTATGGAAAAACTGTTTAACGGTCTCGAGAAGCTTGTTTAGCGTCACACAGAAGCTTGTTATTCTGTATAGAACAATCTAATCTTGTTATTCCACATAGTTAAATGTAAGATATTCAAGATGATGATAATTTTGGTTTCCCATTAAGAGTTACATATATACATACTGTCCCCCCATTCCCCCGCCCCCACAACATCGTCGAAGTGAAGTAAGGCCGCTTCCCTGAGTGCCCATACATCTAAATGGCGATTAAACGAAATGAAAAGATGTTGCTCACCTAGTTGTCGCAGAGAATATCTTAACGCGCTCAACTGAAACTCTTGGCTCGTAACTCCGTTGAAAATGTGGGAGAGAAATGTTCGGCGCACATGTGTGAGAGAACTGTTCAGATGGTTCCGTTGGCAGAGTCAAGAGAAAGATTATACCAGTCACCAGGCCCAGTCAGTTGGCGATCGGTAGAATAAAACCCAGTTGTACGATCCCAAGTGCTGGTCTCATATTCAGTTCATATTCTTTGAAGTAAATATCAGTGTAAAGAGGTTTTATACACTTCTGACATCGTCGGCCTTGCAGCGATGTGTAATATTATGAACAATGGGTAAATTGTCAACTGCCAAAATCGCTAAAATCATTTATTCATTTAAATTAGCTGTTTAGGCAATTCTCTGTTGCTATCTTCGGACCTTTGTTTACATTATTTCACAATATTCTCCTTCAGTACAGTAATTGATATTATACAGTTGATGTCGGTATTGGTATCGTGAGCTATTTTAAAATTGATATGCCAACTACTGTAGAAGTCATGATACCAGTATTGAGATATATTGGTTGGTTGGTTAGTTGATGTGCGGGAGAAGACCAAACAGAGAGATCATCGGTCCCATCGTATTAGGGGAGGATGCGAAAGGAAGTCGGCCGTGCTCTTTCAAAGCAAACATCAAAGCATTTGCCTGAAGCGTTTTAGGGAAATCACGGAAAACATAAATCAGGATGGTCGGACGCGGGTTTGAACCGTCCTCCGTAATGAGAGTCCACTATGCTAAATACAGTGCCACGTCGCTCGGTGATATATTGCATAGGACGACTTACTGTACTGAAGGAGAAGATTGTCTAATGATGTAATCATAAATTCAAAGATAGCTACAGAAAATTGCTAAAACCAGTAATCTACGCGTGATCTGTGCCCGGCTCACGCTCATGCCGTTTATTGCTCGTCACCTTGTTTTGGTGGTTCTGTCGCAACCGTTTTTTCTTTAATTCGGTTTACTAGCGTCACTAGGTTGCTGGTTTGCCTGCCCGTTAATGACAGCAGCAGCGCTTATCGATAAGTGCACTGTCGTACCATCTCTGGAGCGACCGCTAGTATTTCCGGGTCGCCGTCTGTCTGGAGTTACGTGGGGAGTCAGTCAGGCACGGAGCAGCAGTCGGGGACCGAGCGCCAGTGAGGTGCAGACAGCCAGTACTCACGTATCGCTGGCGACACACATGAACTGTCTGCCGGAAGGAGATTGAAGCGGGACGACCGTTGGTTGCTCGTTCGGTTGGTCGTCTCATCGGGCGACGTGTATTGGTCTTTTGACCGTTTCTGGGCCTCGTCACTTGTCGGACGTGAGTCGGTTCCTTCCTACTGCAGAGATGTCGTGGCCAATGGGTAAGAGTTAATTCTGCATGGGGGTCAGAGGCAGTGTGGCCGGGTCGCCGTGCCTCCGAGTTCCGAGCGGACATGGGGTTGAGGTGGATTGGAGCTGCAGTCAGCTTCGGGAACCTTGAGTGGGAACGACCTGGGTTGGTCGTTCTGTCGGTCGTCTCATCGGACTGCTTGTATTTGGTCGCCGACTGCTTGTGGAAACTCTATGTGTGTCGAATTGATTCGTCCTTGTGGTCCCACAGTGATTGCTTTTACTATTGTTCGAGTTCTTGTGCAAGTGTGTTTACGTGGAACCGTGTGTAGCTTCTGTGATTTTCACTGAGCAGATAAATGCTGTCTGCGTACTGGAGTAGGCAGTTGGTCGTTTGGGACGCAGGGAACTGATTAGGTTGTCGGTTGGTTCTTCAGCCGTCCCTAGGTCGTGTTGCCACCCGATTGTTTAGTGTCACGCTTGGCTGCCTGTCTCACCTAAACTGTTGTTAGAGTTTCCTCCCCAGGCCTACCCTTGGAACACTTCTGAGCACCACTGTTTATTGTTTGTGATTGTCAGTTTATTTGGACGCAGGTACTGTGCCAGGTCTTCAGCGGTGTATTAATATTGTCTGTTTTATGTTTAGTATATGGCCTTCAGCCGAAATTCATAACTATTTAAAGATTAGGCCTTCAGTCATGTTTCTTTCAAAATTCTTGTTGCTTTGAATTTAGGCCTTCAGCCGCGTTTGTTTCAGACTCAGTGGCTTTAATATGTTAATTCTTGTCTGTAACGGTTCTCTTTAATTACCTTGAATTCTTCAAACGGCCTTCAGCCTTGTTCTGTAAATGTTTATCTTTAGGTTGTCTTTAATTATTCTTGAGTAATTGTTTGGGCCTTCAGCCGACAGGATACTTCAAGTTTTTTAAAGTTGTTTTTCTGTTGTACTGTGTAAAAGTTCATCTTTAAAGCCTGTCTTTTATAACGTAAAAAAGAAAATTTTTTACTGGGATTTCAGCCGAAGGATTAATTTGAATTTTCCTTAATATGGCCTTTAGCCGAAATTTGTAAATTCTTGGCTTTTAAAGAATTCCCTTAACTGATGTCAAATATTATTTCGGCTTTTAGCCGAGAAGATATTGTAATTTTACTTAAATAAAGCCTTCAGCCGTTACTCTAAATCATGATATTTTGGAAGGAATCATTTAAACTTATTTTGTAGAAGTTACTTGGGTCCTCAGCCATGAATTGATCTTTGCTGTTTTAAACAGAAAACTGTGCTTTGGTTCGAGCAATAAAGTTGTGTGTTGTTGTATAACTAACAGTAATTGACCCTGGCCCCTTTCCACAACCTGATCCGCTCTGTCCTGCGAACCCAGGATTTCAACGTGAATAAATGATTTTAGCAACCTTGGCTGCTGAATATTTATTGAGTTTCTGTAAATAACATTTGTAAACACATCTGGTGTGGGAAGATGATCGATGAACAGCTTGATGGGTGATTACCCGTGTGGTTGCTGACTTTTTTTTTTTTTTTTGAACGCTGGACTTTACAATTAGGATGTTCACGAAGGTTTGTTTGTGTTTTGGTGTTTACCTTGTTGTTTCCTGTTGATAAGTTAGAAACTTTAATTTCTCGGTTTGTCGCTGGTGGAAGATGACGTGCACTTCGTGGGCGATTGTCCATATGGTGGTTGATCTCTTTCATGCAGGGAATGGCTTAAGCCCTGATGCCGAAACTGTTGTTGTCATTGTTGGTTCGGATCACTTCTGTTGACCAGCCTGAGTATCTCTTAGGTTGCAAAGCAGCTGACGGTTTGACATAAAATACTGTGCTCCGGAGTGTATAGTTAACTACACAAACAATACAATGCACTATTCCAGCAGACACTAGTGGGAGTGTCGACTACTAGACAGTCATACAATACATCGGAGCCCAAGTGGATGAAAAGCGTAACACATCCAGGCGGTGGCACACAAAGCAAGTCACACTATGTACAAAACTGTCTGCCCCCACCAGCTAACAATTTACCGCTGCAGCACTGAGGACCTATCACGATGCCGTCCTCACGTTCATCGTAGACTTCACAGCAAATATCTGGGCGTACAGACTTGGGTGCTTGCAGAACAGCCAAATCCTACAAAGTGCACAGGGCTATGTACTCCTGAGACTGACAGACTCTTTGGCAGTACGGCAACGGAAGCTTTTCTGGTGATCCTCGAAATCTAACCGGTATACAATCCCGTAAGATATCATCCAGTCTCCTACTTGATACGTAAAAGGGATGGTAAGATGTGGGGAATCCTCCTAATGGTTGCATAAAAGTAGTTTGACAAGTCCAATAACCCTTAAATCAAAGGATAACAACTAAGGCCCAGCTTCTGAACTGGAAAGTGAATATATAGCAGAACGTCTGGGATAATAGTGCAACGGCCCCAAGTGTTTACCAGCTTATCCAGAGCATTCGAGAACGCCTAGTCCCTGTCATGTAAACCTCAGTCAGGGTATGGTGCTTTAGTTAGGAGTATACGGTTCATTTCATGTTTACTTGTACACTTTCAACAGGAAGGCAATGACGTATGTCAGTGTGCTCATATGGGAACATCTGAACACATTAACAATGACGGTATAGCAAACTTACGGAACCAATGGAGACTAACCAATCAAACAAATTAAGAATGATGGAAAATAATAAATAAATTGGCTAACGCCATTTTCCGGCATGAAAAAGACAAATTTCTAGGATGATCCCACTCCACACGGCATCCAAATCGCAGCGTGAATGTAAATAACGAAGAACTCGCGAGTACATCTAGTGTTGTGGGAATTGCGGATGCAGCTGTTGCGTTACGGCGTGTACGTGTGCAACCAAGATCACAGAGCCTCACGAGGCAGAATCCGCAGTACAGTACATGGATCCTGATAACACCACTCCTTTACTCAAGAAGCTCCGCATTTTACCTTACGAGCTGATGGGACCCCTTTCGTGATCAACCTACCTTAGGAAAAAGAGCTGACGAGACACCAGGAATAGAATCCGGGTACATCTCAAACGAAGACAGCGACACTAACCATTAACACTTACGAACAGCTATCCTGAATTAATAAAATAGGTATGGTGTTAAACTTTTAGAATGCTGATTTATCAAGACAATGTTACGAAATAGTGCCACATTACTGAGTCCAGAATTGCAAAATAGTAAAAAACAGTAAAATATAACTCAAAGAAATAGTATCGGCAGCAATTGAGAGATTTATACCAAATAAATTAACAAACGACGGAGCTGATCCTCCTTGGTACACAAAACGGGTTAGAACACTTGCAGAAACAACGAAAAAAACATGCCAAATTTAAACAGAAGCAAAATCCCCAAGATTGGCTATATTTTACAGAAGCTCGAAATTTAGCGCGGACTCCAATGCGAGATGCTTATAACAGTTTTCACAACGAAACTTTGTCTCGAAACCTGGCCGGAAATCCAAAGAGATTCTGGTCGTATGTGAAGTATGTTAGCGGCAAGAAACAATCAATGCCTTCTCTGCGCAATAGCAATGGAGATACTATCGAAGACATTGCT
Organism: Schistocerca gregaria; assembly: GCF_023897955.1. Classification (NCBI taxonomy): domain Eukaryota; kingdom Metazoa; phylum Arthropoda; class Insecta; order Orthoptera; family Acrididae; genus Schistocerca; species Schistocerca gregaria. The sequence goes on from NC_064920.1 coordinate 555,881,230, forward strand.
GACAAAGCAGAGTTACTAAACACAGCCTTCCGAAATGCCTCCACAAAAGAAGAGGAAGTAAATATTCTAGAATTCGAACCGAGAACAGCTGCCAAAATGTGTAAATTAGAAGTAGATATCCTCGGAGTATTGAAGAAACTTAAATCAGTTAATAAAAGCAAGTCTTCTGGTGCAGACTGAATACCAGTTACGTTCCTTTCGGAGTATGCTGATGCATTAGCTCCGTACTCGACAATCATATACAACCGTTCGCTCGACAAAAGATCCGTACCCAAAGACTGGAAAGTTGCACAGATCACACCAATATTCAAGGAAGGTAGTAGGAGTAATCCACTAAATTACAGGCCCATATCGTTAATGTCGATATGCAGCAAGATTTTGGAACATATATTGTCTTCAAACATTATGAATTACCTCGAAGAAAACTGTCTATTGACAGACAGTCAACATGGGTTTAGAAAACAACGTTCCTGTGAAACACAACTAGCTCTTTATTCACATGAAGTGTTGAGTGCTATTGACAAGGGATTTCAGATCGATTCCGTACGTTTGGATTTCCGGAAGGCTTTTGACACTGTACCACACAAGCGGCTCGTAGTGAAATTGCGTGCTTATGGAATATCGTCTCAGTTATGTGATTGGATTTGTGATTTACTGTCAGAGAGGTCATAGTTCGTAGTAATTGACGGAAAGTCATTGAGTAAAACAGTAGTGATTTCTGGGGTTCCCCAAGGTAGTGTTATAGACTCTTTGCTATTCTTTATCTATATGAACGATTTGGGAGACGATCTGAGCACCCATCTTAGGTTGTTTGCAGATGACACTGTCGTTTATCGACTAATAAAGTCATCAGAAGATCAAAACAAATTGCAAAACGATTTAGAAAAGATATCTGAATGGTGCGAAAATTAGCAGTTGACCCTAAATAACGAGAAGTGTGAAGTCAGCCACATGAGTACTGAAAGGAATTCGTTAAACTTCGGTTACACCATAAACCAGTTTAATCTAAAAGCCGTAAATTCAACTAAGTACCTAGGTATTACAATTACGAACAACTTAAATTGGAAGAAACACATTGAACATGATGTGGGGAAGGCTAACCAAAGACTGCGTTTTGTTGGCAGGACATATGGAAAATCTAACAGATCTTCTACGGAGACTGCCAACACTGTGCTTGTCCGTCTTCTTTTAGAATACTGCTGCGCGGTGTGGGATCATTACCAGATAGGATTGACGGAGCACATCGTAAAAGTTCAAAAAAGGTCAGCGCGTTCTGTATTATCGCGAAATATGGGAGAGAGTGTCACAGAAATGATACAGGATTTGGGCTGGACATCATTAAAAGAAAGACGTTTTTCGTCGCGACGGAATCTTCTCGCGAAATTCCAATCACCGACTTTCTCCTCCGAATGCCAAAATATTTTGTTGACACCGACCTACACGGGGAGAAACGATCACCACGATGAAAAAAAAAAAAGGGAAATCAGAGCTCGTATGGAAAGATATAGGTATTCGTTATTTCCGCACACTATACGAGGTTGTACGAGATTGGAATAGAGAATAGTGAAGGTGGTTTCTATGAAGCCTCTGCCAGGCAATTAAATGTGATTTGCAGAGTATCCATATAGAAGTAAATGTACACGATTCTCTGGAATTAAAAGTAGGTCAATCACCGCCATCGTGTACTGGGTGCAACAAAATAATATTGAAAAACTTTCAGGCCACATTCCTCACAAACAGTTAAAGAAAATAGGTTACGAGAGCGTGCTGAAAATTAATACCTCCTAATTTGCTATACTGTTCTCAATATTGGTTAAGGTATTATTTTATGAATATTACTCGGTCAGCTTTCCAGCTTTGGTGGCCCAAGTAACAACTCTCCGCCGATAGAGTTCTCTGGATTGTAGCGTGTAACATGACCCTGTAAAGTAACTATGTCGGTGTGTGAGAAACAGGTGCTGTAATCGAATTTATAGCCGCAGAAAAAGTGCCTCACACTGAAATCCACAGAAGAATGAAAACTGCGTACGGTGAATATGGTATCGATGTCAGTAGTGTGCGACGTCGGGTTGTAATGAAGGAAACAGTCCATACAGCCTCATCCGATTTTCATCTGTTTCCAAAAGTTAAAGAAGACCTTCTTGAACTTGACTTTCATAGTGATAAGGCAATGCAAGGAGGGGTAAGGTTGTGACTCCGTCAACAAATCTGAATATTCTACAGTGACGGTATCAACAAACTGGTCTCTCGTTGGGAGAAATGTGTTCGTAGCTAGGCTAACTACGTTGAGAAATAAATATGTAGACATTAAAAATAAAAATGTAGAATTTTAGTAAAATTTGTTCTATTTAAAAAAGGTTTAAGAGTTTTCATATAAAGAATTCGCGGGCATTACTTTTCGGCTCGCCCTTGTATATATGGTTACGGGCATTTAATGCATTGTTTATATGTTTAAACTCATTTTCAACAACCTTTCATATTACATTGATCATAGGGAACACACACAAGCAGAAAGTAGCACCATAACACACAAATTCTTTCTTACAAAAAATGTTCAGACTGCATCTTAGTTACGTTTGGTTGAATTATAACTGAGCACGTCCTTATCGCCGCTTTGGGTCGCTAATAACATGTATCCACTTGTTGTTACAGCATTTTTAGCAATGCATTTTAACATTAAGAACACATGTCATTACCGACCTAAAGCGGTGATAATGACGTGTTCGGGTATTCATATAATAATCGTAGGCCTCATTCATTCCCAGTCGCAAGTTCAGCCGGTCTAGATGTAATTGTTAAGGTTCACAGCCAGACAGATAGGAAGGAGTGGACAAATTTCCCGACCTCCACGCTCTTCAGATCTAAATCCAACGACCTATTATTTGTTGGGGTATGTGAGAGCATTCATGTATCTAAAGCTGGCGCAGAATGTCTGGTAGTCTGTATTGCGGAATACTGCGATACAACACACTACACTCGTGGCGTATATCAGCGAATTCTCGTGCAAGAATCTGGGTTTGTTAGACACGCTAGTTTCTGCACGCGAATTCTCCGGACTGAAACAAGTAAATACACTTCGTTGCGACAGTACCGACATTATCAACACGATAGCTTTCGTACAAACGTGTATGTCGAAAGCTTTCAAAGGCGACGTGAGTGAAGTGATTAAGAGATAAAATACATCTGTAATATAAAAAACATCGCGTGTTAAATAGTAATCCGTTAGATGACTAACTCGACGATATATTACATCACAAGCAGTTCTAGGCGTCTGGCGTATCTGATAGCGTGTGCCACAGCGACTGACTTGTGGTTTGTTTTTCTGATGAGCCTTTAGACCATAAGAGATGCCTCCACGTCCAGCTATTTGACTGGGTTTGTCTGGATTGCTGTAAATGTCTCCGAGCCACCTGCCAACTTGTCTGTTCGTAGTAGATTATTTTGAACGTAAAGAGACAAGCGATTGCGAAAGTACAGTCGCGTATGGCGATCGATGTTTGGACACCTCCAACAGACCTGTAGGAAAGGTCGCTGATAAGTGCAAGAACAGGTGGACCAAGCAGAGATGCAACACAGCTGGTGTCAATAACTATCGCAGGACAGCTAACGGGCCACTGCTGGCGAACGCGACAGTTGGGTGAGCACAGCGGAAGCGCAAGGCTGGACCGCCTCTCGCCACACAGGGAGCCAGGATGGAGATGTTGTGTGCCGCACGCGGCACCGTTCCATATCGGCAACAGCGGTACACCGCTGGGAAGACGATAGTCGTCCCCTGCAACCAGGGAGTCAGCAGACGCAGGCTCCACCACTATACCCCGTGCAGAGCCCTGCAAAGCGGAAAAGTTCACCTACGGATCGGAGAGTGATGGAATGTCTTGTGAATTCTCTCATAAAAAAGAAAGTTTTTAATGTTTAGAATTACATTTCAAGGAGATATAGTGTCGAATAGTGGTTGTGGTACGAGGCGTGTTTTTTAAGTAAGTATCGTTTTGAAATTAAAAAAAGACGTGCTAAGATATCTCAATAATTTTATTTTTACATCGAAGCCTGGTACCATTACCGTCTGATTCTTCCTTGTTTACGTTGTGTACTGAGTATTTAAGATGCCTCCGATAATCGTGAATCCCGCCGACTGTGAAGTACGGGCTGCTGTATGATTTCTTAGTGCTAAAGGCCTGAAAGCGATCGATATTCGTGAGATCTGTGTAGTTTACGGAGAAAACATTATGAGTGATGGAATGGTAATAAAGTGGGTGAGAGCACAAATGTGCATGATGAACTTCGGTCGATAATGAAAGTTTGGTTCAGGAAGTGGACAATAAGGTGAGAGAAACCAGACACTTTAATATCTCTTCCTTGCGGGATAACTTTCCTAATGTTTCTCGCAGTGTTTTGTATGGCACTGTGACCGAGCACTTGAATTACCGAAAATTATTCCATTATCCTCGTTTTGCTTTGGTTGATGTCCACCTTATATCCTCCTTTCAAGACACTATCCATTCCGTTTAGCTGCTCTTCCAGGTCCTTTGCTGTGTCTGACAGAATTACAACTTCATCGGCGAACCTCAAAGTTTTTATTTCTTCTCCATGGATTTTAATTCCTACTCCGAATTTATCTTTTGTTACCTTTACTGCTTGCTCAATATACAGACTGAATAACATTGGGGATAGGCTACAATCCTGTCTCACTCCCTTCCCAACCACTGCTTCTCTTTCATGCCCCTCGCCTCTTATAACTGCCATCTGGTTCCGTACAAATTGTAAATAGCTTTTCGCTCCCTGTATTTCACCCCTCCTACCTTCAGAATTTGAAAGAGAGTATTCCAGTTAACATTGTCAAAAGCTTTCTCTAAGTCTACAAATGCTAGAAACGTAGGTTTGCCTTTCCTTAATCTATCTTCTAAGATAAGTTGCAGGGTCAAATGTTCAAATGTGTATGAATTCCTAAGGAACCAAACTGGTGAGGTCATCAGTCCCTAGACTTACACACTACTTAAACTAACTTATGATAAGAACAACACACACACACACCCATGCCCGAGGGAAGACTCAAACCTCCGGTGGGAGGGGCCGCGCAATCCATGTCATGGCGCCTCAAACCGAGCGGCCACTCCACGCGTTAGTATTTTGCAGCCGTGACTTATTAAACTGATAGTTCCGTAATTTTCACATCTGTCAGCACCTACTTTCTTTAGGATTGGAATTATTATATGCTTCTTGAAGTCTGACGGTATCTCGCCTGCCTCATACATTTTGCTCACCAGATGTAGGTGCTAGCTCTCCCAAGGCTGTCCGTAGTACTAATGGAATGTCGTCTACTCCCGGGGCCTTGTTTCGACTCAAGTCTTTCAGTGCTCTGTCAAATTCTTCACGCAGTATCATATCTCCAAAAAATGGTTCAAATAGCTCTAAGCACTATGAGACTTAACGTCTGAGGTCATTAGTCTCCTAGACATAGAACTACTTAAACCTAACGAACCTAAGGACATCACACACATCCATGCCCGAGCCAGGATTCGAACCTGCGACCGTAGCAGCAGCGCAGTTCCGGACTGAAGCGCCTAGAACCGCCGGGCCACATCGTCCGGCTCATATCTCCCATTTCATCTCCATCTACATCCTCTTCCATTTCCATAATGTTGTCCTCAAGTACATCGCCCTTGTATACAGGGTGTTAGAAAAAGGTACGGCCAAACTTCCGGGAAACATTCCTCACACACAAATATAGAAAAGATGTTATGTGGACATGTGTAGGGAAACGCTTAATTTCCATGTTAGAGCTCATTTTAGTTTCGTCAGTATGTGCTGTACTTCCTCGATTCACCGCCAGCTGGCCCAATTAAAGGAAGGTAATGTTGACTTCGGTGCGTGTGTTGACATGCGACTCATTGCTCTACAGTACTAGCATCAAGCACATCAGTACGTAGCATCAACATGTTAGTGTTCATCACAAACGTGGTTTTGCAGTCAGTGCAATATTTACAAATGCGGAGTTGGCAGATGCCCATTTGATGTATGGATTAGCACGGGGCAATAGTCGTGGCGCGGTACGTTTGTATCGAAACAGACTTCCAGAACGAAGGTGTCCCGACAGGAAGACGTTCGAAGCAATTGATCGGCTTCTTAGGGAGCACGGAACATCCCAGCGACTGGGGCAGACCTAGAACGACGAGGACACCTGCAATGGACGAGGCAGTTCTTCGTACAGTTGACGATAACCCTAATGTCAGCGTCAGAGAAGTTGCTGCTGTACAGGGTAACGTTGACCACGTCACTGAATGGAAAGTGCTACGGGAGAACCAGTTGTTTCCGAACCATGTACAGCGTGTGCAGGCACTATCAGCAGCTGATTGGCCTCCACGGGTACACTTCTGCGAATGGTTCATCCAACAATATGTCAATACTCATTTCTGTGCAAATGTTCTCTTTACGGATGAGGCTTCATTCCAACGTGATCAAATTGTAAATTTTCACAATCAACATGTGCGGGCTGACGAGAATCCGCACGCAATTGTGCAATCACGTCATGAACACAGATTTTCTGTGAACGTTTGGGCAGGCATTGTTGATGATGTCTTGATTGGGCCCCATGTTATTCCACCTACGCTCAATGGAGCACGTTACCATGATTTCATACGGGATACTCTACCTGTGCTGCTAGAACATGTGCCTTTACAAGTACGACACAACATGTGCTTCATGCACGATGGAGCTCCTGCACATTTCAGTCGAAGTGTTCGTAAGCTTCTCAACAACAGATTCGGTGACCAATGGATTGGTAGAGGCGGACCAATTCCTTGGCCTCCACTCTCTCCTGACCTCAACCCTCTTGACTTTCATTTATGGGGCATTTGAAAGCTCTTGTTTACGCAACCCCGGTACCAAATGCAGTGACTCTTCGTACTCATATTGTGGACGGCTGTGATACAATACGCCATTCTCCAGGGCTGCATCAGCACACCAGGGATTCCATGCGACGGAGGGTGGATGCACGTATCATCGCTAACGGAAGTGTTTGAAGTCACGCTGGTACGTTCTGTTGCTGTGTGTTTCCATTCCATGATAAATGTGATTTGAAGAGAAGTAATAAAATGAGCTCTACCATGGAAAGTAAGCGTTCCCGGACACATGTCCACATAACATATTTACTTCCTTTGTGTGTGAGGAATGTTACCTGAAAGTTTGGCCATAGCTTTTTGTAACACCCTGTAGATCCCCTATACACTCCTTCCACCTTTCTGCTTTCCCTTCTTTGCTTAGAACTGCGTTTCCATCTGTGCTCTTGATATTCATACAAGTGGTTCTCTTTTCTCCAAAGGTCTCTTTAATTTTCCTGCAGGCAGTATCTATCTTACCCCTAGTGATATATGCCTCTACAGCCTTACATTTGTCCTACTTAGCCATTTTACACTTCCTGTCGATCTGATTTTTGAGACGTTTGTTTTCCTTTTTGCCTGCTTCATTTACTGCAGTTTTAAATTTTCTCCCTTCATCAATTAAATTCAATATATCTTCTGTTACCCAAGGATTTCTATTAGCCCTCGTCACTTTACCTACTTGATCCTCTGCTGTCTTCACTATTTCATCCGTCAAAGCTACCAATTCTTCTTCTGCTGTATTTCTTTTCCCCATTCCTGTCAATCGTTCCCCAATGCTCTCCCTGAAACTCTCCACAACCTCTGGTTCTGTCAGTTTATCCAGGTTCTATCTCCTTAAATTCCCACCTTTTTGCAATTTCTTGAGTTTTAATCTACAGTTCATGTGGTCAGAGTCCACATCTGTCCCTGGGAATGTGTAGTTCCTAAATCTGTGTCTTACCATTATATAACCTATCTGAAACCTTCCAGTATGTCCAGGTCTCTTCCATGTATACAGCCTTCTTTCATGACTTTTGAACCAAGTGTTAGCTATGATTAAGTTATGCTCTGTGCAAAATTCTACCAGGCGGCTTCCTTTTTACTCCCATTCCATATTCACCTACTACGTTTCCTTCTCTCCCTTTTCCTACTTTCGAATTCCACTCACCCGTGACTATTAAATTTTCGTCTCCCTTCACTATGTGAATAATTTCTTTTATCTCCTCATACATTTCATCAATCTCTTCGTCATCTGCGGAGCTAGTTGGCATGTAAACTTGTACTACTGTGGTAGGCGTGGGCTTTGTATCTATCTTGGTCACAATAATGCCTTCACTATGGTGTTTGTAGTGGCTTACCTGCACTCCTATTTTTTAATTCATTACTAAACCTACTCCTGCATTATCCCTGTTTGATTTTGTATTGATAACCCTGTATTCACCTGACCAAAAGTCTTGTTCCTCCTACCACCAAACTTTACTAATCACCACTATATCTACCTTTAACCTATCCATTTCCGTTCTTAAATTTCGTAACCTACCTGCCCGATTAAGGGATCTGACGCCAGTTTTCTTCCTCCCGATAATGACGTGCTCCTGAGTATTCCCCGCCTGGAGATCCGAATGGGGGCGAGAGGGGAGGGAACTATTTTACCTCTTGAATATTTTTCCCAAGAGGTCTCCATCATTAACCATACAGTAAAGCTGCATGCCTTCGGGAAAAATTACGGCTGAAGTTTCCCCCTTGCTTTTAGCGGTTCGCAGTACCAGCACAGCAAGGCCGGTTTGGTTAGTGTTACAAAGCTAGATCACTTTGTCTGGCCTCTCAGCAGATACACCTCCATTGAGGTTGCACTTACGGTACGGCTGTCTGTACCGCTGAGGCACACAAGCTTCCCCACCAACGGCAAGATCCGTGGCTCACGGGGGGGGGGGGGGGGGGGGGGGGGGACGTATCGGATGCAAATCGTGAAAGGGAAGCAGAGTTATTGTTCCCCGAAATAAATGTATCTCATCAGAAACTTGGAGTAATCTATAAAGCACCCAAAATCCGTCCTTTGTCATCCTTCAGTCAGCATTATCCTCTCTAGTGTCACAGTACGAGCATCTAACCGTTAGGGAGGACACAAACACAGACCTGCAGTTAAAATCTCACTCAGGAGAGACTTTATGAAGCCTATTCGACTCTTAACTATATGAGTATTTGTTGTGTACATAGTTCCGCGTAGTCAGCGCGTAGACAACTTTCCCAATAGAGTGCGCTCCGCTAAGCACAACAGCGCAGGCGCAGTGGTCGTCTGTCCCTGCACTACGATATGGCGCTGACTTAGAGACGGACCAAATTCTGCTTCCGTCGATCCGCGTATTAATATGGAACGCAGCCAATGCGATTGCTGCTAACGTAGAACCTTTTCTCCTCGCGGATCACACTCGCGCAGTGATACCAGAACGCTCGAGGTATTATAACGAGTGTACAGGCCTCCGATTAGTCCGTCTGCATTAGTCTATAGTCAAGTTTCATCTGCGCCTAATAAGATTATCATATCCCTGTACATAGCCATGAAGAGAAATGTATAGACACTTTGTCAAGTATCAGAGATATGTGAGAATAAGATTAACGTACCAAGACCAAAGGAACTTCAGATTGTCAGTTGTAAACAGCATCCAGAATCAAGTTACGTAATGTCTGTGTTTTTTATTATTTTAATAAATGTGTGTGAAAATTAATCAAGTTCTGTTTAATTTTGGTCACCGTCAATCTGCTACTCTAAGCGTGCAAGTGGCATTTGTATCGTCTGACCTAACGGTAGAAGATAAACAAGCCACGATAAGACCACGAGACATATTGCTGACACTTGCCTACTTCGTTAGAGCGAAAAGTCAAATAATCTGATGGTGTGTGTACCGAAGGTCTTACAGTACGCACACCACAGTATTATACCTCTGGATCCAGCCATCGCACGTCACAGAGCCACACCTTTACATGTATAACGGTAACAAAGACGTCAGATACGTAACTCGCCCCAGTCGAACTTCTGCTCGAAGACTTATTGCCCGTGATGTGACATTATAACGTTCTCACTACAGAACAACAAAGAAAATACTCAGATAACAACGCACAGAAACTTAGAAGAAGTTGAACATGATGTCCTACCGTAGGTTTTTTGAGATATAAGCGTTGGGCCAACGTTAGTCTTTGAAGTCCGGGAACGTAGTCGCAGACATATTGTGTTGTGCGACAAAGGTACCGTTAAACGTTTTGCCGAAATAAAAGGAGTTCCTGCTCCATGCCTGACTAGAGAGCTACGCCAGATGATTAATGAATGTAATGCCGGGCAGAGAAGATTCAAGCGGATCCAACTATGGAACTATGTGAAGTAGACGGGAAGCCTTGGAACAAAGTGAAACAAAACGTGCGCGACGCTAAAATCAGGCAGCCCCGCTCTTTTATGTGCAGCGTTTGGAATTTTGTAGCAGTTTGGAAAAAACTGAGCAGCTTCGATATAGAAAATGCAAAATCTGACGATTTTAAAGCTTCTGCATATTAATTAAATGATATTTTTCCCAACAGCAGTCCTCAAATCGTGATAAAGATTAAAAGTGAATATTTACATTCAACAAAAATGTAATAAGGAAATTGCTTAAAGTTAGTAAGTATGTCATTTCTTAAATTATTAATGTTCAGTACAATACACACTGTTATAACTCTACACTACTCATCACGTTTCCGACTTTGATAAAAGTCGTGTTGTAGCCTATCGCGACTGCGGTTTATCGTATCGCGACATTACTGCTCGCTTTGGTCGAGATCCAATGACTGTTAGCAGAATATGGAATCGGTGGGTTCAGGAGGGTAAAACGGAACGCCGTGCTGCATCCCAACGGCCTCGTATCACTAGCAGTCGAGATGACTGGCATCTTATTTGCATGGCTGTGACGGATCGTGCAGCCACGTCTCGATTCCTGAGTCAACAGATGGGGACGTTTGCAAGACAACAACCATGTGCACCAAAAGTTCGACGACGTTTGCAGCAGCATGCACTATCATCTCGGAGACCATGGCTGCGGTTACCCTTGACGCTGCACCACAGACAGGAGCGCCTGCGATGGTGTGCTCTACGACGAACCTGGGTGCACGAATGGTGGAACGTCATTTTTTTCGGATGAAACCAGGTTGTATTTACACCATCGTGATGGTAGCATCCGTGTTTGGCGACATCGCAGTGAACGCACATTGAAAACGTGTATTCGTCATCGCCATACTGGCGTATCACTCGGCGTGATGGTATGGATGCCATTGGCCACATGTCTCGGTCACCTCTTGTTCGCATTGGAGGCACTTTGAACCGTGGACGTTGTTACATTTCAGATGTGTTAAGACCCGTGGTTCTACCCTTCATTCGGTCCCTGTGAAACCCTACATTTCAGCAGGATAATGCACGACTTCATTTTGTAGGTCCTGTACGGGCCTTTCTGGATACAGAAAATGTTCGACTGCTGCCCTGGCCAGCACATTCTCCAGATCTCTCACCAATTGAAAACGTCTGCTCAACGGTGACCGAGCAACTGGCTCGTCACAATACGCCAGTCACTACTCTTGATGAACTGAGGTATCGTGTTTAGGCTACATAGGCAGCTGTACCTGTACACGCCATCCAAGCTCTGTTTGACTCAATGCCCAGGCGTATCAAGGCAGTTATTACGACCAGAGGTGGTTGTTCTGGGTACTGATTTCTCAGAATCTATGCACCCAAATTGCGTGAAAATGTAATCACATGTCAGTTCTAGTATAATATATTTGTCCAATGAATACCCGTTTATCATCTGCATTTCTTCTTGGTGTAGCAGTTTTCATGGCCAGTAGTGTATATTGCATTAAACCTAGATACATTTTTGATGCAGACACTTCTTAGTGGACATTAATATGAGGTGTATTCACCCTTCGCCTTTCTGATAGCTTGTGCATGTGTGTGAAAGAATGTCAACCCACTCGTCCTCAAGAACCGAAACGAGAGAAAGTAGTAGTGATGTTGGACACTATTGTTTGGATCGGAGTTGAAGTTCTAACCCATCCCACAGGTATTCAGGTCGGGGGCTGGGCAGGAGAGTCCGTTTCAGGAATGTTATCGTCCTTCAACCATTGCCGCACCGATACTGCATTGTCATGCTGATACAAACATCGTCGTCTCCGAACTGTTCCTCGACTGTACTCGGCACAATGTTCTGTAAAATAAACTTCCGCATTTAGCGTTTTCTTAACCGCCGTAAGAGGACCACACTCTAACCACGATAAACATCCTCACACCGAAACCATGTTACCACGTTACATGATGGCAGGTAGATTTCCGAAAGCATTTGTCACGGTGCCCCAATGCAGACTGTTAATGAAAGTACGAGCATGTGGAATAGATTCCCAGATATGTGATTGGCTCGAAGACTTCTTAAGTAGTAGAACATGTATGTTCTCGATGGCGAGTGTTCATCAGAAAGAAGAGTATCGTCAGGAGTGCCCCAGTGAAGTGTGATAGAACCGCTGTTATTTGGTATATATAGAACATAAATGATCTGGCGGACAGGGTTGGCAGTGACCTACGGTTGTTGGTGCTGTGTACGGTGGTGACAATGTCGAGTGACCGAAGGGGATACAAGATGACTTAGACAAAATTTCTAGTTAATGTGATGTATATAAATGTAAGTTATTGAGAATGAGTAGGAAAAACATACTAGTAATATTCAGATGCAACTTTAGTAGCGTAGTACTTGACACAGTCAAGACTTTAAATATCTAGATATGACGTTGCGAAGTGATAGAAAATGGATCGTGTATGTGAAGATTGTGGCAGGGAAGGAGAATGGTCGACTTTGGGTTATTCGTAGAATCTTAGGAAAGTGTGGCTTATCTGTAAAGAAACCGCTTACAGGACGCTAGTGCGACCTATTATTGAGAGCAGATCCAATGTTTAGGTCCCGCACCAGATCGGATTAAACGAAAACAATAAAGAAATTCAGAGGCAGGTTTCCAAATTTATTACTGGTAGGTTCGAATAACGCGCAAGTATTACAGAGATGCTTCGGGAATCCCTGGAGGGAAGAGAACGTGCATTTGAAGCTGACTGCATAAAGATTGTACTGACGCCAACATACATTTCGCGGAAGGTTCTCGAAGAGAAGACACGACATATTGTCGTATTGTCGTTTTTCCCTCTCTCTGTTTGCGAGTCGACCGGGAGAGGAAATGACTAGTAGCCGTACACGGTACCCTCCACCATGCACCGTACGGTGGCTTGCGAAGTATGCACGTAGATGTACATCTACATGTACATTGTAAGGTGTCAGGCAAATCCAACACCTTCCGTGAAAACCCTGACATGATAGGCAAATCCAGTAGTATGTCACATAGCTCCGAATAAATCGTGACATTAAATTAACCAAAGTAATATGAGTAACGACTGAGCAAATGGAATACCACAGACTAACACAAGAATGCCTAAATGCATGTCATACCTTCCCACCATGAAACAGACGCAGTTCCGAGGAGAGAAACGAGAACAGAAGCCGAGTACAGAACTATGTTAAGCTAGAAGGCCCTCCGATAAGGGACGGACTGGACACTCAGGTCGCCAGCCTACCGCTAAGACCACACCACCCGCACGTTTTAGCGTGAGACTTTTTCGCGTCTCTGTTACGTCAAGGACACCCCCCCCCCCACCCCCCAGCCCATGTTAAAAGCTAGAGTCCTCCAGAAGAACAGTATAGATCTTACGATAACGCTAAAAGGACCACACCAGCTGTAGGTTTTATTGTGAGACTTTTTAGCGTCTCTGTTACATTGCAAACTTTAAAAACATTGCCCCACCACGAAAAGTATAACGTTTCTCATTGGATAGACAGAATTTTTGTAGGCGGAGCTTAAGGTTAACATTGAGATCCTGATTGGTCAGATGAAAACACAGCCAGATAGTTTTTTTTAAACCAACTTCGGTAAATTCTAGTAAGGAGAAGTAAGAGTTAGTTTCGACACGGCGAGCTGGATGGTTGCTCGCCGGCCGCTGCCGCCCTGACGCTGCCTAAACACCGACAGGGTAATGAACGCACGCGATGCCGCATTTTTGAGCGCATAAGGCTTCACTCAGAACTGCAGAAGTCTCATCTGTTACACTCCCTTTTTGCGTAATACTAGTGTCGATCGTCAATTAAAGCTCATGCTGTTCACGTTTGCCACTTGAAGTAAAAATCTGAAACGCGATGATTTTTCTGTTATATAGTTATTTAGAAGCCACATCAGCCACTGTAATTTACTACAAGCTAGATAAGTACTTAAAGATAATTGAGGGTCACTGTAGGCCATTTTGACAGTTTTCTCTTTTGTGAAACTTAATTTAAACCTAGATTATAGATGTGATATGGCATAGGTCATCCTTCCATTGTAGAACTTGGAAATCCATTCAGGGAATATTCGTTCACATTTTTGTTGAACGAAGTTGGTTTTTACCATCCTGTATTGAAACATTTCCTTCTATCAATAGCGCAATTTATAAACAATGTTTTGTGAGTAGAATAAAATTTCCAATGGTGAACTTAACTGCTTTTTCGACGTTATTTTACCAGCTAACTAAAAATAGGAAAACCTTGAACCCCTTCCACTAAAATTAGTTAGTATTAAGATTCTTTTACAGGGAATGCAGTGGAGCTGACGCTGAGATCATTTAGTATTTGGTTATATCATCGCTAGTCTCACTGAACTCTTCTGAATCCTAAATGTCATGTGTGGTCTGGCGTCTCCTTACCAGCAATAGGTCCCAGTCTCCTTACCAGCAATAGGTCCCAGGGTCAAACTAGTCAATTCCCTACAAAAGACGCTCAGAGCGTCGTTGCGCGAAAGTGGTAGGGAGACACGATATAGAACAAACAGACACCACCATGAATGTTTAGAACATCATACTCCACAAGCCACCTAATGGCGTGTGTCGGAGGATGCTTTCGTCACCACTGTCTGATCCCTCTAACCCTGTTCCACTCTCGAATATTACGTGGGAGAATGATTTTTGGTAAGCTTCTGTATTGGCTCTACTTCTCGACTTTTCTGCTCGAGGTCCATACGCGCGATGTATGAGGAGGGGGGGGGGGGGGAGTAATAGTTGTCTGACTCCTCCTGAAAAGTGCTGTCTCGAAATTTCAATAGTTTGATGCACAACGCCTCTCTTGTACCGTCTGCCAGTGGAGTTTGTTTAGCACCTCCGTAACGCTCTCTCTCCAGTTAAACGATTCCGTGACGAAACGCGCCGCTCTTCGTTAGATCATCTCCTCTATCATTCCTACCTCATCGGGATCACAGATAGATGAACAGTATTCAAGAATAAGGCGAACAAGCGCGTTATAAGCAACTTATTTCGTGGATGGGTTTCCTTAAGATTCTTCCGATGAATCTGAGTCTGGCATCTGCTTTCCCCACTATCTGTTTCATTTCATTCCACATAAGGTCGCTCTGGATGGTTACACCTAGATATTTTACGGCAGACAGTTTCCAGCTGTTTTTAATCAATATTGTAGCTGTACAGCAGTTGATTTTTTTTCCTCTGTAGGCGCAATATGGTGCTTTTATTTATGTTCAGGGTCAACTGCCAGATCCTGCACCATTCATCAAATCTCTGCTGGTTGTCCTGCAGAATTCTGACTATCTTCTGGAATTGCTAATTTGGTATAGACAACTGCATCATCTGCGAATAGCCTTAAAGAGAACCCGACGCTTTCTACTAGTTCGTTTATATATGTTGCAAACAGCAACGGCTTATTTCTCCGGATATTACCTTTACATCTGCCGATTTTGTTCGGTTAAGAGCGACGTGTTGAATTCTATGTGCAAGAAAGTTTTGAATAAAATCGCAGGTCTGTTCCGATACTCCGTAAGCTCGCATTTTTTTCATTAAACGACAATGCGGGACGATGTCAAATGCCTTACTGAAATCAAGGAACACGGCATCAACCAGAGCGCCTTTCTCCACTGCGCTGTGGATCTCATGGAGGACCAGAGCGAGCTGAGTTTCGCAGGATCTCTATTTGCGAAATCCATGTTGATTTTTATGGAGGAGATGTTCATTTTTCAATAACATCATAATTCTTGAGCATAATTCTACAACCGATAGATGTTAACGATATAGGTCTATAATTGTGTGGATCTGTCTTAGGGTCCTTTTTAGTAACGGGAATGACCTGCGCTTCATACCAGTCGTTAGGTACCTTTCTTTGCTCAAGTGCTCTACGATAAATTACTACTAGAAGGGGAGCAAGTTCTTTCGAATAATTTTTATATTGTAGGTATCTCATCTGGTCCTGACGCCTATTTACTACTAAGTGATTGTAGCTGCTATTCAGTTCCGCGATCGGTTAGTTCAGTATCTGCCTTTTCGACGTTCGTACGACGGTTGAAAGGAGGGACAGTGTTAATATCTTCTGCGGTGAAACAACTTCGGAAGACCGAATTCAGTATTTTTGTTATCTTCCGTTTCTGTGCCGGTGTGGTCGATGAGAGAATGACTAAATGATTTTGATCCACTGATTTTACATACATCCAAAATCTCTTAGGGTTTTTATTCAGATCGGTTGACAACGTCTTACTTTGGAAATCATTGAACACTTCTGTCATTGCTCTCCTTACACTCGCTTTCGCTTCGTTGAGCTTTTGTTTGTCAGCTAGTTTTTTACTTCTCTTGAATCTGAGATCAAGTGATCTTTGTTTATGCAGCGGTTTTCTAACGCGGCTATTAAACCGTGGTGGATCTTTCCCATCCCTTAAAACCTTACTCGGAACATACTTGTCTATGGCATATTGAACGAAGCCTTTGAATTTTTTTTTTCCATTTGCTCTCCACATCTTCGTCCTCATCACCGAATAGTTGATGCCGACTACTGAGATATTTTGAAATTTTTATCTTGTCACCGTTGCTGAGCAAATATATCTTCCTACCTTTCTTAACATTCCTTGTAGTACCCGTCGTCATAGAAGCTATCACAGGCTTATGAACACTGATACCTTCCTCTACGTTAACTGATTCGATCAGTTCAGTTCTGTTTGTTGCCAGGAGGTTTAAAACGTTACCCTCACGAATAGGTTCTCTAACTATCTGCTCAAGGTAATTTTCGGACAAGACATCCAGAACAATGGCACCAGTTTCGATGATATAACACTTCCAATGTATAGCTGGCAAGTTGGAGTCACCCCCTATTACAACGCCATGATCAGGAAAATTACTGATGATTTCTGCAAGTTCTGTCTGAAGCGCTCTACAACTACAAATCCTGACCCAGGTGGCCTATAAAAGCATCCGATCACCACTTTTGATCTTTCTTTGACACTCAATTTCTCCCAGATTAATTCACATTCGGGATCCGTGTTAACGTCGCTAGATTTTATCGAACTTTTTACTGCAATAAACGCGCCGCCACCATTGGCGACTAACCTATCCTTACGATAAACATTCCAGTATGAACTTAGGATTTCGTTGTCCTTGACGTGTGGTTTCAACCAACTTTCTGTTCCCAATATTATCCGGGCATTATAACCTCCAGTAAGCGATAACAGTTGTGGGACGTTTCCTTGGCCGCTCCTGCAGTTTACTAAAATCATATTAATCTTTCCTATCTCTGATCTGCGAGGACCAAGATTCTCTGAGGTCGCTGTGGCTGATTTAACAGACAAAACGTTTTTGATCCCAAGCGAGAGGTTATAACTCAAAAAAGCTCACATGCACACCGTACGTACTCCGCTACTATAGTAGCCGTTTCCAGCGCGTCGTGCACGCCGGACCTATTAAGGAGAACCCTACTATCCTGCGCCTGACAGCGGAGGTCGAGAAATTTGCATCCGACACCGTCGCAGAGTCGTCAGAGCCTCTGGCTTAGACCTTCCACTCTGCTCCAAACCAGAGGACCTCCATCAACTCTGGGTACGATGCTACAAATAGACAACTTAGACTGCTCCCCGCGTGCGCCGCCGAAACCCAAGCGGTAGGCCTCATTCGTGCCGACATGTGCAACTACATGCAGTCGGTTGCGGGGCCTCCTCCTTCACGGATAAGAACGGCAAACATACCGAATGCACACTGAAATTCTTTCCCGCCTTGCCTGCAATCTGCATGAGGGGCTCCATCAACCGCCCAACACTGGAGCTGCCAGTGACTAGCACACCCACCCACTTTACTTGTCCGGAATGGGCAGGAAAATCGACCGCTGGCCAAACAGGAGAGGCACCCATGCTGGCTCAGAGTTATCATCAACACTGCGTAGCACTTCATACCTGTTGCTAAGACGAAAGGAGCTAGCCGCATGGACTATAGATGTAGATATAGATGTAACATTCTCTTGGCAATCGCCAAACACAAAGCCTTCCGTCGGATTGCAACAGGATGTAGCGTTCACTCCAAATTTCCAGGAATCCTCAGTCCAATACGTCGCTCTAAGGCCACAGTAAGCTTCGCTTAGGTATGACTGTAGAAATGTGTGGAGTATGAGGAGCTGCTCGATCATTGTAGATCGTTTTTGTTAACAGTCATTGTGTTAGCTGGACTTCTGGTAGCACTTGGGAGCTCACAGTGATTCCTTTCGCGCATTTAATGTGAATTTATTCAACTACTCTCCGCAATTCTCGAATTCTAGACGGTCCTGCCAGTCAATGCTTGGGGCCTACCTGGTCTTGGTTTAACTGTGGTTGTTATTGAAGTCTCCACTTCATAATCACATCACCAGAAGTCGACCTGGGCAGCTTTAGAAGGTTTGAAAAGTCCCTTATGGATATGTTACCCTGGAGACTTCAATGATAAATCCACATTGGTAGTCACTAAGTCCTCGTTACTGATCCATTCTGCTGTTACTACTTCTCTGCTGACAACAAAATAGTCCACCACTTCCCTTTATACTTGCGGGTCCTCCTCCTATGGCATTTGGTGGTCAAGTTGTAACATCATGATTGACGGAGGACATCGAAAGGGTGCAAAAAAGGGCAGCTCGTTTTGTATTATCACGTAATAGGGGAGATAGTGTGGCAGATATGATACGCGAATTGGGATGGAACTTATTGCAGCAAAGACGTTTTTGGTCGCGGCGAGATCTCTTTACGAAATTTCAGTCACCAACTTTCTCTTCCGAATGCGAAAATATTTTGTTGAGCCCAACCTACATACGTAGGAATGATCATCAAAATAAAATAAGAGAAATCAGAGCTCGAACAGAAATGTTTAAGTGTTCGTTTTTCCCGCGCGCTATTAGGGAGTGGAATAGTAGAGAGATAGTATGATTGTGGTTCGATGAACCATCTGCCAAGCACTTAAATGTGGATTGCAGAGTAGTCATGTAGATGTAGATAGGGAGTAGTTGTTCAGTGCAATTAATGATGTGAATTGTAGAGTGTTTTCTCTTTACCGCTTAATATCACTGATTTTCTGTAAGGAAATAGAGTTTTACGAAATATGTTTTGTAGAATTGTAACTGTGTATTTAAATAATGAGACTTCATAAAATATGTTTGTGTATGTAAAGGAAATAATAATGTAAAAAAATTGGCCGGCCGGTGTGGCCGTGCGTTTCTACGCGCTTCAGTCTGGAACCGCGTGACTGCTACGGTCGCAGGTTCGAATCCTGCCTCGGGCATGGATGTGTGTGATGTCATTCGGTTAGTTAGGTTTAAATAGTTCTAAGTTCTAGGGGACTGATGGCCACAGATGTTAAGTCCCATAGTGCTCAGAGCCATTTGAACCATTTTTTTTGTAAAAAATTGGTTCATACATAGAAACTTGGAATGTATAATGAAAAAGACATAGTAGTTCCCGTCTTCAACGGAAGTGAGTTGGCGCCCACCAAAAGGTGGAAATGGCGCTCAGTGTGGGTGGCAAGTGAGAGAGCACAGTAAGGAGTCAGTAGCCAGCAGCCGATGAGTGAACAGCGCAGGTGCCGAGCGAGGCATAGTGTCTGATTTGAGATGGAATGGCCTTGGGTGTAACTGCGGTTGTAAAATGGTGCTCTCGCACTGGAAATGGCTCTAAAAATGGTATTCACGTCGCCACAAGGAATGTAATAGAGCGTATTATTGCCAGAGCAGAGAGCAGGTCGCCACCACTGTTGCGCCACGACTTCGTCAGCTTCAAGAAGTTAGGACTGTATAACAGAATGAGCCAGAGTAGTTGTGTGAATTAATTTAATAATGCAAATAATACTAAACTTTGTGTTCGAACCATGAATTGTTTCCTTTCATGGTACCTATCAGGGTCCTCTCCTCATAAGCACTAATATCCGAGTGACATGCGTGTGTAAAACTAATAATCACCTGTGTTATTTAGCAATGCATAGTTCTGAATACAAAAATATGTGGAAGAGAGAAGTTAGATTATTAATTTCAGTGGTATAAAGGGAGCCATTAATTATTGAATGTATGAAAATCTCTAATCTGTTCTAGTTTGTTTATATTTCACAAGTGTCAGTATTTTAAAGTCAGCTACTAAAAAGTTGTCAGTGAAAATCACTTGCTTCACAAGTGGTATTACAAAGCACTAGGTCCTGATGTTATTGAAAGTGTAAATTTTACTCTAGAGAGTGCGAATTGTATCATATTTTTGCAAGGTAAATGATATTAAGTGGGGAAGTAACTAAGCTCGTATCATAATGCAAACTATTTTCTGATCAGTGTGTATAATTTACTTTTATAAAGAGGGGATAGCTTGTGTGCCTCCATTCCAATCTTCTACATTAGAAAGGAAACCAAATGAATAGTTATTTTCTAGCTAAAGGACCCTGAAGTGGTTATCTAAAGGAATATATGAAAAAGGTATGTGAACAGTGCTATCTTGTTACTGTTGTGATGTGCTTTTGTGTGTTAATCAAACTTGAACTTTTGTTAGGTGCTATTTAGTCTTGCGTTATCTTAGAAAACAATTTATGTGTTACATTATTGAAAGGTAGGAGTGGAGGTTGTGGTTAATAGTAATAAAGTTTCTGTTCATTTCTGTGATTGCTTATACATGCAGTCATAACTACTGCTATTCACTGTGTAGTTCGTCACGTTACTGTAGAGGTTCATTGCACTTCATTGAGAAGGAGTTAATGAAAGTTTCTTTTGCACAAGTAAATATAGATTCATTCAAAAAAATGTTTCCACATTATTATGCCTAATTAGGCTGGCGACCATTTTATTATTTCATTTACAAGAATTCTGTTACTGTAACTTTTAACAAAAATAGTTTTTTCTGTTTTCTATCAGTTGCTAACAATACGATATTCATATCCAATACATGTCCGATACACACAGTCAAATTCAAAATTCCTCCCAGAGGGTAACACTATACTGCCGGTTTAGGTCGTATTTGGCATTTACTAGCCCGTAGGTGTTATATGTGGCTTCTTTGTAACAGGTTGGAAGGTACTGTTACAAAAGCTAAGTATAGCACGCTGCGCCAGTACTGTTATAAAGTGCCTGTTACAAAAGGGTGTCCGGAAACTTCTGATCGGATAGTTTAGGTCAATGTACTAAACTGACGGAAGCATTTAATAAAGCATCTTTGAAGCAGAGATGTGTGAGTATAAATTGCAATCATACTTAAGTGTCTTAGTATGTCCTGCATTTAAACAGAAGACCGAGGACCTTATTTTTTTGTGTTGAGCTGTATGTCTCTGATCTGATATGACGAAGTCAGCCACGACCTTCTCACCTGTATAAATGCTTTCATCTCAAAATAGCACTTACACACAACGCTACATATTAAGTAAATTCGCAATTGCGATTAAGGACGACGATCAGCTGTAGAATGCAATGAGGATAATGAGAATTTGTGCCGGACCGGGACTCGACCAGGATATCCCACTTATTGCGAGCAGTCACCTTATCATTTGGCTATCCGAGCACAGCTCGTGGCCAGATCCAAACTTCCATATGGTGTCTACGACCTGCACTCATACATCTATTATATATATTCCCGTACAGGTCAGACCTTGTACTTGAAACTCGCATGCCCGGCATGGGCAGGTAAATAATATCGGATATTCCGCTTATCACGAGCGGTTGCCTTATCGTTTGGCTATCCGAGTATGGCTCATGGCCAGATCCAAACTTCCATATTACGTCTGCGACCTGTACTCGTACATCCATTACGTATATTCCCGTACAGGTCAGACGTTGTACTCGAAACTCGCTTGCCCGCCATGGGCAGGTAAATAAGACATTGCAGTTCCTGCGTTATTCTGATTGGTTTTGCAAAGTTCCTTTGGACATGCACTGTTATCCAAATAGTAAGGCGACCGATCGCGATAAGCGGGAAATCCTTGTTCCAGTTCCGGTCTGGCACAAATTCTCATTGTCGTCATTCCATTCTGTGGCTGATGGTTGCCCATATTCGCAACTGCGAATTCATTTAATGTATTTCATAACGACTGTAGTCGCCTCAGTGACTGTTCCTTTGGACATGCATACTTGTCCAAAGGGACTTTGCGTCGTAATCAGAATGACACAGGCACGGCAATAGCGTATACATACAAAGTTGAAAATTATTTGTTGGATGTATTCCAATATCTATCTTCTCTTCTAGTACCACAGAAGTTATTCCTCGATGTCTGACTACGCGTCCTACCATTATGTCTCTTCTTCTAGTTAGAATTTTCCACATATTCCCATCCTCGGCGTTTCTACTTAGAAGATCTTCACTTCTTGCCTTATCGGTCCAGCTAATATTCAGTAATCTCATGTAACACTTCACAAAAGCTTCGATTCTCGTCTTTTCCGTTGTTCTCAATCTGTGATTCACTGCTTTACAATCCAATGTTCTAAGCATACGTACTCAGAAACTTTTTCCTGAAATTAGCCTCGATGTCCGATACTAATCGACTTATTTTTATCGGATAATGCCTTCTTAGGCTGTACTATTCTGCTTCATAAATCTGCTTTTCTTTGTCCGTCACACGTTATTTTGTTAGCAAGGTAGCCGAACTTTGTCTTTTACATGATTCCCAAATTTATTGTTAACTGCATTGATAAACTAATTTCTGCTACTTCCCATTGCCTTCAGTTGTTTTTACTGTACTTTCGCACCATATTCTTTGCTCATTAGACTGTTTATTCCATTCAACAGGTCCTGTAATTCTTCCTCACTTTCGCTGAGGATAGCGAAGCCATCTAAATTTGATAAGCGTCTCATTCTGAATTTTAATGCTATTACACGTTACAAATTGGACAGCATAACAATAACCAGCAATTACTATTTGACGTAACGATAAATGCATAATTTTGTATTCACGCTAGGGACATCACAGACTCGACCAGCGATGTTTCTTTAGGCTGAATTGCATACTTCTCAGCAGCTGTGGAGCATTTTTTTGGGGAAGATCAGAAGAAGAATCTTTTTCCACTATGTATATCAATCAGCCCACAAATGTACATTGTACCGGTACTCATTATATATCACATTTTACAGTGAGATCGATATTTTTTCTCCGCGTTTAATACGCTGAATTACTTTTTCAGTAAAATAATAACCGACGCTTTTCTTTATCCGTGCTCAAGCTTTGTCATTACTTCGGTTGTAATATAGTCTTTGTTGGTGGAGCGTTGGCTCAGGTTTAAATTGTTCTTTCTTGCCTGTATCGCTATAGCATCACAATCTTTGTGGCTCACTTTATGCACGCAAAACAAAAGACTACCCGATTGCTTTGTTCGCTGTCTTGCGTACTTGCCGTTATTTTTCTGGGCCACTTTGACTCCATGGGTTGTGCTCTTCTCTCTCCTTCTGCTGAGTAGCCAGACAGCAAAGATATATGAGGTAACTTCTTGGCGTAGTTCGCTGGCAAGAGATATGTGTTCCGCATGAAATACAAGGGTACATCCAAAGTGTAAAGCGCACTATGTCATAAACGTGCGGACGTTGTATTTCTCAATAATGCGCTGTGTGAGGGAGCACGAACAGCCTAACGAATAGAATGATTTCACAAAAAAATTGCAACGTCAGCTGCCTGCACAAATAATGTTATTTTTATTGATTGTAGGAACAACTTTTTTAAAATTATATGTTGTTTACTGCCTAGTTATTGTTTTACAACTCATTCACCCACACTGCAATTCCTACATAATAACACACATTATTTTCAACCAATCTGTTTCCTTCAAATTCAAGTGTTCTTTAGACAATATATAAAAATATAATAAACAATTTTTCACTGATTTCTGGTACGGCTGAGGTTCATCAAACACAAAAAACGGATTGAACAACGATTATTAAATGAAAAGACCGAATCCAACCCACTCAATTTCGTTAAATGTGTTCAACTATATTAATGTACAAAATCCTCCATTACCACTGTGTGATACATTTTCCTATAGAAAAAGCAGTTTGGTAACTGAGGTTTTAGCCAAATTTTTATACCGAGATACGGGTGGAAAAGTGGCTGGGTTTATCACATAGCTTGAAGTGATCTCTTGAATTCTCTCAGTCGACTTCTGCAGACGTTCTTCACCCAGCCCGGAACAGCGACTTCCCAGTAACTGTCAGGTGACAGTAGTTCCTCCGACAACTCGGGCGGGCTAGGCTCCGGCAGGTTTGGCGAACTGAGCTCACGGCAGTTTGAGGCTGGGCATAACTGCTACCAAGTCGCAGAGTCTGGTGTCTACAAGAGCGATTGCTACACTGATCGCATGCCAGCAAAAACTCTCAAATGAGTGAGTGATGTAATTTAGAGAGTTGCAGTCATGCAGGCACCTTTTCAAGGAGTTAGGTATTTTAACTGCACCATCGGTGTACATATATTCGCTAATGAAATTCGTTACAAATAATCCTTCTCAATTCGCGAAGAAGAGTGATGTTCATACGTACAACACTAGTGGGAAAAATGACCTTTCCTAACCGTTATTGAAGCTGTCAGTTGCTCAAAAAGGAGCACATTATTCAGCAACAAAAATCTTTGATCATTTTCCCAACATAAAGTGTCTGGCAGGTTGCAGATCAAGTTTTAAATCTAGCTTAAAATCATTTCTTTTGGACAACTCCTTCTACTCCATGGACGTGTTTCTGTTTCAGAAATGCTAAAAAAAGTCCCTCTAAATGTAGTTGCATGTGTAGAACTAAGAATTTCAGTAATATTAATATTAGCACTATTCATGTTTGTATTTGTATCTTGTAATCTGACTTCTTCCACATCATATCGATAAAATAATCGGGAAAATTATCTACGGAACATGACGTAACTAAAACTAAACTAAACTAAGCAGACATTGACTCTCTTTCGGGGTGGTCGTGGTGGTGGTGGTGGTGGTGGGGGAGGGGGGGGGTTTGGGGGGTGGGGTGGAGAGAGGACAGATCACCGATGTTAGCTTCTCTCGAAAGTATCCAAAAGGATTATTGTCTTATGATGCATAACAGCTACACGGCTCGAACGTATGTTTTAGACTTTCAGCTCTACTCAGTGTCATCACTAAGATGTTCAATGGCGCCCATTGCCTGGTAACTGATACTTCGGTGGGAGGTATTTTTCCATGCAACATGGTATTTTCATAGCTGTGAGCTTTTATTGAACCAAAACAGAGCTTATCATTCTCTAACACCGAGCGCGGTGGCGCAGTGGTTAGCACACTGGACTCGCATTCGGGAGGACGACGGTTCAATCCCGTCTCCGGCCATCCTGATTTAGGTTTTCCGTGATTTCCCTAAATCGCTTCAGGCAAATGCCGGGATGGTTCCTTTGAAAGGGCGCGGCCGATTTCCTTCCCCATCCTTCCCTCACCCGAGCTTGCGCTCCGTCTCTAATGATTCGTTGTCGACGGGACGTTAAACACTAATCTCCTCCTCCTCCTCCTCCTCCCTCCATTCTCTAACTTCCACTAAATGCCAAGCCATCTGAAGTCACACAAATAGTAATTCAATTTATCCCTGTCACAAAGAAAACGCGCTATGGAAATTGACTAACAGACTTCAGGTCGACTGAACAGGAATTTAACTTAGACAGATGCTTTCTAGTATCTTTTTTTTACAGGATGTGTGAGGTTAGTGAGATGGGACAGCGTCTTGGTATGCCTATTGGTTTAACGAAGTGAGTTGATTCCACTTGATTCCACAGTGACATTATTCATTCGCCGAATGGAGCGTATTCCTGAACTTCATTAAATATTTAACACGTATAAAATCCAAATACTGCGGCTCCGTAGGGGCAAACAGGTTATCATTGTTTTCATAATCATTTTCAGCGAGTATTAGACTGGATAAGGAATGAAACTGCAAACCCAGGTGCTCACACACGAGGCCTCAGACATTCACAGAATACTCGAAGGCAAAATTCACCATTATCTAGTAAACCCTGAGTCGTAAAAGTGGCTTGCGACTCCCAGCGGAAGGAAGCATGAAACTAAATCGCTATCAATCTGCATGGGCTGAGTCGTGAATGAATGAAGAACACAGTCGGCCCCATGAGAATATAGCTAAATGATAGCATTTACGAGCACCGGATAATGGTTCTGACGACTTTAAAAATTATGGAAAATTCCCAACACTAAAAACAAAATCACATCCCAAGTGATCACAGAAGCAGCACACGATACTCCCCAGGCACCAGCACAGTGACTACGCAACATCTAGCTCTTCACAGAATTGAGACTTCCTCGCCTCCTTGCACAGAGACCGGAAAATGTGGAAGGGGCGAACTTATCAATCGACTAGCCGAATTTTCGAGTGGTACCAGTCGTCTTCTCCAGTCAGAAGGTAGGAGACAACGTCTTTTTCCTTTGTTCAAAATTTTCAATTGGTTCAAAGTCTAAAATCTGAACTAATGCTTTCTGAGGTAACCAAAAGCGACGTAGCACTTTAGGAAAGCCCGAGCGAGTAAGTGTCCCGGTACTCTGATTAGATTCGGCAATTAAACTCAACGGCCGTTCCCAGGCCCTGCTACAAAGCTGAATCAAGAAAGTCCATCTGAATTGACCAATGTACATACGTTTACAACTACATCTACATACATACAAAACAGCAATCATCCATGCTTAGCCGGCCGCGGTGGTCTCGCGGTTCTAGGCGCGCAGTCCGGAACCGTCGGACTGCTACGGTCGCAGGTTCGAATCCTGCATCGGCCATGGATGTGTGTGATGTCCTTAGGTTAGTTAGGTTTAAGTAGTTCTAAGTTCTAGGGGACTCATGACCACAGCAGTTGAGTCCCATAGTGCTCAGAGCCATTTGAACCATCCATGCTTAAGTAAGCTGGGTACATGCGCAACATCAAACGTAATAAACAAAGAAGCAAACTTACTCAGTTCTACAGCCTGGAACCGCGCGACCGCCACGGTCGCAGGTTCCAATCCTGCCTCGGGTATGGACGTGTGTGATGTGCTTAGGTTGGTTAGAACTACTTAAAGTTCTAAGTTCTAGGCGACTGATGACCTCAGAAGTTAAGTCCCATAGTGCTCAGAGCCATTTGAACATTTTACTCAGTTCAGTTCCCAGCATGATTTTCGCCACTCCTCATCCAGGCACGGAAAACGTAGACTGACGGAAAAAATCGCACTACCGTGAAGCAGTTGTGCTACATAAACGAAAGTTCGTAGTCTGTTTGCCCATCTGCAAGAAGACGTCTGTAGAAATTACGCGCCAGTCGCATAAGGGTGAAAGTCAGGTTTCCTTTAAATACACGCTGTAAGGATCCTGAGCATTACTTGCTTTTGAGATTGGACGTGGTGAGTTGATGTTCGTCAAGAATGCTAGGTGATAAAGAAGCCATTATCAGCATCACACTGAGTTTGAACGAGGTTGTGCAGTGGCGCTACAAGAATCTGAGCTTCGTTCTGCGATATTACAAAAAGACTTGGCAGGAATGTGGCCACGGTACATGACTACTGGCAGCGGTGGTCACGAATGTACTATCACAAGAAGACTGGGCTCTGGATGGCCACGTGCCACTACCGAGGGGGAAGACAATCGTTGGCGCATGGCTCTGGAGCGTCGTACGGCATATGCAGCAGCAATTTGGGCAGCAGCTGGCACCATAGTGGCACTACGAACTGTTACAAATACATCAAGGACAGCTCCCAGCCACATGCCCTGTAGCGTGCATTCCACTGACTAAACGCCTGCCATTTGTTATTTGAGTGGTGTCAAGCGGGGGCTCATTGGAGGGCAGGCTGGATGTCTGACGTGCTTTCTGATGTACGCTGGTCCTGCTTCGGTGCCAGTGATGGCAGTGTATTGTCTAGAAGGAGGCCAGTTGAGGGCCTGCAACCAAACTGTCTGCGAGCTGGACACACTGGAAGCAACCCCTGGAGCTACAGTCGGGGGTGTGATTTCGTATGACAGCAGGAGCTCTCTCGTGGTTATCCCGCTCAGCCTGACTGCAGGTTTGTACGTCAGTCTGGTGATTCGACCTGTTGTACTGCCATCCATCAACAGCATTTCAGAGGGTGTTTCACAACAGAATAACGCTCTCCCACATGTTGTTGTTGTGGTCTTCAGTCCTGAGACTGGTCTGATGCAGCTCTCCATGCTACTCTATCCTGTGCAAGATTCTTCATCTCCCAGTACTTACTGCAACCTACATCCTTCTAAATCTGATTAGTGTATTCATCTCTTGGTCGCCCTCTACGATTTTTACCCTCCACGCTGTCCTCCAATGCTAAACTTGTGATCCCTTGATGCCTCAGAACATGTCCTACCAACCGGTCCCTTCTTCTTGTCCAGTTGTGCCACAAACTCCTCTTCTCCCCAATCCTATTCAATATCTCCTCATTAGTTATGTGATCTACCCATCTAATCTTCAACATTCTTCTGTAGCACCACGTTTCGAAAGCTTCTATTCTCTTCTTGTCCAAACTATTTACCGTCCATGTTTCACTTCCATACATGGCTACACTCCATACAAATACTTTCAGAAACGACTTCCTGACACTTAAATCTATACTCGATGTTAACAAATTTATCTTCTTCAGAAACGCTTTCCTCTCTCCCACATACCGCTGTTGTAACCCAGAATTTACCACAGAACGTCGACATGTTACCTTGGTCTGCTCGATCAGATTTGTCTCCAATCGAGCATATATGGAATATCATTGGACGATAACTCAAGTGTCATCCATAATCAGCCATCCACAATCAGCATTAGCAGTCCTTGTATTGACCGAAAAAGTGCATGAATGGTGGAATGACTGCCACCTTTCAGTGTAATTCAGAGCTCCATCCTAATTCCCAGTAGCGTCACCTTTATAGTCGGCTGCATCATACTAAGGTTTGGATGACTTTTGTGTTATGTGTTGGTAGAAAATGTAGTTAATGAAACATAAATATGAAAGAATAAAACTAGTATTCTCATATTATACAGCTTATAATCTATGTATAAACAGAACGCCATTAAAATTGCATTGCTATTAGGCGCCATCCAACAAACGTCAGATAGGCATGACAAGTACTTGCCTATTCTTTGCCGATATTAATGGCTTTTTGCTTGGACGCCGGCTATGAACATTAGACTCTCCGGAGATCCGTTTTGAGGCACTGTTCGATGTTTGCACATTGTGGAATTCACACATCTCTCTGTTTATCACAACAGAATTCTTTTTTGGGTCGTCCTTTGAAATCCTCGATATGAGATTCTTCGTTTGGAGTGTGACTTTACTGGGCATAACAGTTCTTTATTATCTGTGATCCCTGTTAATCGTTTCTTCTTATTCCAAAAACTCACAATTGGTCTGGATGAACCAAAATCCCGTGCAACGTCTGCGTGAGACATACCTCGCTGTAGGGCATTGATTACCGGATTTTTGAGGTCTGCTGAATACTCTTGAACCTTCTGCTTGTTGTGAACGGCGTAAAATGAAAACAAAAGCTAATGTAAACCAAAGGTATTCGACGTAATACTGGCGCAGGCATTTATTTTCCGACAGTAACCCACAGTGTCAAAATACTTTTGTACCGTCCACAACATGGTCTCGGTCGTATTTGCCACCACTGCACTGAAATCTGTAGCACGTGTTTATATGGACGCGTACTGCTGAACAGCGCGCCAAAATGCACTGACTAGGCAGGGAGGCCCACGACGCACACTCTAGAGGCGAAAATGTGTTTGTAGAAGTACTTATCGTTGCTGCTGCGCGTCTGCCATCCCAATATGGAAACGATGCGTTGAGTAGAGCAATACCCAGTGGCATGGAGGGCCTCAACGGCCCTAGACCAGCGCCCGGGAGGACAGATATCTTAGTGTTTATTTGACTGTGGAAGATTGTACAGTCACGTCACGATCCTTGAGACAGGCAACTGGTTTGTTAGCAGCATGACAAGTACACATACGCGCCTTTGTATTTTTAATTAACGCCACGGAGTGACCAACTGCCAAAATAACTACGATGGGTCGTGTGCTACTAAATCTGTTAGCAACATGCAGCATGTAGCAGCATGATTGGTCTCTTACCTAATGCAGTTCATCTAGATGTCCGGTAGTTCCCTCCTCCGTCTGCTTTGCCAGTCTCTAGCCATGAGGAGGCCGACCACTATCTATCTTTGTTTGCTGCACGTTTTGCTGACTTTTGTTCAGTATTACGGGTTCACTTAATGTTTACATTTGTTTACAATAATTCATATTGCAATTATGATAATAGGTGCTGGAAAATTGAAAATAACGATGATTTATGTTTTTTAAAAGAAATTGAAAGATGATAAGAAAATGTCAACAGAAACTGAGATGTCCCATTTTCTATTTCAGGTAATAGGGTCTCGGTGTAGTTTCGAGTCTATCTCATCTGAAAGAATAAGTGTACTTGAATTTGCTAGTGGCGAGTGTGTGTTGTGCATAAATGTTACTACTATTAATCTCTAATATAAGTCGGTTGCAGGTTTTAGTGCATTTCATGGCATTCATCTATTGTATAAGCAAGGTGTTATGTATTTATACTAGTTTGTACTTGCTAAAGTATGCTGTTTGTGGTGTAGTGATTATAATAGTGCTAAAGCCATCACATACGACACGGGAGAGAGAGGGACCTCGGAATGGATTCCTCGAGCAAATATGCCCGTGTGGCGCACTCCTTAAGTCTACATTTCCTATGTCTGTTCTACGATGGAATGGAATGCTTGTGTATCTTCTTACAGTTGAGTTACTGAGGCTTTTTGTTGTTGCTATTCATACGAAGATTTTAAATTATGTTTTGGGCCGCACATGTGAGAGTGTGCTGCATCTTAACGTTATTTCACATACAACTTTATAATATGGGCAGCCACAGCCGTTGAAATTCATGGTAAATTGAACTTGAATAAGATCGCAAACAGCTATTAGGTGATGACACCCAATGATCCCACATTCGACCCCCTCCCCCCCCCCCCTCTCCCACCCAGCCCGTGCATGGGTGGTAGTGGGCAACTATGAACCCCCGTTTTTTGTTGCAGATTACCATTCTACGGCAAAATCTACATTAGTTTCATCTGAAGCATTTTCTTCGTTTCTCCACTGTAATCGGAGGAACAGAAATGAGTACACAATCGTAATTTACGATATGTTACTCAACGGCCCTTGAATATCCAATTGAATATCCAATGGAACAATGGACCCCAACTCCATGCTGTTAGGGTAGGACACGCCATTATTTCATTACTTCTAATTAGAAACTCCATTCGCTATGTTGTATTCCTCCGAATATCGCACAGGGAACTACTCGATGCGCCACCGTGACCGAGTAGCGAACTATGACGTATCGTAACTGGTAGTTCACTGCGACCAGGGCTCACGTACCGTTCAGACGTAGAATAGATAACGGCTTCCGACATTTTCTTTTACCGGTCTGTACGCTGTAATCAGACATAAAGGCGTTCACAACCTTGTAAAAGGACGAACGAGAGCTAACTTTCTCTGGAAAACGTCCGGCATACAAGGTAACAGAAGCCTCAGCATTTCTCCTACATTAAATAAATGTTGGAATGTAATTACTTTAATGACTTGGATCTCACTACTTATATATACACTTTTCGTACCTTATTCCATCACTATCTATATTTCTGTCACTCCAATTAATGCATGTAGTTATCCTGATGATGGTCACGTCTTTGTTTTTATTATATTCTTTGGTTCTCAGACACTATGTTCGACTGTTGAGGTGCTCCATAAATCCCGCCTCGCCTATCTCGTGTTGCGGTCTTCCAGTGCTTTACCCTCTCGCCAACCATCTCAAGGGTGCATAAATTTTGTGTACTGGTAATTGTGGATATTGAAGTAATGTTAGGTGGTTCTACTGCTTCCTAGGTTTGCCTTTATAATTGGGGTCCCCTGACATCTGACGTTCATTCTCCGTTCTTACTAATTTTTGATGTCTTGCATAAAGTTTATGACCTTACAAGGATTTTATACTAATAATCCTTCTTCTACATACAACTTGCACATGCATGCAGATGAATGCCCAACAACTTAATTTTTTCCATCCCGATTTTTAATCTTGCTAAATTAATCCTTCCGGGGGTTATGGTTCTCACAAAGACGCTGCACTGATGGTCTCTTATTTTATGCTTTTTGCGTTATATTTTAACCATATTTATTATATTAACTACGGTTTTTTTGCCATCGTGCCTCAGCCCCTGCACTATTCGCCACAATGCTCTTGCGGTTATTACATGTTGACATCATCCCCTCTTCATGGGGTTGGATTGGTTCAAATGGCTCTGAGCACTATCTGACTTAACATCTGTGGTCATCAGTCCCCTGGAACTTAGAACTACTCAAACCTAACTAACTTAAGGACATCACACACAACCATGCCTGAGGCAGGATTCGAATCTTCGACCGTAGTGGTCGCGCGGTTCCAGACTGAAGCGCCTAGAACTACTCGGCTACAACGGCAGGCGGGGTTGGATTCTTTGGCTAAGAACGTTGGGGGTGTCTCCATGTGCTTATGTATGTGACACTACTGTAAATCCTCTTGTTTGTGTGTTCTTTTATTGGGTGGCCTTAACCAATTTTTGAATATATAGATTACAAGGATGCTTCCCTTTCTACGTAGAATCACCTGAAGATGCTGCTTTAACGCAACGAAACCGATCATTAATAAATTATCACTTAACAGCTATATGTAATTTTCAAGTGTTTACGGGGTTCCGCTTTCTCCACATGTGCATGCCTCACTCTAACTGAGAACCATGTGGTTTATAAGTACTGGGTAAGCGCCGTGGCCGGTCACGAAGTGGACCATGCCACGGATCCACACGTATCAGCTGTAACCGTTTCCGTATGTCAGGGAAGTGTGACTGCTTCTGGGAGACACAGGAGTCTCACCACCACGACCGTTGCTGCTGCTACGCTAGATGCAGCAGCAGAGGACAGGCGCGCTGGCTGTGGCGCACCCAACCACAACACTGGGCACGGCAGTGGCTCCACCGAGTGGCCTCTGAATGCCATTTCTGTGTACATCTTCGTGATTGACTGGTCCACATATGGAGACTCTGAGATAACGCTCCTTGCCAGATTCCATTCGTCATCAAAATACCATCTTTGTACCTGGTGTGGTGATGTGCAGTTGTCATTAGGTATCAAACACGATCACCTCTTGTTCGGACAGACAATAATTTGGTCGCCCGCCGTTACATTTCTGACGTGAGATCTCCATGACTTCCAACAAGATAACGCAGGACTGCATGTTACCCGTGCTGTCCTGACCAAGCTCGAAACAGTGTGTGTTCAGCCGGCCGCGGTGGCCGAGCGGTTCTAGGCGCTTCAGTCCGGAACCACGCGACTGCTACGGTCGCAGGTTCGAATCCTGCCTCGGGCATGGATGTGTGTGATGTCCTTAGTTAGGTTTAAGTAGTTCTAAGTTCTAGGGCACTGATGACTTCAGATGTTAAGCCCCATAGTGCTGAGAGCCATTTGAAACAAGAGTGTGTTCACCTGTTGCCCTTATCAAAAGATTCTCCAGATCTGTCACCCAATGAAAACATCTGGTCACGCTTAACCGAAAGTTTGGCACGCCACTCCTAGTTAAACTCTGACAGAGAGTTAAAGAGCATAGATTTATGTGTCTATTATCTGTCATCGAAATTCAAGACGGTGCGCAGCGAGGTTAAAGCCATTGTTCGCTGCTAGAGGTGGCAGCTCTGTGTACTAAATTTCGAACTTTGTATTTCCCAAATCACCTATAAATGTACAGGGTGACTATAATTAAAATTAAACTTTCAAACCGCTGTAGAAATCACACCATTAGTCAGAATGACGTCAAATTGCAAATGGAAATTATCGGGGAAGGGGGAAAACATATGGAAGAAGAAAAATAAATAGTTACAAAATGTAGCATTATAATATAGTAGTGGTCGACTACAAATAACAAATGAATCACACAACAATGCATAAGGTGTACGTTTGACGTTAAATAAACTGTACTACTCAGTGTGCATGGGTGTTATAGGTGTGACACTGTTAGTTACATACACCCATCCGTCACGTCAAGATCATGTCTCATCGTATCGGAAAAATCGGTTTTTAATTGTCCTGAAACCAAATTCCGCTTAAAAAGCATTAATAAAAATCAAATCAGATTATAAAATTTCGTTGGGCTCAAAATATGTTCAATATGCTGTCCACCGTTTCCTGCAACAAATTGAAATCGAGAAATAGCATGTTCCACAACTGATCGAAGTGTTTCCGGGATCACGTTCGGAATGTGTTGAACAATGCGTTCCTTCAATGGTTTGCAATCGGAACACTGAATACACCATCTTTCAGATAGCCACACAGCCAGAAGTCACACGGATAAAGATCAGGTGATCGGGACGGCCAGGCTGTAAGGAAATGGTTGTTGATAGTTCTATTTCGAAATAGCGCTTCACCAGTTGCTTAACTGGATTTGAAATGTGTGGAGCTACGCCAACCTGTATAAAAATGATCCCATGCACACATCCACGCTGTTGGAGACCTAGAATGACATGGTTCCGCAAAAGATACTCATAGCACTTACCAGTGACGATACAGGTAACAGGACCGGAAGCACTTGTCCTTTCGAAAAAAAACCGCACCACACAATGACCATTTCAGGATGAAGTGGTACTGGTTGATTTACGTGTGGATTTTCCGTTGTCCATAGTCGACACTTCTGTGTATTGACGTATCCTGCCAGATGGAAGTGGGCTTCGTCTGCCCACAAAATCTTCCATGAAAGCAAGAAATTCTAAAGCAAAGGTCTCTCTTGCTGGCAGGTCAACAGGAAGCAATTCGAGCACATGGGTAATTTTGACTGGATATCAAAGAAGGATGTTTCGTGGGATTTTAGGCACCGTGCTCACGGATATGTCCAATGTTCATGCAATTCTCTGAGCACTACACATTTGCACGCCACTATTCTTCTCTCCTACTTCCACTGACGTCGAATCATTTCATTTCCATCTCCTACGAGGTTGCACACCAAAAGAACCCGTCTTTTCGAATTTCCGAATCATTTTCTCCAGACCCACGACAGTCATCGGACCATCGCCTTTTTTTTCAAACCCTTCCGTGCCTGGAACTTCTGATGGGCGACGTGTGCACAGTCATCATTCTTGTAATACAGATATACAAGCAGAGCGCGATCCTGCATTGGGACAGTCATGGCGAACGTTGCAGGCGCGAAAGGGGGAAAAGACGTGTACCAACTTCAATAGGTTGTGCACATGACAGGTGTTTTCATTTAGATATTCTGACTCATACAGCGCCATTTATTGATCAAATTTCACACTATTTTCTTTCTTCTACCATACGTTTCCCGCTCCTCCGATAACATTCCGTTGCAATTTGACGTCATTCTGACCAGTGGTGGTATTTCTACAGAGTTTTGAAAGTTTAATTATAATCATCCTGTATATTGAAGCTAAAAGTCTCACAGCAGCACAGTTATTTTTGTTTAAAAATAGCGCGCTTAGCCGTTGTTGGCATCATTAGATTATTAAAAAGAAAAAAAGCTAATTAAATAACTATCCTATAAACTTTACAGGACGTGGTTCGAAGTTGCTCCAATAATTTAATTCAAACCGTAAACAACACTCACGTAAAACTGTCAAATGTATTTAGAATGAAATTTTCGCTCTACAATGGAGTGTGCGCTGATATGAAACTTCCTGGCAGATTAAAACTGTGTGCCGAACCGAGACTCGAACTCGGGACCTTTGCCTTTCGCCGGCAAGTGTTCTAGTGGTAATATGCCAGGAAGTTTCTGTCAAATGTAGTCCACTGCGCCGGCTACCAAATCTCTGTGTTAATCACGAGTTGTAAAACTAACTGGATGAAAATCCGTTCGTCAGAATAACTAAAAGTAACTGTGGGAACCTGGGAGGAAAAATTTCGGATATCAGACTACAGCCACAACGGAAACGGGGACAGAAAAACTGATGAAGGAAACCAACGAAGAATTATAAATACCCTTGAACTACTATAGCACCTAACAGAGTACAGCGTGGAGCCTAGCGTACATCATTTTGGTCTGGGTACCAAACTTCTGGATGGTCTAAACAGCAGTGGCACCAGAATTATAGCAGCGTTAATACATCGAAAGCACGACAGATGGTAGTAGTGTCTTAAGATGTGGACAAGTTTAATATTGAACTGATAACCTACATTTGATAAGGAGGATTAAATTAGATTAAAATTAAAATTAAAACGCAATGAAAGTTAAAATTATTTAATAGGTAATCTGTGCCATCCAAATATCCTGCAATACTATGATGCTTACTGTAAATATTAGGTAAACGGTATTGTGGTAAACGGCAATAATATTGAAAGTTAGCCAGGAAGTACAACTGGATAAGGACTCAGAAGTAGCGTCCATGAACAATTAAATGAATAAATCAACTATAAAATTGTAGTAAAACTTTTACAAATCTTAAAACCGTTAAAAATTATTCGTGTCTGCGTGACGGGCAGAATAGTGTGGCGCTGCACTATTATTTTCACGGTCAAAAACCAAATAATTAAAATGAATGTTCATACAGATGAATAAAAATCTTAGCTTTTGTTACATAGTGGTCATGGAATTAAATATCCTTATTTAATTAGCCTCCTCTTCCATTTTAGATATTCTGATGGTGCCTAACCACAGCCAAACGCATTACTTTTAAATTAAAATAACTTTGCAAACGTGACTGTTTTATTTTCGACATAGTAACGAAAACCGGATGCTGTATCAATCGCCTAATTATTGAGTGGACTGAATATTACGAACAAATTTAATCATTCCTACTATTCCACATATGCCGAACAGTTGGTTGAGCGTTGAATGCAGTTGGACGCAATGTGACTAGCTGCCTAAGACCAACTCTTGTCACCAAAATTTATCATATTATTGTTGTAGCACCACCTGACATCTGCAAAAGAACAACTACGGAAACGGAGGAAATGAAGCAGGAAATCGGGAAATCGATTGCATCACACCGCCCCCCCCCCCCCCCGCCCCCGCCCATCCTCCCCCGTGTTTGTACATGAACCACAAAATGTAGGCTGAGGTGAAGGAGGAGCTTCATGCGCACATCAGCAATTTTATCAATACTCTGAACTCGCCGAACAGAGCCGAAGCGATATTCAATAACTGAAAGTCTTGGAGAGCGTATTAAAAACGAACCAAATGTGGGCTTCATCCGCCGTATGAGACATGGAATGCAATGTACAAAAATAAAATACAGTGATACAAAACAATAACGAAAATTTTGCAAGACACTACTGGTTTTCTATTAGACGTGCAGTAATCTCCAGAATTCCTCTCTTGATGGCCTGATCACTTGCAGCTCATAGGTTTTTTTTTTTTTTCTGTGGTGCAAGGATCATTGAGGTTTCTGCAGACCAGGAGATGTTGTGGGCCCTGCAGGTCACCACTCTCACAGAACTCGTCTTCATTGTTGAAATCCCCTTCCTAAGCTTCGCCTTGCATCGATACACTCCTGTCCTCAATCAGTAAAAACTTATCTAGATGGACGTGCGTGACACCAAGATCTGCATAACGCGTTCCCGTTCACAGGGAACTCGCTCCTGTGAACTGGAATGCGATATGCAGATCTTGGTGTCACGCACGTCCATCTAGATAAGTTTTTACTGAGTTTAACGAAGGCGATATTGGCCTAATATATTCGACGATGCTCTTTTGGCTACACTGATTAAAGGATTCTTCTAAGAAACACCAAATTAAGATAACCTGAAGATGCCTAAATAAGGCGAAACGCATCGTTGAAAAATAAAAAACACTAAATTTGCAACCAAGACTGTTTTTCACCAATACTGTTAAGCACCGGTTTGCTGTATGCCACATATGGATTGGAAGAATTACTTTGATTGATGCTTTTTATGCGGTTTTTGGGCTCAGGACAATTAAAAACCGTTTTTTCCCATTCGATGTGATATGATCTTGCTGTGGTAGATGGGCTTACGTAACTAACAGTATCACACCTATAACACCCATGCACACTGAGTAGTACAGTTTATTTAACGTCAAACGTACACCTTATGCATTGTTGTATGATACGTTTGTCATTTGTAGTCGACCACTACTAAATTATGATGCTTACAGCGCTATCTATTGCTACATTTTGTAACTATTTATTTTTGTTCTGCCATACGTTTTCTCCCTTCTCCGATAATATTACGTTGCAGTTTGACGTCATTCTGAGCAGTTTTGTTACTTCTACGTCGGTTTGAAAGTTTAACTTGAATTATAATCACTCTCTATTTTTGTAAGTACATTCAACGGCAAATGGGGATACTGTCTGTGAAAAGTGTTGCGTATACAGTTAGTAGCAACGAAGAAATAAATTTAAAAGTGATGCATGATGCGGTAGTTCTTCATGCATTGAGTGGTAATGAGATCGTACTTTTGAACTATCTGTCGCACAAAGATGTAATTTTTCTGGAACATTCTGTGGGATATGTGTATACTGTCTGCAAAATATGTCACGAATATAGTTAGTAATAAGGAAGTAATAAATCAAAACGTCAGTCTTCATGTTGCAGTTTTACTGCAGGAACAGGGAAAATGTAGTGGCCGACAAACTTTTTCCTTTTCATCATTTTATGGGGATCGTGAGCGACAAATGTTTCCCAAAGGTTTGAAATGATGTGTGAAGTATGTTGCAAGTCTGTATGTGTTCTCATTCTCGGATGGCTAAACTACGGGTATTGTTGCGTCGTGGGCTACACTGCTTTTTTACCCCCGCTCTTTTCACAGGAGGGTGAGCCTTGTCCCAAAAGTGATTCTTTCGAGACACTAATTGCTGTGTGCACCAAGTTTCATTGAAATCGGTCCAGTGGCTTAGTATAAGACGTGGACATTTATCCATACCACATACATATGTACATAAATCAGTTTTTGTAATATATTTGGATTTGGCTATTCCTAGACGATTTGGATGCATCATAACTTTTACAATGAAATGGTGGGCAGCTCAAGTCATGAGTCATGTATACATAGTTTTAAATACTTAGTATTTCTTAAGGTTTTAACGTGAGTAATTGTTTCGGCGGTGTGCCTTGAAGATTCTAACTTTTCATTTTTCTGCCTTCTTTGGCTGTTCATTAAGAAATCTGATGCCGCTTGATTGGGTGTCACAGAAGTAAAAATTAGTGGCATAGAGATAACATAGCCACTGAAGTTCTTCGAAGTCCATCATTATCATCTACTATTTTTATGTATGTCAAAATTCTGCTCAATCGATATCTATTCCTGTTTACTGAACTAGAAAATAGGTCTATGAATGCTGCTCCTTCTGAGATTATCAGTGAAAGGATCAGATCATATAACTACCGAAACTTACTCATTTCCAGTGTAGGAATGATGTATTTCTTCGTAATAAAGTTACCATGTCTTTGTGGACTAGATGGAATGATAAGAACAGTCCAAATCAGTTTTAAGGGTAACCTTTCTCGCCTTTTTAAAAATTAAAGTGAAGTGTACTTTCCTGAGCTGTCAACGAAGCCTGTAATATGATGGTATTATGGTTAGTGACTGGGTGGCTCACTTCCTATATGCTCTGCACGGCTACGCCTTCAGATGTGACCACGTTGTTGCAGTTATCCCCCGCTGCTTAAGAGAGGCGATTATTTCAGACAATGAATTACTTTGACATGGTTTATCTCTGTCCATACAGTGAGCGATTCACTACTCTCACTAGTTACCTCATGTGTAGAGCAGCCACTTCGACTCTTTAAATTGGCCTTCACTACCCGTTTCTGGAAATACCAATTTCTGGAGTCACAGCTAGGGTTCTTGTACAGGACATCCAGTAAGCTTTTCTGCAGTCTGTATAACCCTTCTATACTGACAGATTTTATTTTGAAAGCTGGACCTTAGAAGAAACTACCTATTTGAGAATAACCAGTAGAATAAGGATAGGCGGCGGATACATGAACAGTGTTGTCCAGGTTCGCCCATTTCTGGTTCGCTGTTTTGTAGTTGACGTGGAACTTTTTTCAGGGAACTCTTCGCCCTTTCCCCTTATTAATTATGCTAAACGATGTTTTTGTAGTTCCCTGTGGGCTATTTTTTCTTAACTTTGCAAGGGAACTCTCTCGGCTCGAACTGGAATTCCGTGTTTCAATTGTAAGTAGAAGCTTTACGTTCCGCTATGATTAGAATTTGAAACTATTTGATTGTGTTAATCCTGATCTGTCCAATATAAGGCTTTAAAGATATGTATAAGGTCCCTCAAGAAAATGCATGTATGGATTTGGTTGTGTTTGGCGGAACTAACGTGCATTCAATGTGTTTACCCGCAAATGAATAATTTACTATTGTGTCCTTGTGAGCACTCCAGGAGCTACAAAGAAGTATACACTTCTGGTTATTTGTGACATTGTAATTAACATCATTCACGAAAAAGGATGTAAATGGTCTTTTGACGTTTTCCCAAATACACGTTTGCTGAAGATTGTCTTCAAATAGCGTTTTTAACTTAACGGCCGAAATTTTTTTACCGAATGCAAATATACAGTTTCCTTCTTAGGTGTTCGCTGATTGGAAGTACGACACCTACTGTATAACTATGAGTGGTATTGTGTGCAAACTGGACCAAGGCAACCGTTGATTTTCCCCCTTTTTTAGATAGTGTCGCATCAAAAGTTAATTTATAATTAAATCCACCTTGTCAGCGTTCCATATGCAGTGTGACTGTATCAGAAAACTTGCAGTTTCGTGGTTTACTTCTTCGATGAGACGGGAGAGCAGTTTATATGGAACATTTAGTGTCCTTTCTTGAGACGTGGTATGAAAGCCGCGGAACGTTTAAACCTTTTGTGCTCAATTTCTCTTGCTATTCGCATTGTCCACTATTTTAGGTGCCATTAATGGACACATTTTCCTTGCTATGTCAAACTGGGACTGAATGTGTTGTTTTATCTCCAGTTCTTTGATTGCCTTGTTTCCTCGAAATGGCTGTCCATTATGTCTTTTCTTCACCATATCATCAAATATTACTTTGATGTTCGATGTGACTTTTATGGATGGATGTCTCTTCTGTAGCGTGTTGTAGATCGCAACTAAACGTGAACATGTATCGTAATCATTATGCACTGCAGCGCCAAAGAAAATGGTATAGGCATGCGTATTCAAATGCAGAGATATATAAACAGGCATAACACGGCACTGTGGTCGGCAACGCCTATATATAAGACAACAAGTATCTGGCGCAGTCGTTGAGAGCGGCCTGAGCTGGCGAAGCGAGCGCATCGCTGCCCTTGCGCGCTACGCTAACTCGGCCGTTGAGAGCTCGTGAAGAGGTTTCTGTGCTGTGGGAGCCGCGGAGAGCAAATTGTTGTGCGTTGTTTTCACAACGCGTGCAGATTGTCGTGTTCCGCGCCTCACAGCATGGGAAAGAAGGGTGCGCAGAGGAAACCTGCCGTTACGAAGGGTCCTTCGGTTGTGCAACTCACTGAGTCTGCCGACCGTGCAAGGAACTCCCGAGAAGACGAGTCGCGGCCTGTCCCCCCTTTGTACATCAAGTGTAAAGGCGGGTGGACAGCGCTGTTCGACACCATCACGAATTGCACTCGGAACGAAGTGGTCTACGAGTCTGTCGATACAGACTCGCTGATCTGCGTTCGAGCTGCAAACGCGACCGACCACAGGGCGATCAAGGTCGCAGTGGCCGACCACATCGTCGACGCGCCGCCGGCGCGTGAGAAGGCACCTTCCGCAGGAAGGATGAAGACGACCAAGGCGCTCCTCAGGGGGCTACCTTGGTGCTGTGATGAGGCAGCGGTCCGGTAAGGGCTGCTGCGAGCCGGGTTTGGTAGTGCAACCGCAAGGTTGCACAACCGGACCAACAAGAAGAGGGCGCCGCTCTATGCTGTGCTGTGCAAACGGTCGACGGCGGTAGCGACATCCTCGACTTGCGGAAGCTGCTGGGCTTCCCGGTGACGTCAGAGGCTCTCCCGACCGCCATGGAC
The DNA here is from genome assembly GCF_023897955.1 of Schistocerca gregaria. NCBI lineage: Eukaryota > Metazoa > Arthropoda > Insecta > Orthoptera > Acrididae > Schistocerca > Schistocerca gregaria. The sequence goes on from NC_064920.1 coordinate 555,923,440, forward strand.
CCCCAGCCCCAGTGCTTCAGGTGTCAGAGCGAGGGCCATGTTGCGAAGTATTGCCGCAACGCGGTGCGGTGCGTCAAGTGCTCAGGGGAGCACGACAGCCGCGCCTGCGACCGCGGCAGCAACGTTCTGCCGACCTGTGTCCGGTGTGGCGGCCCGCACGTCGCCAGTTGGCGCGGTTGTGCGGCTTTCGCAAGCCGCAGCCGTGCCGGGGGCGGCGAGGCGGCCGCGGCCGCACCGACGCAGCGGCAGAAGCGAAGACGACGTCGGAAACGGCGTAGGGCGCAGAACAGCCCGGCGCAGCAGAGGGACGGCGCAGCAGCAGCTCCACCTCCCAGGAGCAGGGAAGACCTTTTGGAAACGAGCGGCCAGGACGCAGCACGTGCTCCCGAGAAGATACGTGACCTCGAACTCGGCACCGCCGTTAAAGAGGCCACTGCAGCCCTCAGAGCCGTCATTGCGGCAGAGAGGGCTGCCTTCGCAGCCGCCGTGGCTGCAGAGAAAGAAGAGGCCTTGAGGCAGCTGCGAGCAGTCTTCGCCCGAGGCCCCAGCGCAGTAGTACCTGCGAACACTCCTGCGACCTCGCAGAAGGACGTCCGCGCGCCTGAGCCAGCGGCTGCCCCAGCAGCACCGCAGGTGAAAGGTGCTAAGAAGAAAACCGCCGCCCCAGCTGAACCGGTGGCAACGCCGACCGCTACGGGAGCGGGTCCCGCAAGGGATCGAGAAGCCAAAAGGGCAGCCTTTATCGCCCAATCGCGAGCGAACGGCAGAACTTCCTCGGACGCTGAAATGACGCAGTTCTTCGAACAAACGGAGCTCGTGGAAGCTACATTGCGGAAGGGCTGCGGCGTGCAGTAGAGGAGGACGCTGAACGGTAGCCGATCGCTGCCGTTCTGCACCAGCCTGATGAAGCTGCACCAAGTCACCGACGACAAGGCGCAGCAGAGGGCCTAACAGCAACGCATGAGTTGCCGACCCAGGAGACTACAAGCGAGCCCAGCCCCAGCACCCGGACTGACCCAGCTAACGCACACGCAACACATAGGTAACGATGCACGATACCTCACGCTAACCGACCTCACCTTGCATGCTCTATCGCAGCTAGCAAGCCGCTACTGCCCTTACTACCCGTCCTACTGTCGCAGAGGTTTTTTTCCCTTAGCGCTATCCTTGGCACTTTTTTCCCTCTGCCCTTACAACCGCTACCCTTCGATCGCTTTCGACCACTTCTATCTCCTGATGGACCATGTTAATGAGTAGTCTTACCCAGACGCATGGACAACATCACAGCCTACATACTGTGACGCCTGATTCAAAACTAACATGCTTACGGAGGTGACAGTATATCTTTTGGTTTGGTCACCACGTTGGTGCGGGCGTGGAGGGGCCCCATCCTATATAAAAAAAAGGCACAGTCGTTAGATCGGTTACTACTGCTACAGTGGCAGGTTATCAATATTTAAATGAGTTTTAACGTGGCGTTATTGTGTACCGTGAATCCGTGAACATCAGCAATCGGGTAACACATCAAATCTCTCCCGTACGACCATTTTACGAGTGTAACGTGAATATCAGGAATCCGGTAAAACATCAAATCTCCGACATCGCTCCAGCGGGAAAAAGATCCTGCAAGAACGGGACCAAAGACGATTGAAGACAATCGTTCAAAGTGACAGAAATGCTACCCTTCCGCAAATTGCTGCAGATTTCAATCTGGGACATCAACGAGTGTCAGCGTGCGAACCATTCAATGAAACATCATCGATATGGGCTTTCGGAGCCGAAGGCCCACTCTTGAAGACTGCATGACACAAAGCTTTACGCTTCACCTTGGCCCATCAACAGCGAAATTGGACTGTTGATGACTGGGAACATATTGCTTGGTCGGACGAGTCTCGTTTCAAATTGTATCTAGCGGATGGACGTGTATGGGTATGGAGACAACCTCATGAATCCTTGGACCTTCCATGTCAGCAAGGGACTGTTCAAGCTCATGGAAGCTCTGTAATGGTTTGGGGCGTATGCAATTGGAGTGGTATGGGACCCCTGATAAGTCTAGATACGACTCTGGCAGGTAACACGTACGTAAGCACCCTGTCTGATCTCCTGCATCCATTCATGTCCATTGTGCATTTAGACGGCCTGGGCAATTGCAGCAGGACACTGAGATATCCCATCGGTCCAGAATTGCTATAGAGTGGCTCCAAGAACACTCTTCTAAGTTAAAAACTTACGCTGGCCACCAAACTCCCCAGACATGAACATTATTGAGCATAACGGGGATGCCTTGCAACGTGCTGTTCAGCAGAGGTCTCCACTTCCTCGTATCTTATGGATTTATGGACAGCCCTGCAGGATTCATGGTGTCAGTTCCCTCCAGCACTACTTCGGACGTTAGTCGAGTCCATGCCATGTCGTGATGCGGCATTTCTGCGTGCTCGCGGGGGCCCTACACGATATTAGGCAGGTGTATCAGTTTCGTTGGCTCTCCTGTGTAGGTATGTTCAAGACACTCTTCCGAAAATTTTGTTAAAATACTAAGATTCATTTTTTGGTGAAGATTCATAGGCACTAGAAGTTTACCTTGTCTCTGAGGAGTACTGTTTCCGCCACTCCCATTAGCACTACAATCAAGTTTTCATCGCTTTATTTTCTGAAAAGTAGTTTTCTTCATCCACTGTCTTATTCATCGTAACTACAGTTGAGCAGTCAAATAAATTTTCATGTTTCTGAATAATCGGACCCATCAAAAACGTTGCATATCATCATCTCGTTCAACACCGTCTTCCCTTGAAGAACGCCTTCTTAACCTGATTGCCACAATATTTAAAACATTCCAGACACTAATGGCTTCGTTCATTTTTGCTGTATATGTATGACAATACACGTATACTAAACACGTCAACTGCTTGGGGCGGTAACTTACTGGCGTGTTAACCTCCAAGACTGCAAGCGCTGGTGTGTAGAAAGGAACGTAGTCAACAGTAACACAACCACACTCCTTCGCAGGTGCCATTAGCAATGTAGAAAAGTGAGATGGATCCGACTTCAAAGGTTTAAATTCAAATTCCTATTCTAACCGAGCAATTTCCCTTGTTTGGACTCTTGAATTTTTCACAGTACTGTACTAAAGATAAAATTTAGAGCTAATAATTGGATAGACTTATTTATCATTCTAGACTGTATTATTTTCCCACAGATATGAAAATAGCTCTGTTGTCAGATAATCTCTTGACTGGTCAAGGCAAATAGTATCTGTGTTTTCCTTTTATCTTTTTCCTAAAATGAGACACGTTAAATGTTTATTTGTTACTGAAATGTAAAATGTAAAGGTACTTCCAAATACTCGTTTCGTATGCTGTTGCTATGGCTAAGTGTACTAGTATTCATGAATTTCGGTAGTTACCACCTGCGATGCTTGCTACGCTCTTAGATCTGAATGTACGGTCGGCGGCGAGGCTATTAAAGCGCATTAGCCTAGTTAAAGGTCGGAGAAAAGGCGCACCCATTTTAAAGGGATACCGTGAGTTTTACGCAGCAGCTTTAAAGTAATCCGTATTTTACGGGAAGGTAATCTCGGTCACAAATAATGACCTCGACCACTATTTACTGAAGAAGAGTGAAGAAGTCATTAGAACTGAAGAGCTAGCTCGTTTGGACGAAGACATGGTGGGCGATCGATTGCAGCCCAAATAAAGTAATCGTTCCGTCATTCAACTGAACTGGCTTTGGGAAAATATGGAAAATAGAAAACTACCTGGATGGACGGATATTTGGACTGCTTTTCTTAGGAAGAGTCTTAATCAGTGGTCTCTTCGCCTGGTGATTGTTACGAAGTGTGGAAGTAGATTATAGTCTTCAAAAAATAACACTGCACCACGTAAATAGTAACTTCTTCTTTCTGCATGCATTCGGCATTTGCCTGTTACCCTTTTTTGCTTGAAATTATTGATTTTTAAATCTTTTCCTCGGACTTCCGTAGCATCTTTCGCCCACCTGTCAATAATTCGTCATTAGCTTTGGTACTCTGTCCCCTTCCATTCTTGCGACACGGTCCTTCTGGTTGTTCGTGTGTTCCTTAATCTCTCAATTAAGCCTTTAAAACCACAGTTCTTCTCTTCTGCCAGCATTCCTCCTCCTTTCGGATGGTGTGTATCCAACTACTCTTAGGAATAGCAGCTCCGATGTTTGGATTCTTTGTTCATTTCTTTTAGTTACAGTTCACGACTCATTTCCGTATGTCAAGGTTATTACTAATATGGTTTATTAGATTTGAGTAGTTTACTTTCTTATTTTAGTTCTGAGGGTTCTATAGATGTTCCTTAATGTAATTAAATTTTTCTACTTTATTTTACGTGTTTATTTCTCTCGTGAATGTGACAGTATTTCCTAAGAATTTTAACGAGTTAATTCTTCCTAACTTCTAATCACTGATTATTATTTTGCTAGGAATTGGCTTCTGGCCTTTGAAAGCAGTAATTTTATTTTGAAGATACTAATATTTTACTTAACTGTACTGATTCAATGCATAGCAATTGTGGATAAAATACGTGCAGCTGTTTGCAGTGTTCTCTCGCAATCAGAAATCACAGTTTCATCACCAGAAAGAAGTAATATCATAGAATAATTCATTTCGATGAAGTCGTGAGAGTAAAAACTTAATTTACTTATCGATTACCTGAGCACCTCGTAAATTTAATACTGAAAAAGAAGCGGCGAGAAACAGCTTTGTTGTCTTACTACCGGAGATCTTTCCAACATACTTTTATAGTTAAAATATCCAAAGATGTAGAATGGATGGTTAGGATTGATCGAATCATCGTCGCAGACGTCATTAGAGACGGAGCACAAACACAGCTTGTACAAAGAAGGGAAGCAAATTGTATGCGACCAGTTCTAAGTAACCAAACCAGCACTGATCTCAGATGATTTCGCGAGACCACAGAAAACTTTTTAAGTCTGCCCAATAAGATTAAGGGACAACTTGTATGACACGGTGTTACTAATACGGGGGTCATCTCATTAACAATTCCAATCCTTATGCTACTTTTTATAAAAGCTTTAATACCGGTAACTTCTTCTCAAGTCCAGCTTTCAAAATAAAAATCTGTCCGTATGGAGAGATATACAGCCTGAAGAAAAACTTACTGGATGAGCCATACAAGAACCCTATCTGCGATTTCAGAAATTGTAACTCCCAGAAACGATTGTAATGGCAAACTTAAAGAACCGCAGTGGCTGCTGCATATGAGGTAACTAGTGAGAATAGCGAATCGCTCAGTGTACGGGTAGAAATGAACCATGTCAACCTAATTCGTGGTCTGAAATAATCGCACCCTTAAACAGCGGGAAATGGATGAGAGGATAACTGCAACAACATGGCCACATCTGAAGGCGTAGTTACACATAGCAAATACGAAGTGATCCACCCTATCATCAACCATAATACCGTCATATTGTAGAATTCGTTAAAGTTAATGACAACAGCTCCAGAAAGTACATTTGAACGTAATTTTTATAAAGGCTAGAAACGGTACCTTTAAAACTGAATTGGACTGTGCTTATCAATCCATCTCGTCCAGATAGGTACGCTAACCTACATCCCTAGACTGATACTGATAGCTTCGGTACTCCTATGATCTTATCCTTTCACTGATAATCTGTGCAAGAGTAGCACTCATAGACTTTTTTTCTGAGTTCAGTAAGGTATCGATTGTGCAAAATTTTGACATAAAGAAAAATATGGTGATGGACTATGAATAACTTCGTTGGTTATCTTTATCAGTGCCACACTAATTTTTAGTCCCGTGACACCACATCTCTTAGTGAATGGCCAAAGAACTCAGAAAAATGGAAATTTAGAATATCCAAGGCACATTGCCTAAACAATCCATTCGCGCTGATGGAGCTGACAGAAACCTTAAGTATTTGGAACTATGTTGTTAGTATACACGACTTGAGCTGCCCACTACTTAATTGTAATAGTTACGATGTATCCAAAGTCGTCTAGGAATAGCGAAATCTGTATAAACTATAAAACTGGATGTAGGTTTGTTTGTATCTAGTATCTATGATTGTTCCACATCTTCTCCTAAACCACTGAAACAATTTCAACCAAACTTGGTTCAGATGTCATTTACTGTTCGGAAAGAATTAGTTCTGGGATAAGAACCACCCACCTGGCAAAGGGCTTGGGGTGGAAAAGCAGTGTAGCCCACGACGCTAGAATATCCATAATTTAGTTATCCAGCGTTCGAGAATTGGAGCACTTACATACTTTTAACAAAATTTACACATAAATTATAATCTGTACGAAACATTTTCTCGCTGACGACCACCACAAAGTGAGGGAAGGACAGACATTTTCGTTGTTCATTCAGTAAAACTGTCACAAGAAGCCTGACGTTTTGCTTTATTACTTATTTACTACTAATTATATTCGTGACACATTTTGCAGACAATATACACGTAAACAACACAACGACCCAGAAACATTATTTCATTGTACGACAGTTAATTCAGGAAGTACGGCGCGATTAACGTGTGAAAAGCTACCGCATCAAGACGTTTAAATTTATTACTTCGTTACTACAAACTATGTTTCCAACACTTGTTATAGAAAGTATTCCCATTTTCCGCCATATGTACTTACAAAAATATGTCATTGTGCGACACATAGATCAGAAGATGTGACGTCAAATACTGAGATGCGTAAAAAAGTGCCACGTCATGCATGACGTTTTATTACCTCTTTGGTACCAATTCCATTCACGAAACATTTCGCAGACAGCATCCACGTAAGATGCTGAACGGACCTAGGAAAATATATCGTTTTAAGACACATAGTTCGGGATATGTGACTTCATAAACACTGAGTTGCGTAAAAACTGTCCCATCTCGCACGGCATTTCAGTTTATTACTCCTTTACTACTAACTCTATTCGCAAAAAATTTCGCAGACATTATTCAAATACGCCGTGGATTGCACCTAGAAGAATACATTATTGTAGGAAAAATAGTTCAGGAGATATGACGTCAGAAACACTGAGACGCGTGAGAAACTGCCCGTTCATACATGACATTTTAATTTATCAGTTCTTTATTAGAAACTCTGTTCACAGCACATTTCGCAAACAGTAGTTACATATACCACGGGATGTTTCAGCAAAATTATGCCATCGTAAGCATATTTTTCAGGGGATATGACGTCATAAATTAAGCTACGGGAAAATGAAACTGCAGGACGAAATTAGGTAGAATTACTGGTGAAATATGCGTACAAATACGCGTGAAATATGTTAAATGTGCGTGAAATATATTTCATATGTGTGTATGCGACCAAGGCCACGAAAATAACCTCATACTGAACCCCTGGAACGCTTTCAATCAAAGTTGGGTACAGATATTATTTACAATGGGGAAAGAAATACTGTAGGGCTATTGTCGTGAGTGTGATGACGTGGAGAGAGAAGGGAGGATGAGGAGATGTACAGACAGAGAGGGGGAAGGAGGAAACAGGCATGGATAAGAGGAGGAGATGTACAGACACAGGGGAGAGAGAGGGGAGAGGAGGAGATGAACAGAGAAAAGAAAGAGTTGAAGATGGACAGGAAGAGTGGGAGGAAGAGACAGGCAGAGAGATGGGGCAGGACGAGGTGCGTAGACAGAAGTTGAGGCGGGAATGAAGAGAAGAGAAGATGGACAGAGAGAAGGGGTGGAGAAGGTGGACAGAGAGTAGGGAGATGAGGTGTTAGACTAGTAGAAGATTAGAAGAAATAAAAACCTGGGAAACACTAGGTTTCCCTGTTAGAAGGTACTGAAGTGGAGTGGGGCGGGGAGGGGGAGGGGGGTGATTGGAGTATTAACCCAAATCTTGACTGCAGCAAGTGGGTTCTGATGTATGTAGGTGGCACTATTTGTGCAGACGTGCACATAATAGACTTCCGTGGAGCGTTGCATCTAAGTCTTCTGACCTGCAACTGCAACAAAAGTTGTACCACTATAATACCTAACGTATGGAAACGGGTACGTATCGTGATATTAGTGAAACCTGGAAAGCAAGTTGATCAAATAGAGAATTTCTGTTCATGTTGTCTGCTCTCTCAGACGTGTAAGCTATGGTGCGCAAGATTCTGGACGGATTCTCAGGGACAACCAATCACAAACAAGTCCAGAGTGAGTAAGTAAAATAGAAGATAGGATGAATCGGGCTTAACGTCCCGTAGGAATCGAGCTCATTAGAGACGGAGCACAGGTTCGGATCGTGTCAAGGATGGGGAAGGTAATCATCCGTGCCTTTTCAAAGGGACCTGCAGTCGTTTGCGGGGAGCGATTTAGGCAAATCACGTAAAACCTAAATCGGAACTGCGGACCCGGGTTTGAACCGTCGTCCTCCCGAACCGAGTCCAGTGTGCTAACGACTGTGCCACTTCGCTCGGAAGTGAGGAAGTGCTGGGGTGCGAAAATATTAAACGAAGTTTTACACTTTGAGGAAAGAAACGTCACTGAAGATACTTTTCATGATCTATATACTGTCTTATATACAGTGAAACGCGACAAACTGTTGTAAAAATGTTAACAGTTGAAGGATTTCTGCGCTATATCTGTTGTTGCAGACTTTTTCTCCTGGATGAGAGATACCATATCAGATCTCCCGGTAAGTATCTCAGATGACAAATGCAAACAGAATGGCAACGGGCCTAGATAAGCTTTAGGAATGAGCCCATGAGAACTTCTTGTAGCCTAACCCATGAAAGACTCAGATGTGATATGGACATTACATCTGCGAAATCTTTAAACAAGTAGAACGCTGAATATTTTTCGCGCCATTAGGACCGGCAACACAACTTTAATCCGAAATATATTCTCCAGAAAAGGCTTCTGACAATCAAGAAGCAGTAGATCTTGATATTGTTCCTCTAAAAGATATCGGAAAATCGGTTGAATATGAACAGTTTCAAATTTAAAAGAAAAAAATTATAATTTTACAAATAAAAATAAAAACCAAGCTCGTGCGGTATTTTGGGGCTTGTGTTAACTGAAACTTATAACCGGCTTTGGGACTAAGCTTATGATTTTCGAAACACAAAACAATAAAAACTTGGTGTTTTTCCTCACCCACAAACAGTGTGACTAGAGACCGCAATATTAATCTTTTTATTGTTTCTATCTGTTGCTCCTACGGATGAAGAAGGACACGCCAAAATCTTTTTTGGTTCTACTGATCTTCTGTCGCAGAACTCTATCAGCACCAAAACAATACGAAGAGATCTCCATGAGCAGGGAACTGAAGGGCGAGCTGGAACACTAAAACGGCGCATCGGTGATGCAGATATCCATAACAGCAAAACGTGATACCGAAGACAGAAAACTTGGTCTATGGAGCAATGGCATAAACTGGTTTGGTCGGATGAATCTTGTTTCACGCTATTTCCAGCTTATGGTCGAGTTTACGCCCCAACAGCGAAACATGGCGGGGTATCGCTGATTATTTGTGCAGCTGTATCGTGGTATTCCATGGGCCCCATGGTTACTCTGCAAGATCGCATTACTGTCGATGACTTTCTGAGCATACTGGCTCATCATGTTCATCCCGTGGTGAAATGTTTTTCCCAATTGTGATGGTGTGTTCCAAGATCAGAAGACACCTTCTTACGCAACTACCAGTGCCCAGGGCTGGTGTTATGAGTACGACGACGAATTTCCGCATCTCCATTGACACCACAGTCATGATCTCAATATTATTAAGCCTTTGTGATCTACTTCCAATAGAAGGGTGCACGATCGCTATCGACCTCCATGATCGCTACGTGAACTTACCACTATTTCTAAGGAAGAACAGTATAAGATTACCTTGACAACCATACGGGACCTGTATTTTTTCTCTTCCGAGACAACTGTAACCTGGTTTGAATGTTAAAGGGGTTTTCTGCGTCGTTTTAGGCACGGTCACTGAAGTCTGGTTTTGCAGGATAGAGCGGATCAGGATATGGTTCTGAAGGGGGCCCGAAACCACACCAAAAACAAAAACAGCTGAAGGCTTTAACACAAATTATAAAAAATGCTTTAAAGAATACATGTTCCTCAAGGCCTTTTTTAAAAAAAAATATTTCGTGTAAATATTCCTCTGAAGGCCACACGCAAGACACTGAACAACTCGGGTCTTAGAGCCTGGATAACAAGAATTTCAGATAGAGCAAATTTACAAAAAAAAAAAAAAAAAAAAAAAAAAAAAAAAAAAAAAAAAAAAAAAAAAAATTAGCTCCAAACAAATTAATTTTCAAAATTTTAATTTAAGACGGCTGAAAGCCTTATTTCAAAATTAAAAATTAAAACAAACTAAATTAAAAGAAGGCTGAAGGCCTCGCACAGTACACCAGACTAAAATGAAAATCATAATCTAAAACCAACAGATCAGTAGTGCTTAGAAATGTTCGAAGGGTCAGCCTGAGGAGGCAGCTCTAACGTAAGGTGAGATGAGACAAGACAGCCAAGAGTGAGGTCAAATAATCGGATGGCAAGCCAACCCACGGACGGCTGAAGGACCGACCAACAACCTAATGAATTCCCTTCCGCCTGACCAACGATACGACAACGGAAAATATCAGCCGAGGACGAAGATACCAGCAGCACTACTTCTTCAAAATTGGCGTCTAAAAACAGCCAAGGCACAATAACCACTCGTAAGAAAAAGATAAGAACAAACAACTGAAATGCAGTCGAACTACATGTCGTGCTGGACAGCAACAACACGGAGAGGAAAAACACACTACCGGAAAACTACGCTAACGACCAGGGCAGGTAACTGGGGCGTTAACGGCCACAAGGCAGAAAATACCGCTGGTGCACTTCACTCATAAGTAACAACCAATTTAATAGTTAAAGACCATACAGGAAGACAGCTGCAAAATGTCGCGGACTCCAAGTTCCGAGCAGTTCTAGGCACTTCAGTCCGGAACCGCGCTGCTGCTATGGTAGCAAGTTCGAATCCTGCCTCGGGCATGCATGTGATGTCCTTAGGTTAGTTAGGTTCACGTAGTTCAAAGTTTAGGGGACTGACGACCTCAGACGTAAAGTCCCATAGTGCTTAGAGCTATTTGAATCAGAACTGCCCAGGAAGCAACAACCGGCAATGAACTTCAGTATGCAGGTTCGGTGGGCAACGAACTTTGTAGCTCTAGCAACTAGTGCCTCAGAATCCGACCGCGCGTGCACGCCGCCATCAGTCCTGGCCTGACATCGCGCTGCGGAGTTTTCCTCACTGCTCTGACCCAACTGTCCGACTGTCACACACACCACAACACGGAAATATAGCGATCACAGCAAAGATGGTACAGCAGTACTAGTATCGATAATCGCTGCTACTGCCACTGATGGAGGCAAGTCAGTAACTCGTTATAGTAGTAACTCAGGGAGGAATAAGACGCCACTCGATTGCACAAAATGTCAAAGAACAAACGACATCAACGCGAGTCGTCTACGGCTCAGTAATGTTTGGTGTTTCCGTATTTTTGTCCAAACTCAGCACCGCAAATCTAACAAACACTAAGATGCGGAAGTAATAATGGATGCAACCCGTCAATATTATAGGCCAGTTTCTGTTGACAATACATTTAAGATGAACAGCAAACATTTTACGAGCTGATAGTGTCGTCTGAGTCGAATACAACATTTCTTATAACATGTGTCCAAATGTTTTTGGTTATAGAGATACAACTGTTAGAATGTAACCCAAACAAATACTCATGAAAGGTGTCAATCAAAGGCGAATGATTAAGTTTAAAGTAGATTTTCATGAACTCTGTCGCCATGTGCGTTCTGTTAATACAGTAATCTCTTTTACTTCATCCACACTCTGTGCACCGTCACCGTCTGTCGTATTGTCTATATGTGGTAGCAGCGTTTCCAAAACAAAACCGTCGATAAATAAAACCATAGCATCTGGAGTACCAACACGCGAAGTGAAAACTTATCCCTGTTACCAAATGTATCTCAGTAACCAATAAAAACAGGGCGCTCAGTCCATCTCATTAAAGTGACCACCACCTATGTGTGAGGTCAACTGCAATAACCACTCACACTAGCAGTGGAGGGTATGAAAGCGTTTTGGGGAGACACGGAAAATGGTGTAGTCTTTGTAATGCAGAAACAGAGCGATGTATCTGACGTCCAAAAGTGCATGATCATTGGCTTTCGGGTCAAGGGTGGATGCATTTCCGAAACGGCTCGGTTTGTTCGCGTGCCATCATGGTTAAAGTATACCTTGCATGGCAAAATGACGCCATCCATAGCCGGCACCGAGGTAACTGTGGTGCACCGCAGGACGTAGGTGACAGGGATGTACGACGGTTGCGGAGACGTGCACGGGTGATTAGGCGTCCTACGTTGAGCAGCTGACCGACCAAATGAACCAAGGGACTACCGACAGTGCCTCCTGCACGACCGTTCAGCGAAAGTTGCTGCGTATGGGCCTCCGCAGCAGGCGCCTGATCCATGCGCCCATGTTGACTTGTTGACTGCTGTTCATCAGCGAAAAAGTCTTGAACTCGCACGTCAGTACGGCAACTGGACGTCTACTGACTGGCAACAGGTGGCCTTTATAGATGAAACACATATTTTGCTCCGTCGGACAGATGACCATTGGCGTGTACTTCGTGAAACGTCTGAAAGCAAATACCTATTGTGTTCTGCCCACTCGTCTAATATACGGTGGCTAGGAAGTTATTTTCTCGGATCGCTAGACGACAATTCAAGCAGATCGTATTAATGGAGTTTATTACAGTAAGTTAAATTGACAATACTTAACTTCGCGTATTCACAAAGGTGTGTGTCGCGAGAAAATAGCTAGATACAAAAAGTCAATATCCTTGGTATACAAAATTTCATTGCAAGCAAAACAATATAGTTCATAAATCACTGCTGTAGCGTTTGTATTGCGGCTCGTCTTCCACTCTACCGCAGATAACTTTTTTCCTTTATTGTTATTTTAAAACCTTGTACTGGAACCATACTCATAGGTACAGTGAGAACACTGTCGGACGATGGAGGACACTGAAGCAATAGCACTGGAATGGGGAGACATTGAACAGAAAACATTGACGATGATGTTCGTCTCACTGCAAACACTATTACACGAAAACAATAGGAGGGGGTCTGCCACAGGGAATAGGGGAGGGTAGGCGGGAGGTGGGGAGGACGCCATCGAGAGAGAAGAAGTGAGGAGGAGGGGCCAGGTGAGGGCTGGGTGCGGAAGCCCAGGGGGGGGGGGAGAGGAGGGGGAAGGATGTTAGGAGTAGGAGGAAGAGAAGGGAAAGAGGGAGCCCTGGAGGAAACACTCAAGAGGAGGCAAAGGAAGATCAAATCTGGTAGGAGGAGCAGATGGAGGGGACGAGGGCATCATCCGGGAGGGGGAGTTTGCGGAAGCCATCTTCGGCAATGGTATGGATGGTGATAAGATGAGCGGTTGTAGGCGCTTCAGTCTGGAACCGCGCTAGTGCTATGGTCGCAGATTCGAATCTCATCTCGGGCATCGATGTGTGTGATGTCCTTAGGTTAGTTAGGTTCAAGTAGTTCTAAGTCTAGGGGATTGATGACCTCAGATGTTAAGTCCCATGGTGCTTAGAGCCATTTGAACCATTTGGTGATAACATGGAAAGCGGGTGGGATGCACCAGTACAGGCGCGACAGTGGATTGGGATGGGAAAGGACGGTTGGGACAAGTGGGTGAGGGTGGGGAGGGGGGATCAAGTTTATGGGAAGTGTAAAGCATCCGTATCCGTTCAAGGAAGTGGAGGAGGTGTGGGAAAGCGGTGTACCGTAGGTCTCTAGAAGAGCGAAGCGTTCCAAAGGATTGGAAAAGGGCACAGGTCATCCCCGTTCTCAAGAAGGGACGTCGAACAGATGTGCAGAACTATAGACCTATATCTCTAACGTCGATCAGTTGTAGAATTTTGGAACACGTATTATGTTCGAGTATAATGTCTTTTCTGGAGACTAGAAATCTACTCTGTAGGAATCAGCATGGGTTTCGAAAAAGACGATCGTGTGAAACCCAGCTCGCGCTATTCGTCCACGAGACTCAGAGGGCCTTAGACACGGGTTCACAGGTAGATGCCGTGTTTCTTGACTTCCGCAAGGCGTTTGACACAGTTCCCCACAGTCGTTTAATGAACAAAGTAAGAGCATACGGACTATCAGATCAATTGTGTGATTGGATTGAGGAGTTCCTAGATAACAGAACGCAGCACGTCATTCTCAATGGAGAGAAGTCTTCCGAAGTAAGAGTGATTTCAGGTGTGCCCCAGGGGAGTGTCATGGGACCGTTGCTATTCACAATATACATAAATGACCTGGTGTATGACATCGGAAGTTCACTGAGGCTTTTTGCAGATGATGCTGTGGTGTATCGAGAGGTTGCAACAATGGAAAATTGTACTGAAATGCAGGAGGATCTGCAGCGAATTGACGCATGGTGCACGGAATGGCAATTGAATCTCAATGTAGAGAAGTGTAATGTGATGCGAATACATAGAAAGATAGGTCCCTTATCATTTAGCTACAAAATAGCAGGTCAGCAACTGGAAGCAGTTAATTCCATAAATTATCTGGGAGTACGCATTAGGAGTGATTTAAAATGGAATGATCATATAAAGTTGATCGTCGGTAAAGCAGATGCCAGAGTGAGATTCATTGGAAGAATCCTAAGGAAATGCAATCCGACAACAAAGGAAGTAGGTTACAGTACGCTTGTTCGCCCAATGCTTGAATACTGCTCAGCAGTGTGGGATCCGCACCAGGTAGGGTTGATAGAAGAGATAGAGAAGATCCAACGGAGAGCAGCGCGCTTCGTTACAGGATCATTTAGTAATTGCGAAAGCGTTACGGAGATGATAGATAAACTCCAGTGGAAGACTCTGCAGGAGAGACGCTCAGTAGCTCGGCACGGGCTTTTGTTAAAGTTTCGAGAACATACTTTCACCGAAGAGTCAAGCAGTATATTGCTCCCTCCTACGTATATCTCGCGAAGAGACCATGAGGATAAAATCAGAGAGATTAGAGCCCACACAGAAGCATACCGACAATCCTTCTTTCCACGTACAATACGAGACTGGAATAGAAGGGAGAACCGATAGAGGTACTCAGGGTACCCTCCGCCACACACCGTCAGGTGGCTTGCGGAGTACGGATGTAGATGTAGATGTAGATGTAGAAGTCGTAGAGCAGTCGCATGGGGGATGGGATCCTGCGGCTAGGCGGTGCGGCGCTTATATTCTCTTGGTGTAGAGGCCTCTCCTGTCTTGGTGTCGTCCTAGAGAGGGGTTCATCAACGTTCTATTGCCTGACGTTGCCTCACAGCCTTCACTACTCTTCCGTTACTGATCGTCGTGCCGTCACTTGTCGTTACGCAGGAACAGTAACCCCTGGAAATCGTCGGAAAGGTCCAGGACGGTGGGAAGTCTCTGGGTCATCTCTTCATTCTGGAAGGCACAATAGATCAAAAAATGTAAGCATCTATCCTCAGGGACCGTGTCCACCCCTACGTGCAATTCCTTTTTTCTTCGTGCTATGGCATCTACTGGCAGGACAATGCAAAATGTCACACAGCTCGCAGTGTACGTGCGTGGCTCCAAGAGCACCAGGATGAGATTTAGGGTACTCCTCTGGCCACCAAATTCTGCAGATTTAAACCCATTCTAGAATCTGCGGGCCATGGATGCTGAACCGAGAAAACTAATTCCACAGCTGGTCATTGCAGAGCTGTTGGCATAGCTCCACATTCCTGTCGGTACCTTCGAGAACGCCATTGACTCTCTTCCTGCACTCCTCGCAGAGGTCCGCGCTACAAAACCTGGTCACATTAATGTGACTGGACAGTGTATTACACCAAACTGCAAGTACATGCATACCCACCATAACCCTGGTAGCTCCTGACAAGAGAATGAACAGCTTCCAAAAGCAAGCTCCATCACTTGTCGTCCATAAGAAGACGGTTTCAGGAACAGTATACAGCGCAAGAAAGAGTGCCTCATCTTCCGTTCAGCAGGGCACGTTAACACGAGACTCTGTCTGCACAGGCCGCTGAATAAATCGTATACTATGCCTCCAGAGTGTTGCCTACTAGACATACCTGACTTAACCAGCCTAGGACTGTAGGACGTTAAGCAATCGATAACCCAGACACATGACATTGTAGCAGACTAGCGGCTTATGACTCACGTAAGAATGAATAGCTTGAAAGTTGAGTAATAAATTGTAGGTACTGTAGTTTACGTAAGTAAGAGTGAGCCCAGCAATGCAACAGAGTTCCATCATAGCCGTGTTAATGCAGATGCCAAACAGTAACAAGGGGGTGACCCATTTCGTTAGAGAACACGTCGTTGTAATCCAAGTAGTCCTGCAGCCAGTAATAATTCTCACGCAGTTAAGCTAATGAGGGGGCAGGCTCCGGGCCGTTACTGTAACCGCGACAGCCAGCGTCACGAACTTCGCTCTCCCATTTCTCTGCTGTCACCTGCGGTGAACTCGAGTCTCCTGCAGCTGGGCTGTTTCCATCAGTTTCTCACTTGAAGGGTATCCAGAAGTACTGCACCTGTGTCTGCTACCTACAAGACATCATTCTAGGAAAAGGTGAACTTCATTACAGAAGAGTTGTTTCAAAGAATCTTCTTTTCCCGCAGTACCAGGAATACGCCTTCGAGCTCTGAAATAGCATATTGATAAGCAATTCTGCGCGTTTCCCGCACTCTTTTTATGAACAGGAGTAGCTTATGGCCTTCTGTAGTAGACCTAACCGCAGCATTAGGAAGTCTCGATCAGGCAGTGTCGATACACATGAATTAGGGAAGAGAGTGGTTTCACATCGTATTAAATGACAGATATGATTCAAACTTTGGTGTAAATACCTTGTTCATTTTCGGGGTTTTAATCTTCCTGTTTCGCACTAGAGATGCTTCTTTCAACATCACAACCAATATCAGTCCCAAGTGAAATACGCATTGATACATTTTTATTTACAGATTTTAATATTTTTGCTTTCTGTCGGTTGTACTAATTTTCAGACCTAGACTAATCCATGAGTGACTGAAAAAAAGGATTAGATACAGACGTGTAAGTCAGAACATCGGATCTGCATTTAAATCCGCAGGCTGCTAGCTGCAGCAAATTTTGAGGTGCTCGGTACGAAATGTATCGTAATTTTTTTTTCCTACCTTTACCATTCACGAGTGACTAGAGAGAATATCTATCGTTAGTAACCCTCCGTATAAGTCCAAAAATCTATCACTTCATACTGGTGGTCGTTACACAGCATTCATACTGGCTCGTTTTCTAACATGGGTTCTCGGAAATCTGCTTCAGCGTGCCCTATTGGAGTTTGTTAACCATTTCTGTCCTGAATAATCGCACTCAAGACAGATTGTGGAATACGTCTTTGTGTCTTCTCTGTCTCTTCAATAAATCAAACGCAAGAAGAGCCTTAGAGGGACGAGCCTTATTCAAGAACTAGGCGAATCACAGTTAGCTAGGGTACTTTCGATAAGCCAGTCTAGAGTGCTGTTATTGTTGTGGCTTTTATTGTTGTGGCCTTCACTGCGAAGCTCGGTTTGGTGCAGATCTCCACGCTGCGTAAGCCTCTCGAGCACTGAATAACTACGGCAACCTATATGCATTTGAACCTACTTACTGCATTCATGTCTAGATCTCACTCTACAGTTCTCCCCCACCACCCCGCACTCCCTCCCATCTCAGCACCTGACTGAGTGGTCCGGCGAGAGAGCGAATTTGGCTCCTTTCAAGGCGCCGAGAGTATAAAGGCTCAATGATGCTTAATCTGCCATGTATTTAGTTTGTAGTTCAGGCCTGAGGTGGTCTTGTGACGTTTGGAGGAGGTGTTTTCAGTAGCATGACTTGGGTTCACTGATTGAAGTTACCGTGAACATGAACCAGGGTGTCTATTCCAATATTCTCTGTGATGTTCCTTTTATATATTCACGATGTGCAGAGCCAGTAAACACGCATGCATTCGTGCAGTATCGTATCATTAAACATGCACAGTAATGCAGAAAAACGATAAAAACATACGGGATCAAAATTCAGTTCTGTATTTATTTCTGTTTGGTTCCAGAACAGTAGACAATACACAATTTCTTGAAAATTTCTTCACTTAGTCACGCGTTTATCAGACAGAACATTTTTATCACAGAAAATGAATGAACTTTCTACGTCACAAGAAGTAACAAGCGTATACTTAAACGAAGAATTTCGGACAACCTCAAATCAAGTTGAAAAGCTCTTACATTTTCGCCTCAAAATATTTTTTGTCAGTTTTATAAATTCGGTGTCAGAATTTGGCGGAGTAACTTCATCTTAAAAGCTACGTCATCCACTTCTATGTAGGATGATTGCAAAGATCTTTCAACGTCTTCAGCAATTATCAGAGATTCTGCCAGTTACTTGTGGCTTCCAACTTTGTTACCGCAAAAGGCAAATGCGCAAAATTAGAATTGATGTAAATCAGGTGTTGCCTCAAATCTGTTTTGTTGAGTGTCCTTTCCGCGTCTTTATTGCAAGCTGCATTAGTAGATTCGAAAATGTCAGCGATCCAAAAACGAAAAATAACAATGAAAAAAAATACGGGTCAGTAACCTTAGGCTGTTCAACATAATGAAGCAAACAGATGTCAAATTCATTAAATTTGTGGGAATTTACGATCTCTTACTGACTTAACTTCATCATAATTATGACGGTATTTTCCATGTACGCTATTTAATTAAAATAATGTCTGGTCGCAAAGCTAAATCTGGCAGTATATCTCTAAACGCAGCATGTGGCTTGATATTTGTCCTCGGCTATCAGTCTTCAGACTGGTCTGATGCGCCCGCCACATTTCCTCTCCTGTGCTAACCTCTTCATCTCAGAGTAGCACTTGCAACCTACGTCCTCAATTATTTGCTTGACGTACTCCAATCTCTGTCCTCCTCTACAGTTCTAGCCATCTTAACGTATGTGCGATCATCCTGTCCCTTCTCCTTGTTAGTGTTTTGCACATATTCCTTTCCTCTCCGGTTCTGCGCAGAACCTCCTTATTCCTTACCTTATCAATCCACCTAATTTTCAACATTCGTCTGTAGCATCACATCTCAGATGCTTCGATTCTCTTCTGTTCCGGTTTTTCCACAATCCATGTTCCACTACAATACAATCTGTGCTCCAAACGCACATTCTCAGAAATTTCTCCCTCAAATTAAGGCCTATATTTGACACTAGTAGACTTCTCTTGGCCAGGAATGCCCTTCTTGCCAGTACTAGTGTGCATTTGATGCCCTCCTAGCTCTGTCCGTCATTTGTTATTTTGCTGCCTAGATAGTAGAATTCCTTGATTTCATCTACTTCGTGATCCCCAATTACTAAAGTTTCTCACTATTCTCATTTCTGCATTACTTTAGTCTTTATTCGATTTACACTCAATCCTCATTCTGTACCCATTAGACTGTTTATTCCAGTCAACAGATCCTGCAATTCTTCCTCACTTTCACTGTGGATAATAATGTCATCAGCTAATCTTGTTATTGATATACACTCCTGGAAATGGAAAAAAGAACACATTGACACCGGTGTGTCAGACCCACCATACTTGCTCCGGACACTGCGAGAGGGCTGTACAAGCAATGATCACACGCACGGCACAGCGGACACACCAGGAACCGCGGTGTTGGCCGTCGAATGGCGCTAGCTGCGCAGCATTTGTGCACCGCCGCCGTCAGTGTCAGCCAGTTTGCCGTGACATACGGAGCTCCATCGCAGTCTTTAACACTGGTAGCATGCCGCGACAGCGTGGACGTGAACCGTATGTGCAGTTGACGGACTTTGAGCGAGGGCGTATAGTGGGCATGCGGGAGGCCGGGTGGACGTACCGACGAATTGCTCAACACGTGGGGCGTGAAGTCTCCACAGTACATCGATGTTGTCGCCAGTGGTCGGCGGAAGGTGCACGTGTCCGTCGACCTGGGACCGGACCGCAGCGACGCACGGATGCACGCCAAGACCGTAGGATCCTACGCAGTGCCGTAGGGGACCGCACCGCCACTTCCCAGCAAATTAGGGACACTGTTGCTCCTGGGGTATCGGCGAGGACCATTCGCAACCGTCTCCATGAAGCTGGGCTACGGTCCCGCACACCGTTAGGCCGTCTTCCGCTCACGCCCCAACATCGTGCAGCCCGCCTCCAGTGGCGTCGCGACAGGCGTGAATGGAGGGACGAGTGGAGACGTGTCGTCTTCAGCGATGAGAGTCGCTTCTGCCTTGGTGCTAATGATGGTCGTATGCGTGTTTGGCGCCGTGCAGGTGAGCGCCACAATCAGGACTGCATACGACCGAGGCACACAGGGCCAACACCCGGCATCATGGTGTGGGGAGCGATCTCCTACACTGGCCGTACACCTCTGGTGATCGTCGAGGGGACACTGAATAGTGCACGGTACATCCAAACCGTCATCGAACCCATCGTTCTACCATTCCTAGAGCGGCAAGGGAACTTGCTGTTCCAACAGGACAATGCACGTCCGCATGTATCCCGTGCCACCCAACGTGCTCTAGAAGGTGTAAGTCAACTACCCTGGCCAGCAAGATCTCCGGATCTGTCCGCCATTGAGCATGTTTGGGACTGGATGAATCGTCGTCTCACGCGGTCTGCACGTCCAGCACGAACGCTGGTCCAACTGAGGCGCCAGGTGGAAATGGCATGGCAAGCCGTTCCACAAGACTACATCCAGCATCTCTACGATCGTCTCCATGGGAGAATATCAGCCTGCATTGCTGCGAAAGATGGATATACACTGTACTAGTGCCAACATTGTGCATGCTCTGTTGCCTGTCTATGTGCCTGTGGTTCTGTCAGTGTGATCATGTGATGTATCTGACCCCAGGAATGTGTCAATAAAGTTTCCCCTTCCTGGACAATGAATTCACGGTGTTCTTATTTCAATTTCCAGGAGTGTACTTTCACCTTGAATTTTAATCTACCTTTTAAACCTTTCTTTTGTTGCCATCATTTCTCCTTCGATGTATAGGCTAAACAGTAGGGGCGGAAGACTACATTCCTGTCTTACACCCTTTCTAATCCGACCACTTCGTTCTTGATCTTCCACTCTTATTTTTTCCTGTTGGTTTTTTTACATGTTGTGTATTACCCTTCTTTCTCTATAGTTTATCCGTATTTTTGTCAGAATTTCGAACATCTTGCGCTATTTTACATTGTCGAATGCTTTTTCCAGGTCGACAAATCCACTAAATCCGTCTTGATTTTCCTTCAGTCTTGTTTCCATTATCAACCACAACGTCAGAGCTGCCTCCCTGGTGCCTTAATGCCATCATAATTATTCAGCTCTTGTATATTGTGCGTCTTTTTACGTTGTATGTGGAGTACATCAGCATTTTTACAATGTAATGTCTTAGGCGAACAGTTCCAGCTACGCTATGCAGCTCATGGGATAAACTTGTAAGGTATTTCAACTTCGTTCCTGGCCTTGATGATATACGGGGTACCATCGCTTACCAATAATAGGACCGTTTTTTACTTAAATTTATTGGCACGAACTATACTGACTTCTACCGACATCCACTGGGCTGAACTAGTGCGCATGAGCTCGCTGTGAAGTTTATAGATTCTAACAAAATTCCTGATATCCCTCATGTTGTGCGCTTAACGGCGTAATTCGTTTGAAGAATAGACCAGTAAAAGGTGTTATCATGCAAGTTACAGCAATACAAGGTGGATCATCTAAAACTTGAACTACAAATATTGCGGAATGGAAAGTTTTATTGATGTGTGGTTTTCACAGAATGGATTGGTGTTTAGGGGTTCGTATTGCTGGACAACCAACAGATTGCAATAATACTTATAAAGTGAATTTTTGCTGCAAACATATACATTTTAAATGTAATAAGTCTTATTAACAGACTAAAAGTAGGGTAAATTATAATATCATTGGTGTTTATTGCAAGAATCTAGTGTGAGTCGTTTACGAGGTATCGTATGTATGTTGAAAAGTTCCCGCACCGACACTTGAACAATACCTATAGTAGCACACACTAAAGAACAACACAAGTGCATAAATTAGTTATGTGAATTCTGACTAATAACGAAACACCTGACCATCATAGGTTGTGTTCAAAATGACCACATGCGGCGGCAATACAAGCTTCCAGTCTGGTCTGAAACGACTGCTGCACACGCCCTAGCATTTCAGCGGAGATATGCGAGCAGCCTGCTGTAATACATCGTTGGATATTATCTGGTGTACTTTGTATGTCCTTGTAGCACTGTTGATTTCCGCCATATTTGTGCGGAGCAACCTTTAGATGATTCATTCCGTATGCACACTAAGGCCACAAAAATGATATAATTTGTTTTATAAATGTTTAAATTCGTGCAGTTTTATCGATGAAATATTCGAAATACGCGTTAACTTCCAAAATGGGCAAAACATATAAGAAATAAGCATTTCCATAGAAGTGCGGGCCCTAATGATACATATACTGTGGAAGGTCGCTTCTGCCAAGATGACAACAGCCATGTTGACAGGATTGCAATCACACGTCTGTGGTCTGACGAAAACTCAGAGTTCAAATCCCACCTCGCCTGGATCCCATATCACCCGATTTTAATCTCACAGGAAATGTCTGGAGCTACTTAAAAGCCTGGGTGAAACGTAGTCTATGAAATTCGGCTGTTTGGTAGCTTCACTGGATCAAATCACCAGTGAGTGGCTTCAGCTACATATGATACAACTGAAGAAAGTTGTAGAAACACTTCCGCTCAGAATCCATTTCATTATGAAGGCTAGAGGTGGTAACGCACGGTATAAGCGAGATATCTCCTGGATGTATTTTTTGTTCGATATGTTTATAATTAATTAGATCATTTAACTGTTTAAAACCTACACTGCTGCATGTTGCAATAAACTTTTAGTGTAATATTTGCATTGCTTATCATCTCTCAACAAAGAAATTTAACAACAAAGCACCAAGTCGTGGTTCCTGTCTTGGGCTGCCCAGAGGTCAGTCACTTCCTTTAAATCTTTCCAGTGTTCGCTGCTCGAGGCGCCTGTCAGTCAACAGACAGTAAAACCCTCGCATACATATTAATCAGACGTACACGCCTACTACCGACTGGCCCTCGCCCTAGTTATAGCAAGCTGCCTTTCTCTGTCGGATGAAAATTGCGATGTAAAACTTCCAGTATTAAATATGTAACTTTCACGTGCGGCCATTTTTATCTCCAATACAACTTATCCGGGTACGAGATCGAGTCATCATGTTGTTATATGGAACAAAGTTTTGGAGACTTCCAACTTGCCTTCTTCGGAGAGGTGTATTTACAATCAAGCACACCATTCTAATGAAGGCCATATGCGGCCGTAGTTGCTACGTTGGTCTTTGGAAGATATAACGACAGGTCACAAAGAAGGAAAAGGTTTAATTGAAGGCTGCGTTTATTACTCTGATAAGTTGTGACACAGCCGGTTGATTCTTCCCATCTGTTATGTTTTTATACTTGTATAAATAACTTATTTTTTTGACAGTTTTTATCTCGTTTGTAATAAATTTACCTGTTCACATATAGTAATACCCTAAAAACTTTAAATCCTATTTAGATTGAATTTCACTGGTATTTATTGTCCAGATTATTATTTTGGATGTTCTGATTCCACTGGCGTAATTAGTTCTCACTAGGGTACTTTTAATTGAAGGTTACAATTAATTAAAGTTAGCACTACAGTTTGCTACATGCAAAGAACCAATGAGCTAACACTTACATCCCGGCAAAGTGGGCTACACCATTTGAAAGTTAAGCAAGCCGACTTTTCAAAAAAGTATTTTAAATTACCTGAAACAAATTATCTCCTGAAATAACTGAACTTGAAGCTCAGGGCAACTGCCAAAATTTCCATCGCAGATTTCGTCACAACCGCTGTTAGATTTCGAACTTTCACTGCATAATTCTGTTAAATTATTTTTTCTTTACAAAAAGAGAAACACAGTATTGATTGAATAATTCACAAATTAGTAATCTCATGTAATTTAATATGATTTACAATATGTCTCTCATTCGCAGAAACGAGCGGATTCACAATGTTTAAGGATAATAGTTCCCGTAAGTTTTTCTACATTTCTGACCTATAACATTTTCTATAAATCAAACTCACATTACTTCTTGTAGTTAATTAAGAAAAGTAAAAGCGATCAGAGTCGATGTTGAAAGCATAATGTACTTTTAAAAATAACAGCTTGTTCTTACGCCTGACTACAAATGGTTTATTTCAATTCAATTCAATTTATTGCTACAAGTTTTTGACCTGTTATCCAGAAACTCTAAACAGGTCGTACATATTCGTTAATCATGGTGACATACTATGTTTAATATTATGTATGTAATAGTAAATAATGTTAACAGCATCCATGGGTTGATATTGGTGTAGAAATAAAACAGAACAACTGAAAAATAAGAATAAATTTTTTAAAAAAAGAAAAATACAATAAGGGGAATTAACTCGAGTTCCAACTTAGAATAGTCCCATCGTACATTAGTAGAAATATTATGGAAGCCTCGAAAAAACTCGAGGTTTGCCGATTAACTACAACTATACCTACATCTAAACCTATTCTTGCTATACTATTCTACGTCATTCACATTGGTACGTTCGTGCCTCGGCTATCCTCGACTCTACGCACACACATGTGGGTGGACGTAGCATTCTTTCTCTTCTTTTCATTTTATTTTTATTTTTTTCTTATATACGCTACTTGTGACCCGTTGACATTATTTTGATATTCAAAGGGTTCACTTGATCTTATATGGTGAACATTAAGCAGTTGCGCTTTAGATATTCGATGTGATATCATATAGATTTTGGTTCACTTACAACTGTTTGCAGATAGCAGTATAATTGTCTGCAGTCTCTCTCTACCTGAAAAAAGAGAGCATTTGGGAAAGACATTACCAGCAGAACCTTTCTCTCCACATTCAGAGATTGGCGTGTAACTACATAGCACTCGATGCAGGTATTTGAGATATTGACCATACCTGTCAATTCGTACGCCATACTTCACTAGGAGCAATGTCGCGCAGTTTGAGCCTGTTCTTAATGCTTGGGAATATGCCATAAACAAGCCTTACACTGCTCCTAGCGCCCCAGTCACACCGCCATTCACTTAACTTCGAGACTCCTAAATGGCTTATATCAGTAATATGCTCTCGTACACAACACATCAGCGCTGCCCTGTAACGTACCACAATACCCATCGGACATATCCCTAGGATTACCAGTAAAGCCTCAACAAGTGTAATGCGAAAGGCACTGGTGAACCTCAGAAGTACGCTTCGCTGAATTCGTCATAGTATTGTTTTGTAGCTGTCCAGTCTAAGGCGATGCGCCCAGATGCTGGCAGTGAAGCCCACAATGGCACTGAAAATAGCTTTATGATATGAGTGCACCACATGCAACGGTAATTTATAGCCAGCAGTGGCAGCACGAGCAGTCTTACCCATACATTTTGGGCGCTTTTTCAGTACCAGATTTTATATGTTTTAGAACGTTTTTTCTCGTCTAGAAGAACGCCTAAATATCTACAAACAGATCTGCGTTTTACAGGTATTCCTTCAAGCCTCAGGGAAGGATTTCTGGCAAGAGAAAGTCTTCCCTTCAGAAGTTTGTATGTGGTTTTATGAAAAGCTGTAGTCAGTTTGTTGCTCTTGCACCAATGCTGCATATGAGCAAGCACATTGTTCGCTTTTGCCTCAAGTGTCGCCCTGGAATCCGCAAATACAACTAACAGGATGTGATCTGCGTTTGCGATAACACCTTCAGTAGCATTTGCCCCATCTAATAGATGTAGTAGGGGATCAATACTAATATCCCAGAACAGTGGACCACTTATGGAGCCTTGAGGATATCCCTTGGTACACTCTACGATTACATTGCTCTGCGTGACAAGACACTGGTCACTAGGTCCACTACAATAATCTACGAAGCTCTCGTACAGACATTTGAAAACCCTGAGATCTCGAAGGCGTGCAAACATCGCAGGCCACGAAAGATTGTCGAATGTGTCCCTCCGTGTCAGTCATGAGCGTGACTGCATACTTCATTGTCGAATTTTCTACAATCGGATGAACTCTATTGACCGCATGATCTATGGGCTTGCCTTTTCTGAGTTAGACACCAGAGATTCCTTTGCGCCTACAACCGATTACAGAGCAGACGTCACTGAACAGTGACAAAGACGTTTAATAAGCAAATAGGTCTATAGCTTTTCGGTGATACGGGTCTTTAGCCTTTCTCTTTTCAATCTCTACTGCTCTAGCTGTTTCCCATATTGCCGGGATCCTATCCGCAACGCCAGTTTTAGTAATTCTGTCAAATATGACATTATCAGTGGATGTGCTATCCGCACGACATCTGGATAGACGCCTTCTGGACCAGGTGCCTTCCCCGTTTCGAGCTTTGAAATTGCGACAGCAACTTCTTCTTGAGCGATAGGTATCACCAACGTCTATTTGTTGTATTCCTTATAAAGTTCACTTCTAAGTTATGCATGTATTTTAGTACGTGTGTCTGTGGTATTTTTAGGAAGTAGGGCGGTTGGCAGATGTTCTATTCACTCCCACCATCCTGCCGCCATTGACCCACCCTCCTTACGAAGGTTAATCTTTTTAGTCAATAATTTATACCGTCTTCCCCATACGCCAACTCGCAGCTGCCTTTGCAGAAATTTCGCTCAGTGTCTTCTTTTAGTTTCCTGAAGCAATGCTTTGTAGCAAATCTCAATTGTAGAATGAAATTTTCGCTCTACAGCGGAGTGTGCGCTGGTATGAAACTTCCTGGCAGATTAAAACTGTGTGCCGGACCGAGACTAGAATTCGGGACCTTTGCCTTTGGCGGGCAAGTGCTCTACCGACTGAGCTACCCAAGCACGACTCATGCCCCGTCCTCACAGCTTTAATTCCGCCAGTACCTCGTCTCCTACATTCCAAACTTTACAGAAGCTCTCCTGCGAACCTTGCAGAACTAGCACTCCTGAAAGAAAGGATATAGCTGAGACATGGCTTAGCCACAGCCTGGGGGTTGTTTCTAGAATGAAACTTTCACTCTACAGCGGAGTGGGCGCTGATATGAAACTTCCTGGCAGATTAAAACTGTGTGCCGGACCGAGACTCGAACTCGGGACCTTTGCCTTTGGCGGGCAAGTGCTCTACCGACTGAGCTACCAAGCACGACTCACGGCCAGGTTCGCAGGAGAGCTTATGTAAAGTTTGGAAGGTAGGAGACGAGGTACTGGCGGAATTAAAGCTGTGAGAACGGGGCGTGAGTCGTGCTGGGTAGCTCAGTCGGTAGAGCACTTGCCCGCGAAAGGCAAACGTCCCGAGTTCGAGTCTCGGTCCATGTTTCATAAGCAATTCCATTGTAAATGCTGCAAGGTAGGCAATTAAGCTATCCCAATCCATTTTTCTGATATCCAACCCAATCCTGTTTTCCTCTTCTTGTCTTCCTGTGTTACTGTCACTTTCCCCCTCGATTACAATTGCATTATGGTCCTTGGATGTTAGGTACTGAAGCACTTGCCAGTTATTAACCTTAGCTGCTGCGAAGCAGTTTGCTAAAGTCGGCAGGTCACACGTGGAGAGAGAGGTAGTGGTGGGAATTAGAGCACGCGCTGTAGGGGAAATTCCGAGTGTTGGAGCGGAAGTGCCGCTCTAAACGTAAGCTTACGCTTACATTTTTCTGTGAATATTAAATGGAGCCCCTCCATGCCTGTAGCTGCATGGTGACTATTCAAAAATATCTGCCATCTCTGTTTTGATTAGGATCTGAAAAGAATTCCACTGAAAATGCAGTGATTTATTTTCGATTGGCTTCTAAACCATTTGTAACGTTCAGAGAAATATCATGAGTGGTGAATTTTGAGTAAAACTGACACATTTCTCTCATTTCCATGTTAAAATCTGCTTCTTTTTCCTGTAGGTTGAACAGTGTCAATTCTCTAAGATATTGTGCAGACATAATTGCGAGAGAATTCTGAAACAGTGGTTTATTATGTGAGGAACCGTGGAGAAGTAAGGTCAGTAGCTTATTAAAAAAGCACATCCTCGGTATAAAATAAACGTGTAATGTCTTCACTTATGTTGTTCCAAAACCCACAGCATTTCTCTTATCACAAGCTATTGATGTACCCTAAAAATTAGATTCTTCCATCGAAAAAGTCTGTACTTAGTATAAGCCCAATGGCGGATACATAAAAACCGCAAAGAGGGGGCACTAAAGTTATATTGAGCTGGCTCTGAGCACTATGGGACTTAACTTCTAACGTCATCAGTCCCCTAGAACTTAGAACAACTTAAACGTAACTAACCTAAGGACGTCACACACACCCATGCCCGAGGCAGGATTCGAACCTGTGATCGTATCGGTAGCGCGGTTCCAGACTATAGCGCCTAGAACCGCTCGGCCACATCGGCCGGCTATATATTGAGCTACCTTTACTTTTACTGTATTAAAAAATAATCAAGTCACATGCAAAGTTTAAGAAAGTTTTATTGAAACTGATTATATACATATACAGGCAACGGCCTTGCCGCAGTGGATACACCGTTTCCCGTGAGATTACCGAAGTTAAGCGCTGTCGGGCGTGGTCGGCACTTGGATGGGTGACCATCCAGGCCGCCATGCGCTGTTGCCGTTTTTCGGGGTGCACTCAGCCTCTTGATGCCAATTGAGGAGCTACTCGACCGAATAGTAGCGGCAGCGGTCAAGACTTCCGTCACGACGAGCGGGAGAGCGGAGTGCTGACCACACGCCCCTACATCCGCATCCTCGCCTGAGGGTGACACGGCAGTAGGATGGTCCCGATAGGCCACTTGTGGCCTGAAGACGGGAGGCTTTTTTTTTATATACACATATACAAGACAATGCCATCTTATAAAAAAGTTAGAATTGCAGTTCTCTTCCTTAAATGATGAATTCTATATGCCTATTCTTCCTGGAAAATTGGTTAATTACATCGACAATAGGACACCCAATGACAGGATGAGTGTTGAACAGAGCTAAGCCATTAAGTCTGTCCTCCTTCATTGTCGGCCTCAGCCATGTCTGTGCGCCGCAATGCTGAAAAACTTTCTACTGTAGCAATAGGTGCAGGTAGACAAACAAATATTTTGTATAGCGTGTAGAAAGTAGTATAGTCAGATCTAGAACAAACAGACAACGCTTGCATAACAGAATCACGAACATTAAGGGCGTTTATGCTCGTTTGCTTGTATTGTAGAATCTCTCCCATCAGTCTCTTTTTAATCACAAAACAGTAGAATATTCGCGACTTTTCTCAAACAAATGCCAGACAGAATAACGTGTCGAGATCACTAGAATGGCCGCGACTTTTCTCGTAGGTATGTGTTAGCTATCTATGTGCCTCTATGTGCCAGACAGAAACGTATAAAATACGATGACGCGGACGCGCGTGCTACACAGGAAAGTACAACTACTCGATAACTCTATTCAGTCGAGTCGACTGACCAAAGAAACGAACGACTAGCGTGCGGGCTGACTGGCGGGGGAGGCGTGGGTGGCAATGCGGGCCGCCTCGCAAGGAGGGGAGCGTCCCCCCCCCCCAACCCCCCATGTGTAACCGCCGCTGCATTATCCACAGCCAAATTCAATGCAGGCTTCGAACCAGCGGCCTTCTGACTACCTAGAATTCCCCTATTGTCACTTGGGTGCTGTAATTAAGGCAGAAAATAAGCAATGCAGTAAAACCTCTAGAAGTATGCCTAAATGACATCTGTGCCATTACAGACAGGACATTAATCCAGTGTTGATAATAATGGGAGAAAGTAAATTTCATCAACTTCTTTACTGAATTATTCGCCTGAAGTGGGATACGAAACTCACAGAAGCCTTGGGGAACAGTCGTCACACTGCAGAATAATCATATACTAAAATAATGTCCTCTTTGTGTACTATCATTTGCCAAACTCTCATTTCGATATCTTAAATCGTTTATGAAATATGAGGAAAGTTGTGGATGTTTCATGCCGGCTTTACCAGCTTTATCATTGGCGCGGCGCGATCGCAAAACGAGTGTGTTACATCACATCAATTTTCTCGAGATTGGTGACAGATAGAGACCTCCACCCAAGTCTAAATAAAAATTCTATATGTTTGCTAAGTTCCATACGCAGCAGAATAATAAGTAATATGCACCAAACGCAAAATCATGGTGAACCACATTTCTTCATTGAAAAATCTTCGAACTTTGCGCAGTGTCTTACTTTCATGTAAGTTTCACAATAATTGTGACCATCAACGGAATTATGGCTGTGGTGTCACCGCCAGACACCACACTTGCTAGGTGGTAGCCTTTAAATCGGCCGAGGTCCGTTAGTATACGTCGGACCTGCGTGTCGCCACTATCAGTGATTGCCCACCGAGCGCCGCCACACGTCAGGTCTAGAGAGACTTCCTAGCACTCGCCCCACTTGTACAGCCGACTTTGCTGGCGATGGTTCACTGCCTACATACGCTCTCATTTGCAGAGAAGACACTTTAGCATAGCTTTCAGCTACGTCATTTGCTACGACCTAGCAAGGCGCCATATTCTTCAAGAATGTATTCTGAACAGATAATATTGTGAATGATGTACCGTCAAGAGCGACGTTCATCATTAATGGATTAAAGTTAAGTACCAAACTAAGTACGTCCGCTCTCCGGATTCTAATTCCTTGTCATGTTCCAAACCTCACGTCAGTACAGTCTTTCCCTCCTCACGCCAGCGTGCGTGAGTTAAAACGTGTGTATTTCGGGCCCCACTACTGACCCGGTGCAGGCTCTTCTGCCAGCACAACAATGGGCACTTCATCATGAATCTGACTTATAAAGCTACAAGTTAAGCAAAAATGAATTTTATTATCGAATAGTTTCTGTAAAATCGTTTGAGAAAGATCGCCGGGCCTCCGGCTCGTTTCTGTAATTGCCGACCGGCCAAAAGGTGGCAAACACTGTCGCACTCCTTTACGAACAAACGAATGAACTCGCCAGCGCTTTGGACAAAAATTGGTCACTGCACTTCGGTCACCTTATCCGGCAGGCCCTCTGTACCGCCTCGTTCCTCAGATTGCCTACTGTGCCACAGAGAGGATTTTGCGTTCGCATCTGTTGCCACAAGGAGACACGTACCCCGCCCATACACAACAACCGCCCTAAGTTAAATAAGGTACGATGGGATGAGAATACTGCATGTACAGGGTGTTACAAAAAGGTACAGCCAAACTTTCAGGAAACATTTCGCACACACGAATAAAGAAAAGATGTTATGTGGACATGTGTCCGGAAACGCTTAATTTTCATGTTAGAGCTCATTTTAGTTTCGTCAGTGTGTACTGTACTTCCTCGATTCACCGACAGTTGGCCCAATTGAAGGAAGGTAATGTTGACTTCGGTGCTTGTGTTAACATGCGACTCATTGCTCTACAGTACAAGCATCAAGCACATCAGTACGTAGCATCAACAGGTTAGTGTTCATCACGAACGTGGTTATGCAGTCAGTGCAATGTCCACAAATGCGGAGTTGGCAGATGCCCATTTGATGTATGGATTAGCACGGGGTAATAGTCGTGGCGCGCTACTTTTATATCGAGACAGATTTCCAGAACTAAGGTGTCCCGACAGGAAGACGTTCGAAGTAATTTATCGGCGTCTTAGGGAGCACGGAACATTCCAGCCTTTGACTCTCGACTGAGGAAGACCTAGAACGACGAGAACACCTGCAATGGACGAGGCAATTCTTCGCGCAGTTAACGATAACCCTAATGTCAGCGTCAGAGAAGTTGCTGCTGTACAAGGTAACGTTAAACACGTCACTGTATGGAGAGTGCTACTTGAGAACCAGTTGTTTCCGTACCATGTACAGCGTGTGCAGGCACTATCAGCAGGTGATTGGCCTCCACGGGTACACTTCTGCGAATGGTTCATCCAACAATGTGTCAATCCTCATTTCAGTGCAAATGTTCTCTTAACGGATGAGGCTTCATTCAAACGTGATCAAATTGTAAATTTTCAGAAGCAACATGTGTGGGCTGACGAGAATCCGCACGCAGTTGTGCAATCACGTCATCAACACAGATTTTCTGTGAACGTTTGGGCGGGCATTGTTGATGATGTCTTGATTGGGCCCCATGTTATTCCACCTACGCTCAATGGAGCACGTTACCATGATTTCATACGGGATACTCTACCTGTGCTGCTAGAACATGTGCCTTTACAAGTACGACACAACATGTGGTTCATGCACGATGGAGCTCCTGCATGTTTCAGTCGAAGTGTTCGTACGCTTCTCAACAACAGATTCGGTGACCGATGGATTGGTAGAGGCGGACCAATTCCATGGCTTCCACGCTCTCCTGACCTCAACCCTCTTGACTTTCATTTATGGGGGCATTTGAAAGCTCTTGTTTACGCAACCCCGGTACCAAATGTAGAGACTCTTCGTGCTCATATTGTGGACGGCTGTGATACAATACGCCATTCTCCAGGGCTGCATCAGCACATCAGGGATTCCATGCGACGGAGGGTGGATGCACGTATCATTGCTAACGGAAGTGTTTGAAGTCACGCTGGTACGTTCTGTTGCTGTGTGTTTTCATTCCATGATTAATGTGATTTGAAGAGAAGTAATAAAATGAGCTCTAACATGGAAAGTAAGCGTTTCCGGACACATGTCGACATAACATATTTTCTTGCTTTGTGTGTGAGGAATGTTTCCTGAAAGTTTGGCCGCATCGTTTTGTAACATCCTGTACATGCTAACTACAGCCCTCTTTGTCTGCGCGTCATTCTTTTCTTATGACCACGTGCTTGCCATACATCGGTGCCACCTTTGTCGCAGATAATTTCCTACTTATAGCGAAAATGGCAGGCGCTGCCTCACCGTGACCAGAAACTGTTACCATATACGGAGGAAAATGTGAGAGCTTATTGTTTCTGCAGTATGGTTCTTGCAAAAAGACTACATCAACACTCAGCCCGTCAACCAATTTTCGTATTTCTGTCGTTGCCGGTTTATTTCGAGCAGATTTATCCTGAGTACGAGGGCTGTTCAATTAAGAATGATCAAAAATTTTTATGGTCGTAATTTAATCTTATGATACTCTGTTAGCTTAATGTGCAACAAACAGGCTGTAGTAGTTTCTTTGTTGGGAGTCCTGGTTCCCGCCTGTGAGAGGCAGGCAGGATCAGACATGTTCAGTATCGCCTACCACTGCAGTGGAGGTAACACGCGAGAAACAATACGTGGCTTTGAAATTCTGCTTTCGTCTCAATGATTCTTCAGCTAAGGCCTGTACAATGTTACAGGAGGCCTATGAAGAGTCTGTTCTTACCTACAGCACAGTCGAAGGTGGTTTACAAGGGGAGACGATCAATTTCAAAGGAAGGTGGCCCCGATGCTGCAGTAACTGCTCTTACGAACGTAAACATCAACACCGCTGCTGTTATTGTGAGAGAGGATCGACGTATTACCTTTAGATCACTTTCTGAAATACTGAACATCTCATTAGGTGCCACCCACACGCTGGTGGCAGAAAAATTATACATGACACGTGTTTGTGCTCGATGGATTCCCGAACAAAAGGACATTCGCGTGCAGTTCTGCGAGCACTTAAAATTGATGTTAGGGGAACATCAGCAGTTTCTTTTAAATGTAATCATTGATGATGAAATTTGGCTACATAATTTTGATCCTGATTGTTGTGTTTGGCAGGAGAGCCAACACCGTGTTACTAGAGGACGCCGAAAGGCACGCGATTTAGGTCACGCATGTTGGCCTGAGGTCTGGAACAGGTCAAGGAAATTAGAATTTAGAAACAACGGACGTAGCTGGTGGAATACGTAACTTTAATCCATTAATGTCGAACGTCGGTCTTGACTGTACATGATTCAATATCAATACTAACTGATAATGGCGCCTTGCTAGGTCGTCGCAAATGAAGTAGCTGAAGGCTATGCTAAACTGTCTTCTCTGCAAATGAGAGCGTATGTAGGCAGTGAACCATCGCCAGCAAAGTCGGCTGTACAACTGGGGCGAGTGCTAGGAAGTCTCTCTAGACCTGCCGTGTGGCGGCGCTCGGTCTGCAATCACTGATAGTGGCGACACGCGGGTCCGACGTATACTAACGGACCGCGGCCGATTTAAAGGCTACCACCTAGCAAGTGTGGTGTCTGGCGGTGACACCACACTGAGAGCAAATAGCAAAGCTCAGTGTGGAAATCTCCTTCGTCACCAACCCCCAAAAATGCAAAAGTGGTTGCTTCTGCTGGGAAATTTATGGTGATTTCATTCTTTGATATTCGTGGAAAGATTTATCAGAATGTTGTACCTGCACACACAATAGTAACTGGACAATACTACAGGGATATCCTGAAAACATTGCAAGTCCATATCAGGCGCGAAAGACCACATTTCCGTGAAGCAGCATGGTTGCAAACGTCTCTTCCTAATGGATAAAAGAAATTAGGAGTTGTAGGTGAGTTATAAAAAGTAAAACTTGCTCAGGTTTACGGGAAAAGCACACAGAAAGAGAAAGACATTAAAGAAAAATAAAGTAAACTTAAATTTTACAAATACTGCTGGCAGCCGAGCTGCACTGCCACAACGTTAAGTGCGTGAAACTTCAGTTTACGTGACACTAGATGAAGCATTGTACTTGTGCCTCAACTAGAAAAAGAAGTTCCCGTATCAGATCAGGCGCTAATTGAGAAACCAGAAGATCTCCACGGAACTCTGATAACTGATGGAAAAATTCGACGTTTTGTCGGAATGGATTGCCCGAATTAACCATCGCTACGAGATTAGAGTAATCTTCTCCAGGTACTGATTTACAACGCTAATAAAAGTGGGCTGTGCTACTAACTTTAACCTCTCGAACTGAAGCGCGCGCTACATTCAAATTATCCGTGTATTTCGGATATCCGTGCAGTTTCGGGTATCGAGGGCTAGGTGTATATTACTCGGTATTTTCTTCGAATTCAACACATTTAACTGAGCTTCAGAAAGTCTGTCCTGGTTGACAGATGGACATTGATTAAGTGCGCGGACGAGTCTCCGCTAATACAAGGGGGTAACGCTCTCGCGCGGACATTTATCGCGGCCGCCCGGCGCGGCCATAACTCGCTTTCTTGCTGCCGGCCGGGCTACATTACGAGCATTCGTTCGATCCGCGCTCGCTTCTTGCGGGGCTCGCGCAAAGCGCCGGCCACTGGCAGGGCAGCCCCGTGACGGCTCGTAATGCGAGCTCGTGCTCCAAAACGGGGCACTGCCCGTGCCAAGTCGCGGTAGGTCCTAAAGCGCCAAGGTAGATGCTCGCGACGTTAGTTCCATTCTGACAAAGCCAACGCTTCCTCTGTGACTGTATGCGATCAACGTGTTCTTATCCACCCTTGCTGCCAAAATACACTACTGTTTGGAAAAAGTGAAACATTACGAACGGGAGATGTGATCCCAATGAAATTTATTCCACCAATTAGGAGTAAGACAGGACACAAACGATTAGACATATACAAATATCCTGACAGTGAAAACTCAGTACGGAGTTGCGTCACCAAGGCTGTGAAAAGTCCCCTTAGAAAAATTTATGAATTACTGTGCTGATAAATCTCTTACATTATTTGATTTTCAAACAGCTGAGCAGAACTGAACGTACTCAGACATTTTTCTCTTTACTTATTCTGATCAATACTAAACTGACACACAATATTTTTAGCGTAACGCAGTCGGACTTTCAATAATCCCTACAAAAGAATGGCCCTGAATAACAATAACCTATACCTTTCATAAATCACTTACCTAACAAAAATCTTTGTTATTAGAACTACTGCAATACAGCGAGCGCCAATACTGCCAGCAAAATAAAAGATTCAAACTACTGAAGGCACTAACTACTGATAGGCATACTTAGCAAGTGAAATATTTTGATAGAGAACAAACAATGTATTTACGTTTATAGTGTTCAAAAGTCATTATATATATATATATATATATATATATATATATATATATATATATATATATATATATGACATCCAATCTTAAAAATTTACTGTCTCTGATGGACATATGTCCAGATCATCCGCTCTCAAAACTCGGCCATCTCATTCCCCACATCCACCACTACTGCCGGCTCACCTCCAACTGCGCAACGCTACGTGCTGTTCACATCCAACTGCCCAACACTACAATAGCGAATATTACAACAATGCCAACCAGCCACAGACTGCACACAGCACAGCCAGTGATTTTCATACAGAGCGCTACGTGGCGTTACCAGTATAAAAACCTAAACAGTCTACTTACAGCTGTATCAGAACCTCTAGGCATCTTCGCATGGAATCAAAGCGCGCCTGAATGTGCTGCTGGGGGAATCCTCTGTCAGGCAGACTGCAGGCGCGTCCACATCACCTGTGGCTGCAGGACGACCTAAACGAACAAGATTCCGATAGGTCATATCCCAGGCATGCTCGATGGGCGACATGTCACGCGCACAGCAGGCTAGGGAAGCGTTCTTCGAGAAAGGTTCAAATGGCTCTGAGCACTCTGGGACTTAACATCTGAGGTCATCAATCCCCTAGCCTAGGAACTACTTAAACCTAAGTAACCTAAGGACGTCACGCACATCCATGCCCGAGACAGGATTCGAACCTGCGACAGTAGCAGCAGCGCGGTTCCGGACTGAAGCATCTAGAACCGCTCGGCCACAGCGGCCGTCTTCGAGAAAGGATTGTACATTTCTTGCTAAATGCAACCGGGAGATATCCTGCTGGAATAAGGCATATGGAAATCCCTGCAGAGGGGCTTGGGGCAGTCCCTCGGGAAATTGGAAATTTGCGGTAAGGACCATGGGACCAAACTGCTGAGGTCATCGTACAATGCCCTCTGTGGCACTGTAGCGAGGAGGAAGTACTTCTCTGGTCACTGTCTCACTAACCTGGTGTCTTGATGCTTCGGTAGTCCCTCGTCGCACAGTAGTAGCGCTCAGGCGCCAGGTCCCAAGTAGCTTGTCATCCTGCTGAAGTGGGGTGGGTCGGGGTGCCAGTTGTTAAATGTTGACAACGTTTTGTACTATACTCGTTTTAATAAAGAATATTTTGAATTTCCAAAATGGCGGCTCATGGCTACGCCGTTATTCAACCCTTTACAACACATTTCTCACTTTCCATACTCGTGATATACATTGCCCACGACATGTGGCGTTCGCTGCTAACTAACCTTCACTGTATCTCATGTTTAATAGTTGGAATATTTACACACGACCGTTCTTTTGGAGCCACCCCGGTTACTCGACCGTGCGTTGTGAGTGGCGCCCCTGTCTTCCCGAAGGACAAGAGAGACCCCACCTTTCTCCCTCAGCCAATAAGGACACTTCACTCGTCTCGTAGATGTATATATATCCAAACTTTCAGGCAATGGGCGTTCAGATCGCTGTTGCTAGGCGGATCTGACGTCACGTTTGCGGACATTGTGCCGGATGTCTGTTTCGGAACACTGTCTCAGATTAATATCCCACTCCCGAACAGTTGGATCTTGTCCCATCTAAGGTTGCACAACATTGCATCCTATGATATTATCCTTAATGCTCCTTGCTGACGCATAATTGTCAGATGTGCATGTAGTCTGGCTGCTACTGAGCATTCCCGATTTCGTAAATGTGCGAGATACTTGGCCTAAACACGTGAAGGGAATGCACGTATGCATTACAATCAGTCCCTAAGCTTACACGCTACTTAATGTAACTTAAACTAAGTTACACTAAGGTCAGCACACACACCCATTCCCGAGGGAGGAGTCGAACCTCCGACGGGGGCAGCAGTTCGAACCGTGACAAGGCGCCCGGGACCGCGTGGTTAACCCGCGCGGCAGTCCCTCGTGCTGTAACGTCTCCCTGATGTGGTTTAGCTGTTCTGATTGCCCCCAAGACGGGTTAGGCGACAACACATGTTACAGACTATCACACGGAGCATTTGTCCACTTTGTCGCTCAACAGTACAACCTGCCCGATTGCGTTCGTGGGTAGCACACTGGACTCGCATTCGGGAGGACGACGGTTCAATCCCGCTTCCGGCCATCCTGATTTAGGTTTTCCGTGATTTCCCTAAATCGCTCCTGGCAAATGCCGGGATGGTTCCTTTGAAAGGGCACGGCCGGTTTCCTTCCCCGTCCTTCCATAATCCGATGAGACCGATGACCTCGCTGTCTGGTCTCCTCCCCCAAACAACCCAACCAACCCGACTGCGTTCACCACAGCGGCGTCAGCCGGCCGGTGTGGCCGAGCAGTTCTAGGTGCTTCGATTTGGAACCGCTCGACCGCTACGGTCGCAGGTTCGAATCCTGCCTCGAGCATGGATGTGTGTGATGTTCTTAGCTTAGTTTGATTTAAGTAGTTATAAGTTGTAGGGGACTGATGAACACAGATGTTAAGTCCCATAATGCTCAGACCCATTTGAACCTTTTGAACGGCGGCGTCGGATGCGAATGCGGTCATCAATATAGGACAAGTTGAAGCGGGTATCATCCAAAAACACTACATTTTACCATTTAGCACGTAACTGGAGACGATCATGTGTATTGCAGTCTGCGTGTTGGTGAGTGGAAGCCGACGCAATGGCATGAATGTCATCAGTTCAGGCAGTAGAAAACAGCGTCCAACCGTCGACGCGGAGATGTCCACACTCTTTGCGGTGGTCCAAAGTCACGCCAGCACTGTGGGTGAAGCTGTTCTTTCCGTTAAGGCCAAGAAGACAAGGTGGCGGCCATCTCGCGCTGTGATCACTCTGTATCGCCCAGTAACCTGTCGGCGCTGTGTGCTGCCCTCTTCTCTCCACTGGTTCCGCCTTCGTCTTCCTGTTGAAGCAGCGTCCCCTGTACGAGCCGCAGTGTCATATAATGACAGCCCCGCCTACCGTAGACCAACCGTTATGCCCCGTTCGAACACACTTACATGCCGCTATTCCACTCTGTGATATCGCAAGGCATAGTGACACATAGTTACACGTTTCCATTTCTTATGATGGCCCCGCATCGACTGTTCGTTTAACAACATTGACCTGTCCGGTCACACAAGAGAGGGCGCTGTTGAGCCTACACGCACTTCACCTCTCTTCCATTTAAAGCACTTATTATGGTTCCGCTGTTATATACGTGCTCTTATCGTGGCCTATTGCACACAATTACTTTTGGGTGTTTCACTTTTTACAAACAGTAGTGTGTTTTAGAGAAGTCGTTTATATAGGTATAACAGATTAAAAAAAATTGATCACCCTCAAGATAGACCTCGCAAATATCGTGTAATGCCCTCAGCTCTGCGAGGAACGGACTGCACAAGTTTACCATGTCCAACTGATTTATGAAATCTCGTAGAACCATCACTTTGGGTGCATATTGATTTTTATGTTTCAGTATCTGTTTCAGACAGTCCTAGTCGTTTTCTGTAGGATTAAAATAGAGCAACGTAACGGTCTAGTCCATCTATATACACCCCTGCAAGCCTATATGTAGTGCATGGCGGAGGGTACCTTGTAGGTCTAAGGCGCTGCAGCCATGGACTGTGCTGCTGGTCCCGGCGGAGGTTCGAATCCTCCGTCGGGCATGGGTGTGTGTGTTTATCCTTTGGATAATTTATGTGTAAGCTTAGGGACTGGTGACCTTAGCAGTTAAGTCCCATAAGATTTCACACACATTTGAAAATTTGGTACCTTGTAATACGAGTAGACATTCCCTTTCCTTTCCCACTCGCAAATGGAGCGAGGAAAAAGAGAGACTGTCTATATCATTTTGTACGAGCCCTAATTTATCTTGTTTCCACTATCCTTTTGCAAAATGTACTGGAAGCATTCTGCAGTCTGTCGTAAACGGCAGTTCTTTAGTCTTTCTCACTAGTCTTTCGTGACATTAAAGGTCTTCTTCTCTCCAGGGATCCTCATTTGAGCTCGCGGAGCATTTTCGCGGTACTCGCGTACCTACCGGTAATAGATATAGCAGTTCACCTCTGATTTACTTTGATGTCTTTCCTAAGTCCGACCAGCTAGATATCCCAAACATTCGAGCAATACTCGAGAATGGTTCGCATGGTGGCCTTTGTAGAAAAGCTACACTTACCTAAAAGTCTCTTAATAAATCGATCCGACCATTCACCTTCACTACTACCTACCTTACATGCTCGTTGCGTTTCACGTCGCTTTTCAGGGTTCCGGCTCGACATTTAATATTCACGGCTGTGTCAAGCCGCACACCACTAACACTGCATTCGAACAATACAGGTTGTTCTTCCTACTCATCTGCGTTAACTTACATTTTTCTACATTTAGTGCAAGCTGCCAGTCAAGACACCAAATAGGAATGCTGTCTAAGTCATAATGTATTCTTCTACAGACACTTAAATACCGGGTGTTTACACACACCACCCCTGTTCCCAGAACTCCTGAAGATAGACGTTGACTGTGGATATTGTGTCACAGACGCAGCCCCTTTGACTGTTCAGGGATGTCGCTAAAGCCGCCTACAGATGTAAACAACCATGAGTGAGCGGCGTCTGTTATACGGAGGGGGTCCGACAGCCGATCAGTTCCAGTCATTCCACCAGGAAGGAGGTACACGGCTCGTGTTGTCTGTAGTTCAACCATGCCTAGACGATCCATACCGCAGCTCGATCCCGTCTGCATTGTTACTTTGTGCCAGGAAGGGCTCTCAACAAGGGAAGTGTCCAGGCGTCTCGGAGTGAACTGAAGCGATGTTGTCTGGACATGGAGGAGATACAAAGACACAGGAAGTGTCGATGACATGCCTCGCCAAGCCGTACAAGGGCTACTACTGCATTGGATGGCCGCTACCTAAGGATTATGGTTCGCAGGAACCCTAACAGCAACGTCACCATGTTGAATAATGCTTTTCGTTCAGCCACAGGACTCAAACTGTGCGCAATAGGCTGCATGATGCGTAACTTCACTCCGGACGTCCATGGCAAGTCCATCTTTGCAACCACGACACCATGAAGCGCGGTGCAGATGGGCCCAACAACATGCCGAATGGACCACTTGGGATTGGTATCACGTTCTCTTCACCGATGAGTGTCACATATGCCTTTAACCAGACTGTCGTCAGAAACGTGTTTGAAGGCTGAACGCCTTAGACACACTGTCCTGCGAGTGCCGCAAGATGGAGTTTCCCTGCTGTTTTGGGGTGGCATTATGTGGGGCCGACGTACGCCGTTGGTGGTCATGGACGTGCTGTAATGGCTCTACTATACGTGAATGCCACCCTCCGACCGATAGTGCAACCGTGTCGGCAGGATATTGGAGAGGCAATCGTCTTCATCGATGACAATTTGCGCCCCCATCGTGCACATCTTGTGACTGACTTCTTTCAGGATAACGACATCGCTCGACGAGAGTCGCCAACATGTTCTCCAGACATGAACCTAATCGAACATGTCTGTTGTTCACCCCTGCCTGGACCGTAAATACCGCGGTTCGATCACGTCTGCATTGTTACTTTGTACCAGGAAGGGCTCTCATCAAGAGAAGTGTCCAGGCGTCTCAGAGTGAACCAAAGCGATGTTTTTCGGACACGGAGGAGATACAGAGAGACAGGAACTATCGATGACATGCGTCGTTGACGTCGCCCAAGGGCTACTACTGAAGTGGATAACCGCTACCTACGGATTATGGCTCGGAGGAACCATGACAGCAACGCCACCATGTTGAATAATGATCTTCTTGCAGCCACAGGACGTCGTGTTACGACTCAAACTGTATTCAATAGGCTGCATGATGCAAAAATTCACTCCCGACGTCCATGGCGAGGTCCATCTTTGCAACCACGACACCATGCAGAGCGATTCAGATGGGCCCAATGACATTCCGAATGGACCGCTCAGGATTGGCATCACGTTCTCTTTACCGATGAGTGTCGCATATGCCTTCAACCAGAGAATTGTAGGAGACATGTTTCTAGGCAACCCAGTCATGATGAAAGCCTTGGCCACAGTGTGTAGCAAGTGCAGCAAGGTGGAGGTTCCCTGCTGTTCTGTGGTGGAATTATGTGGGGCCGACGTACGACGTACTCTAATAAGCAAGGTGCTGTGAGGGAAAGGGTACAGTTTTGAATAAGAATACGTGGCGTAACACACACACACACACACACACACACACACACACACACACACACGCACGCAAGAGAGCTTGAGCTGCTGGTTCCAACCGACGGCCTGTATTGCTGTGTTTAGGTCAGTCCTCCGCGCCACAACATTCAACTTAACAAACAACAAGGCTCGTGAGGCGTAGAGAGGTCAGAAAGAGTTAGTGCTCTTATCAATAGGCACTAGATAAGTGAGGGTCAAAGAAGCGGTTTAACAATTATAAACGGAGCCTTTATAAGAACATACCAAAGAGTAACAACTTGTCTTTAAACGTCGTAACAAATATCTCTGTTCAAGAACAGAGAACGTGAGAACTAAAGGCAACGGTAAGCTTTATTCAGCTCGCCAATTATAATCAAAGGCTCAGCGACAAATACAGCCAATAACTGTCATACCACCGAGCCGTTTGTTGGTATACAGGGTGTTACAAAAAGGTACGGCCAAACTTTCAGGAAACATTCCTTACACACAAATAAAGAAAAGATGTTATGTGGACATGTGTCCGGAAACGCTTAATTTCCATGTTATAGCTCATTTTAGTTTCGTTCTTCCACCTACGCTCAGTGGAGCACGGT
The DNA here is from genome assembly GCF_023897955.1 of Schistocerca gregaria. Classification (NCBI taxonomy): domain Eukaryota; kingdom Metazoa; phylum Arthropoda; class Insecta; order Orthoptera; family Acrididae; genus Schistocerca; species Schistocerca gregaria. The sequence goes on from NC_064920.1 coordinate 555,966,244, forward strand.
ATCATGATTTCATACGGGTACTCTAACTGTACTGCTAGAAAATGTGCCTTTACAATTACGACACAACATGTGGTTCATGCACTATGGAGCTCCTGCACATTTCAGTCGAAGTGTTCGTAAGCTTCTCAACAACAGATTCGGTGACCGATGTATTGGTAGAGGCGGACCAATTCCATGGCCTCCACGCTCTCCTGACCTCAACCCTCTTGACTTTCATTTATGGGGGCTCTTGTCAACCCCGGTACCAAATGTAGAGACTCTTCGTGCTAGTATTGTGGACGGCTGTGATACAATACGCCATTCTGCAGGGCTGCATCAGCGCATCAGGGATTCCATGCGACGGAGGGTGGATGCATGTATCCTCGCTAACGGAGGACATTTTGAACATTTCCTGTAACAAAGTGTTTGTAGTCACGCTGGTACGTTCTGTTGCTGTGTGTTTCCATTCCATGATTGATGTGATTTGAAGAGACGTAATAAAATGAGCTCTAACATGGAAAGTAAGCGTTTCCGGACACATGTCCACATAACATATGTTCTTTCTTTGTGTGTGAGGAATGTTTCCTGAAAGTTTGGCATTACCTTTTTGTTACACCCTGTATATTATAATTACGGCAAGAAGGAGCAGCTTACTTCCACAGAACTGCAATACAGAACTGGAATTAAACAGATTCTCACGCCCATTAGCTGCTTACGCAACACTTTAAGCAAGAAAATCTATTACCTCAATTTAAATACTTATTTGACATACAAGATATAAATCCACTCCCCACAAGAAAAGAATAAAAAATTAAAATAATAAAACAAAAAGGAAACTGGTAAAATAACCAACAACAGTTATACAACCAGTAAATTTAACTGACTTTAAACTAAAGTGTTCAGTTGGCAAAGTTAGCATTTCAGCCCAATCAGAGTTTCACGTAGCCATTCATAAGAAAATTAGCGCCAGTTACAACACAAAATTGTTTAAAGAATACTAAAGGATTAAACTTATTAAAAAAGGGTCCACTAAATTTAAATAAAACAAGCCAAAATAGTCATCAATGAGGATAAATAAAATTAGTTCAATAAGTGTCTTCGGCCACTGCAACTGGACTTATGCAATAAATAACGCCGAAAACCGACCTTCGAGAGGCACTAAAAGGCACAAATACACAATTAGTAAAAACAATACCTATAAATAAAAAGGGGCTCAATCAGTTATCACATTAAACTCAGCCCTTCCGGTAGCCACGAAGACCAGGCAAAGCGGCTGGGGTGGCCGAGCGGTTCTAGGCGCTTCAGTCTGGGATCGGTGAGTCGCAGGTTCGAATCCTGCCTCGGGCATGGATGTGTGTGATGTCCCTAGGTTAGTTAGGTTTAAGTAGTTCTAAGTTCTAGGGGACTTATGACCATAGAAATTAAGTCCCATAGTGCTCAGAGCCATTTTTTGAACCAGGCAAAGCCAGAAGCTCTCGTAGTACGACCACAAAGCATGAAAGGTGCGAAAGGTCAAGGCAAGTTGAATGTTGTAAGGGCAACATTAAATATCCAGTCACACACAGCCCTAAATCGCCTGAATCACAAACCGACGGATGTCAAGACGAATGGCATTTATACAGCCGGACCCCGTCTCCCGAAAAATTGCAACACGCGAGAAACGCCAAGGCTGTGACCAAAACAGGCACTCGAGAAGTGCAGCTGCTGCTGGTAGTCCGGGCCACCGATCGTCCTGGCCCGCCTTACCTAGCCAGCTGTTCGCTGGCTCTCGTCGTGTTGCCTCATCCTCCACCGCCTCCTCGGTGCGCCGCCAGGGATGTAGCTACGCTAGAAGAATCGATACACAGAGGGAAATGTGGCGCCATAGACAGGTGAGGCCAGTAGTCTTCACTACTTCCGCCAGCCGCTTGGTTGAACTGAGGATGGCCTCAGAAGCCATGCGACAGGGGTCGTTGGTGCCGACGTGAGCCACAACTTATAGAATACAGAATCCCGCACGCTCGATAGCAGCAGGAAAAGCCACCTCCACGTGTCGGATGAGGTCCCCCGGCAGACATAACGATTGCACATTGGCTTTCTTTCTAGCCGTCAACACTGCCTGACTTAGGAACTCCGCTGGCCGCTGTGGCAGAGTGGTTCTGGGCAGTTCAGTCTGGAACCGCGCGACCGCTACGGTCGCAGGTTCGAATCCTGCCTCTGGCGCGGATGTGTGTGATGTCCTTAGTTAGGTTTAAGTAGTTCTAAGTTCTAGGGGAATGATGACCTCCGATGTTAAGTCCTATAATGCTCAGAGCTATTTTTTTAGGAGCTCCATTGCGCGACTAACGTTGGAGCTCTCGATAACTATTAAACCCCCTACCCCGCGTACCTTAAACCCCTACCTCCCCGTATCTGTTCGGACCCTGCTGAAGGAGGGGCCACCTGTCCACTCACAGGATGAATGGGCGAGGCCAGACGACTACTCTACACACTGGTCCTCCGCCTCTAACAACACGAACTCGTTACCACACGTCACTCAGTCTGCTATGAGGGCGGGTCCACCTTGCCGGGACACTAGGACGTGCCTCGGTAGCAAGAGCCCGTGGGCGAAACGAGGGACACTTGAGGTGTTCCATTCGATGCGACAGATTCTCCGTCACCGCTACACCCTGAGACAGCAGCCTGAAGTTGACTGACCATAGCCAAAAGCGCATTCAGCCGTTCGCGAACTGTGGCCAACTCCTCCTGCGTCTGCACCCAAAATGCACACATCTAAGCAATCGTAGCAAGACTACCTGGAGAAGCAAACTATAAAAGCAGACAGAATCCTAGATACGTAACTTGCTACCCTTCTGGTGTGTCACCAATGGACTCTGAATCCTCAATGAGCTCCCTATTCAGAAGAAACAAAAATTTCGCAACAGACTGCCTCAAATTACACTTACTAAATGCGAGCTTACACCTCGTAAACGGAAACACGCACGAAATATTATAAATATACTACGAGAAAAAGACAGGAAAAGATAAATAGTTACACTTGCCGCTGTGTAAATGTGTATCAGCCGAGAGCGTCACGGACTGGCTCACTAAACAAACGGACGCTTGTCTTCAAAACAAAACAAATGAGCATCTAGTGCCTGAATGAATTTACGCTTACAGAAACGCGAGATTAACGGACTCAAACAGAAAAACATGCACGAAATTTAATAAATATACTCCGAGGAAAACACAGGAAAAGATAAACACTTAACTTGCGGCTGTGTCGATGTGCACCAGCTGAGAGCTGGAGCCTAGCCCTCCCCTTTTCCCCTAACCTCCCTCCACAAGTTCTCTCTATAAATAAAGGCACAGTATTCCAACATGCGATTCTGATACTGATACGATGGGTTACATTTGTTGTCCATGCTTTGGAAAGTCACTGGTGGAGAGTGGGGAGAGGGGGGAAGAGGAGACTTTTACTAGTTTATACCATTTTTCTACACTCTTAATATTTTAATGTTAATTTTTACATAATTTTAATTCTTATAGTTGTCGCCTAGGACTCTTTGTTTTTATGCAGGTTACGATATTTATCGCATGTAAATCCGTTTGGCTCATGAACTCCCATCGCCGTTCCTGTCTTCTTTCTCACTTTTCAGTTCCCCTCAGTCCACTTTTCTCCATTCCCCTCTTCTCCCTTCCCCTAACCACCCACCACCAGTTACGTATATAAAAACAGGCACAGGATTCTGATGTGTGTTTCTGACACAGACACCATGGGCTGCTGACGTGAGTACATAGATAAATTCTGTACAATACTTTACTGCTTTTCGTATTTAGTTCTACTTTCTTTTTAGATCTGAAAATGAACCAGAGAGATCGAGACTAGTCATACTGTATACAAATGTGCAATTCGGACACTAAAATAAAAGAAATATTAAAATTGTCCTAAATAACGACGACTGCATGTGTCCCATGCAACACATGCTGACTCAAACTCAGCGACCGCTTACAACATTCACAGCGGAGGAACTTGAACTTGGTAATGATAGTGTTAAAGCCCTCATTCACAAAGATGCGTTCAAGCCGTGATTATAAAAATTAAAAATAAAAATAGAGAATAAAACACTCCCAGCTACTGAACAAATGAACTAACTACAGAAAGTCAGCCCCGGTGGAAATAGTTGAATATTTGACTGACTTCTACTCATCTGTTCTGGAAATCATCATTACCTGGCCTGAAACCAGGTGATATCTGTTTGATCCAGCGGAGGGTAGGCAATAAACCGAGCCTCATTGTACAGCTCTCTGCATCACATTTTGACGCAGGTCTAAAGACGTGTGACCTCAGTAGTTCAGCAGATTTCGAAAGAAACTCTCAACGATTACAGCATCTTTATAAGACTTGCCAAAAGTGTAGTATGGAAAGTGAAGACAAATTCGCATCTTCTATTTTCTTTGGTTTGATGACAACTTTCATCGATCCTTTCAGATTTACTTTGAATCTTGCAGGCAATGAACTGTCAGAATTTCCGCTCGAATTGAAATATCTAGCTACACATAGAGTGTTTACACATTCTCCTTTCACCATCTACATCTACGTGATTACTCTGCTATTCACAATAAAGTGCCTGGCAGGGGGTTAAGCGAACCACCTTCAAGCTGTCTCTATACCGTTCCACTCTCGAACGGCACGCGGGAAAAACGAGCACTTTAAATTTTCTGTGCGAGCCCTGATTTCTCTTATTTTATCGTGATCATCATTTCTCCCTATGTATATGGGTGCCAACAGAATGTTTTCGCAACCGGAGGAGAAAAATGGTGATTGAAATTTCATGAGAAGATCCCGTCGCAACAAAAAACGCCTTTGTTTTAATTATTGCCACTGCAATTCACGTATCATGTCTGTGACACTATCTCCCCTATTTCGCGATAGTACAAAACGAGCTGCCCTTCTTTGTACTTTATCGATGTCATCCGTCAGTCCTACCTGAAGCGGATCCTACACCGCACAGCAATACTCCAGAATAGGGCGGACAAGCGTGGTGTAAGCAGTCCCTTTAGTAGACCTGCTGCACCTTCTAAGTGTTCTGCCAATGAATCGCAGTCTTCGGTTTGCTCTACCCACAATATTATCGATGCGATTGTTCCAATTTAGGTTATTTATAATTGTAATCCCTAAGTATTTAGCTGAATTTACACCTTTTTTGGACGTGGTTACATGTGTGTTTCAAGTTTATGTCTTGACGGCGCGAACATGTTAAATATCATTGAAATTATGCATTGCGAATGTATTTCCTCTTACCGCAAGTTGACAAAGTGTGAACTCGGCGTAGGATGATACTACCGAGTATTTTTATCACAAAATTTCTGTTTTAGTAACGAATTGGATAGCAGCTAAATGTTGGAGGGTTTAACGCAGCCATGCTACTGAAAATTTCCGCGAATGGGATAATTATACATTCCGCTAGTACGAGGAATCTGATTATATAGCAGCAAAACTGAGATCAAAGGCACGTTTCGTTTCTAAAGGGCAGAAAAAATTGTGAAGGAAAATTGAGGGTAATATCTGGCAAAGATTTTTCGAAGCTATGTAATTACGACGTAACGGGAACAACAGAAGTGGATGAAAATTAGTGAGAACTAGCAACTCTGGCGCAGTACGGCTGTTTACCGTACTGTGTTGTAACGTAAAATCGTGGAATTAAATCTTATACATGGAGACAAAACATTAGTTACATATCATTAGTTTTGATCACTGCATTCCATTCACGTCTTCTACCGGCATGTGAAGTGCTTATTATTGTATTTGAAACTGGCGACGTTATTAGATATTTTAGGATAATACGGCTATTATTATTAGAACAGACAAACTAACGTTAACAGGGAAACCAGTAAACAGTGTTTCTATAAAAAAATTGTTTAGTTATTCACAAGCTAAATAGCGTTAGTAGGGGAAAAATCAAACGACGTTTTTGTGGTATTTAATTTTAGATGGTCGTTATGCTATATTTTCCGTCGTTCATTAGTTATTTCTAATTTCTTGGGCTGTGGTTCATTTAATATAACTAAATGAAACCCTGTTTTTGTTGTGGCATAAGCGTTTCGCTTCTTTTTATGAGTAATTATAAGCACCTTCAGTGGCCTGTAATACAGCTTGCTTTCATGTATAATATCTGCGTTATTACACGTTTCTTAATATATTACGTTCCCTTGTTATTCTTTTGATGTTAGATGAGAAACAGTTTTTTGTAGCAGAAATGCCGTGCTGTTAAATTAGTATTTGTTTCTACTTACGATTTGTGATGTTATTGTTGCATATGTGTCGTCGCAGATTTGTAGTTAAACGGTTCATTCAGCCAGGAAGTCCGATTTTCAGGGTTTTACGAACGCATTTCGATTCAGCACCTTACTTCCACTGATCACACCGTTTTATTTGCTTTATTTACTATGTGTAGTGTTTTCAACTGTCGCTTGGTATTTTCGGTCATTTTTTGTTTGTATTGTGGTGTTTGACTGTGGTTTAATATGTTTTTGTTTGTTGTGTGTGGTCTCTTTTTCTTCTTGGTATTCCACACATCCCTGTTTGTTGTCGTTTTAGTGGCTAAAATGTTGAGGAGTTTTTGTTTATGTTAGTTTGGTCATTTATTAATTTCTTGTTCATTGGAAGGGCTATTTGTTTCTCTTTGTTCTATGGATCATAAATGCAACTTGTCACAACGATGTGGAATGAGTCAGTTTCATGATTATAATACAGTACTTTATCAATGAAAGAGTGACAACATGACAATTTACATGATTTTCTTAAGCTACTTTTGTTACACACAGTTTCCTATACACTGAAAAGCCAAAGAAACAGCTACAACTGCCTAATATCGTGTAGGGCTCCCACGAGCACGCAGAAGTGTCGCAACACGACGTGGCAGGGGTTTGACTAATGTCGGCAGTAGAGCTGGAGGGAACTGACACCATGAATCGTGCAGGGCTGTCCATAAATCCATAAGATACGAGGGGGTGGAGATTTTTGCTGAACAGCACGTTGCAAGGCGTTCAGGATATGCTCAATAATGTTCATGTCTGGGGAATTTGGTGGCGAGCGGAAGTTTTTAAACTAGAAGAGTGTTTGTGGAGCCACTCTAAAGCAATTCTGGACGTGTGGGGTGTCGCATTGTCCTGCTGGAACTGCCCAAGTCCGTAGCAATGCACAATGGACATGAATGGATGCAGGTGACCAGACAAGGTGCTTACGTACGTGTCACCTGTCAGAGTCGTATCTAGACTTATCAAGAGTCCCATATCACTCCAACTGCACACGCCCCACACCATTAAAAAGTCTCCACCAGCTTGAACAGTCCCCTGCTGACATGCAGGGTCCATAGACTCATGAGGTTGTCTCCATACCTGTACACGTCCATCCGCTCGATACAATTTGAAACGAGACTCGTCCGACCAAGCAACAAGTTCCCAATAATCAACAGTCCAATTCGCTGTTGATGGGCCCAGGCGAGGCGTAAAGCTTTGTGTCGTGTAGTTTCCAAGTGTACACGAGTGGACCTTCGGCTCCGAAAGCCCATATCGATTATGTTTCGTTGAATGGTTCGCACACTGACACTTGTTGATGGCCAAGCATTGTAATCTGCAGCAATTTGCCGAAGGGTTGCACTTCTGTCACTTTGAACGATTCTCTTCAGTCGTCTTTGGTCTCGTTCATGCTGGATCATTTTCCGGCAGCAGTTATGTCGGAGATCTGATATGTTACCGGATTCCTGATATTCACGGTATACTCGTGAAATGGTCATACGGGAAAATTTCCACTTCATCGTTACCTCGGAGATGCTATGTCTCATAGCTCGTGCGCCGACTATAACACCACATTCAAACCCACTTAAGTCTTGATAACCCAGCAGTAACCGATCTAACTACTGCGCGAGCCAATTATTGTCTCATATAGGCGTTGTCTACCGCAACGCCGTCTTCTGTGTTTCTTTTAATTTTTTTTGCGTGTCTGTGTATTAGAATACACACGCCTATACCAATTTCTTTGGAGCTTCAGTGTACTTACTGTGTTAACGCTCTCTCTCTCTTTCTCTCATATAAACACAGTATTGCTACACATTTAGAAGGTGTTGTCAAGCAGATGTGTTACCCTTTTACTTTAGAAGATTTACTATCTATTAAATTTCTTACATCATTACGCGGATGGTCGAAGATTTTTATGGTTACATTATTCTTTCATGTCTCTACAACACATTAGCTGAGTGGCGAATAACGGAAATTATTATTCCTATTAGTTTTATGTTTATGAATGTTACTAACGTTTTCGACATGCTCTTGAATGTTGACAATAAACTTCACGGCGGAATAAACGCACGATAGGGCCAATTCGCAACACCGTGAAGTAGAGGAAAGTCATACGACTCACCATGGAAAATAAATAGTGCTCATAGAGACCGTCTTAGCAGCATTACAGTCTGAATTAAACCAGTTCGCATCTGACGATTTAAGGCCCAAATTTGCGACGTTGCCGCAGCAAGCAGTGTCATCAGACACACATTAGCGCCGCACTTCCCGCGGTGGTAGAAAGTCATTTTAAGTCTTTTATCTCCTACAAAAATCACCTGAAATATCTTAAATTCTCCTGTGGTGTAGATGAATATAGCTGAAACCCAGGTAACAGGTTCTGGGAAGGAAAGGATCAAACATCAACACGTGGAATAGAGATTCATCAGATAGTTCGTCGTTTTCACCAAATTAACACTTATTTACGAAAAACATATTGATCAATGGAATTGCAGATTAATAACATGAAAAATATCGGTATTATAGAGACATATAGGATGACAAACCATTGAAATTTACCAGTATAAGCAAAAGAAAACAGTATTCAATGAACACAAAGCATCTGAGTTCATAACAGCTAGAATGAAATTTGAATCTCAATTTACGAAAGTTCATGAGTTAGTCTCCTCAAACTCCACAGCCTACAATCTTGGCGGCAGTCGCTCAACCCAGGTATAGCTCCAAGGACCAAGACAATACTCCTCCTAGGTATGACAGACGACGCTGCAAAGCGCTCCCGCTGCCCTAGGGCGTTGGGCAGGCTGCCGCCAAGGTAGGCTAAAATAAATACACGTTACTAAATCACAATTAGATTTCAAATTCATACCCAGTACTTGATGCAGTACCATGACATTGCCACCGGGTACAGTGCCACTCATCGATGTTCCCACTTCAATTCAAAACGTCGTACCCCAAGCGGGTTCGCAAAACGGTTTACCAATTAACAGAATCACGTGGCAGAAGACGCACTAACAACCATTAGCCACTCTCAAGCCAAGGCACACTGCAGAACAAACAAATACATATTATTCACTAAACACGACACAATAATATTGCACCAATTTTCCTTTAAACAATAAAAGCTCAGGGCCAGAACGTCCATAAGCAGTACGTTACGGTGCACTCTATCAACCGTGAATTATCCTTTTAACTCCTCTTCAAATGACAGAAGGAGGCCCCAGTCACCAGAGCGTCAGAGCACGACCTTCGTCATCTTCTTTAGGAGGGCTGCCCGACATTCGACAAGTCGTTCGGCTATCCGGCTGGCTACATGCGTTGTCCACCCAAATCTGCCAAACCAAAACCCGCCGCCAGGCATCGCTGCTCCAGCCCCCCTCCCTCCGTCACGGGCCTTTCACAACTCACTGCCGCCATGCCGAGCCTCCACCTCAGCCAGGAAAACCAAAGATAAGTCACAAAGGAGGTGACTATCGATACCGGTGTCAGAGGTAGTCAGGCTAGAAAACGAATAGCGTTTCTAAGCATTTCGAAAATCCACTGTTAACTGGAGTCAAGGTCGGAATTACAATAATGTACAGTAGAACCCCTCTAATCCGACCTTGGACGGTCCGTCACTCCGGTTAGTCCAACTTTGCTGAGGCTAGCGAGCCTGTGCCAACTTGTCACTGACTGGACGCCTGTCGGGCCATTGTTGCTGTGTCTAGCGCTGTGCATATTGTTATACTGTACGTTATTTTGCAGTTTTATCCTCTGTTGGGATTAAAAAACTTCGTTGTTTGCTTTATTCCGTGTTCTCTACTGTAGATTTACTGTGTGTACAGTTGTCTGTATTTGAACATGTCTGGATTCGAACGTAAACTCGTACCTCTTTCATTAAATGAAAAATTAGCAGTGCTACAAAGACTGGACGAAGGAGATTCGCTCCAAAAAATTGAAAAGAAACTGAATGAAGGTGTTACGACAATTAAGGATTGGAGGAAGAATCGGAAAGACATTGACTCCTATACAGTTACGATTGATGGTTAAAACACTCTGAAGAATCGCAGAACATTAAAAAAGCCTAAACTTGAACTGCTTGATAACGCGTTGTGGATGTGGTTTTGTCAAGAAAGAAGGAAAGGAACTCCAACATCCGGGCCAATTCTCAAAGGAAAAGTGATAGTTTTGCAGAAAAAACTGGAAGCCGAAAGTAAATTTGCTGCCAGTGAAGGGTGGATTGATCCTTGGAAAACTTGTCAAAAATGTATCCCTGACTTTTTTTCCAAGTAATTTGTTTTCACTTTTACTGTAAAAACAATGCATACAGTACAATCATTTCTTAGTTTATACATACAGTATTTTGTTTCTTTGTAAAAAATTACTTATTTTAAATACAGAGCTATAAACATTTTTTAGTTTACAGTATATATATCGTTTGTACGTTATTATGTACAGTATAGTGCTGTAACTTGTTTGTCGTTTTTCCTTTAAAAACCAATACATATTATAGTGTGTGTAGACGTTTTTTAGTTAATATACTGTTTAGCACTGTGTAAATCGTTTAATTTTTGGCACTAAATGTCTTTTTATATTTTCTGCGATAAATATTAGATTTTTCGGATAATCCGACCTTTTTCTCGTTCCGACCATAGTCCCGGTCCCGAAAGTGACGGATTAGAGGGGTTCTACTGTATTTGAAACAGGTGAAATTTTTCCGTCTGGGAAATAGTTTCAAATTTTTGGCATCATATCTCACTGAAATGCCCCTTTTTCGGCTACTTTCATCGCAGGTCGTAAGGCACGAGACAACAGAAGTTACGCGTATCTCGTACTGCTATGCTTCGCTGAGAACTGGAAGGCGCAATGTTTTGTTCAGACGAAGTGGCAACAATACAGAGCGAGCTGACACTGGACTGTTGCTGGTGGGAGCAGTTTAACCAACTAGCTGTCAAATGCAAATGCCAGCTACAGTCCGATTTGAACTGCACTTCGATTAAAATAACTTAGCGGTTAAAGTTTCAGTGAGCAGAGTGATAGGAACAAGCTCTTTCTTCGGTGCTAGGCTCTTCGTCTTCTTTCTTTTCTCTCTTTATCTCTGTAATCGGAAATCGGTAACGTGACGTCCCTCGCTCGCTATTTTTGAGACGCCACATTCGATTCATCGTATTTCGTTGTCTCTGTTTTAGAGCTTATGTGTTATAACAGTATGTTATTTCTAGGCAATGGTACATTGAACATTCATTACAAACACGTCATTCTAGGTATGATTTGTTGTAATTAAAATTCAATTAATGACACATAAGTTGTAAAAGCCCTTTGGACATTTCAAGGTAAACAATAATTTTTTTGAGTCATCAGTCTTCCGAGTGGTTTGATGCGTCCCGCCACAAATTTCCCTCCTGTGCCAACCTCTTCATTTCAGAGTAGCACTTAAGACCTACTTCCTCAGTTATCTGCTGGATGTATTCCAATCTCTGCCTTCCTCGACAGTTTATGCCCTCTACAACTCCCTCTAGTACCATGCAAGTCATTCCCTCATGTCTTAACAATTCCTATCATTCTGTCCCTTCTCCTTGTCACTGTTTTCCACAAATTCCATTCCGATTCTGCGCAGAACCTCCTCATTCCTTACCTTCTCAGTCCACCTAACTTTCAACATTCGTGTGTAGCACCACATTTCAATTGCTTCCATTCTCTTCTGTTCCCATTTTCCCACAATCCATGTTTCACTACCATACAGTGCTGTGTTCCAACCATATATTCTCAGAAATACCTTCCTCAAATTATGGTCTATATTTCATGTTAGTAGACTTATCTTGGCCACGAATAACCATTATGCCAATGCTAGTCTGCCTTTGATGTCCTCCTAGCTCTGTCCGTCATGGGTTATTTTACTCCCTAGGTAGCAGCATCCCTTAACCTCGTGTACTTCGCGACCATCAATCCTGATGTTAAGTTTCTCACTGTTAGCATTTCTGCTACTTCTCTTCACTTTCGTCGTTCTTCGATTTACTCTCAATCCATACTATGTACTCATTAGGCTGTCCATTCCACTCAGCAGATCATGTCTATCCTTCTTCACTTTCACTCAGGATAGCAATGTCATCAGCGAATCGTATCATTTCTTATCATTGATACCTTTTCACCTTGAATTTTAATTCCACTCCTTAACGATTCTTTTATTTCCATCATTGCTTCTTCGATGTACAGGTTGAACAGCGGCGGCGAAAGACTACATTCCTGTCTTGCACCATTTTTAATCCGAGCATTTCGTTGTTGGTCGTCCAATCTTATTATTCCCACTGGGTTCTTGTACATGTATATTACCCGTCTCTACCCATAGCTTACTCCTATTTTTCTCAGAATTGCGAACATCTTGCACCATTTTACATTGTCGAACGCTTTTTCCAGATCGACAAATCCTTTGAAAGTATCTTGATTTTTCTTTAGCCTTGCTTCTATTATCAACCGCAACGCCAGAATTGCCTCTCTGATGCTTTTGCCTTTTCTAAAGCCAAATTGATCGTCATCTAACACATCTTCAATTTTCTTTTCCATTCTTCTGTATATTATTCTTGTCGGAAACTTGGATGTATCAGCTGTTAATCTGATTGTGCGATATTTTTCGCAATTGTCAGCTCTTGCACTTTTGGGAATGGTGTAGATCATATTTATCCGAAAGTCAGACGGTATATTGCCAGACTCGAACATTCTACACACCAAAGTGAATAACCGTTTTATTGCCACTTCACCAAATGACTTTAGAATCGCCGATGGAGTTTTATCTATCCCTTCTCCCTTATTTGATCTTAAGTACTCGAAAGCTCTTTAAATTCTGATTATAATACTAGATCCCATACCTCTTCTTTATCGACTCCTGTTGCTTCTTCTACCGCATCAGACAAATATTCACCTCATAGAGGCCTTCAATGTACTCTTTCCACCTATTCGCTTTCTCCTCTGCATTTAACAATGGAATTCCGATTGCAGTCTCAATGTTACCACCCTTGCTTTTGATTTCAGCGAAGACTGTTTTGACATTCCTATATGCTGAGTCAGTCCTTCAGATTAACATTTCTTTTTCTATTTCGTCACATTTTTCATGCAGCCATTTCGTCTTAGCTTCCGTGCACTTCCTGTTTATTTCATTCCTCAGCGATTTGTATTTTTGTCTTCCTAAATTTCCCTGAACATTTTTGTACTTCCTTCTTTCATCGAACAGCTGAAGTATTTCTTCTGTTATGAATGGTTTCTTTACAGTTCCCTTCTTTGTACCTTTGTTTTTCTTTCAGACTTCTGCGTCTGGCCTTTTTAGAGATGTCCATTCCTCTTCAACTGTACTGCCTACTGGGCCAATCTTTATTACCGTATCTACAGCCTTAGAGAACTTCCAGGGTATCTCGTGATTACTTAGTGCTTTCTTATCCCACTTCTTTGCGTATGGATTCTTCCTGACTAATCTCTTAAACTTCAGCCTACTCTTCATCACTACTGCATTGTGACCTGAATCTATATCTGCTCCTGGGTACGCCTTACAATCCAGAATCTGATTTCGGAATCTCTGTCTTAGCATGATGTACTGTAGCTGAAATCTTTCCGTATCACCCGGCCTTTTCCAAGTATACTTCCTCCTCTTGTGATTCTTGAACAGAGTATTCGCGATTACTAGTTGAAATTTATTACAGAACTCAATTAGTCTTTCTCCTCTCTCATTCCTTGTTCCATGCCCCTATTCTCCTGTAACCTTTTCCTCTACTCCTTCCCATATAATTGCACTCCGATCTCCCATGTCTATTAGAGTTTCATCTCCCTTTGAGTATTGTATCACCCTTTCAATATCCTCGTATACTTTCTCTATCTCTTCATCTTCAGCTCGCGACATCGGCATGTATACCTGTACTACCGTTGTCGGTGTTGGTTTGTTGTTGATTCTGATAAGAACAGCCCTACCACTGAACTGTACACAGTAACTCGCTCTCTGCCCTATCTTCCTATTCATAATGAATTCTACTCCCGTTATACCATTTTCCGCTGCTGTTGATATTACCATATACTCATCTGACCAGAAATCCTTGTCTTCACTGACTTCACTGACTCCTGATGTATCTAGATTAAGCCTTTGCGTTTCTTTTTTCCGATTTTCTAGCTTCCCTATCACGTTCAAGCTTCTGACATTCCACGACCCGACACGTAGAACGTTATCCTTTCGTTGATTACTCATGCTTTTTCTCACAGTCGCCTCCTCCTTGGCAGTCCCCTCCCGGAGATTCGACTGGGGGACGCGGAATCTTCTGCCAATAGAGAGATCATCATGACACTTTTTCGATTACTGGCCACATGGCCTGTGGATACGTATTATATGTCTTTAATGCAGTGGTTTCCATTGCCTTATGGATCCTCATGCCGTTGAGCATTGCAGATTCTTCTGCCTTTAGGGTCAGTTTCCCTCCCCAGGGGAAGGAGGGTGCCCTGAACCTCTGTCCGCTCCTCCGCCCTCTTTGGCAAGGCCGTTGGCACAGTGAGGGGCACTTCTTACGACGGAAGTCTTCGTCCGCCAATGCTGGATAAAAAAAAAAGGAGAGAGAGAGAACAGACTAAACACTAAACTTTAATGTGGTAAGTTTACACTCTTCGCCTATTCCACGATTTCGCACATATTTTCCGCATTTGACTTACGAAATTCATAATCTAACAATAAACCTCTTCGTGACAGGAATATGCATTTCACCTCATTCAAGAGAAGAAATAAAACATGTAGTAAGATAAACTACACCTTATGATGGACCCACAGAGTCCGAAATGAATCGTGTACTTAATAAAACACAATAAGTTGTGACTGAAGGCATTTTTTAATTCATACCTCCAGTGTACTGAATGCAGTCACGTTTGAAGCTGCGAAATATGGTTAAAATCAGCAATGACATTTATATTCTTGCGTGTCACAAATATGTTGCGATTTCTGAGGATGTGGTTAGGCAGGAAACTAAGAACACAGCTTAAATAATTGTTGTGAATGAAACGACCAGCAGTCAACATTTACAATCTGGCTTATCACAAGTATTTCTCTGCAACCAAATTGTAATACATATACGCTATTTTCCACATTCAGCATACCATATTTAACTTATTTGATTTCTTGAGGTTGTGCAATAGTACCATACTTTGGGCAGTCAGGAGTAGCTAATGTAATTTTCTGTGCTATGGCACTGACAAAGTAGGAAATAGTTGACCTGAAACGGCATTTTACATTCTCACTGGTTGAGAGGAGACATGCCATATCAGGAAACGAAACGAATCCTGTCACTGGATTGGTTGAGAGGATTTTTGATGTCAGGAATGTCAGAAACGCAGATGCTCGGTCGGTCGAGTTGAGTGGGGGCGCCCGACTTTAGTGGACGTGCTTTTCAATTGACTTTAACAAAAGCCGTACACTTTAAGATATTTTGCTTTATTCTGAAAGCAACCAGTTTCGGCAATTCATTTTGTCATCTTCAGGCCCCATACGCTTTTTTTCAAATCAACGAACTTATCGTATAGCGCCATAAAACTGGATATCGTGAATTCCAATTGTTGTGCAGCTAATTCATACGAAAGCATGCTGTCACGCTGAAGATGGCAAAATGAATTGCCGAAACTGGTTGCGTTCAGAATAAAATAAAATATCTTTAAGTGTAAGGTTGTTCGTAAAGTTTATTTGATTGAAAAGTACATACAAGCCAATGTCCCCAGGCTGTAATGGACCATTAAAGAACTAGTGGACGTGTGTCGAACGTGGGCGTCACATCTAGTAGAAAACTACAGTCGGATATTAAAACATATCGCAACAAAGCGTACTAGAATGTCGGGAGAACCGACCGTGAGCGTATATTAATGATTATAGGGCTGTACTTCGCTGTTTAACCCAACTGTTGGACTACAGTGTTTTGTGCAACGTATGTGTACACAGTGAAGTCTGCCGTGCACCTAGATTAGTGCCCAGAAATAAACGTGTGGCATCCCAAAACTTACTTTGTAACATTATTTATCATGTGGCATGTTGTGTACGAGTCGGAATTTCTGTTCCCGACCAAAGACACGTGTCAATCACAACGATACTTTTTTCGAAGTATCAATGACATTTGAGAGCTGGCGGGTGCGGCCAAGAATACACCTTCAGTATCCTTTTACTGAGGAGTGATCAAAGACACTTTATTACTAAAACGAGACGGTGTCTGTGATGTGCCTGCACGACGTACCCCAAGAGTCGTTGTGGTTGGCGGCGTGAAAACCTGGAATGTTGCTGAGCCGTCGCTGCCGGTTGGCGCGCCGCCTGTGAAGACAGCTACGAATTGGACCGGGTTAGCCGGCGAGGAGCGCTGAGATGACACAGCTGGTACTGACAACCTGTAGCGCTGACACTAAGCTGCTGGTACCACCGATGCGAGACGTGGGGCATTTAGAAGAGGAATATATTAACGTACAAACGGTCGTCATATGCGAATCGTTACAGTATTTGGAAGGGTGAAGTTGTGCTGTCCGGTAAATGGCTTCAAGCTTATCACGTCATATCACGAAATTTCCATCAGTGGTGTTGTTGTATCCGCTTGGTAGCCGTTTCCTCCAAGCACCAGGCAGTCCTAGCGGGCAACAGCCCTGCCACGAAGACGTTTGTAAACGGCCCTCATCAAAGCAGAGATATTTAACTTGGGTACGGCCTGGGCCACTTACCACCGAGTTGCACGTCGCCTTCACAGCGTCTGGGGCCTCCAACTTCGTCGAAGGCGGCGTGCTTGTCGCGGCAGAGAGAGCTGTCGGCAGGGCACTATTTTGCTACGCCAGGTTACGTGCCCTCGCTGCTCCATGCAAATATTCATCCTCGCTAACTATTTAGGCCACCACTGGACCATGCTAAATCAGTTAGTTGGGCGGAGTTAGTTAGTTACAATTATTCCGACTGCGCACTCGAGAGTTGGATCTCGGAGCGAGAGGACGCGCTGATTACTTGCGCGATCGATGCAGTTGCCCCGACCACGCCGGAATCGCCCGATTTCCGTCTGGCGGGTTTTCCAACATCGGCGACAGTAGTAGGACAAGAATGGCGCCACCCCACTCCGAACTGTTGCCAGATGTTTTCAATATGCCGGATCCAAGATGGCGGCGATACAGGTGGCAATGCCGTAATGATGTCATGGCGGAAACTACAAATTTTGGCTGGGAAGTAGGTCAAGAGTCTACCTCCACTAACCTAAACCCTTCACCTCTCCTGACCCAGAAAATTATGGGAAATTCAAATTTTGGCAGAGAAACGGCACTTGGACTTCCACAACTAACCTAAGAAAATGGAGGGAAAATAGGTCACTTGGTCTACCTACACTGACCTAAGTCATCCGACCGTCACCTCTTCCTAGGAATTGGCTGGAAAAGCACTCAGCCTGGTGCTGGGCTGCTGGATTTATTTTGCAGGCACCCTTTATTTAAATAATTTGAGAAAATAGCTCCATCTTATGAGTTCACCATGAGGTCTGGAGTCCAACTGACCTAGTACACAGTACTGCCACCAGAGGGTGCTATCATCCCATGGCGGTCTGGGGAAAAAATGGCGGGAAAGGACTCAATCTGTGCTGGGCTACTGGAGAGAGGACAGAGTGTACATTATTTTTTCTGGGACTATTTATTTAGGGACGGATTTCGCATAGTTCATTTATTACACTGATACAAAACACCCACTCTGACTTGCTTGGGGTCACAATACACAGCCTACATTCCTGCAAACTACTCGTAAATCACCAAAAGAATGCAGTTCACTGATGTGCAGACAAGCAAACAACAGGTAAATTTTCAAAGTAATGCATGTAAAACGCTGTGCAGACACACTCACTAATTATAAACTGTCTAAATAATGTAGTACACTGATGTACAGACACAAAAATCTCGTAAATTACTGAAATAATGCATAGCAAAGAATAGAGACCCGTTCGCAAAATAATGCAACAGACATGCAAACAACTCTAAATTTTCATAATAATAATGCATGTAAAAGGCTCTCCGAACACACTCTCAACGTTTCAACAGCCGAAAAATAATGCAGTGCACACTCAGTGCACATAAAAAACACTTTCGAACTATTGTCAACCGCTAAATATCAGCAAACTGTTCCAACATGCGGACAATACGACACCACCGACGCCACACAAGTGCTTTGCAGGTCCATCTGTTCGCAAGCAGCGCTGGAGAGACAAATGTTGGGGCGCAAGCCATTGCTCTCATGCCGCTGCCGCCCGCAGCCACCAGCTGTAAGTCACATCTATTTTCAGGTATACCGTTAGAGTTCCTCAAGTGTTATACTGACATCACATGTCTATGTAAATAAGAGCCAAGGGCTGCGCGAAATTAGCCGAGAGGTCTAAGGCGCTGCAGTCATGGACTGTGCGGCTGGTCCCGGCGGAGGTTCGAGTCCTCCCTCGGGCATGGATGTGTGTGTTTGTCCTTAGGATAATTTAGGTTAAGTAGTGTGCAAGCTTAGGGACTGATGACCTTAGCAGTTAAGTCCCATAACATTTCACACACATTTTCTTAAAGAGCCAAGTCACCCCTCTAAGTGCACTATAGACATCTGTTGCAATGATTCCCCGAACAGCACAGGGTGCACTGATCCTAGCAGTTTTAACGGGGCACATGAGACATGTCAGCCAAGTGCAATTGTTTATCTGCCCAGAGGGGCTGATGCATCACCACAAGATCGGTGCATAGTGTGGCTGGAATTTTTGCTACTGGTATGGAGATGTCCTAATACCACAATGTCAGCTGAGGGACAGCATCACGCCAGAGATGGATGGTCTGCTTCAACTTGTCTTTGAACACCTGAACAAAGACTACATCACTTTACACTCAGAACTTTCCTTAGATAACTTGCCCACACATCGAACCAGACTGTAGAAGCTCCTATGTCCCAGCACAAAGGGTGTCTTGTGAATGAATGGAGCATTCCGATTGGCTCTTACTGAATTTACTCACCAAATTACTGATGCTGCCAGTGTCGAAGCACTGTGAGCATTTTTTTTTCTGCTGGCTAGACTTTCAGCGACAAAACTATTTTGTACATATCGCCATATTGCACTGACAGTTAAACCCTGCATAAGTGGTCTACAGACAGTCAAATACATCTCACATACTCACTGTGCCACTGTGATACACCGACGGTGGAAAGTGCCGCTGTAAATGCGGCTCATGCCCACAGCTATGGAAGAGTGTGTCAACCAGAGAGGTGCCAGCCGGTCGTGAATGACCACACCAGGTGGACCTCAGTGGTAGGAGTTCACACGCTTTTGCTTTTATTGGTGGACAGGTGTAAATGACATTTTCTGTACGGCGTCCTGGTGTGGAGGAAGCCCAGATTGCTGTCGTCGAGCAATCTCGATTTGCATGTAGCCCCTGCAGCTGGATGGAGGGGTTACCATGACAGAGGCAGCAGACCATCAGTGACTCCCGCTTCAAGGGGCACATGCCCCTTTCGTGTGCTTAGGCGCACTTAACATACCGAGGCGGCATTGAATAGGAACGTGCTGGGTCATACAATCCCTGACTGTTGTAACCGTGGATGCGTCACCTACTGGAGTACAGTTTCTCAACAGTCACCATAAGATCAAATAACCGCTCCATTTGGGATATTTCACGGTGCTTCTCAGTATCAGACAGCATGGAGACTCTCTTTGGGGATATCTTTCCTGTACCAGGAATCTTAAGCCAGTCAACATCCCAGGAGGACTTGATTGTTAGGAGTTCAAACATTATTAATATTCCCAACGCAGACACTCGTCGTATTGAATCTTCTCAAATTTCAGCAGAGTATACAAACGACACACTCGGTCCCGAAGGCGACCCAATGCAAACTGGGTATTAGTTCACTATTCACCCGTTCAGGAGAGCCGCAAGCCAAATTATCATCAGCCAGAAGCTTTCACGGATCCTCTGAAAGTGTACAAACGATGGGCAATCCCCAGCTCGTTACAAAGGCTTCTGCTCAGATGCTGTTATCGGCCCTGACCTGCTTGCTTGCTGCTGTGCTTTCTACGGCAATCTCCAGACTCACAGGAATATAGGGAACGAGACACATATTTATCAGTCTAACTACACTTAAATATTAGACTTGCTGCCGCGGTCTGATACCAAACAATGTACCGGATATGTCTCCGCTTTAGGACTGTGGTTCTGGAACGAATCTCAGTATCTATTGCGCACGTAATTTTCCACGTAAGAAAAAAATCTTTAATTTCCCTTACAGCTATCGATGTGCTGAATCTATACCTCCCTCACGATAGTACACGCAGTAGCGACCACCACACTCATACAATAAGACTGTTGTACAAAGGCTAGGTCAGTTCCCCTCAGCATAAGGGCATCGCTGTTTCCGGCCTCGACCTGTTTGCTTGCTTGCTTTCTACACCCATATCCAGACTCTTGGATTACAAGACCACATGTATTTTCACATTTTTTTGCCAGAATATTATACTGTTGATGCGACACTTCTCGGTATCAAGCACATAGCAGTATGCTACCGATCACTCACACAACATAATTCCTAGGATATAGAGTGGAAATTATCTCTCTAGAAACATGAAACTTTACCAGTGTGGAGTGTGCTGTAAACCATTGAGTAACTGAAAACTTTTCCCGTCTGCGAAGAATTTTATGCGAAAACTCGGTAAACATCGAGGAAACTTATATTTCCACTCACAAATACCAATGCCGGTTATGTAACAGGTTCCAAATCATCCCTCTAATTTACAAAATCAGATATGGTGTTTCTCATGTATAGAGAACCAGATATCGTGTTTTCCTCTTGTCTTTCACCTGTTAGATGCACACACCATATTCGATGTTCTCGCAGCTACATAAAGGTGCTAAATATGCAGAAGCAGTCGACGAGACAGTTTTCATGTGAGGGAATAACGGTCTAGCGCACATAAGCGTCCATATTGAATCTTCTCAAATTTCCATGTGATCACGAAAGCTGTCCGACACATAGTAAGTATTAGTTCGCTGTTGAGCTGTCTAGGCGACGAAACGGTTATGTTACGTGCAATCCCTGCATCCCAACAGGCCTTTCCATTCGAACGGATTCTGCCGTTAGTGGGAAACGTCAATCGTTCCCGCCACGCATCCCTCAGACAGAAACGTCCTAGGAGACTGGCAACATACATATTTCATTACTGTACTTACAATTAAATATTTCGACTGCGGTCTTCATTGGGCGACATTAGACAATGAGCGAAGTATAGGAAATAAACCCTGCCGACGGCTGTGGCCCTGGACACAGAAATATCTATCAAACTCTTCTGACTTGACATACTTTTACCTTTGCTATCACAGAAATCCAAGTCCGCGACTTCATTCAGAGGTAATGCCATACCTCGATTAATAATGCCAGTGTGGCTTTTAACTTGGATACTTCTTTGCACCTGTAGAACCAAGACCACTTGTGACAATAACATACAGTAGTTTTTGCGACCGTGTTTCTTAACATCCGACGTTTTGTAAGACAATTGCGCCTCTCTTCCTAAGACACTTATGACACATGTCTACCCATCGCTGTTTTTCGGTCACTATTATTTCCCATCGCCGGTAATCAGTTATTGGTAGAGTATTATACTTAGTAGTAGGAGATGCGTGATAGGTTCGCCTTGAGCATCAGGCTTATAAAGTATATGTGTGTGTTCCGACAAGTGTAAAGGAAATGACTATGTCCTGTCGTAAGGAAGGTATGGATTTGTCGTCGAATACTATGATAGCAAAGGGAAACGTCAGAAGAATTTGACCGATATTTCTATTCCAGGGCCAGAGCCGTCTGCAGGATGTATTTCCGATACTACACTCATTTTCTGATGTTACTAATTTAGACCGCGATCGTAATATTTAATTGTAAATACTGTGTAAAAATATGTAAGTGGCCGGTTTGCTAGTAAGATTCTGTCGGGGGACTGCTTGGAGGGAATGATTCACGTCTCCCACTAACTGCCGAAGCCGTTCCAATGTAAAGGCCTTTTGGGATGCAGGAATGTAGCTGACTTAATCGTGTCGTCCTCTAGACGGCCGAATAGCGAATTAATACTTAGTATGTGTTTAACAGCTTTCGTAATCGCGTGGAAATTTGAGAAGATTCAATATAAACACGTGTTTGTGCTAGACTATTTTTCACTCCCATGTAAATTGGATGGTTGACTGCTTCTGCACATTTCGCGCCTTTATTTAACTGAGAGAACATCGATTGCGGTGTGCACATCTAGCAGGTGAGAGACGGGCGGAAGACACGATTGCTAGTTCTCTAGACATGAGAAACACCTTAGTTGACGTTGTAAATTATAGGGTTGATTTGGAATCTGTTACATCACCAGCATCGGTATTCGCGAGTGGAATTATCAGTTTTCTCTCTTTTTTTTTTTTTTTTGGGTTTTCACGTAAAGGTCTTCACAGACGGGATAAGTTTCCAGTTATTCAATTGTTTACAGCACGCTCCACCTCGCTAAAGTTTCCGGTTTCTAGAGAAATAATTTCTTCTCTATACCTTCGGAATTATGTTGCGTGAGCGATTGGTAGCATACTGCTATGTGATTGATATCAAGAAGTATAGCGTAAATGGTATACTATTGTGGTAAACCATATGAAAATACACGTATTCTTGTAATCCAGGAGTAGAAAGCAAGCAAGCACGCAAAAAGGTCGGGGCCGGAAACGGTGACGCCTTTTTGCTGGGGGGCACTGACCCAGCCCTTGTACAGCAGTCCTCGCGGTATATGTATGAGTGTCTGGTGGTAACTACTGCGTGTCCTATCGTGAGGGAGGTATAGATCCAGCACACCAATAGCCGTAAGGGGAATGAAAGATTTTTTTTCTTACGTGGAAAATCACGTGCGCAATAGATACTGTGATTCGTTCCAGAACCACACTCCTAAAGAGGAGACATATCCAGTACATTGCTTGGTATCAGACTGCTGCAGCAGGGCTAATATTTAAGTGTAGTTACTCTGATAAATATGTGTCTGATTCCCTATATTCTTCTGAGTCTGGAGATGACCGTAGAATGCACAGCAACAAGAAAGCAGGTCAGGGCCGGGAACAGCATCTCAGAGGACGCTTCTGTGCCGAGCTGGAGATTGCCCATCGTTTGTACACTTTCAGAGGATCCGTGAAAGCTTCTGGCTTATGATAATTTGGCTTGCGGCTCTCCTGAACGGGTGAATAGTGAACTAATACCCAGTTTGCATTGAATCTCCTTCGGGACAGAGTGTGTCGTTTGTATATTTGAGAAGATTCAATACGACGAATGTTTGCGCTGAGAGTATTACTAGCGTTTGAAGTCCTACCACTCAAGTCTTCCTGGGATGTTGACTGGCTCAAGATTCCTGGTACAGGAAAGATATCTCCGAAGAGAGTCTTCATGCTGTTTGATACTGAGAAGCACCGTGAAATATCCCAAATGGAGCGGTTCTATGATCTTAAAGTCAGTGTTCAGAAACTGTGCTCGAGTAGGTGACCCATCCACGGTTACAACAGCCAGGGATTGTATGACCCAGCACGTGTCTATGCAATGCCTCCTTGGTGTGTTAAATGCGCCCAATCACATGAAAGGGGCATGTGCTCCTTGAAGTGGTAATCACAGATGGTCTGCTTCCTCTGTCTATCCAGCTACAGGGGCTGCATGCAACGCAAGAATGCTCGACGACGGGAATCTGGACTCCCTCCGCACCCAGGAAGCCGCGCAGAAGATGTCATCGACGCTCCACCAGCGAAAGCTTGCCTTTGGCTCGCACCGCTAGAAAAACGAAGCAATTGTAAGGTGTCAGGCAAATCCAACACCTTACATGAAAACCCTGACATGATAAGCAAATCCAGTAGTATGTCACATAGCTCAGAATAAATCGTGACATTAAATTAACCAAAGTAATACGAGTAACGAGTGAGCAAATGCAATACCACAGACTAACACAAGAATGCCTACATGCATGTCGTACCTTCCCACCGTGAGGCAGACGCAGTTCCGAGGGGAGAAACGAGGACAGACGCCGAGAGCAGAACCGTGTTAAGCTAGATAAGGGAGGGGCTGGGCACACGCCGCGAGCCTACCTGTACGACTATACAACCCGCACGTTTTAGCGTGACACTTTTTCGCGTCTCAGGTACGTCAAGGATCACCCCCAGCCCATGTTAAAAGCTAGTGCCCTCCAGAAAAGCAGTATAGATCTTACGATAACACAAAAAGGGCCACTACCACCCGCAAGTTTTAGCGTGAGACTTTTTAGCGTCTCTGTTACGCTGCAAACATTAAAAACATTGCCCCACCACGAAAAGTATAACGTTTCTCATTGGATAGACAGAATTTTTGTAGACGGAGCTTAAGGTTAACATTGAGACCCTGATTGGTCAGATGAAAACATTGCCAGATAGTTTTTTTTTAAACTAACTTCGGTAAAATGTAGTAAGGAGAAGTTAGAAGAGAGTTGGTTCCGAGGCGGCGAGCTGGATGGCTGCTGCGCCGGCCGCTGCCGCCCTGACGCTGCTTAAACACCGACAAGGTAATGAACGCACGCGATGCCGCATTTTTGAGCGCATTAGGCTTCACTCAGAACTGCAGAAGTCTCATCTGTTACACCCCCTTTTTGCGTAATACTAGTGTCGATCGTTAATTAAAACTCATGGTGTTCACATTTGCCACTTGAAGTGAAAATCTGAAACGCGATAATTTTTCTATTTTATATAGTTATTGAGAAGCCACATCAGCCACTGTAATTTACGACAAGTTAAATAAGTAATTAAAGATAATTGAGGGTCACTGTAGACCATTTTTATAGTTTTCTCTTTTGTGAAACTTAAATTAAACCTAGATTATAGATGTGATATGGCATAGGTCATCCTTCGATCGATTGTAGAACTTGGAAACCCATTCAGGGAATATTCGTTCACATTTTTGTTGAACGCAGTTGGTTTTTACCATCCTGTATTAAAACATTTCCTTTTATCAATAGTGCAATTTATAAATGATGTTTTGTGAGTAGAATAAAGTTACCAGTGGTAAACTTAACTGATTTCTCGACGTTATTTTACCAGCTAACTAAAAATAGGAAAGCCTTGAACCCTTTCCACTAAATTTAGTTAGTATTAAGATTCTTTTACAGGGAGTGCAGTGGAGCTGACGCTGAGATCATTAAGCATTTGATTATATCATTGCTAGTCTCACTGAACTCTTCTGAATTCTACATGTCATGTGTGGTCTGGCGTCTCCTTACCAGCAACAGGTCCCAGGTTCAAACTAGTTAGTTCCTTAAAAAACATGCTCAGAGCGTCGTTGCGCGAAAGTGGTAGGGAGACACGATATAGTACAAACAGACACCACCATGAATGTTTAGACAATAGAGCCGCGATCCTTTATTAATCGAGCCGCGGAATCTCCCCTAACAGATGCATACGAGTCTGCAGATCAGACAGGGCCCCTCGACCAGTCAGCTCCTCCAGGAAGTATTCAAGCCTGCTGACAGCACTACAGATCTTACTGTATTGATTTGTGAGCTGAAGTAGACTGTGACTGCATTAAGGACACGCTGGTCGCTGTACCAGCACTCATTACTTCTGCTCTTCAAGTCATCAGAGGACCCTTCCATATTACTAGCGTCACCTTAAAGACCAGTCATCGTTAAGATTAGGCACTTGGCGAATGTCATCTTTGCAAGTTGGGATGCTGCAAGCATATTCTACAAATTGAAAGAGTTTGAACTTTTCCTGAGCACTAAGAATGTTGAGATTTGTGTGGCCAGTGAGATTCATCTGAAGCCGGAATTAAAGGCAAATATCGCGAACTAAGCGCTACTGCGTGTATCGCCTTACCACGGGTGGGGGGATGGCTGTCTATGTATGGAATTCATTCCGCCACTTTGTAGCTCACCACTTGCAGCTCCACACTGTGTAATCAGCCTCTGTGGCCATGGAAACCAGCCATCGCGTCGTGACTTTTACGGTCCTCTGCATACATCCCAAAGTACATCTCCCAGAAACGGATGCTGTCACTCTCGTCTGGTACAGGGTAAGATATATTATTGCTGGCGACCTCAATGCCAAATACGTGATATGAAATGCCTTAACGTTTAACTCAGAAGTCGTACCCGACACTAGGTAGCTGACTGCTTCCGAGCCTGGGTCTGTGCTCCTGATGAATCCACGAGTTATCCCAAGAACGGTAAACAGCCACATGTTCTGGTGTCTGCATTCTGGGAGGCGTCACAAGTGAAGCCGTCCACGTGCTCTCCTCAGACCACGTCCTGGTCATTTTTTCTGCCATGAGGCAGCCGATGATGAAGTTGGCGATTCTGCTACCTACATCACTCTATGAATATCTCAGCCATCCATGATGGATCCAGCCCACTGCTTTGAGATCTTTCGTCTTATACAAGAAAAGAACTGCGTGACTAAAAAGTGGCGTCCCACTAAATAACGTGATGTTAAGGTGCAGGACAATCTTCTCCGGCGGAGCATTTTGGCTGCTCTCGTCGAATACCACAGTAAACGGTGGGCTGGCAAGTTGGCATCCATCCCACCGACCACTAGCTCATGGGACCTAGTCTAACTTGCACGAAGAGGTGTTCCAAGATACCTCCACCAGTGATTACAAATGTCAAAGTTAATGCCATCGCCAATGTGTTCGAGCGCAACTTCACGCCTATGTAAGAGCCAATATATATAGGTGGTGGAAGACAGACATGAGATCTATCTCACACCAGACCCAGAGGGGGTAGAAGACCAGGAAGCTATCAGTGAAGAAAAATTGCGGCAGTCACTTCAATATCTTCCCCACATGAAGGGGCCCAGACTCGACTTCATTACTGCTCCAGAGCTGCGAGAACTACCGTCGACAGCCTTCGTCCAAGTCACTCGCTTGTTAAATGCTATACTAACCCACGATTAGGAAGAAAGTGGTTGTAATTGCGGTGCCTAATTCGAGAAAGAATTGTGCAGAACCAACCAGGTGTTGGCCTATCAGCCTTCTTTCAACCCTCAGTAAGACATTTGAGAGAGTGCTGCTGAACTGACTAATTGCACACCTCACTACTGAAGCAGTATTGCCAGATGAACAATTTGGGTCTCGTGAAGGCCATTTCTCCTCTCTCCAGCTCTTGCAGGTGGTCGACAACATCATCCAGACTCACAACAATAGATAGATCTGCGGCGTGATTCTCATCAATGTCTCACGAGTTTTTGATAACGTGTGCCACTCAGGGCTGGTTTACAAGCTTTTTATGTATGGCTTGTCGAGCCACTTGGTGCACCAACTTGCTAGTTATCTGAAGAGAAGTATCTTCATTGTGCCTGTGACTCACCTTCATGAGTCACTTTCTCCTTGCTGGAGTACCACAGGTGTTGGGCCCAGTGCTATGCAGTATTTACACTGCGGGCTTACATACCTTATGTCGAATTGAAAAATATATCTACCTGACGACAATGCCCTGATTTGTAGCCGTCGAAGTGTGGTGGCGATTCATGGCCGTCTCCAGGTTGCCTGTAGTGACGTGGAGGAATGGGCTTCTAACTGGAGAATTTAGTTTAATACTGCTAGGAGCCAGGTACTACTGCTTAGAGACGACGGCGTGTGGTAGTGGAGAACATCATTTTGCTTGACACCTCCATTCCTTGGGCACCGAAAGCCAAATACCTGGGAGTAATTCTTAAGCGACAGTTGACCTGGAAGCATCATGTCGACGATACCTGGAAGAAGGCGTCGGATACGCTCGTAGCTTTTTAACCCCTGCTGAATGAACTGTCCACATAGCCAGTGCAGTGTGGTCTTGGAATATACAGAGCGTTCATCCAGACTATCATAGACAATGCCTGTGCAGTGTGAGGGACAGCCGCCACAACACATACAGCGAAATTGCAGTGCCTCCAGAATAAAGCTCTGCGGCGCATTTTCCATGTAGCACATAATTTCCCACCCTTTCGTCTTCAAGACTGTACCCGAGCGATTTCAGGAAAACGCAGCAAAGCTGTATCAGGAGACGCAGTCATCACCAAACGGCCTCATATGAAGATTAGAACGGCGTAAAAAAGCAGCTGATAGCTTTAAGGGGCCCACAGCCCTACGTCATTGGCAGTAGGCCCATGTGAGTCATTATTCCTATTAATACGAGTATCTCTTTTAAGGCATCCGTGACGAAAATTTCAGTTATGACAGTCATGTTAATACTAATTCGGACTACGTCTGGTTCTAGAAGGTACCGGAAGCTGGGTTCGTAGTACTTATGGAGATTTTTGGCGCCAAGCGCTCCAGAATTATTTTAGGATTGCTTACAGACATGTTAAGATGGCGAGAGTCGTTTTGGCATCTGTTGCACCTTCGAAGTGTTCATTGGCAGAACACTTAGAAGGTGCAACAGATCTACTAAAGAGACTGCTTACACCACGCTTGTCCGCCCTATTCTGGAGTACTGCTGTGCGGTGTGGGATCCGCATCAGGTGGGACTGACGGATGACATCGAAAAAGTACAAAGAAGGGCAGCTCGTTTTGTATTATCGTGAAATAGGGGAGAGAGTGTCACAGACATGATACTTAAATTGGAGTGGCAATCATTAAAACAAAGGCGTTTTTCGTTGCGACGGGATCTTCTCATGAAATTTCAATCACCATTTTTCTCCTCCGATTGCGAAAACATTCTGTTGGCACCCACCTACAAAGAGAGAAATGATCATCACGATAATATAAGAGAAATCAGGGCTCGCACAGAAAATTTTAAGTGCTCGTTTTTCCCGCGTGCCGTTCGAGAGTAGAACGGTAGAGAGTTGGTTCATTGAACCCTCTGCCAGGCACTTTATTGTGAATAGCAGAGTAATCACGTAGATGTAGATGTTCAGTTTGGTACAATGGTCTCTGCTTGCGGTTGCTGTAAAAAAAAGTGTGTCCAGACTGCAGAAGTAAGCGGATATGATGGTAACAAGCAACAAAACATTCCAGCGATTTTTTTAAAATCCTGTAGTAGATTACGGGTTAAAAATTTATATAGCAACAAAGAAGCCAGCCTAGACATTGAAACCGGTTTGGCAAGATAAATAATATTTATCTTCCAATATTATGTTTATTTTCTTCAAAATTATTTAAACGTTGACAACATCAAAATGGTCAGTTCAAAATAGTAAATTCTGTTTTGCTATATATGTCAACATGTATCCCGTTGCGAAGAAGTACAAAGAGTTGAACCTGATCGCTGAAGGACCCATTGCGGCGACTGATCGCTCTGGAGCGATCAGACGTTTCCATCGCCGCGGTCGATAGCCCGACGGTAGACCGATCGCGGCTGTCGGCGTGGAAGGCAGCCGCTGGAAACAATTCCGCGGGTCGCTCGCCGGAATTAGCATACCTGAGTGACGGCTGCGGCGCGCCGGTTTAATTCGGCCGCTCCGCCGCGGGCGGCGCCTCCATCGCACTAATGAACGCGATTCGCCTGCCGCCTGGCGGCCGCTATCGGAAGCCGATAACACGACGCGGCGGGCGCTGATTGATTGCAGCGCCATTTATAATACACCATGACGTACTACAACAACCGAATTTTAATGAAAGTAATATATTCTACTTCCAGTTCCGAATCAAAGGTACGCTGTCACACAGAACTACTGCTGCGAGCAATCGATCACCCGACAGTCGTTGCCTTTTATTACTGCTGATATTATTTTAAAGCAGTGAAATATCCATCGCGTACACATCATTTGAGGCAGCTATTGAACCAGTTACTTATTTTCTTGCGGTCGTTGCATTTCTGTGAACTCGCGCTGTGCACTGCAGTGATGTATCGTGGGCTGTTTTTATCACGAGCTACAACTCAAAAAAAAGATGCTGATTCTGTGTTCTAGTAATTTATTGCGTCCGTGAAAAACAAATAAATCATTTTCCCGATGTGTTACAACTGTACTCACGGATGTTGTTACGTGAAACAGCAAAACGCCATTGTGTACCTGCTGGAAACATCGGACGAGGGACCGGAATCCACTTCTGTCGAATTGAGGCTAAGCCGACTCTGGTTGCGAATATTGGTAACAATGATGAATGCAGGTAATCAAGCGAATAAATTTCAGAAACACGTTTCGAGCGAAAATTGGAACTGAAGAGAATACTAACAGTGTAATACGCCTGAATGCTGGCGAATGAGCCTGTTTGTGAAACGAATTGCTTCGCTGGTACGCTACTGCAATTCTGAATGGAGCTTGTTGTTAGGCACTTCGCCAGTATATGAAACGTGCATTTATTCCTCTTTTACTTCCGCATCCACACACAGCAAAACATTGTTAATTACACGTTGCAGTATACTTGTTATTGCTCGGTGGCTATCGACTGCATCAGCAATCCATTCTGCGATGGAGCGCAAACGGAGAAACGTGAACAACTTGTGGTTAGCTTCGTAGTGTGTTTTATGTTACTTCTGTGAATGCTTGTAATAAGAATTCAGCAGACTAGTTAAATGTTTCAGTCTACCTATTGAAATTTCCACACAGCAATTTCTGTTATCATTCCAAGAGAATTAACAGTCGATCGTAATTAGAGTCGCCACCTTTACGACAATTAAATAGTACACAAGCTTATAAATAAGGGACATTTCACAAAAATAAGGAACATGCTCGGGATTGTTAAAGAATCATCAACAATATATCAGAAAAGGTTAGACATTAACAACAGTGTTAAAGATTTGCATCATTAATTAGAAATGTGTCAGAAAATAATAATGGAAACTTAACCTTAAAAAGTCTGTTTTCTTCTTCAGGGTGACAGTCATCAGTTTATAATTGTTTACAAGAGTAATTAATATCAGATTTAGATGTTTTCAAGACTGCAACATCATTTTACACCACATTGTAGAACTCCTTGCAATGCCTATTATTATTAATGCTCATTCTTAATCAGAGAGGTTGAACATCCATTTCTTGTATTTGTCCACTTATTCATCGTGAGAGAAAATTCACTTTCGACAAATATATTGGAACCTGGAGCACAGAATAAAGGACATTTATTTCTTGAATTGTTTTATATCATCTGCACCATGTTTCTTTAAACCTTTACACCAAAATTCGTTCATATCCAGAAAAATGATGAAAATCATCTTTACAGGTGGAAAATTCATCATATAATTCTTCGATATTGAGGTTATTTTCTAGATGAAGCTGCTTCACTAGTTGTTCCAGCTTGTGGAATTTTACTTTACTCTCCAAGTTCATTAGTTGTAGGGTCATGGCAACATTATTTTCCAAAAAATCATAAGAATTTGAGCGGTACTGAACAGCTTTAGCATAGAATCGCAAGAAACCTTTTTTTCAATTTTATTCATCAGGCTCTAGGAAATGTTTTAAATTACTTCTAACTGAAAATCCAAAAAAGTTGCCTTTTCTTTCCTGCTCTAATTTTAGCTTGAGTAGTGACATGCGCTTATAGATTTCAGCAATAGAGATAAAATCATGTTCCAAGCTCCTGACACATTCTTAAAAAAAAAAAAATAAAAAAAATAAAAAAATACGCATATAGTGCTGTGTCCTCTGTGTCATATTCAGGATGAAAGTAGTTATGAAACCTTTGTAGGGCAATCCTTCCCCAGGGACTTGAAATAACTTTCAGTGGTACGCCAGTTACAAAGAGTAGTTTATCAACTGCAGCACCGTAAGAAAGCCAGCGAGTTGATACATGCTTTACAATCTCTCTCCATTCAACATACACAGCTTAGAAATGTCCTTTCAACTTCTCTCTTCTCTAGGCGGATACAGAGAAATGGCGTCCACTTAGATGACATGAGATTCTACATCAAAATCAATAGTGATTAGGACGTTTATTGTATTATACGCAATATGTGCAAAACAGTTAGAGGCCAAATCTTTTCCATTGGTAGATTTAAGTAGCTTAAAAACTACGACTGTGATAATTTACGTAAATATTGTCGACAGAATATGAAGATATCTCAGACATGCTTAAACCACTCTGCTTAATTGTATTAGTCATATTTTAATGAATAGAATTAGCAGATTCATTTGAATTTTCGTAAAAGTAACTTTTTTTCTGTCTCATTGTCTACTGAGGAATATCTTCAACATAACGTCAATATTTTACGGTTACCTTTATTACTACCATCACCTGCAATCTAAAAGTACAGATCTGTAGGGGTGAGTAGTTTCAAAATGTCCTCAGTACATCTAGGGGCTAGCAAATTCATAATCAGAGTTCCTGCTTTCGTTTTACTACATGAAACTTGTTTTGCAACTTTCAAATCTTCAAATATATCAGCCATCAACATATTGTTACAATCGATGTTGCAATAAGCTCAGATTGTGACTGACAATGTCAAAGACAAGGGCTACTTCTGTGGCAGATGTAAGATTGCCTTCAGATGATTTAATATGTAACAAAGGACTATTTATTTAGACTGAAATTGTGAATGCAGCACGCTGCTTCAAATCTGATTCACCTGCATGAGAGAGGGGTAAAAGGCAGGGAGCGAAAATCTACTTACAAATTGTGCGGAAACCATACGGTAGTTATAATAGTCCAGGGCCATGAAAGGGAAGCAATGGTTGAGAAGGCAGTGACACAAGATTGTAGCCTATCACCGAAGTTATTCACTCTGTACGGTGAGCAAGCAGTAAAGAAAACCGAAGAAAAATTTTGAGTAGGAATCAAAGTTCATGGCGATGAAATGAAAACTTTGAGGTTTGTGAT
Source organism: Schistocerca gregaria (assembly GCF_023897955.1). NCBI lineage: Eukaryota > Metazoa > Arthropoda > Insecta > Orthoptera > Acrididae > Schistocerca > Schistocerca gregaria. The sequence goes on from NC_064920.1 coordinate 555,999,164, forward strand.
GACTTTGTAACCCTGTCAGAAACAGCAAAAGAGTTGGAAGAGCCCCTGAACGGAATGGACCCGTCTTGAAAGGAGGATGTAAAATGAACATCAACAAAAGCAAAACAAGGATACTGGAATGTAGTCGAATTAAATCGGATTTAGATTAAGAAACGAGACACTTAGAGTTGTAAGGTTACACTGGTCTTGCGGTTTGATTTGAAAGACTACAAGCGACTGCAAGTTGACACCCTGACCGCAATCACTTCAACGTGTCTACCTGATCAAGCGTCTGCTAAATTACACTCCTGGAAATGGAAAAAAGAACACATTGACACCGGTGTGTCAGACCCACCATACTTGCTCCGGACACTGCGAGAGGGCTGTACAAGCAATGATCACACGCACGGCACAGCGGACACACCAGGAACCGCGGTGTTGGCCGTCGAATGGCGCTAGCGGCGCAGCATTTGGGCACCGCCGCCGTCAGTGTCAGCCAGTTTTGCCGTGGCATACGGAGCTCCATCGCAGTCTTTAACACTGGTAGCATGCCGCGACAGCGTGGACGTGAACCGTATGTGCAGTTGACGGACTTTGAGCGAGGGCGTATAGTGGGCATGCGGGAGGCCAGGTGGACGTACCGCCGAATTGCTCAACACGTGGGGCGTGAGGTCTCCACAGTACATCGATGTTGTCACCAGTGGTCGGCGGAAGGTGGACGTGCCCGTCGACCTGGGACCGGACCGCAGCGACGCACGGATGTACGCCAAGACCGTAGGATCCTACGCAGTGCCGTAGGGGACCGCACGGCCACTTCCCAGCAAATTAGGGACACTGTTGCTCCTGGGGTATCGGCGAGGACCATTCGCAACCGTCTTCATGAAGCTGGGCTACGGTCCCGCACACCGTTAGGCCGTCTTCCGCTCACGCCCCAACATCGTGCCGCCCGCCTACAGTGGTGTCGCGACAGGCGTGAATGGAGGGACGAATGGAGACGTGTCGTCTTCAGCGATGAGAGTCGCTTCTGGCTTGGTGCCAATGATGGTCGTATGCGTGTTTGGCGCCGTGCAGGTGAGCGCCACAATCAGGACTGCATACGACCGAGGCACACAGGGCCAACACCCGGCATCATGGTGTGGGGAGCGATCTCCCACACTGGCCGTACACCTCTGGTGATCGTCGAGGGGACACTGAATAGTGCACGGTACATACAAACCGTCATCGAAACATCGTTCTACCATTCCTAGACCGGCAAGTGAACTTGCTGTTCCAGCAGGACAATGCACGTCCGCATGTATCCCGTGCCACCCAACGTGCTCTAGAAGGTGTAAGTCAACTACCCTGGCCAGCAAGATCTCCGGATCTGTCCCCCATTGAGCATGTTTGGGACTGGATGAAGCGTCGTCTCACGCGGTCTGCACGTCCAGCACGAACGCTGGTCCAACTGAGGCGCCAGGTGGAAATGGCATGGCAAGCCGTTCCACAGGACTACATCCAGCATCTCTACGATCGTCTCGATGGGAGAATAGCAGCCTGCATTGCTGCGAAAGGTGGATATACACTGTACTAGTGCCGACATTGTGCATGCTCTGTTGCCTGTGTCTATGTGCCTGTGGTTCTGTCAGAGTGATCATGTGATGTATCTGACCCCAGGAATGTGTCAATAAAGTTTCCCCTTCCTGGGACAATGAATTCACGGTGTTCTTATTTCAATTTCCAGTGTATATCAACCCTCTGACAGTGGTCGCTGTTGCTAACCTAAATTGGAGGTTATCAGTTTTTATCAGAATCTTAAATAAAAATTGAATGTTGAGGAAAATTAATAGAAAAAGTGGCCCGGTCATTATTGTGCTCAATTAGTGATGGGTGATTTGTGTATCTCAACAACGGTTTCATCTTTTATAAAAATGGCGAGAGTTTATTAATCATAAAATTGGACAAATAACACAAGTTAAGAGAGATGACAAATAAATTATGGACTATTGGCAACACAAACAGAAGCAACAAATAATAAACTCTCCATTGGGTTGCGTTTGGTTGGCAAAGACTAAGGTTTATCTGTGTAATCTATTTATACTGGCTCAAAACATGGATATTGCAAATTGAAATTATCGAACGCTAAGTAGACATTGATGGGTTTCTTCTACACGAATGTCTCTCCTGCGCCAACCTCTTCATCTCAGAGTAGCACTTGCAACTTCCGTCCTCAGTTATTTGCAGAGTGTATTCCAATCTCTCTATTCCTGTATAGTTGTTGCCCTCTGCAGCTCCCTCTGGTACAATTTACGTTATTCCCCGGTGTCTTAACAGTTGTTCTGTCATCCTGTCCCTTCTCCTTTGCAGTTTTTTTCCCACATATTCCTGTCCTCTTCGATTCTGTGCAGAACCTTCTCAGTCCTGTACCACATCTCAAATGATTCGATTCTCTTCTGTTCCGGTTTTCCTACAGTCCATGTTTCACTGCCGTACATAGCTGTGCTCCAGACGTACATTCTCAGAAATTGCTTCATCGAATTAAGACCTATGTTTGATACTTTTTGGCCAGGAATGCTCTTTTTGTCAGTGCTAGTTTGCTTTTGACGTCCTCCTCGCTCCGTCCGTCATTGGTTATTTTATTGCCTAGATAGTTAAATTCCTTAACTTCATCCGCTTCCTGACCATCAATCCTGATGTTAAGTTCCTCCCTGCTCTCGTTTCTGTTCCTTTTCGTTACTTTCTTGTTACATCGCTTTACTCTCCGTTGATATTCTTTATTTATTACACTGTTCATACATCAGCAGATCATGTAATTGTTCATTTCCACTCAGGATAGCGATGTGATCAGCGAATCATATCATTGTTATCCTTTCGCTTTGGATTTTAATACCACTCTTGAACCTTTCTTTTATTTTTATCATTGCCTCCACTATATACAGATCGAACAGTAGGGTCGAAGGACTACATGCCTGCCTTAAACTTTGTAATCCGAGCAGTTCGTTCATGGTCGTCCATTCTTATTGTTCCCTCTTGGCTCTTGTACATAGTGTGCATAACTCGCCTCTATCTATAACTTACCCCCTATTTATCTCAGAATTTCAAACACTTTTCACCATTTTACATTGTCGAACTTTTTCCCAGCTCGACAAATCCTATGAACGTGTCTTTATTTTTCTTTGGTCTTGCCTCCGATAGCAATCGCAACGTCGAAATGACCTCTCCGGTAGCTTTACCTTTCCTAAAGCGAATCTAATACATTCTCACTTTTTTTTCCATTATTCTGTATGTTATTCTTGTAAACAGTTGGATGCATGAGCTGTTAAGCTAATTGTGCGATAATTCTCTCACGTGTCAGCTCTTGCGATCTTCGGAATAATGTGGGTGATATGTTTCCGAAAGGCAGATGGTATGTTGCCAGATTCATATACTCTACACAGCAACATGAATAAATGTTTTGTTGCCACTTCCCCCAATGATTTTAGAATCACTGATGAAATTTTATCTATCCCTTTTGCCTTATTTGACCTTAAGTCCTCCAAAGCTCTGTTACATTCTGATTCTAATACTGGATGCCCTATCTCTTCTAAATCGACTCCTGTCTCTTCTTCTATCACATCAGACAAGTCTTGCCCCCATAGAGGCCTTCAACGTACTCTTCCCACCTAATCGCTCTCTCCTCTGTATTTAACAGTCGAACTGTCGTTCCACTCTTAATATTACCACCCTCGCTTTTAATTTCACTAAATGTTGTTTTAACTTTCCAATGTGCTCAGTCAGTCCTTCCGACAATCATTTATTTTTCGATTTCTTCACGTTCTCCATGCAGCCATTTCGTCTTAGCTTCCCTCCACTTCTTATTTTTTTCCCTTCCTCAGCGACTTGTATTCCTGCATTCCTGGATTTCCCTGAACGTGGTTTCTCCGCAGTTACCTCCTTTGTACCTATGTTTTTCTTTCCGACTGGACTAGCGGTACTGGATGCCTTCCTTGATGCGTAGCGCTGTCTCGGGCGACAGTCGCGGCACAAACGCAGGCAGAGTAACGATTTGCAGCGTTTGTAATTCGTTTTCGCTGGTATGAAATATGCAAAGTGAAGGGCAAGCGATCTGTCAGAGGGATCGCAATTACTCTCTATCGGAGCCCTGATATCTCGGCACCAGCGTGTAATACTCCTTCGCCGGTCATACCATGGACCAATTTGACTCACTTACACGACCGTGTGCACGACGAGATCAAACGTCAAGGCGCAATCCTCATACGGATAAGATTGCCCTCAGTAGAGTGAGTTGTCTGAGATGATAGATGAGGTCCAAACTGTGGATACAGATAAGACTTCTCCATGGCTTCCTCAGTCGAGATCAGTACCAGTGCAAAGTCATGCTCAGGACGAGTGTCCCAAGAGCAACGCACTCAAGACAGAATTCCAGACCAGAATTCCTTCTCCAGACCGGCATATGAATCAAAAACCTCATCTTTTTCCACTCGTCATCTTACCATCAAATGGAGGTAAACTCTAAAAGCGCACCAACACATCCCCTCCCCCCTCCAAGCCCCATGTTTTCGTGTCAATTAAAAGGCTCCAAAAGCGCCATGTCTCTCCTCTAGCTCCTCTGCTCAACCTCAGGACCAATCGTAACCAAAATTAATAACATTCTTTCCCCTACAGTAGAAGCTTCCAATCCCTGACTCGCAAATTTCCGCGCAAGGAGGAAAAGACGTTATGCTGCCGAATTATGTTTTCCACAGATCTTTAGGCAGCGTGTTGTAAGAGTTTCCGTTTTGGCCTAAAGTGAACAACACATTTATCACAGAGATCATTATCTTGGGAGCCAGAAGTTACAACATGTCCATTTAGGATCCTCAGCTAAACTAAGACAAGTGCTTTTGTGTCCCAACATAGACCATTTCAGAGTCACCATAAATGTTGCATCCCATCCTAAAACTCTTCTGAAGGCCTGAGGCTTCCTAAGAAATTCGTCAGGCAGAGGGACGACACCACATGATGGCTCCGTGTACAACGTTCAGTCAAGGCGAACATTGAAATTTTTATAGACGCAAGCTCTATACACGATGGACGTTTACGACAGTGCCGAGACACAGTGGCCCGGCGACGTACTCTCTCTCCTGTGCCCCTGTCCTTGACAGGGTCAGAAACACCTAACAGATCAATGTAGGCTCATTTTCATCTCTTCGGCCGAAAGCACTATCTGCTCACCGGCGCGAGAAATTCTTGGGACCAGGATTCTTTCATCAGTAAGTGCTTTGGATGTTCCTCTACCTAGCAGCCCTTCCGGGCGCCGAATATCCACTGCAATATTTACTGTTAAATAACCAAACTGCCTGGTTGTTCTCAACTCAGAAAATACTGTTATAAGGAGAGGTACCATAAAGCTGGCACATGCATTAACACTATACGTGCACCCATCAAACGCCTGCACATCTTGATAACTTCCTTTCATCTCACAGAAATTGTGTCTGAGGTGCAATAAAAATATTAAAGAATAGCCTTTAATATGAAAATTAATGAAAGTCACTTGTCCTCTCTCTCAGTAGTAGGTGAGTTTTGCTACTTATGCAGCAATAGGAACGATGTGGTCGAAGTAGACGGGATATAAAACGTAGATTGGCAATGGCAAGAAAAGCGTTTCTGGGGAAGAGAAATTTGTTGACATCGAATGTAAACTTATGGGTCAGGAACCTTTTTTCTGAAAGTATTTGGAGTGTAGCCACGGATGGATGTGAAACGTGGGCGATAAGTGGTTTAGACAAGAAGAGAAATGTGGTGTTACAGTAGACTGCTGGAGATTAGATGGGTAGCTCATGTAACTAATGAGGAGGTGCTGAATAGAAATGGGGAGACAAGAAATTTGTAACATTACTTGATTAAAAGAAGGGATTGGTAGATAGACATCAAGGGATCGCCAATGTAGTATTGACAGAACTGCCTTGGGTAAAAATGGTAGAGGGAGACCAAGAGACGAGTACGGTGAGCAGATTCAGAAGGATGTAGGTTGCAGCAGTTGTTCGGAGGTGAAGAGGCTTGCACAGAATAGAGTAACATGGAGAGGTGCATCCAGCCAGTCTTCGGAATAAAGACCGTAAACCGTGCGACTGCTACGGTCGCAGGTTCGAATCCTGCCTCGGGCATGGGTGTGTGTGATGTCCCTAGGTTAGTTAGGTTTAAGTAGTTCTAAGTTCTAGTTGACAAACACTATAAATGGGGCGATTTTCTTTCGTTCCAAAAGTTTAGATATTTAATTATAGAGTTCGCAACGGTATTAACCAGAAAACAGTGATTTTGCCGGTTGACAGTACCACCAACTCAAATTTCATCTGTTATACAAACATTGAGTCATCTAATTTTATAGGACTTAGGAAAATAAAATAGGGTCACAAATTTCTGCCGGAAAATACGGGGCGCGTGGCAATGTTAATCGTAGTGCAAGGAAATGCCCAAAAGCCAGAGAAAGAGACCCATAGCTTAGATTATAGCAGTAGTGGTAAAAATCTGGAAACTATCAGATCTTTAAATACGCAGGCGTAATTGAACGAAACTATATGAAATAGAATAAACACGTGAAATCGTTCTGGAGAACTTGAATGACAGAGTCAGATTTGTAGGATAGAGTGTGGATCCATCAAGTTAAGTCCATGGAAGGGTAGGGGTCAACAGGAATTTTCGGTGCTGATCGTCGGTTTTGACCACTGACATAAGGTTATTGGCTGCTGTGACGTCAACTTTTGGTGCGCATTTTCGGAGTTTGGTTGTGAGTTGGTGAAACCAACGAATGTGAAAGCAAAAAACACGGTTGTGGTGACAAACTGATCTATTGCTTTTCCCGAGGTCTGGTTAGATTGGAAGGTAACAGTTTGGTTGCGAGTTCGCGAAGCCAACGAATGATGAAAAAAAATCCTGGTTGTGGTGACAGACTGATCTGTGGGTTTGCTCTAGGTCTAGGCTAGTTTGCAAACTGACAGTCTGGTGGGCGAAATCAAGAATGGGAAATCAAGAAACACGACTGTGGTGGCAGACTGATCTGTAGCTCAGCACACTTGAAAACATCGCCACAGATACTATGTAAGAATCACCATCTTCTTTTACGACGCTTGTCGTATGTTCCTTACGTAACTGGTCAAAGCTGACGACAAATGTCTGTGCGAAGTTGACTTGCAGGCCTCTGGTCCTACTTTAACACATTTAAGTTTTGAGTGTGTAGTGCGAGAGGACTCACTGTCCTCCCCAATTTTCCTCTCACAATAATTAGATGGAAGACAACCTTTTTGATATATAAACGCTTTATTCCGTATTACATTATGGATGCTATTCAATAATATCTGACGAGTGCACGAGGTGTCTGCGAGCTGCGGCCCTTGGCTGCGCTAGACATATGTCTGCACGCTGCAGACTCTCCAGGCTACCTGCTGGCGGCTAACACCAGCCGACCAGCTTACCTCCATGTACAAAATGAGGCCTTAGAGCCAGGATTTCACCCGGAACAAGTCCCTCCCATTCACCCCCCTCCATACATATTCATAGTTAAGCTCCGCCCCTTACCAGTCATCAGTTCTGCCCACTAGAAGTTACATCAAAATTATTAGTGTCACAGATATGTCAGTAGAAGACACTTCCTCCAAGGACTGTTATGATAGTCAGTATTAAGTTAGAAATTTAAGTTTGTCAATATGATAAGAAAGCGTATTTCAGTAAATGAAAATATGTATAGCGAATTGAAAACATTACTAGCAACACGAAACAAAAAATTAATGTGGTGTTAGTTAATGTCAATAAGGACAAATTTTCATTGAGTTCGTTTAATATGTTCGTTTAGGGAAACAGCAGAGCCCCTTTACATGGGGCTCCCAAAACCGGAATTCATAAACACCTTTCACAATTCCGCTTTTGGTTGGTAATGTAAACACTTCAAAATCGATTCTGAAAATCCCATTGTAGCTGCCGGTTTTCCAATTCTGCAATCGATTTTCGATCCCATGTAAACGCAACTGATTTTGAAACGTGCTTGAGCTGTCAGGTTTTGTCTTGTTTTTAAACATTTTCGGCTAATATTCACGGAATGGCTTTTCGTACAGTGAACGAAAATACTCAGAACATTTCAAATCAATGCTATTTTGTATGCAAAAATGTGCATGATGCCAATAAAAGGTCCAAATTAGTTCAGAAGATACTTTTATCTTTAATCGTCTTTGGTTTTAGAAAAACGCGACGACGGAGCTCTCCTTTTGTTTGCCGTTTCATCACTCTCCCTAACAAGACCCCAGAAGTAGTCACCCATAACCGACGGGTTCCAATGCCCTTGGTAACGGTGTCCCATGATAAGAATGTTTCGTTGAAAGCGATCACCATGTTCATCGCTAACGGCTCCCAAATTTTCCGGGAAGAAATCAAGTTGAGAATGTAAAAAGTGAATTTTAAGGGACATGCTACACCCCATGTTCTTGTAGTTGTCCAACAGATCACTCACAATGGTAACAGTTTTTGTCATTTCTGTTACCCAAAAAGCCCTTCACAATTACTTTAAAAGAAGGCCAAGCAGCTAATTGGACATCTGCAAGTTTGGTATCAAACGTTGGATCTTTCAGCAATTTTCTTATTTGTGGTCCAACAGATATAGCCTCTTTTAGCTTTGCCTCACTTAATTTGGGAAACATTTCTTTTAAGTGATTGAAGACCTCACCTTCTTTATCCAGAGCTTTAACGAAGTTCTTGGTAAGGCCCCAGTTGATACGAAGGGGAGGCAAAATGATTTTATCGGGCTCAACCAAAAAAATGTTCAAATGCGTGTGAAATCTTATGGGACTTAACTGCTAAGGTCATCAGTCCATAAGCTAACACGCTACTTAACCTAAATTATCCTAAGGACAAACACACACACCCATGCCCGAGGGAGGACTAGAACCTCCGCCGGGACTAGCCTCACAGTCCATGACTGCAGCGCCTGAGACCGCTCGGCTAATCCCGCGCGGCCGGGCTCAACCAATAAGGAATTGTTCACATTTATCTTTCCAGGAACATATGACATCCTTATAGACCATTACTTAACTGTAGCGAGGTTCTTGGTGTCACGCTGTCCCAAAGGCACAAAAAGCAGCAGTATTTTGTGAATACAGCCTGCAAACTTGTAAGGAGTGCAACAACTTTAAAATCACAGCAAAGCTGCCATCCACGATCATTAAATTTGATTGCCTCTTGCAGCAAAGCCATGGTTTCATAAGTTTCTTTCATGTCTACTACGTAAGCCAAAAGTACCGATGGAAATGCATTGCCATTATGCAATAGTACTGCTTTCAAGCCAGTTTTACTGGGTTCAATAAATACTTGTACATCTACTGCATCATCAGACCATTGACATCTCTGCATACACACATTGAATTCTGCATATCGAAATATTGAGCGAAGGAAGTCCTTTTGATCTGAAACAGGAAATTTTTGTCCCTGGGGTTAGAAGGATCCGTTGTTGCAGTAACGACCACAAGAGTTCAGCTTGCTATTTCCAAAGTTGTAGATCGCGAACCAAATCGATCGATTCCTTTTGTTTAAAGAGCTGAGGCGAAGTGTCATGATATTGAGAGCAGTACTCTTCTATATGTTCAACACTTTCTGATTCACTTGGCATGATGTCTGGTTCCGTGGCTTTCAAGTTACAGACAGCAACAGGCAACCTCTCATCATGGGCACAGGCAAATGCACTGAAGATACATTTGGATACTTTATTTTATGTCTAGTTTTGCTTGAATGTCACGAAATATTTGTAAGATAGAAGTAGCAGTGTGAATAATGGTCTTAAGGCTCACACCACACCATCGGAACAGCGAATGGCATGGCTCGGCGTTTTCCTTTCAACCACTCGGTTAGGGTTGTAGTACAGGTTATGCAAGCAATATCAGGCGTAAAATTTTTATCTTGATCACCAACAGAACACTCAAAATACAATTTATATGGCTTCTTAACCATATCAGTGACTGGTTTTCTTTGAGCTTTTTGAGTGAATTTCCCACACACATAACGAAAGTTGTCCGGGTGGTTTAGACAGCTACGAGATTTACTACTTGCCATTTTTCTTAGTGTAAGTTTTAAACACAAAAAGTTTGCACTATCTTTCACAGGAAACACCCACTGAGGATCTCTTTCAGACCACAGGATTACTACACCAACCATTTACCGACGATTTGTAAATCTTCTAGCTCTCCTCTGCAAATTGGAAACAAACAATTAAACATCAAAGCAGAAGAACAGCAAAAAGCGAAATACTGAATGCGAAAACTAAAAAACCTTTAAAAACTCGAAAAATGATATGTGATAGAACGTTTTGAAAGATATATTCGGATTCTATACACCAAAATACATACTAGTTGATGTATCACATCCCAGATGCAAATGGCTGTTGACTAGTGTAATTAGAAATATTAGATTGAAGCTGTTTACACCTCGTCTAATTGCCGACAAACAGCGATTGTGCTGACCAAATCAGAAACTGTAACAGCTGTTTTCCAGGTGTCATATTTAACAGGGTTAGCAAATCCGCTTCAGATCTTAACATGTAAACATGACAACGATAAAAGTTTTCGAAAGATGTTTCGCTTGTAAACGTAGTGATACTATGTGGAAAAAATGATCTTGGGCCTGTTATGTTGGTAGTAAGCCAAGGGTACAGACGATTGACCCGATTGTCTAAAATCAACATTATACCCAAATAAGTCAAAATCGATTTGCTTATCTATCTACAATAAACTTATGAAAATTAAAGAATATAAGAATGACATAAATAGAACTGCCTAATGAAAGCGGTAAGATATTTGCATATATGAGTTACTTCATTACTATTTGCTTGTGAATTTTATCTTCTAAATTCTTTCAGTGTCGCCCCTGTGCATTATAAATGAGATTAATTTAGGGACTATAAAGAATTGCTGCTGTGGATGTGCGATAAGTTAATGTCCTATGTGCCGTTGCAAGCATCTCAGGAAAACCGTGTGTTGCTATAATTTGGCATTCTATGGGAAGATCCCAAGGAATACACTTACTCCCTGCAGAGGGGGTGAAAGGGCGGGATCTGTTCCCGGTGAAATCCTGGCGCTAACAAAGAACCTGGGGAGTCCACTTCCGCACACACAGTTAAAATGTTTCCCGAAAGGGAGCAGATTGTATCATACAGTCTGATCTGCCCAGTTTTCAACCTGCCGCTAGATGGCTCTTACAGTGGCAAGTGAGTTATGGAGCGCAACAGCGTCGAATATTCCTCTATATCCGAAGGTTACTGCAACCTGTGAGTATTGTACGTTTTAATGTTCCTTGGAAGACGCGAAAGACATTCAGATCTACGCTATTGGGATTGTAAGGCGTTACACAGCCCACACGAAATGTAAAGGACGTGGACAAAGAATTGAAATGGAGAACGTCTGAGGTAAGGTGACATTTCTTAGGACCTATATAAAGGCATACGACAAATCAGCTTTCACTTCTCCACACGCTGATAGATTAGTATAGGGGGTTGGTAATACTGGTGCGAAGCACTCTCCACTATGTCCTGTACACTGGGCCGAATTGAGACCCAAGCGCCCGCCTCTCGTGGTCGTGCGGTAGCGTTGTCGCTTCCCACGCCCGGGTTCCCGGGTTCGATTCCCGGCGGGGTCAGGGATTTTCTCTGCCTCGTGATGGCTGGGTGTTGTATGATGTCCTTAGGTTAGTAAGGTTTAAGTAGTTCTAAGTACTAGGGGACTGATGACCATAGATGTTAAGTCCCATAGTGCTCAGAGCCATTTGAACCATTTTTTTGAGACCCAAGCGACAACCGACAGCTTGGGGCTTCCAAGCTCAGATGTGCGCCAGATGTACACGAAGACAAAATGTGTACACAGTATGTATCATAATTATATAACAAAATTCGAAACGGTTGAATATAAAAACGTTCCAACTGCTGGATAACTGCGAATGTGCGGTTATCAGCCACCACTAATTTCAACAACAAATAGTGAACTGGTTAGTACAAGTGGATTTGAAATGTATATTTCCAATGGTTCAAATGGCTCTGAGCACTATGGGACTCAACTGCTGTGGTCATTAGTCCCCTAGAACTTAGAACTACTTAAACCTCACTAACCTAAGGACATCACACACATCCATGCCCGAGGCAGGGTTCGAACCTGCGACCATAGCAGTCGCACGGTTCCGGACTGCGCGCCTAGAACCGCGAGACCAACGCGGCCGGCTAATTTCCAATGAAGTCTCCATCTAACGGCAACATACGACCTAAAACGTGCCATGCGTGCACAAGAGGCGACTGTCACATGCTTCTTAGATTTCAGCATAGCCTTCGACACTGTCGACTTCGACATTTTACTTGTATAATTAGCAGCCTAAATTTCTCTCAAAGTGCGGTGCAGTGATTCCGCTCATACTGACGTCTCGCCAGCAATGCATAATGTCCGGGACCATAAAGTCACAACGGAGGCAGAGTATCAGGTGTCCCCCAGGATTCGATATTAGGTTTCATACTCGATGATGGTCGAAGTAGGGAGGATATAAAATGTAGACTGGCAATGGCAAGGAAAGCGTTTCTGAAGAAGAGAAATTTGTTAACATCGAATATAGATTTATGTATCAGGAAGTCGTTTCTGAAAGTATTTGTTTGGAGTGTATCCATGTATGGAAGTGAAACATGGACGATAACTAGTTTGGACAAGAAGAGAATAGAAGCTTTCGAAATGTGGTGCTACAGAAGAATACTGAAGATAAGGTGGATAGATCACGTAACTAATGAGGAGGTATTGAATAGGATTGGGGAGAAGAGAAGTTTGTGGCACAACTTGACTAGAAGAAGGGATCGGTTGGTAGGACATGTTTTGAGGCATCAAGGGATCACAAATTTAGCATTGGAGGGCAGCGTGGAGGGTAAAAATCGTAGAGGGAGACCGAGAGATGAGTACACTAAGCAGATTCAGAAGGATGTAGGTTGCAGTAGGTACTGGGAGATGAAGCAGCTTGCACAGGATAGAGTAGCATGGAGAGCTGCATCAAACCAGTCTCAGGACTGAAGACAACAACAACAACAACTCTTTTCATTGTATGTCAGTGATGTGTCATCAGTTTTACCCTACTACAATTACCACATACACCCTGATGACCTGCAGTTGTATCTGAGTGCAAAACCAATAAACCTGCATACAGCTGTCGAGAATCTCAATATCGACTTGTCTGCACTATCAAAATGGTAGCAGAATGTAGGGTTGGAGCTCAACCAACACAAAACCCAGGTGGTACTGGTTGGTCATACTAGGCTTATTAGCCCGAAATATCAGGAATCGCTACTATCTTTAATCCTAAATTGGAGAAATATCAACTTATTTCCCTCAGTAAAGGGTCTAGGAGTATTATAGATGAAAACATGAATTGAAATGAACAAATAACAGAAGTGTGAAAGAAAGTAACAGGATCTTTCCATGCACTACATAAATATAAAAATCACTTCCCTCTTGACCTGAAAAAGAAACTTGTACAAATACTTAGACTTCCAGTCATAACTAAAGCAGCAAGAACGATCACCATTGTCCCTGTACGCACTCGTTACCCCTGTGATTCCTTCCTTCCATTTCTATCATCTTCATTGCCCAGTATCCTTAGATGATGCATTTTCTTCAAATTTCCTTGCCCCAGAACTGGCTATATCAGATAATTAAAAGTTGTGTGGCCTCATGACCACGAAACAAACAAAACTTACCGAATCTGCGGAAAAAATTAATACAGTATTTGGGTCAACACTTGTAAAACTCTAATTCCTCTCTCTCAAACCCCAACCTATGGGGAGAGAGGGAGAGTTTTAGTTTTAGCAAATCAAAATGTACGAAGTAAATAAGCATTTTTCATTTATACGTAACCATTTTCCAAGCAAAAATGAGAACATTTATTTTTTTGAATTACAGCGCCAACTACCAAGAATCAAAACAAATGTTTAAGATAAAATGTACGTAGTTTTTTATGTTGAATCTGGTTCTGCAATAAAAAATGCGGGTTTCCAATTGAAATCTTAAAGTTGCCTCCCGCCCCACCCCCCAGGGAGCTGGGGTGGTCGGCTAATTTTAGCACTAGGAGATGTCCCCCTCGAAAATAATCAACTTTGGATTCTACACATTTTTTCGCGTGAAGCTTATTTTTCGAGTTATTCTGGTTTGTGAACTTAAAATTTACACTCTATATACACTCCTGGAAATTGAAATAAGAACACCGTGAATTCATTGTCCCAGGAAGGGGAAACTTTATTGACACATTCCTGGGGTCAGATACATCACATGATCACACTGACAGAACCACAGGCACATAGACACAGGCAACAGAGCATGCACAATGTCGGCACTAGTACAGTGTATATCCACCTTTCCCAGCAATGCAGGCTGCTATTCTCCCATGGAGACGATCGTAGAGATGCTGGATGTAGTCCTGTGGAACGGCTTGCCATGCCATTTCCACCTGGCGCCTCAGTTGGACCAGCGTTCGTGCTGGACGTGCAGACCGCGTGAGACGACGCTTCATCCAGTCCCAAACATGTTCAATGGGGGACAGATCCGTAGATCTTGCTGGCCAGGGTAGTTGACTTACACCTTCTAGAGCACGTTGGGTGGCACGGGATACATGCGGACGTGCATTGTCCTGTTGGAACAGCAAGTTCCCTTGCCAGTCTACGAATGGTAGAACGATGGGTTCGATGACGGTTTGGATGTAACGTGCAGTATTCAGTGTCCCCTCGACGATCACCAGAGGTGTACGGCCAGTGTAGGAGATCGCTCACCACACCATGATACCGGGTGTTGGCCCTGTGTGCATCGGTCGTATGCAGTCCTGATTGTGGCGCTCACCTGCACGGCGCCAAACACGCATACGACCATCATTGGCACCAAGGCAGAAGCGACTCTCATCGCTGAAGACGACACGTCTCCATTCGTCCCTCCATTCACGCCCGTCGCGACACCACTGGAGGCGGTCTGCACAATGTTGGGACGTGAGCGGAAGACGGCCTTACGGTGTGCGGGACCGTAGCCCAGCTTCATGGAGACGGTTGCGAATGGTCCTCGCCGATACCCCAGGAGCAACAGTGTCCCTAATTTGCTGGGAAGTGGCGGTGCGGTCCCCTACGGCACTGCGTAGGATCCTACGGTCTTGGCGTGCATCCGTGCGTTGCTGCGGTCCGGTCCCAGATCGACGGGCACCTGCACCTTCCGCCGACCACTGGCGACAACATCGATGTACTGTGGAGACCTCACGCCCCACGTGTTGAGCAATTCGGCGGTACGTCCACCCGGCCTCCCGCATGCCCACTATACGCCCTCGCTCAAAGTCCGTCAACTGCACATACGGTTCACGTCCACGCTGTCGCGGCATGCTACCAGTGTTAAAGACTGCGATGGAGCTCCGTATGCCACGGCAAAACTGGCTGACACTGACGGCGGCGGTGCCCAAATGCTGCGCCGCTAGCGCCATTCGACGGCCAACACCGCGGTTCCTGGTGTGTCCGCTGTGCGGTGCGTGTGATCATTGCTTGTACAGCCCTCTCGCAGTGTCCGGAGCAAGTATGGTGGGTCTGACACACCGGTGTCAATGTGTTCTTTTTTCCATTTCCAGGAGTGTATAAAAAAATAATTGGGCTCAAGTTTCACTAGTGGGTTACATTAACAACAAATAAAATACTACTTCAGCACGGTGCATGTTATAATATACTGTGCATTCGTATCTGTTCAAGCAGGTGTTCTACACACCTTCTTCGTATTCGGAGGCAATACCGTGCTTGTCTCTGCAGTGAGATACAGCTTCTTTTGGACACGCCTGCATCATCTCCTAAAGAATGTACGGTTCGCTATTCCAGTCCTTCAAACGTATTAATGGGAGTGCTGCACACCAGACAGAAAAGTCCAGACCTTGGTGGACAATGTAGAGGCCCAGCTCTATTTGAGCCAATGGTCGTCATCATAAGAGCTTCAACTTTCTATACGGCGTTCATAATCTGCCTACGCGGAATGGTGGGAAACTACAAGACGTATGCACGACACTGGAGAGTATTTTCAGAGCTGCTGGTGACTGTGATATCAATGGGGAGTTCTCCTCAAATGGCATTATTTTATATTTATAGAAAGCAATGATACTGATATTTTCCCCTTTTGTGTTGTAAGCTTGCGAATCCTCCTGACTGCACCTATAATTGTAGCTAAGTGATGAAAAAGGTTTCAAAATTCATGTTTGATAACGGAATGCCTTAGGTCAACGCTTTCTCAAGGACGTTTGTATGGACTGTCGGCTATGCTCACTGAAAGCGAAAATAGATTCAGATTCTATTTTATAAGACTATCATACGTCAAACGCTAAAAAAATTACGAGAGACAACTTTCTGACTACTATCCCGTCTCCTGTTGCGGGAAAATAATCAGTGGTGTGAAGGTAAACAATCGAGCCTTTTAACGCAGAACCTCCAATGATATTATATAAATAAGGAGATGAATGGCTAGGAAGAAAATTATGTCTCATAAAATAAGTCCTGACCTCAAGACAGTATAATTTTACTGACAGAAACACAAAGAATTGTAGGACCATGTTTGAGGTTTACCCTGTTTTGAATGATATTTATTTTTCCAAATTTTACGTTTGCTGGAAGTCGACAGGTAGCAAAAGTCAATTCGCTACATTAAGTAGTGTTGCAGAGTAAGACGGCAGCAAGTAGGAAGCTGGTTCCCACGGATGCAGAGGTGGCGCGGTGACGAAACAGGAGAGTGGAGAGGAGGGCGCGAGCCTCGAGAACAGATATTACTCGGCAGCAAATAACGGAGGAACCGCTCGTGTCCTGGCGCAAGAAGCCGGTTTTACTTTATTAAAAGTTAATGCTTGAAGTCCTTCTTTGTCATAACTGGTACTAGACGAAGACTATAGGCCATCAGAGCTTCGTCTCAGTAACAACACTCTGCCAGTAAACCAGACAAATGAATATTGTTAACTTACCAAAGACGCAAAAAAGACTATGAAGTTTTACAGTGTCAGTAAGAGATTTCTGTTGCGGTCCAATCTCGCCAGTCGGCGACAGGATGTGCTCGGAAGCTGCTCATATGTGATAAGTTTACCACGCACTCGGATTTTATTAACTTTTCGCGAGGAATCGCTTTATAATACTAAACTGTTACTGTTAGGGTGTTTGAAAATAAATGCAGGACTTATATAAACTGTCTACCCACACACCAGTTAGAACCACAGGTCGCCTGGTTGATTTTCTGAAGAATACAGCGCGCTGTAAGAACTGCTTTCATGGGCATCTACGAGTGCTTCGCTGAGAACCGGTAGGACGAAATTCTACACACCGATTCACTAAGGTGATCATCCTAATTAGCCCAGTCTCCGGTGGGAAGTCTTGACCAGTATGCTGTACGTCACGTATGACATATTTTACGGAATCGCAATTAAACTGAGAAACTTGCAGGGAGGTTTGAAACTGCGAGGATTGTTTGCACATGGCATAAATCACAAACACGATGTCTCTAACGAACCTAATTTAAAAAAAAATTAAACTCCGCCCGAACAGGCCATGGATGCCCAACGGTACCGACCGGCCGCCGTGTCATCGTGAGCCTAAAGACTTCATTGGATGCGGATATGGAGGGGCATGAGGTCAGGGCACCGCTCTCCCGGCCGTACGCCAGTTTAAGAGACCGGAGCCGCTAGTTGTCAGTCAGCGTTGCCAGACCAGATGGTTACCCATCCAAGTGTTGGCCAAGCAGGCGGCGCTTAACTTCTGCGATCGACGGGAACCGGTGTTACCACTGCGGCAAGGCCCTTGGCTCAAGGAAAGTAATAAATTTATCTATTGTGAAACTTTAAACCTGACACTATTTGATCAGTTAATACACAGCTCTCCTTTAAAAATGAAACACCACTAAGGATAGTAAAAAACAAAATTTTGCTGGTGTATATAGGGTATAATATAGAGCATACATATTATATTGTTCGGCTGTTTAGGAGTAGACAAGATGTGAAATACACCTAATACACAGAGCTGCAAACTATGGTATTACTATGACTATAACATTCTGCACGCCGAAAAAGTGAGCTTTGATGACAGCACAGGTATGTCACTCCATGATGACTTAATTCTGTGCCCGAGTTCATCATTTGTAGTGGTTGTTGCGTGGTGGCATGACAGTTTCCCAGCAACCCAGATTGCTATTTTCAATGGGAGAGAGATCTGGCAACAGCCAAAAACTGTCTTTATCGAGATTGGTCAGGACAGAATGGACGAATCGTGGTCTTGTGCTGTCCTATTGACAGATAACATCACAGAGGCCTCTAAAACAAAGCCCAGCCACCAACCTCAGCGCGTCAGAAATGTAGCGTCTGCTGTCCAAATTAGCGACTACGTGAACCTCAGGCGATCTTTTTGTGCACACTATGGCAAACTGGTCCATTACGCCAGGTGCTAGACATGTATGACGATGACGAATGCAATCTGGTGACTTTTTTCTCCTTAGACTGTCAACATACAGATACGTCCGTCACGATGCTTCACACACACAGCTGGAAATCGTCTGGATACACGACGTGGTGCCGCCTCTGTGTCGAGTGCTGTCGTACCGGGCCGTGCTCACAGTCTATGGTGCTGCAGACATCGTCCCACTGGCCGTGTGTACACCTGTGGTGCTGCAGCCGAGCTAGTTTCTGACTCAACGTATGTGACGTGGATGTACGACCCTGCTCAGCCGAGCGAACAGTTTTTGCTGGCCTCTCGGTCGCTAGACGCGTGCTGCCGTTGACTCTGAATGCTGCTGAATTCCGCTCTCGTGGGCGCATCTATTCCACATTCGCAAGACAGTCGTGAGATCCCAACGAGTTCTAACAAAAGTATAATGGAGCGACAAAGTGCACTCTTTATAGGCCACGATCTTGCTGCTGGCGAATTCCGACACGTGTCGCTAGTTGTTCCTCCTTCTTGCATGAGACACAATACAATCTTCTCACAAACCATTCACTTTCATCTGCAAAGTCTGAATGGGAAACCATGTTATCTTTCCTTGCCGACCAGAATGGCCGAGCGGTTCTAGGCGCTACAGTCTGGAACCGCGCGACCGCTACGATCGCAGGTTCGAATCCTGCCTCAGGCATGGATGTGTGTGATGTCCTTAGGTTAGTTAGGTTTAAGTAGTTCTAAGTTCTGGGGGACTGACGACCTCAGATATTAAGTCCCATAGTGCTCAGAGCCATTTATCTTTTCTTATTTGCAGATTGTGTATGACGTTACTCCTACCAGCACTTTTCAGAAGTAGCGAAACGTTTATCATTTACATATCTAAGCCTGTAATACACTTAAAGATAATTTGACGTTTGCTACACGCGACCTCCATGATTTTGGAATTTTAATAATCAGTGAAGAATGGTGTAAGAACGAGATGGAGTTGTTGTGAAGTAGTTTGGTTCGGTTAGTATGCCCTTGTGTGTGGATCAGAGAATCACCATCAGAACGTGTCATGTGACTTTACGTTATGAATGGACATGTAATGCAGTGTTGTTAAACAACAAAAATTTAGCTTTTTTTGAAGATTATAGCATTCTAGTATAAAATAATCAAAATGTAATGTTGCCAGTAAATCACTTTTCAAAAAGGTAATTGCCCATTTCCTAAACATATCTCCAGAATCTGTAAACAGCGTAATTTTTTGAAATTACCACAAAGAAGGGATTGCACGAGCACTCATTGATAACGGACGACAGGTGAGCGCATTAAATGTATAACAGTTTATTAAGTCATCATCGCTTCTGTATAAAACCTTTTCACATTACCAGTTTCGGTAAGTATTTGTCATTTTCAGAGGTGCTGAATCCACTAAAAATGTTCTTGCTGTTGTACCGGATGATTCAAAAAGATGGGCACAATTTCGGTTGGCTTTTTTTCCTGAAGTATAAGTTGTATTTTAATACTGTAAATTAGATTCGATTGTACATACGTGGAAGTGTACAGTTGTTTAACATGCCCTCCTCCGGCTGCAAAGATAACATCTGGACGATAAGCTGAGTTCGCTGCAGTTGTGATACGTTTCTTTAGGTCATACAAATCTGTGGGAAGAGATGGTACAAGAACTGCATCTTTCACGAGTCCCTGCAAGAAAAAAACGCAGGGTCTGAGACCAGGAGACCACGGTGGCCAGAAGTGGTGCCAAATTCTTCATTCCGCTTGCGACCTATCCATCGCTGAGCTAGAGATTTATTCAGGAAACGTAGAACATTGAGATGCTAATGAGGGTAGGGCTCCGTCCTGCTGGAAAATATTACCTCCTGAAACTTCATTAATTTGAGAACAAACTAAATTCATAGTTTACTCGAATGCGTTCCGCGTGCGCCTCCGCTACACGCGCTTGTCCTGGACTTTCACCTTTACACAAAAATGCTAGTTCCGTCCAATCATTTAGTCCAATGATCAATGCTCCTTACTCATCGCAGTCGCTTTTATGAACTCACGAATGTGTTGCCTATTAGCCATCTCGCTTACAAGTGATGCAGAATGCGCTACAGGCAGTGTTATGCTGGAGCACTCTAGCGGTCACATTCGAATCTTTATAACATCCTCTTTGAAATATACTTGACAGGATTCCACTATAATATACAGAGCAGGAAATATAGTCAACTGAAATTATGTTCATCTCTTTGAATCACCCTGCATAAAAAAATATAGTTAGGGGCTCCTAACATCAAGAAGACATGTTCCCATATGAACAAGGCAACTACTTGCTGATACCAGGAACGTAATCATTTTTGTAGCTAAGCGATCGTGACTTCGTAAATTATTATACAAGTGTTTAGGTTCAAATTGGTTCAAATGGCTCTGAGCACTATGGGACTTAACATCTGAGATCATCAGTCCCCTAGAACTTAGAACTACTTAAACCTAACTAACCTAAGGACAGCACACACATCCATGCCCGAGGCAGGATTCGAACCTGCGACCGTAGCGGTCGTGCGGTTCCAGATTAAAGTGCCTGGAACCGCTCAGCCACACTGACCGGCAAAGTGTTTAGGAAGCTCAGATACTTCCAATTGGCAAAACGCCAATTTTAAAAAAAGAAATGGATGAAACGCTGCTTGTCGATCTTCATTGTTAGCGCACTTGATGCTATAAGTATCAGAAACGGATATAGTCACGTACTGTGTGCGGTTAAAAATTTGTCCGGTGGTGGCTTTGGAAGGTGTTCAAACACAGCGTGAGTGACCACGGTGGGGTGGATTACCTGCCAAGAGTACTTAACTGCCGGTGCCGACTGCCGCCGCTTAGGTGGCAGCGCCTGAGATGAAAGGGATGGCTACTCCACAGGCACGGGCAGCTAGCTGCACAGCCAGCGCTGAAGTGATGCGTTGGAGTACGGCACGATGGTGGTGAAACAATGCACTCCCGTCGAGGGCAAGCAGGAAATCACGGCTTGGGTGAACGGGCTGTGACAGGGCAACAAAAGACGGGATCTGTGCCCCTGCTGCTTCCTCCAAGAAGACGAATTGCCAGGTACCCAACAGAGATACTGCGCAAGAAACACTGGACTACTAGACTAATACAATATGATAACAAATGAAACAGAACAGCGACGGAGAGAAGTGAAATCGAATAAAAGGAGGAAATATAGCGCTTTGTTACACAGTGTGGCCTCAACGCCAGTCTGAATAGGATGACTGCTAACGACATGATTTTGTTTTAGCAATACTTTAATTACAGAACGGAAGGTTGAGAAATAGACTTACGTTTTATGTTACCGTTAAAAGACGCACTAATGCGTGTAGACTGGACGCGGGTGGCAAAAGAAGATATTTTGAGAGTGTATTTAAAATCTCGTCCCCACGTCTTGATTTAAACGTTTGTTAAGCGTATGTGCTCAGTGTATGTTACTCGCACCAAAGGCTTTTCCCACAAACGTTACGTACGTTGGTCCCGTTGTATATCCGTGAAGGAAAGCCGCAATCTCTATAGCTTGATTAGCGACCGATCAACAAAGTTCCTGTCGACATTTATACTTGGCGTTTAAATACAGACCAAAAGAAGTACAGCAGTTTAATTCTAAAATGTAAACCTTCACGCTCGGAAATGTCACAATTAATAAAATGTTCCTGGCCATTATGCCGTGGTCGATTGGATTTCAGTTTAAAACCGTACGTTTCGACCCCACCTGCGCAGGACATTTTCAAGAGGGATCGTAGCTTTGTTAAGTGTCCGATTCACAGCCTGGCTCGCAACTGACTACAGAAAAATTCCGCTTCTGCGCAATGGTGTGACGTGACATGTTTTGAATACGACAGGTCCACTGTCTGTTGTCATTGCCGTTGTCCGCTGTTGCTATCATCCCATGGTGGAAGACTGGTACACATCTTCTTCAGCACCGGAATACAAATGTCATTCAATTTTACGCCCTACTGAAATTCCTGGGGTATTTAACAATCTCTGTGGCCTCTCTGTATAACCTTTCACGGTACCCGCTTGTGGCTGCTAGCACTTGAGCGCTATCAAAATGAATGTGGTGTTCTCCTGGCTAGAAAACGTGTTACGCAACAGCTGATCTGTCAATCTCTCCTCAAATCTGTCAAAAAACCACTCGAAGAGCACGAGGGCAATTGCAGAAGAGGGAAGATTCACAGTACAGCTGTTGATGAACATTACTGACAGCCAGGAGACCACCACATTCATTCTGATAACACTCAAGGAGTGGCAGGCACAAGTGGATACCATGAATGGCTATATGGAGAGGCCATAGAGATTGCAAAACACCCCAGGAATTTCAGCTGGAAGGAGGAAGACATAAAACGGAATGACATTTCGATTCCGGTGCTGAAGAAAACGTGCGCCAGTTTTCCACTATGGGATGACGGCAGTCGACAACGGAATACAAATGTCATTCAATTTTACGCCAATTGTGCTCGCATGTTCAAAACATGTGATGTCACGCCACTGCACGGAAGCGGAATTTTGCTGGAGTCTGTACCGAGCCAGGGTACGAGTCGTACATTCAACAAATCTATGGGCCCCTTGAAAATGTCCTCTGCAGGTGGGGACGAAATGACGGTTTTTAAAATGAAATCCATTCGACCACTGCATAATAGTCTGGAACATTTTATTTATTGTGGATTTAATTCTCTTACGAAAAGGAAACTCATATATCGCGTAATACACACGAAAAAAAAGTTTTACATCACCCCGGTTTCCAGAACTCCTGAAGATAGACGTTGACTGTGGACATTGTATCATACACGCAGTCCCTTTGACTGTTCAAAGATGTCACTAAACCCGCCCAAAGATGTAAACAACCATGTATGAGCAGCGCCTATTAGACGGATCAGTTCCGGTCATTCCACCAGGAAGGAGGTACACGGCTCGTAGTTCAACCATGCCTAGATGGTCCATACCGCGGTTCGACCGCGTCCGCATTGTTACTTTGTGCCAGGAAGGGCTCTCAAGAAGGGAAGTGTCTAGGCGTCTCGGAATGAAACAATGTTGTTCGGACCTGTCGATGACATGCCTCGCTCAGGCCGTCCAAGGTCTACAGTTGATGACTGCTACCTACGGATTATGGCTCGGAGGAACTCTGACAGCAACGCCCCCATGTTGAATAATACTTTTCGTGAAGTCACAGGACGTCGTGTTACGACTCAAATTGTGCGGAATAGGCTGCATGATGCGCAACTTCCCTCCCGACGTCCACCGCGAGGTCCGCCTTTGCAACCACGCCACCATGCAGCGCGGTACAGATGGGCCCAACGTCATGCCGAATCGACAACTCAGGATTGGCATCACGTTCTCTTCACCGATGAGTGTCGCATATGCCTTCAACCAGGCAATCGTCGGAGACGTGTTTGGAGGCAACCCAGTCAAGCTGTACGCCTTGGACACACTGTCCAGCGAGTGCAGCAAGGTGGAGGTTCCCTGCTGTTTTGGGGTCGCATTGTGTGGGGCCGACGTACGCCGTAACGGCTGTGCGATACGTGAATGGTCTCCTGCGACCGACTGTGCAACCATATCGGCAACATACTGGCGAGGCATTCGTATTCATGGACGACAATTTGCGCCCCCATCGTGCACATCTTGTGAATGACTTCCTTCAGGATAACGAGATCTCTCGACTAGAGTGGCTAGCATGTTCTCCACATATGAAACCTATCAAACATGCCTGGGATGGATTGATAAAGGGTGTTTAGGGACGACATGACACACCAACCACTCTGAGGGATCTACTCCGAAACGCCGTTGAGGCGTGGGACAATCTGGACCAACAGCTGTGGATAGTACGCCAAGACGGATACAGGTATGCATCAGTGCAAGAGGACGTACTACTGGGTATTAGAGGTACCGGTGTGTACAGCAGTCTTCACCACCACCTCTGAAGGTTTCGCTGTATGGTGGTACAACATGCAATGTGTGGTTTTCATGGGCAATAACTAGGGCGGCGGAAATGATGTTTATGTTGATGTCTATTCCAATTTTCTGTACAGGTTCAGGGATCCTGCGAACCGAGGTGATGGGAAACTGTTTTTCATGTGTGCAGTTAATAAACAGTGGGAAAGTAAGGAACAAGAGAGAGAATGTTATTCTGCAATCGACACAGAATTGTCCAAATAGAAGAATGTGATTTTAATATGTCTTTAGTGTCTGCAGATAATGAAAAGATGTGAATTTCCGAAATATGAGATATCATCCAAGTTGTAATTATAAAAGTGATGAAATTGCTTGGACGGTATAGTACGTAGACTTTTAAGATATGTTTTAATCACCTCCCTTTGTGGACAAATAAATCGCGTCATAACCAGTTTGAGCGAATCGTGAGTACGCTGTTCTTGACGTATTAACGAAAATATAGCCAAAGATGGAACAAGAACAAAAGAAGTTAGGCTGAGTCCTCAAACTCTGAATGCTCCTTCCTTACTAGTGTCGAACCGAAAAGACAGTACGTTACTGTGACGGAAATGTGTGTTCAGAAGCAATGAAATGAGTCTGAAATTCTCATTACAACTCTGCGAACATTTCATGACAGGCTCGTGTCCCTCGTGTCAAGAGTCCGCTTCATGTAATTACACTCACGCACCGCCTTTCCCCCTCGATCCTCACATACTCCTGGCCCCACCAACATTATTTTGTATCGAGGTACTGCTCTGTATACAACTTGTATTTGGATGTTTGCTTTTAAAGTCCTGTGCCACATATTTATATTCGTGAAACGCACTACACATTTTAAGTAATCACTAACGCAAAATGGCGGCATAAACCATTTTAACCCTTCATCCTTGAAGATGGTCCAAGACCGAAACCGGTAGAATTCGGGTTTAAAATAAAAACAGCTGATGGTTTGAATATGAATTTTATACTCTACTTGTGAAGTTTCAAGAACTGACCGTAAATGGTGGCTAGGAATATATTACAACCCCCTACACATCGCCCCCGTAAGATCGTGAGGACAAAATTAGATTAATTACATGAAGGTATTTAAACAATCATTCTTCCCGCGCTCCATACGTAAATGGAACGGGAAAATAACATGATAACTAGTACAGTGGGACGTAGCCTCTGCCATGCATTTCACATGGTTTTTCAGACTATGGATGCAGATGTAGATCAGATATTAGTTCTTTCCTTCCATTTGGGTTATCTATAAAACCTAAAACCTTTTTCTTATCAAAATATCGTTTTGGAAATCTACATGCGAATAAATATTAATTCCTATTCTAAAGCTGTATCCGTGAACCAATAGTTCATCTGAAGTTTCCTGGTAGAGTAAAACTGAGTGCCGGACCGGGACTCGAACCTGGGACCACTGTCTTTCGCTCACATACGCTCTCCTTCTAAACTAGCCAGACACGATACAAGACCCACCAACATAGTTGTTCTATCCGCGGCACAGTTTCAATCTTCTAGCAAGTTTCAAACCAGCGCACACTACGCGACGGAATGGAAATTCATTCAGGAATGATTCGCTTTAGGACAGGCACAGACAAAATCCTTCACAGCTACTATGTTATGATGAGTCATAGATTAAAGATGCGATATCGACTGTGAGGGTGAATCACTAGTTTTTCAACGTAGTGCCTGTTCATCTTCAATCTTTTCGCAATGTTGGTCATTATAATTTATTGTACAACTCAGTTATTGTTCAGATTCCCATCTCAACCGGTACAAATAATCGCAATAATCAAATGCTCCCAAATAACTTACTATAGTCCAAATACTGTTTCCGTTTAACAAAATAACCTGGAACATCAATCAAAAAATTTCCGGAACCATCTACAAATTAACAGCACATGACAAATACCTACAGTTACGCAAATCATTATACAATCCAACACATGCCATTTTGACGTGCTCTCGAAGCATACCAATACCTATATGTTCTCAAATATCTCGGTTATAACATTGTTTACGGCGGCCACCTGATTTTCTGCATTCAGAATTCTATGTCTGCTAACTGTTCCCTGTTCATTTCTGCTCATTATGCTACAGTTTTATTCAGCACGGAAGTTTTCGATGGGCGGAAGATTAGACGTGGCGTCCCTGGATAACGGGATCATTAGATAAGGAGCAAAGGTTCGGAATGGATTAGGACTAATATTTATTCCAACGCATGTATTCAACTCCTCAAAACAAAGATCTGCAATATCCTTTAAAACTTATCATGTAATGATGTGTTCACGAAGTATATTCTTTGTGAGAATGTTTCTCTTCTGCTACTGTATATGATCCTTGCACCTTATAGTTTCCAGACGCCATACTTGTTTACAAAATATGACACTGTACACGTGATGTGTTACGACAGTGAAAGTAACCTGTGACCACTGGAAATACTCTGTTTTAGTTATTTTATTTATACCGTTAGATATACGTTTAGTTTTTTATCAAAAGAAATCCTAAACCATGTTCTGAAATGGTGTTTTGTTTCTCCACTTTTTGTTTCTCCACTAGACAGTGCCATTAGTTCCTCCAAAAAATCGTGACACAACACACAAACACACAATGTGATAGTAACAAATGTAAATCCACCTGATGATGGGGGTTTAAACCTTCGAAACGCGCCCTGTAGATAAATAAACAGTGACTGGTAACAGTAAACTTGACGTTTCATATAAAATGGTATCTATTTGCGTGTAGTTAATAAAGACGGCTCATGGATGCACCGTACGAGATTTCGTCCTCTTTAAGAAACAAGGACGGAAGTGAAATGACAGAAATGAAATGAGCATTAACTTACTGCAGCGGCAATCAGATCTGGGATAAATTTCTTAAATTACAATAATGGGCCGCAGTGGCTATTTTAACTTGGATTGGAATATCCTTTTATTTTGTCTTTTGTCACTACTGCATAATTACAAGCCTACAGTACAACCCGTCAGTCATAAACGTACGTTGCTCACACATTCTTAAGATGTAATTGTATTATTTACTATCTATGTAAAACACACACACACACACACACACACACACACACACACACACACAAACACAAACACACACAAACACACACACCCACACACAAACACACACACACACACACACAAACACACACACACACACAAACACAAACACAAACACACACACACACACACACACACACACACACACACACACACACACAAACACACACACACACACACACACACACACACACACACACAGTTTTCGGTAGATGTTAGAGCGCCGAGGGACTCGTACTTTTCGTTTGGTTAACGTTTTTAGCGCAGTATCAACGGAGTTATTGAAGCAAGTACGTTTTTTTAAAACGGAACCTACAGTTTTTATAACTGCATTTGACAGCTCTTGAAAAGACAATTACAGGGATGCAATCTCTGTTAATGTTGACGTTGAAGCCTGTCGTACAAAATTCACGAAATATCCTAGGATTTGAGAGAACGGCGGCATTGGTCGTGCAAACACGCCCAAGGAGAGCTCTCGTGCTACACTGTGTCAGAATGTCAGCGTTTATTCCTCTTTATTAGTCTTCACTGCAGGCTGTTCAGTTCTTCTTCAGTATTCGTAGCGTGCAAACATGTACATCAATGAGGAGAAGTTGGATATACCACTTTTATATGCTGAATGTAAAAGAAAGCCATAAAAACAGTACAGTTGTAAACGGCTATTGACAAGAGTGGGGGAAAGAAATACAGTAGAAGAAGAATGGGTAGCTTTGAGGGATGAAGTAGTGAAGGCAGCAGAGGATCAAGTAGGTAAAAAGACGAGGGCTAGTAGAAATCCTTGGCTAACAGAAGAAATATTGAATTTAATTGATGAAAGGAGAAAATATAAAAATGCAATAAATGAAGCAGACAAAAATAAATACAAACGTCTCAAAAA
Organism: Schistocerca gregaria; assembly: GCF_023897955.1. NCBI lineage: Eukaryota > Metazoa > Arthropoda > Insecta > Orthoptera > Acrididae > Schistocerca > Schistocerca gregaria. The sequence goes on from NC_064920.1 coordinate 556,027,458, forward strand.
TGAGATCGACAGGAAGTGCAAAATGGCTAAGCAAGGATGGCTAGAGGACAAATGTAAGGATGTAGAGACTTATCTCACTAGGGGTAAGATAGATACTGCCAACAGGAAAATTAAAGAGACCTTTGGAGATAAGAGAACAACTTGTATTAACGTCAAGAGCTCAGATGGAAACCCAGTTCTAAGCAAAGAAGGGAAAGCAGAAATGTAGAAGCAGTATATAGAGGGTCTATACAAGGGCGATGTACTTGAGGACAATATTATGGAAATGGAAGAGGATGTGGATGAAGATGAAATGGGAGATACAATACTGCGTGAAGAGTTTGACAGAGCACTGAAAGACCTGAGTCGAAACAAGGTCCCTGGAGTAGACAACATTCCATTGGAACTACTGACGGCCTTGGGAGAGCCAGTCCTGACAAAACTCTACCATCTGGTGAGCAAGATGTATGAAACAGGCGAAGTACCCTCAGACTTCAAGATGAATATAATAATTCCAATCCCAAAGAAAACAGGTGTTGATAGATGTGAATATTACAGAACTATCAGTTTAATAAGCCACAGCTGCAAAATGCTAACACGAATTCTTTACAGACGAATGGAAAAGCTGGTAGAAGCCGACCTCGCGGAAGATAAGTTTGGATTCCGTAGAAATACTGGAACACGTGAGGCAATACTGACCTTACGACTTATCTTAGAATAAAGATTAAGAAAAGGCAAACCTACGTTTCTGGCATTTGTAGACTTAGAGAAAGCTTTTGACAATGGTGGCTGGAATACTCTCTTTCAAATTCTAAAGGTGGCAGTGGTAAAATACAGGGAGCGAAAGGCTATTTACAATTTGTACAGAAACCAGATGGCAGTTATAAGAGTCGCGGGACATGAAAGGGAAGCAGTGGTTGGGAAGGGAGTAAGACAGAGTTGTAGCCTCTCCCCGATGTTATTCAATCTGTATATTGAGCAAGCAGTAAAGGAAACAAAAGAAAAATTCGGAGTAGGTATTAAAATCCATGGAGAAGAAATAAAAAATTTGAGGTTGGCCGAGGACATTGTAATTCTGTCAGAGACAGAAAAGGACTTGTAATAGCAGTTGAATGGAATGGACAGTGTCTTGAAAGGAGGATATAAGATGGACATGAAGGAAAGCAAATCGAGGGTAATGGAATGTAGTCAAATTAAATCGGGTGATGCTGAGGGAATTAGATTAGGAAATGAGTCACTTAAAGTAGTAAAGGAGTTTTGCTATTTGGGGAGCAAAATAACTGATGATGGTCGAAGAAGAGAAGATATAAATTGTAGACTGGCAATGGGAAGGAAAGTGTTTCTGAAGAAGAGAAATTTGTTACCATCGAGTACGCTTTTTCACGAACCATCTTGACGCTAGTGCCAACACGCTGCTTGAACGTAAGAAAGACGACAAGAAAGAAGACTGTAACTAACAGATAACACGAAGAATCTGCTTTGGCTACGATGCTGATGAAGCCGCACTGAGATGTTGGACATACAGCCAACGAACATGGAATCAGCCAGACGAGTGTCATTCGCATCTGCATCGAGAGGATTTCCATCCCTATCATCGTTCACTACATCAGGCACTCGACGACCGTGGTTTTGAGCGTCAGACCAGAATTTTGTCGATTTTCCGTTCAGCAACAGTGAGACGACCCTACGTTTTTCCAATGCGTACAATTTACCGATGAAGCAACGTTTACTGAACACACTAATGTAAATTTTCACTACTGGGCAGCCGAAAATCCTCACTGGCTGCGTCCGGAGTGTGGATGTATGGTGCGGTACCCCAGGAGACTACACTGTGGAAAATTACTTCATTTGAGGCGTTCTAAATGGACATTCGTACGCATACTTTCTGACGTATGTTCTGCTTTTCTTCTAGAAGAGGTACCACTGGGTATTCTACAGTGTATGTGGCTGCAACATGACGGTTGTCCAGCTCACTCGTCCCGTGTTGCAATGCAAATACTGAATGAGAAGTTTTCTGGACATTGTATACGACGAAATTCTGTTTTGAAATGGCCGGCGAGGTCCCCCGATTTGACTCCTCTTGATTTCTTTCTTTGGGGAGTACTCAAGGATGCAGTATATGAAGAAGCCCAACTACGCGAGAAGATACGTGTTGTCGAATCGCCAGAGCATGCTCTACTATATAATCCAGTATAACTATATCTGCTCATCTTTCTTTCCAACGGCGTTTGCAAATGTGCCTTTCAGTCCATCGTCAAAAGTTTGAAAAATAGTTAAATAGAGTTATTTTTTTGGAAGGCAAAATATGGGATTTGCGTGATTACCAAATTATTGTTAATAAATTGCTTATATCATTCACGCGCGTACGAAATTGCACTGCAATGTCAAATAAGCCGACAGCGTGTATTGCACGTAGTAGATAGCGTTGTCATTACTCCTACGTTCTTCATGTAACGATTTTTCGTTAAGTAGAATGTTTATTTGCGGTGTACAGATGGTCACCAAAGTATTTTTAATAAAATGTTTAGTTCGACGAATGTGTCCCATATAATTTAGAGCAGTGCGGGTAGAGACATTTGTCCGACAGCATGTGTTTTATCTCTAAGAAGCACACAGTCACGTACACGGAAAGAGAGGTCAAATCTTCCTTCTAACTTTTACATATTTAATGCAGTAATTGCTTTTTGCAACGTAGAAGAGCTCTTTATTTTTGAAAAATGAACAACTCATTTCTCTGTTTCAGCTCACGTAAATCTGGGAGGACACACAAATGTGAAAAAGTTTTTCTAAGCCCTTTATGATGTGCTAGATTCCAGCCTACGTCGTATTTCCGTCTGCAATATTCTTAAGCGAACCTAGATGTAGGTCGTATTTTGGTTCAAGGAGAACTAAAATTTTATTCTCGAAGCACATGTCTACCTTACGGTATACAACTACGCGTCATGGTCCGAGGCACCTGCTTGGCAATTTTCACCGCAAATATATATTTGCGGTGCAAATTGCCAAGCAGGCAATATATAAACACCGAAAATATATAAATAATATCCTAGAAAGACACCGACAAGCTTTAGGAACATATTCCTTACAAGAGAACAGGAAGAAAACTCCAGTAAACATGGGCTCTACAATCCATAATTTTAAGAGCTATGAGCACTTGTTCATCTTCGATATATGAAACGGATTTCTCCTACTGCAAGAATTTTGAGAGGAGTTAGTATGGACCAGAACAAGAAATAAAGTCCAGTAAACATGGGGCGTAAAATGCATATTTTCGGAGTTATGAGACTTGTTCATTTTCGCTAGGGAAAAACATCTCTTCCGCTGAACAAGTGCTCGTACAGTAGCTGTATCACCTAAAACTTGCACCGCGAATATTACAGAAATGGAAAGTGCTGTTGACGTGCAGTTTTCACTGAATGGATTGGTAGTGAGCGGCTCGTATGGTTAGCCAATAAACAGATTGTAATAATGCTTAGAAAGTGTATTTCTTGTGCAAAAACACAAATTTTCTAAAGGCACAATGCCTATTGACATATTCAGACTAAAAGTAGTGTAAATTAAAATGTCAGTAGAGTTTCTTGCAGAATTATAGCGCAAGTCATTTCCGAGATATCGTATTTAGAAAAGTTTCCAGACCAACAGTAGTTTGTGCTATCCAATCGGCGTAGTTGCTATACAAGATGTTGCTTACCAGTGAGCTTGTGCGTTCCTCGAGTGCATTGTGACTTGATAGCCAATTAGTGTGTGATAGTCAAAGGAGTCGGTCCTGAGTGGACGATGGGATTTACCAATGCAGAAAAAGCCGACATGCACACGGTGTATGGAAATGGTAGGAAGAATGCAGTTAGTTCTTGTAGAGGGAGAGATTAATGTTTTTGCTGCTGTTGCAGTTGATCCGCACCTCAGCTCCCTCGCAGTAGCACGAGGAAGTGGCAAGAGTCAAAAAACGTCCTACACTTACTCAACGGATATAGTTTCCAGCTCGAACTCCACCAAGAACTACATAGAAACTGTTATGAGAATCTGTTAACTCCTGTACATGGGCATTAAGACAGGATACACCAGAATCATGTACAGGCTGACTATAATTTAAGTTCAACTTTCAAACCGCTGCAGAAATAACATCCTGGTCAGAATGAAGTCAAATTGCAACGTAATATTATCGGAGAAGGGGAAAAACGTATGGCAGAAGAAAAATAAATAAATACAAAATGTAGCAATAGATGGCGCTGTAAGCATAACAATTTAATAGTGGTCGACTACGAATGACAAATGAATTATAGAACAATGCCTAAGAAGTGCGTCTGACGTTAATCAAACTGTACTACTCAGTGTGCATGGGTGTGCAGGTGTGATACTGTTAGTTAAGTAAGCTCATCCACCACGGCAAGGTCATTTCAAAACGCATAGGAAAAATCGGTTTTTAATTGTCCTGGAGCAAAAACCGCATAAAAAGCATCACTCAAATCGGTTTTTAATTGTTTTGAGGCTAAAGACGGCAAAGCGCCAATCAAATTCAGATGGAATTATTAATTTCCTTTAGACTGCCGCAAAACATGTTCAATAAGTTGAAAACGAGAAACACATGTTCCACAACTGATCGAAGTGTTTCCGGGGTCACTTTTAGAATGCGTTGCGCAATGCGTGCCTTCAATGCAGCTGAGTTTACAATTGGAACACAGAACACAACAACTTCCAGATAGTCCCACAGCCAGAAGTCACACGGGTTAAGATCAGGTGGTCGGGACGCCCAGGCTGTAGGGAAATGAACCGGCCGGGGTGGACGAGCGGTTCTAGGCGCTACTACCTGGAACTGCGCGACCGCTACGGTCGCAGGCTCGAATCCTGCCTCGGGCATGGATGTTTGTGATGCCCTTAGGTTAGTTAGGTTTAAGTAGATCTAAGTTCTAGGGGACTGATGACCTCAGAAGTTAAGGCCCATAGTGCTCAGAACCATATATTTTGTAGGAAAATGACGGCTGATAATTTTAGAATTTCCGAAATAGCGCTTCAGCAGCCGCTTAATTGGATTTGCAATGTGTGGAGGTGCGCCAGCTTGCATAAAAATGATCCTATCCACACATCCACGCTGTTGGAGAGCTGGAATGACGCGGTTGCACAAAAGAAACTCATAGCACTTACCAGTGACAGTACATGTAACAGGACTGGAAGCACCTGTGTCTTCGAAAAAATATCTCCCTGTGATAAATGATGCAGTAAACCTGCACCAAACAGTGGCCTTTTCTGGAAGAAGTGGTACTGGCTGATTTGCGTATGGATTTTCCGTTGCCCATATTCAACATATTCTGTTGTGGCGAAACAAGCGCTGTATCGATTGAGACAACCACCAACCATAGACAGCATAATTCTGAATAGCTCTTGCAACCCAAAAGTACATAAAGAAGCTTATTTTTGAGCGTGCATAGAGAGATAGGTCAACTATCCAGTAACTGAAGAAAAGTAACATCTGAATTAAAAATAACACGAAAAAACTGGTTACTATCCCATCCTGATCATCAAAATCAGAACAAAATAATGCAACATTACTCTAGCGAAGAGATACGATAGCAAGAAAGTTCACTGCCAGACAATACTTTATATAAGTTCAACTGTGAGAACTGTGTATTGTATAAGCTATTGTTTTCTGTAATGCAGATGTGGCTGAAAATGGGCATGTGCTAATAACATGCATAACAACTACAAAATAAGGGGCACAATACGTCAATTACACACATGTCGTAAAAGAAACGATGTATATAAATTTATAGAGTTTTAGCGAAGAAAAATAGAAATAATTTTGCTTATGACACAGGAAGAGTCCACACAAAATAACATGGCCAGTAGATACACAGAAAGCACGACATGTGTGGGGGGAGAGGTAGTGGTGGGGGTTACGGGAAGGCACTCTAGGAGAACTGCTGAGTGCTGGAGTGGAAATTCTATTCTAAAGTGAAGCTTACTCTCACATGTTTGGTAATTATTAAGTTGTGCCGCTACACACCCACATTTCCATGGTGACCATTTACAAAGATCTCTCATCTCTGCTTTTGATAGCATCGAAAAATAGTTCTGCTGAAAATGCAACAACTGCAGACATTTATTTCCACCTGTCCTATTAATTTCTTCACCATTTCACCTGGTAAACCAGAATCGTTTAATAACTTCCCTGGCTTTCTGACAATGGCCTGTGTGGAATCACGACTAAGCTTGCGGTACGTGGCGTCTTCTAATAAATGTAGAATCTTCAGGTGCTAGTCTGCAGAGTTCAGAACCACGGTGGATTTCCCTTTGTCAGTTGGCAAGACAACCAAGTCTTCATTCTCTCGTAATAAACATAAGCAACGTCGTTCCTCCTGGCTTAGATTTCGCCAGGATCTGGCTGGTAGTTAGCCTGACGTCATCATCTGCATCGCGCGAAAGATTCCTAATGCACTGCTCTATTTCACTAATTATATCCAATATTGGCAGACGTCGTGGAGCTGGAGAAAAATTGAGGCCTTTAATCAGCGCTGATGTAGAGCATCGTCCAGTTCTTGGTTGGAAAGATTAACAACCTTTCTATAGGCCTTATCGGATTTCACAACAGTTCTTCCGTGATTCAGTCGGTCGAACTTGGCACATTGCTTAAACATTGCCTTGGACAAACATGCATGTTGTTGGGCTACCGTGGCTACATCCACCAACTCCCAATTGAGTGGTAACAGTTTTGATGACAAAGACAGATGACACTCAAATAGGTTCCTGGTAATTATCCTAATTGATTGTTCGACGATTAAAGTCTCCTCCAGTGATTACAGTATGATAAGGGAACTTACGTACAAGGGAACTGATATGTTTTTAAAAGTTTTCAGTTATGTCAGTTACTCAGGTGGTCGATTCAAGGACCCCGTTGTAATTTTATGCCCATAACTGGTACTGAGACTTGCCCAAACAATCTTACATACAGCTTCAGTTTCTGCCTGGCTCGATTTGAGTTTCTTGTCTACTACGAAAATTACACCACTTCCATTACTCATTTCCCTATCCTTTCGGTGTGCACTAAATATCTTTCCAAAGATCTTACTAATGTCAGTTTAAGGTTTAAATAAACTTTCTGTGTCTAGTATTATGTCGGCTTCGATGCTTTTTGGGAACACTTTAAACTCTGGCGCTTTGTTGAGAATGCTAAGGAAGTTAAGTAATAGCCTCGCCTGCATGAGGTATTTTTTTAAATATCTTACCCTAATACGTGTGCAGCAGCCTACACAGTCAGCTACTTGGACAGCTGTTAGTGCATACCTGACCCACTTAGGAGGACCCTACAAATCGCATCCCTACGGCTCAAGTCTATAATTGGAAGTTACAACTTAACTTGTCACAGAACCGTCGGAGTCTCTGTTTCAAGTCTTCCACTCGTCTCAGAAGCAGGGATCACGATCTGTTCTGGAGGCAACGCTTCAGACTGTGAGCTTCGTTGAAATTCAGTGTTTTTCCTAACTCTTTGGGAAGCCTTTGCAACCACCTTGGCCTGTCCGCAGGCCGTGGTCTAGTAGATGCCGGCACAGTAGCTCAGAGTGTTGGGTCAGAGGGCCGATTGTCCTCTGTAATAAAAAAAAAAAAAACTGAGTAAAGGAATCAACGATCAACTTGAACGGACACCACGTGACGTCCGCACAGACCAAACGCAAAAAACTATACTGAACAAAATGAAAAATAATAATAAAAAAAAGTTGCCAGCGTTGCTACCTCTGGATCAAGGGGTACCGGGTTCGATTTCAGGCCGGATTGGGGATTTTATCTGTTGTGTTGACCTCATCATTTTATCGTTTCATCACCATTCGTGACTGTGGCTAGATGGGACTGCGTAAAAATTGGACTGAGCAAACACTGGGACTTTGTACGGGTGCTGATGACGGCGCAGTTGAGCACCCCACAAACCAGACATCATCGCTACCTTGTCCACCATGTCCTCCTGACCTTACTCCTATGGGTTTCTCTTAGTGGGGGGGGGGGGGAGGGGGGCAATGAAGTGTTTGGTCTACGTAACACAGACAGTCGCTCAAGAAGAGCTGGTTGCATGTATAGCTGACGCTGGAGCCATCATCTCTAAAGGCTTGGTTGTTTTAAGCGTGTTGCATGCAAGTACCAGTTGTTCTTTAACGTAAACAGACAACATTTTCAGCAACATCTTTATGACAATATTCATTGCACGGCAATTTTAAGCTATCTCTGAACGATACTAGCGTCAAAATCAAATGTTCAGTTGTATATGAATTCCTAAGGGAACAAACTACTTAGGTCATCAGTTCATTGACTTACACACCCCTTAAACCCACTTAAATTAACTTATGCTAAGAACAACGCACACACCCATGCTCGAGGGAGAACTCGAACCGCCGACGGGAGGATCCGCGCAATCCGTGAATGGCGCCTCAAACCACACGGTCACTCCGCATGGTTCGTCAAAATCGTTAATGGACCATTAGCGAGGAAACTTTGCACCTGTGGCATTTTGTCACGTAAGAAAGTGTTTCGTTTTATCTCTTCCAGACACTAAAATTTTTACACCCTGTGTATGTATATCTTCAATATTTTCCTTGTACTTGTGACGTCTGCACAGTCAAAGAGCAACGTTTTTGTTATTTGTTAATGTGTTGAACAGAGTTAACTACAATACCTCCACCAGTACCTTTTCAGATATACAGGTTCCCCCCCTCCCCCCTTCCAAAAAAAAACCCCGACAAACTTTAGGAACAGGTTCCTGATATATACACAAAAAAAGTAAGAAAAGTCTGATAAACAGGGCTCTAAAATCCGTACCTTAAGAGATATGAGCACATTTTCATGTTCGATGCTGTGAAACAGATCCTTTCCCCTGCAAGGTCTTTGCATTCAATATTTTGGAAGGAGGAAGTATTGACCAAAACATGACAAAATGTCAGTAAACATGCGATCTAAAATCCATACTTTAGGAGCTATGAGCACTAGTTCATCTTCGCTTGTATGGAACTCATCTCTTTACTGGACAACTGCTCATATTTCTTTATGTACGGATTTTAGAGCCCATGTTTGCCAGATTTGTTTTTTGTTTCGTTTCCAACTACGTGCTCCCAAAACAAGAAAAGAAAGAGCTTGATGTAGGTAGGATGTGTTTCATTGTACCGAAGATGAACAAGTGCGCAAATCTCTTAAAGTATGCGCATTAGAGTTCTTGTTTAGCACACTGTCGTTTTGTTTTGCTGTAAGGAACCTGTTTCTTAAGTTTGTCGGTGTGTTTCGGGACGCCCTACATATGATACCAGCGTTACTTGCAGTTAAATAGTTATTTATAAAAAAATTTAATGTCGGAACTCACTATCCACGAAGAGGGGGGGGGGGGAGGGGATCATATTGGGGTGGTGGGAGAAGCTGGGAAAATACATGTCAATCACAACTCATTCGTTTACTTAAGGCAAATTTTTTTTTACGCGCCCGAGTAGCGAATTACGAAATGCACCAGGGAAGGGACTAAATGATTTTAGGACTTTTTGAGGCTTCCTAGTACGCAAAAAATCATAATGGCCTTGGTGTGAACGGAGAGCCAAAAATCTACTGCAATACGTCTGTATGAACAACGTTCCGAGACTTCTTATTCTCTGCGTATGTGCGAGGAGCCAACGTAGTGCTGTCCGTGCGCCAAACGTAGTGTCCCCACATGAATACCTGCCACCTTAAACGTTTGTCCTTGGCTCTTATTTATAGTGATCGCCAAGGTCAGCTCCAAAGGGAACTGCAAGCGCTTGAACTTGGAAGGCAAGTTTGTTTCAATGATAGGAATCTGTGCTATCAACTTCGTCTCTCCTTTGCTTCCTCCAGTGATGATGTTGGCCTGCGCGATATATCTTCTCATCTTTGTGTTGCACAACCTAGTGCCACTGGATAATCTTCAGTGCATCCAGAATACGCTTCAATATCTCAGGCATACCCACTTTCTTCTCCAACTTGTGTACGACACCCCATTCACCTCTAATGAGTTTAGAAAATCTACAGAGGGTGTAGTAGCGTTGTTTCTTGTCATCACTGTATCGATTGAGGTGTGGATGGTCCAAGTTCTCAATGTTAATTCTTCTGAACTATCGAGACTCTACAAGCAATGAAAATCTACAAAAAAATTATAAAACATTCAAATCCAAACAGAAAAGTCGAGGAATTGTTTAAGAATCCCGATGATATCACAGTCCAATACTACCAAAACAATCTGTGTACTGACATTTGGAAAAAAAACGGGACTTCTGCCGGATGTTTGTGTCGTTCTCGCACGATATTTCGACGTCGTAACTCGCTGTCTTCTTCTAGTGCCACCCGAGAATGGTCCTTGGGCGGACTGAGTCCAGTATTTATGCCTGTAACGTGCTGGGCGCTCCCTAGTCGGTCCGCGCCCCATCAGGTTCAAGTGGTTCAAATGGCTCTGAGCGCTATGGTACTTAACTTCTGAGGTCATCAGTCCCCTAGAACTTAGAACTACTTAAACCTGACTAACCTAAGGACATCACATACATCCATGCCCGAGGCAGGATTCGAACCTGCGACCGTAGCAGTCGCGAGGTTCCGGACTTAGCGCCTAGAACCTCGAGACCACCGCGGCCGGCGCCCCATCAGGTGTTCCAGAGGCGGTTAGCATGGTCCTCTCTGGTCTCTGGTGTTCCGACTGGCGTCCGCGCCAGGCTCGGCCGGTCTCTGGGGTCGTGGTCATCAACTGTAGTGTCTGGTGCTTCGTATCCTGGCTGTTTCCTTGGTCTTCACTTCTGTTTCTTGCTGGGTGCTTCGTAACTGGTCCGCGCCGCGTCGAGTGTTTCGTTCGCGTTCCAAGCCCGCCAAGCCTGGATCCCATGGTCCCCACTGTCACTGGTGTTCCTTCCGACTGCCGTCCGCGCCCGGTGCGGCCGTCCTCTTAGATCGTCGTCGTCATCTGAGGTCTGTCAAAACTAGTGTGTAATGTCTGGTGTTCTGTCTCATTACTGTTTCCTCGGTTTCCACTTCTGTCTCTTGCTGGGCGCTCCAATGTCGGTCCGTGCCGCGTCAAGTGTTCTGTCCCCAGTCCGCGCCCTCAAGGCGCGACTCTAATGGTTCGCTGTGATGGTTGATGTTCCGGACCGACGTCCGTGTCCGATTTAGGCGTCCTCCAGGGTCGAGGTCGTCATTTCAGGAGTGTCAAGACACATCTGTAGTGTCTGATGCTCTGTTTCGTGGCTGTTTTATCAGTTCCCACTCCGGTTTTTTGTGAAATCTCGATGAGTTTTGCGTTGAGTTTTCAGAAGTTCAAGAGCCGTGCTGAGCTGGTATCCACTATCACTAGTGGTTGCCAACCTATTCATGGAAAGATCTGAAGTGGTGGCACTTATGTCGACCATATGCCAAACCGAGTGCTTTTTTTAGATATGTAGATGGTATCTTTGTCATTTAGCTCCATGGCAGGAAGAAGCCAGATGATTTTCTGGAACATCTGTATTCACAGCACCCGAATATAACATTCACAATGGAACTGGAGAAGGATGGATAACTCCCATTCCTGGATGTATTAGTCAAGAGTAAAGTCGATGGCACATTTGGGCACAGTGTGTACCGCAAACCGACACACACTGACTTATACCTGCAAGCCAACAGCTGCCACCATCCAGCACAGAAGAATGAAGTGCTCAAAACTCTAGTTCACAGGGCACATACTCTGTCAGACCCGACAGTTTGGCGATGGAAATAGAACGTTTTCAGTCGGTGTTCAGCAAGAATGGATTCTTATCTGGAGACATCCAGAAGGCACTTCGAACTGCCAGTCAGCTAAAGCATCCAAAAGAAGAACCAGAGAGGCGAAGAGGGTGGCGTACTTGCCATATGCTGAACCGATCTCTGCTAAGATCAGAAGAATTCTCACGAAACATGACATCAAGAACGTATTTTGCCCACCCAATAAGATTGGGACAATGTTGAGGAAAGTAAAGGACGATGAGCCGTAGTTAGGTTAGCTTTGAAAAGTGCGCTGCAGCGCGTAGCGTGAAGAAGTTTTCCTCCGTTTCCTGGCGGTGGCGCCGTTGTAGCAATTGAAGGCTTCGGTGTCTCCCTCTAGTGGGAAAGGGTAAAAGTGGGTTGTTCCTCGTGGGTTTAAGGAGTGGCTGTATGGGCTCTCGTGGAGAGTTGGCAGTCGGGGCATCAAGAAGCGACTTCTCTGCCGGTGCTAGAGGGACAACACGCAGACCGCGGCATCAGCGACGCGAGCAGCGCCTCCGCGGTATTGGGCTTTAACTGCTCGTCGCGAAAGGAATCGTCCTGAGCGTGGGTCCGCAAGGGGCCTAATCTGCAGTTCGGCCGTATGCTGTCGACCGGCGAGGAGCTTCTGAAAATCGGCGTGCCTTCCTGCGTCCGTTGAAACGGCTGGTAGGCTGTATTGGATTTTTTAAATATTGTTTCTTGTCAGCAAAAACTGTTGTGTGTTTTTCCAATTCAATACCTTTTAAGGCTTTTACTCAACGTGCTTATGTGTTTTATACAGGTAGTTGGTTATTAGTGTGTTTTCTTGCCATGCAAATGTTTTCCATTTCATTGTTGTTGTTGTTGTTGTTGTTGTTTTCAGTCCTGAAACTGGTTTGATGCAGCTCTACATGCTACTCTATCCTGTGCAAGCTTCTTCATCTCCCAGTACCTACTGCAACCTACATCCTTCTGAATCTGCTTAGTGTAGTCATCTCTTGGTCTCCGTCTACGATTTTTACCCTCCACGCTGCCCTCCAATGCTAAATTTGTGATCCCTTGATGCCTCAGAACATGTCCTACCAACCGATCCCTTCTTCTGGTCAAGTTGTGCCACAAACTTCTCTTCTCCCCAATCCGATTCAATACTTCCTCATTAGTTATGTGATCTACCCATCTAATCTTCAGCATTCTTCTGTAGCACCACATTTCGAAAGCTTCTATTCTCTTCTTGTCCAAACTATTTTTCGTCCATGATTCACTTCCATACATGGCTACACTCCATACAAACACTTTCAGAAATGTCTTCCTGACACTTAAATCTATACTCGATGTTAACAAACTTCTCTTCTTCAGAAACGCTTTCCTTGCCATTGCCAGTCTACATTTTATATCCTCTCTACTTCGACCATCATCAGTTATTTTGCTCACCAAATAGCAAAACTCCTTTACTACTTTAAGTGTCTCACTTCCTAATATAATTCCCTCAGCATCACCCGACTTAATTCGACTACACTCCATTATCCTCGTTTTGCTTTTGTTGATGTTCGTCTTATATACTACTCTCAAGACACTGTCCATTCCATTCAACTGCTCTTTGCTGTCTCTGACAGAATTACAATGTCCTCGGCCAACCTCAAAGTTTTTATTTCTTCTCCATGGATTTTAATACCTACTCCGAATTTTTCTTTTGTTTCCTTCACTGCTTGCTCAATATACAGATTGAATAACATCGGAGAGAGACTACAGCCCTGTCTCACTCCCTTCCCATCCACTGCTTCCCTTTCATGTCCCTCGACTCTTATAACTGCCATCTGGTTTCTGTACAAATTGTAAATAGCCTTTCACTCCCTGTATTTTACCCCTGCCACCTTCAGAATTTGAAAGAGAGTATTCCAGTCAACATTGTCAAAAGCTTTCTCTAAGTCTACAAATGCTAGAAACGTAGGTTTGCCCTTCGTTAATCTAGCTTCTAAGATAAGTCGTAGGGTCAGTATTGCCTCACGTGTTCCAACATTTCTACGGAATCCAAACTGATCTTCCCCGAGGTCGGCTTCTACTAGTTGTTCCATTAGTCTGTAAAGAACTTGCGTTAGTATTTTGCAGCTGTGACTTGTTAAACTGATAATTCGGTAATTTTCACATCTGTCAACACCTGCTTTCTTTGGGATTGGAATTATTATATTCTTCTTGAAGTCTGAGGGTATTTCGCCTGTCTCATACATCTTGCTCACCAGATGGTAGAGTTTTGTCAGGACTGGCTCTGCCAAGGCCGTCACTAGTTCCAATGGAATGTTGTCTACTCCAGGGGCCTTGTTTCGACTCAGGTCTTTCAGTGCTCTGTCAAACTCTTCACGCAGTATCGTATCTCCCATTTCATCTTCATCTACATCCTCTTCCATTTCCATAATATTGTCCTTAAGTACATCGCCCTTGTATAGACCCTCTATATACTCCTTCCACCTTTCTGCTTTCCCTTCTTTGGTTAGAACTTGGTTTCCATCTGAGCTCTTAATATTCATACAAGTGGTCCTTTTTCCTCCGAAGGTCTAGAAATTGTTGCCTTGAAAGGGGAATGTTGTAAACGTTCGCAAATCCTACCTGGCGAGCGTGTGTGTTTCCCGTAAGTTATCTGGCAGATAATTGTAAAATTTGTTTTTTATGTATTTTGGAAATGTTAATGTTATTAACTATGAATGTCCCTCCGTGTGCATGACTCATGCGTTTTGGTTTTTCTATTTTGAGAACTTTTCTAAACAGGATTGTGTTTATAGGTTGCAGACAAGTTAGATTCTGCACCATTTTGTTGAATGGAGTGAAATTCATCTATAATTTAGTTGAGCTTGATATATTATACAGCGTTGCGTTTTGTACGGTAAATTGCTTGCCTGAACTTGCCTTTTACTGGCGTGAAATTTTTTATAATAATTTAAAAGTCCTTTCCTATAGTAAATTGACTTATTTGTTACATGAATACTGTTTTTTTTAAAAAAATCATCGTAAAGTCAAATTTGAATAAAGAGTGTTACTAAAAATTGTGTGTAATTTGACCAGTTATTCCTTGGCACCTACTTCCACTTTACTTTTTGTGTACTGATTGAGATTAATAACCTTTGGTGAACCAGTAGTAATTTTACGGTTCAGATGATCTGAGGATACGGAAACCAGGCATTTGCAACATACCATGCGAGTATGGGATGTCATGTGTTGGCCAGACCACCAGGAATGCGAAACTCAGCCCCTGCATAGAACGACGTAAAACAAATTCAGCTGCAGAAATCACTCATCCATCTCCTAGTACCGATCCTCTCTCACCTCTTCAACTACTGGCTAGCCAACTAAACACTTAGAACAGTTGAAAAATCAGTAAAACCATCACGATTCTAAAGCCTGAGAAACCCAAGGTCGACCCATGCTCCTACAGATAGATCTCCATCTTAGACGTTATAGGTAAAACATATGAACGCATACTAACAGACCGACTAAAAACCTAAACAGAACAACACGGAATACTCCCCATGATACAATCAGGCTTTAGACAAAACCACTCTATAAACGACCCACTTCTAAAACTAATGGACAGAATAACGAAATGATTCAAAAGGGGGTTCTGCACGCTCGCTGTCTTTCTGTACATCGAACGCGCCTTCGATAAGCTCTGGCACTTATGACTTCTGCAAAAACTTATCTAACTGGGCTTCCCGGCGAACTTCGCATGCATAATAAGAGCAAACATAACAGACAGAAAGCGCAAGGTACACGTAGGTGCTGCACCCTCTCGAGAATTCAAGTCCCAGGCAGGTATGCCACAAGGGGGCATTTTGTCCCCACTATTTTACGCGCTCTACACGGCAGACATATCAACAGTAACGACCCCATCAGAAACAGTAGGACTGTACGCTTACGACACCGCTTATTGGTGCACAGAACTCAGGACGACAACTATCCAACGGAAGACAGAAAATACCTAAGATGACTGCAAGACTGGACGGCAGGATGGAGAATCTTTCCCATCCCATCCAAAACACAAACAATCCTATTTCATCACAGACACCTGACCAAAACGAGGCACTAAAACTCGGACGACATACAACTGACACTCTGGGACACACCACTGAGACATCAAATGAATGCCCTCACACGATAAAAACACGATATACATGTCAGCAATGGCCACTACTCACAAGACATTTTACTATCATAACTTTGTTATTCTATTATATTCATTCATACTTTACCTTATAATCACTCTAAATTTTAATGTGCATCAGTAATGTTCAACCAGAAATAATGATCAACGTAAGACTTAAGTCCGCAAAAGACACACACACACATACACACACATACATACACACACACACACACACACACACACACACACACACACACACACACACACACACCTCAAAGTCCCATAGTTGCAATATGCTATATCCTATGTTTGTCATTGATTTAAGTGTCAGGAAGTCATTTCTGAAAGTATTTGTATGGAGGGTAGCCATGTATGGAAGTGAAAAATGGACAATAAATAGTTTGGACAAGAAGAGAATAGAAGCTTTCGAAATGTGGTGCTACAGAAGAATGTTGAAGATTAGATGTGTAGATCACAAAACTAATGAGGAAGTACTGAATAGGATTGGGGAGAAGAGAAGTTTGTGGCACAACTTGACGAGAAGAAGGGATCTGTTGGTAGGAGATGTTTTGAGGCATCAAGCATGGAGAGGTGCATCAAACCAGTCTCAGGACTGAAGACCACAACACAACAACTATGTTTGTCTTAAATTTACCATCTGTTATCCTAAACAAATTAACAAATGAATGTAACTCTCAGCCGTTTTCCTCTTGCTCTTCCCCCTCTTCCTCTTCCTTTTCCTCTTTTCTCTTTCTCTTTTCTCTTTCAATGCAGAGTAAGTAGAACATGTAGGATAAGTAAAATTGTAAAATCAACTGTGAGTAATGAGAAATTTGCACTGATGCAACAAATAAAAAGTAACAAAATAATAAAATATATCCTGATACATCCAAAAAGGCTGAAAAGGATATTGAGGCCCTGAAACAGCCCACCCTTTCCCCTCACGGATAGGAATGAAAGTCGCAAAAAAAAACAAAAAAAAACAAGGACCATTCTAGGGTAGCACCTGAAGAAGACAGTGCAGAGATGTCATGCGAGAACGAGGCGAATATCTGGCAGAAGTCCCGTTTTTTTCCAAATGTCAACAGATAACTGAGATAGTCTGAAGAATTACATTCTGTGTGCTGTGAAATGTTTTCATGAGCGTCCATTACATTGCTATGGAGTTTAGAGAAAATTTCATGGTACAGGAATATTTCGACTGCCCTACATTTATGTACGTACTTATTTCACTTGTCAGAACAGTTAAAAACCTATCTCTATGCTAAACTTAATGCATTCATTTGATAATAATTAAAGACTTTTTGGTCACGTTACCCTTCCCACAGTATCAGTAGACCTAGTCACGTTGATCGTCGAACGGGAATAGTTATTTTTTCGTAGTAGAAAGTAGCCTATGTTTCAGTTCAGGGCAAAGGCTATCTCCATTCCAAAGTTCATCGAAATCCATCAAGTCGCTTCAGCGTGAAGGAGTTACAAACCTATTAACTCGACGAAGAAAGAAAATAAGCAATTTCTAGTTCGGTGCAGCGCGAACTTTATAATCTTTGTAAGTGTATGAACGTCATCTGCTCTCAAGTCTGTCCCTGTTAGCAGCGGACAGGCAGATCGTAAGCAAATTCAGCCTCACTAAAAATCGTTCTACACGTAAACGCACGACATCTCTCTGTCGCACATTATTTACATGACACCTTTGTTGTGAGCCTTCAAGCGTTTTAGGAGCTATAAGATACGCTTGACGCTTAGCGGCTAAAATGCAACGGGCTTCTAAGGAAGTACGGATTAATCCCTTTGAGGACTATATAAGCACTGTATTCATTACTTCTGTCGTATTATGTAGGACATATTAAACAATAAAAGCATTTTCACAAATACGATACAGTTCAGAAGTCAATGAGTAAATAGCTTTTCTAAGAGCAATTATTTGTCCACATTTCACCTTATATACTGTACTATGCAGTTTTAAAAGTAATTTGGTAATTCAGGTTATAAGCTACTTCCATTCCAGATATCTTCCAAATCCGTCCAGTCGTTCCAGCATGGGAAGCAGAAACACACACACACACACACACACACACACACACACACACACACACACACACGCACACACGCGCGTATTCACATTTATAATATATGTATATATTCATAGATGCTGATAAAATTATTGTATGTTTTTTAAAAGAGCAAACCCGTTTTTTGTGTGGTTCTTTGCTATTATATTTGATCAGGTTATCACGCAGCCAATTTAAAAAAAAAAAAGATTTTCAACATTTGTAGTACCCATATTTCGCCAACAGTGACTGGTTCTGATGTTATCCTGGATCCCATGATAACTTATCGTTTGCTTTTGGAAGGGCTTCGCACGATATGTTACACTTGTGTTTGCAGACAGGATGATTGAAAACGAAATCGAATGTAAACTTCTGAAAAATGTTTACCGCTTCTTGATGAGAGTGCAGCTAACGTCGGCCGTCCGTTTACAACTGCAGACGAAATGTGTATCTCTCACGAGAATATTACTCCAGTAGAAGAAAAAAGTGAAGTGGAGCGGGCACATAGGAATCGCAAACTGATGCAATACCGAGGCGACGCAAAATATGAACGTGTGTATCATTGTCAGCAGTGCGAAAAATGAAAAAAATCTTTATGACGATTAAATACATTTATCGGTTTGCCTGTAGCTATTTAACGTGAGTTAACATCCTTTAAAGCTCCGTTTTTGAGACGAACAGCGTTTCGGGAGAGTTTAAATTTGGTGAACAAATTAAAGAAAACTTTGAAAAATGCATGGAAGCTAAAGCATAGTACCCTGCTTCTAGCATCAGCTGCTGATTTGCATCTCCAGTGGAAGGTATCAGTATTTTCAAAAGGACATCATCCATCATAGGTGAAAACTATATACGATTATCCATATAGAATACATATCATTGCATCGTAAAGTCATACATTCTTCTGGTCTCCCTTATTATCTTCTTTGCAGCATTGAGAAAAAACAGGGAAGAAAGAAACAAGATGACAGATATGATATATATGTATATGCTGGCTTTTCTTCAGTGTAAAACAAAGCTCCGCCCCATTCTCAAATATACAAACACAATCTCCAGCACACGCAGACACCGAGTTTAATGTTCAATAGATCATCCGGAAAGTAAATTGCATTAATGAATTCTGACACACTGCGGCAGTGTTGTCGGCACTTTTCGCTGCTCACATAAAGCTAGTTATTAGGCTATGAATATACGCTATTTGCATTTAGATGTGAACTGTATATGAGCGGTGATAGGTGTTTATAGAGATAAGCAGAATGTAAATGGCTGTGGCATATGGCACTCGCGAAATTGTTCGTGTTTCGAACGCTGTCGATGTATAAAGCTTTGGCGGACGAGAGAATCAACGACACAGTGACTCTAAAGTGGGTACCCTGTTGACGAAGAGCAAGTGGGCTCCCATAAAAAGAGACAGAACAGTTTCTGGTTGACGTGACCATAATGGAGTTTTGGTCTTTCTCCATGACTATACTTGCATATCCTTAACGATGATGAAATGAAAGAATCTTTCAGCGAAAATATCCATAAAACCAGGTCCACGCTACGATAGTTACCTGAGGTGTTGACGGTAATTTTTTTGTCTCTAGTGTCCTCATCGGTTTCAAGCGACCCACGACGAATCATCTCAGACTAGCAAATTTATGACTTCAGTCATCAATAATATATTCTCCCTCACTACTGGCAACTGTCAACGACTCCGCGACTGTAGAAATCACGTGGTTTTTGAGGCGAGGAACTCGTCGAACCATGTTTGGAGTTCATTTTCATCCGGAAACGAAGTTGGTTGAAGGCTGTTCGATAGAGAGCGGAAAAGGTTAAAGTCTGAGGGTGCAAGATCAGGTGATAAGATGGTTACGGAGTGACTTCCCAACCCAGCTCCTGTGTAGTGTTTTCGGTGACACTGAGCCACAGTCATGCAATACTATCTAAAAGGATAAACCACCATTTCACTGTGTATTACTATATTCACCTTTTGTACTATCTTCATTTCTTCTTTTATGCCATTATCAAGTACAATGCTATTAGCTGGTAAGCCTCTATTATGTCGTGTCTGTTTATAATGCCATACCTGCTTTGGACTTCCTTAACAGGTATGACACAATAATGGTCTAACAACTTTTGATATTGTTCTTGATACTGACATAAAAACTGAAACCTAAGTAGTACAAAAGATAAATATAGTAATATACAATCAAATGTCGGTTAACTCTTTGTCATGTACAGTGTCTTTAGTCGGTCTAGCAGAATGCGGTCGGACATCATCGTGGAGATGCAACCTACCTGGTCGTTGTTCTTGGATTGCGTCTGCAACACGTCTCATTTGCTGACAATAAATATTAACACTGATGGTTACGGCACGATGAGGCAATTCTTAGTACGTCATACGGTCGCTGTTCCATCAGAAGCATATCGTTATCTTTTGTGGGTGCCCGCAGATCTTTGTACGATGAGTTATTGCTTTGTTTGTGCTCAACCATTCCTTTCTTTTCCTTATATTAGCATAAAGGCACAATTTCTCGTCGCCAGTAACGATAGGAATTGTTGGTGTCATTCACGAGCAAGTTGATGACGAGCAAGTAGAGATGTACATATGGAGATGCACCTATGGCCATCTGCCGATTTTTGTTGTTTTGGCTTAGAGCATGGTGCTACCCATACATCCGATTTTTGAATCTTCCCATTCCATGCAAATGTCGTACTATGGTGGGGTAATCATAGTTCATTGCATTTACCAGTTCTCGATTACACTGATGTGGATCATTGTGGTTTAATGCCGCTACTACTCGGCCAAGCAGCTCCTCAGTTGGCACCAGCGGGCAGAGTGCACCCCGTATGTCCTCCCAACAAGGACAAATCCTTGGCAGTACCAGGAATCGAACTCGGGTCCCCTTACGGCAGTCATCCTTGCTAATCACTCACTTACGGCAGCGGAGAAGGTCGATCATTTGTTGGATATTACCAGTTTCTGGTTTTCCCTACAGTTACGGCCATTACGATTCTGGTAGTGTGAAGATCATTCCTCACAGCCTTAACACATACTGTGTTATACTGCTTTCTGCTAATGAATATTCCCCAAACAGCCCTTCCTTCACCGACTCTAGAGACAGCCTCCTCGTTTATTATCTTATATTCCACTAAATTGTCAGCATCTTTCTGAGACATCAATTTTGTTCCTCTCCACAGCCCAGGATTCACTTCTATACAACGCTATACTTCATACAGACCTATTCACAAATTTATTTCTCAAATTAATTCCGATATTAGACACGAGTAGGTATCATTTGGCTAGGAAGACAGTTTTCGTCTGTGCTGGGCTGCTTCTTATGCCCTCCTTTCTTCGTCTGTAAAGTGTTATTTTGCTTCGAAGGTAACTGAAATCTCCAGTGTGTCTACTATGTTGTTCCCAGTTCCGAAGTTATGGTTATATCTAACCTCATTTCTGATGATCCGTAATAACTGTTTTTTTTTCAATATTGCCATAAAAATTAATACCGCCAAGGACATCAGTAGCACCGGGCTGCAACATGTGTATACTGAGGAACTTTTGTGTCGGTGATTTATTTGTCACAGTCGTCATCTATCAGACGGCGCTCGGGAGGCCTGTCCGTGCACAGCGTTTTGACTGTGCAGCAGCGACTGTGATGAGTTTAAAGGTGAACCATGTTTGCAACATTCATTCTAGGGTACAACTATGCATCACCAATGGGTACATACTTCTAATGAAGAGCTTCAGCCAGTTGACATGGGTCGCGTTGTGGGCACGCGGGGAGCTAAATGGACGTAGTGATGGATTACCGCACATGTTGAGCGCAATGTATCGGTGGTGTGGTCCTGTTTCCAACAGTTGACTGTGAAACATTCCCACACCTTTAGCCAAGGTTCTAGATGGTCATGTAATACAGACGCACTTCAAGACCGATGGAGTTTGCTAGCATTCGTGGCGTACCAAAAGCCATCCAGGAAAGAAATCTCGACACATGTTGCACCTGTGTGTCAACGCTGACCATTGGGAGCTGTCTGGTTGCCGCAGGACAAAGATCACTTGAGGCTCTGGCCATGGTACCACTAGCACCAAGGCATCGCCAAATGTGATTTGCAGAGTATCCATTTAGATGTAGATGTAGATGCCTACTGTCGTTATAGAGTTTACTGGAGAGTGGAATGGCATACTGTTGTCTTCAGGGATGAGAGAAGGTTTTTTTTGTTATATGCGAGTGATGGAAGTATACTAGTATCGTCTAGATGTGATGAGCTGGCTGTGCCAGAGTGCATCCGCTCACGGCACATAGCTTCTACCCCATGCTTCATGGTGCGATGTGTCATCAGTTACGACTCACCGAAAAACACGATGTTTCTGCTGGATAAAGTGCTACATTGCACATACTGTTATCCCCGTAAACCTGCCATTTCTTCGACAGAAAACTGATGCGCTCTTTATGTGTGCTGATGCGACTATTTGGCCACTCACTTCTACGACATGTGTGTTTCATTTGTTCTGAACTCCTACGGTGCTGACCTACCTGTCAATAAAATAACCTCGTCGTTGAGGATTTCCGGTATTGAAAATAGACTGTTTATTCTATTCAACATGTCCTGTACTTTTTCTTCAGTTTCATAATGAATGGCAGTATGATCAACGAGTGTTACCATTGGTTCCTACTTCTGAACCGTACTTTTATTTCAAATATAGAAGTAGAAACGTTGTGGAGAACAGACGAAATAAACGCTGCATTGCAGTGTTTGAAGCACAGCGTTAGTATTAGAGACAAGGTGGCTTAGTATCAGTCGATTAAAACTGTGTGCCCGACCGAGATTCGAACTCGGGACCTTTACCTTTCGCGGGCAAGTGCTCTACCATCTGAGCTACCGAAGCAAGACTCACGCCCGGTACTCACAGCTTTACTTCTGCCAGTACCTCGTCTCCTACCTTCCAAACTTTACAGAAGCTCTCCTGCGAACCTTGCAGAACTAGCACTCCTGAAAGAAAGGACATTGCGGAGACATGGCTTAGCCACAGCCTGGGGGATGTTTCTAGAATGAGATTTTCACTCTGCAGCGGAGTGTGCACTGATATGAAACTTCCTGGCAGATTAAAACTGTGTGCCCGATCGTGACTCGAACTCAGGACCTTTGCCTTTCGCGGGCAAGTGCTCTACCATCTGAGCCACCGAAGCACGACTCACGCCCGGTACTCACAGCTTTACTTCTGCCAGAGCCTCGTCTCCTACCTTCCAAACTTTACAGAAGCTCTCCTGCGAACCTTGCAGAACTAGCACTCCTGAAAGAAAGGATATTGCGGAGACATGGCTTAGCCACAGCCTGGGGGATGTTTCCAGAATGAGATTTTCACTCTGCAGCTGAGTGTGCGCTGATATGAAACTTCCTGGCAGATTAAAACTATGTGCCCGACCGAGACGGAAGTTAGACCGCTCGGCTAACCGGGCGGGCTGGGTTGGTGTAGTCGACGTTCTGACATGCCAAAAGTCTTTCATTGGATCCAGGTCGGGAACCGGACAAGGCAGTCCATTGGGCGGATGTTATTGTCAAGAAGAGTTGCCTCACGGATGCCACTTTATCAAAGGGTGCATTTTCATGCTGATAGAGTCATCGCCTCTGGACTATTCCTCTACTGTATGCAGTACACAGTGCTATAAAATGCGTTTCGTTAAGAACAATAAGGTGCCCACATCCTAGCCGCGAGAAAAAGTCCCCGTATCGTAACCCCATCTGTTCCATACTTCACTGCTGGAATTGCAAATGATGACAGATAACGTTCGCCAGGAATTCATCAAACCCAGACGCTTTCGTCAGATTGGCAGAAGGTACAGCGTGATTCATCAATCCAAATAAATCGTTTCTAGCCGTCCACTGTCCAACGGCGTCGCTAGTTACACCACCAAAACGTCACATAGCACCGACTACAGAAATGTGGGGCTTATGAGGAACTGTTCAACCACTGTGACACAGTGACAGTCCTACCTGGTCTGCTGGTAGCACATCTGAGCTCACAATTGATTTCCTTCTGCTGATTTGATGGGATTTTTGCAACCACTCTCGGCAATGCTGGACGATCCCTGTCGGTCAGTACAGGAGGTCTGCCTGGTCTTGGTTTACCTGCGATTGTTCCTTCGCATTTCCAATTCACAATCACATCACCAACGGCAGCCTTAGACGGTTTCAAATGTCCTTGATGGATGTGTTACTCGGGTAACATCCAACGAGTCGTCCACGTTAGAAGTCACTGAGGTGCGCTGACCGACCCGTTGTGCGCTACTG
This sequence comes from Schistocerca gregaria, assembly GCF_023897955.1. Lineage (NCBI taxonomy): Eukaryota > Metazoa > Arthropoda > Insecta > Orthoptera > Acrididae > Schistocerca > Schistocerca gregaria. The sequence goes on from NC_064920.1 coordinate 556,051,593, forward strand.
CTGCTCTACCGGCAACATAGCCCGCCTCCTTTCATACTGACTGGTCCACCTTTCGTGATATCTATTGCTAAAGACCGCACTACAAAGTGGTGTCCTGATGGTTTCGATTAGGTACTGTATTTATGGGCTGGAGAAATGCAAATGCTTACTGTTGTTACTGATGATTCTCTAACAAGACAAACTACACTCATGCTCATAAATTAAGGATAATGCTGATACATGCTGAAACAAAGCTCTGGTGGGCGGTTTGTGGGTTTAAATCGCCTCGGGGTATGACTATGCGTTGCATTTGACCTGCGGTCGTCGCACGGTGCCGGTGGCAGCAGTCCACATAGGCAGAGGTATGTTGGTGCATGTCAGAGTACGGTGCAGCGAGTAAGTGTGCAGACGTTTTCAGACGTCCTAATGGTGACTGTGTGTTAAATATTGCTCAAGAACACATGTTGATGACGTTATGAGGGTTACCGGAGGCTGGTCAAACACAGCAGGTCGTAGCACGGGCCCTCCGTGTGGCACAAAGTGTGATCTCAAGATTATGGCAACGATTCCAGCAGACAGGAAACGTGTCCAGGCGTTACAGTACGGGACGTCCACAGTGTACAACACTACAAGAAGACCGGTATCTCGCCATCAGTGCCCGAAGACGGCCAGGGAGTACTGCAGGTAGCCTTGCTCGGGACCTTACCGCAGCCACTGTAACAGTTGTCTCCAGACACACAGTCTACAGACGACTGAACAGACATGGTTTCTTCGCGAGGTGCATTCCACTGACCCCTGGGCACAGGAGAGCCCGTAAAGCCTAGTGTCAAGAAACACAGTACATGGTCACTGGAAGAGTGGTCCCAGGTTATGTTCACAGACGAGTCCATTTATAGTCTGAACAGTGATTCTCGCCGGGTTGTCGTCTGGCGTGAACCAGGAACCACATACCAACCCCTTAATGTCCTTGAAAGGGCCCTGTATGGAGGTCGTGGTTTGATGGTGCGGGGTGGGATTATGATCGGTGCACGTACACCCATGCATGTCTTTGACAAAGGAACTGTAACAGGTCAGGGGTATAGGGACGTCATTTTGCACCAGTTTGTCAGCCTTTTCAGGGATGCAGTGGGTCCCACCTTCCTCTTGATGGATGATAACGCACGGCCCCACCGAGCTGCCATCGTGGAGGAGTGCCTTGAAACAAAACAAATCGGGCGACTGGAGTGGCCTGCCTGTTATCCAGACCTAAACCCCATCGAGCACGTCTGAGATGCTCTCGGTCGACGTATCGCTGCACAAACCCCTACGACACTTCACGAGCTCCGACAGGCGCTGGTGCAACAATGGGAGGCTATACCTCAGCAACTGCTCGACCACCTGATCCAGAGTAGGCCAACCCGTTGTGGGGCCTGTGTACGTGTGTATGGTGATCATATCCCATATTGATGTCGGGGTGCATGCGCAGGAAGCACATTTGTTTCGGGAAGGTCTTCTCAACTTATCACCAGTACCGTGGACTTACAGATCTGTGTCGTGTGTGTTCCCTATGTGCCTAAGTTATTAGCGCCAGTTTTCTGTAGTGCTACGTTGTGTGGCACCACATTCTGTAATTATTCTTAATTTATGAGCAAGAGTGTAGGTGTCAGCCTCCACACAAGTATTATCATAGAAATTTTAAGAGCTGCTACTTTCATACTGTGCAGCCATCACGGAAAAATCGTCACGCTACTCGAATAAAATTTTCCCCATTCATAAGTGATGTGAGTTCGCTTACGATTACGACTACGTTTACGATTTCTGAAAGTGTCGTTTGCATGCAGGAGATAGTTGGCAAATCTATGGAAACCTGCGTCCCGAAAATAGCTGTGATGGTGACATGATGACAGGAAATAGCGCTACCGTTTCCGCGTCTGCTGGTCTGTCTACGATTAGTCTAGCTCGCTTCTCTTGTCCATTGATCGCTTCCACACTGCGCTCAGTAATTAACCTCGTTCTCAGTTAAAGTCGTTGTCGCTAGGTTCGAATTTCGCCACTTTCTTTTTTCTCCGTCGTCCCATGGGAGTCTCATTTCGCATGTATTGCAGGGTAACCTCGTTTCTGTAAGCTGTGTTACACGGGAAAGGAAGGAGTGAGCAACTATAAAGACCAATGTTTCTTAATCTACTTTAACAGTGAACCCTTCGTAATTCAGTACACAAATGTGCGATCTTTTAAAATCTATACCTTTAGAACTATACTGCCTGACAAAAGAAGTGTAGAACCCAGAAGCTATAATCGGATGTCAATGTAACTTAGTATACATTCTCGCCTTCGGAGGGCAAGTAAATGATTAGAGTTGCAATTCTGTGTGACGAACAGAACAGTAGCAGAGTTCATTAAATCATGTTTTTGTGATGCGATAGAAGAAAAAACAGGAGTCGTTTTAGATGAGATAGGAGATCTAGTATTAGAATCAGAGTTTAAGTGAGCTTTGGACGACTTACAATCAAATAAGGCAGAAGAGATCGATAACATTCTATCAGAATTTCTAGAATCATTAGGGGAAATGGAAACAAAACGAATATTCACGTTTAGAATTATATATTAATACCTTCAGCTGCTGACGTTTGTTGATATATATCAACGGGGACAGGTGAAAACGTGTGCTCCTACCGGGACTCGAACCTAGGATGTCCTGCTTAAATGGCAGATGCTCTATCCAGCTGAGCCACCGAGGGCACATAGTGCGACTGCAGGGACTATCGCGCACGCCTCCCGCGAGACCCACATTCTCACCTTATTTGTCTACACACTACATTCGTAGTGTCCCTACGCAACACACTCATTAGTCGTGGAAAACATTCTTAACAAGTTCCGTAAGAGTTCGGGTAATACGTGCGCATCCGCACGGAAGAAGAAGGTCATGGCCGGCATTGCCAGAACTGTATACTTACCTGGATATGTCTGTCCTTTCCGACATGGCCGACAGAACAGACACCATATCCATATAAGTATACCAGTCTCGTTGACGTATAGAATGTATGAGTCTGGCAGTATACTGTCTGACTTTCGGAAAGATATCATCCTCACAATTCCGAAGACTGCAGGAGCTGACAAGTTGGTTCAAATGGCTCTGGGCACTATGGGACTCAACTGCTGTGGTCATCAGTCCCCTAGAACTTAGAACTACTTAAACCTAACTAACCTAAGGACATCACACACATCCATGCCCGAGGCAGGATTCGAACCTGCGACCGTAGCTGTCCGGACTGCGCGCCTAGAACCGCGAGACCACCGCGGCCGGTGGAGCTGACAAGTGCGAGAACTATCGCATAGTCAGCTTGACAGCTCATTAATCCAAGTTCTGACAAGAAAAATATACAGAAAAATGGAAAAGAAAATTGAGGATGTGTTAGATGACGATGAGTTTGGCTTTAGGAAACGTAAAGACACCACAGAGGCAATTCTGACGTTGTGTTTCATAATGGAAGCAAGACTAAAGAAAAATGAAGAGACGTTCATAGGATTTGTCGACCTAGAAAAAGCGTTCGACAACGTAAAATGGTTCAAGATGTTCGAAATTCTGAGAAAAATAGGAAAAAGCTGTAGGAAGAGACGGGTAATATACAATATGTACAAGAGAGAATAACAAGAGTGGACGACGAAGAATAAAATGTTCGGATTAGAAAGGATGTAAAACAGGGATGTAGCCTTCCGCTCCTACTGGACACTCTATGCATCGAAGAAGCAATGATGGAAATAAAAGAAAGATTAAGGAGTGTGAGCCGTGCACGGCTCGTTTTCATGCCATTTATTGGTTGTCATCTTCTGTTACTGTACTGCCGCCCCGTTTTATTGTTCCATTTACTGGCGCCACTAACTTACTTGCTCATGAGCGGCAGCAGCAGTATCGATGAGCGGCAGTATCGATAGGCGCACTGTCGTACCATCTCTGGAGCGACCGATAGTGTTTCCGGGTCGTCGTGTGTCTGGCAGTCAGTTCGGGACGGACCAGCAGTGCAGTCGCGACGCAGGAGCTGTGAAGTCGAGGGACGGAGCGCCGGTGAGGCGCCGACAGGCAGTGCTCGCCGACCGCTGGCGACACACATGAACTGTCTGACGGAGGGAGATTGGAGCGGGTCGACCGTTGGTCGGTCGTTCGGTTGGTAGTCTGATCGGCCGACGTATATTTGGTCCTTTCACCGATTCCGGGCCTGGGAAGTAATCTCCGTGGAGTGTATCTGGCCTGGGCCTCTGGGGCATCCACGCGCGGTCGCATTGCTGCGAGGTCGCATTGCTGCGAGGTCCGCGGCTCACCGATCCCGGACACGAAAGTTGAGTCTTTACTTAAACTACCAGCCAGCCCCAACTGTTCACATTGTGTCGATTGAATTTCGTTGTGGGCTGTTGGGGCATTCCCGCGAGCAACAACGTGTGTTTTCAGTTTGGCGAAATTCTAGTTGCCCTCCTGTGGAGTTTAACTCAACTTGATTATTTTTTGAATTGAAGTGCACCAGCGGAATCTTCTGCCTTGTGGCCGTTAACGTTCCGGTTACCTGCTCTGGCCGTTGACGTAAATTCAGGCAGTGTATTTTCCTCGTCGTGTTGTGGCTCTCCAGCACGGCTTGTAGTTTGACAGCTGAATGTGTAATTCCTTGTGGGCGCCGCTACCTTCTGCGTGTTCCATTGAACTCCCTGTTGTGTGCTGGTCGAGTGGAGCTGAAGTTATTCTGTTGCTTTGTCCGTTGACTCTCTGTCGGTTGGGTTGCCGTCGAATTGAGAATTGTTGGGCCGGCTGCCTGTCTCACCTAAGCGATCGTTAGTGTTTGAATTCCAGGCCGACCTTTGGAAACTTCTGAGCGCCGCTTGATGTACTGCCTTGTCTTATTTGTCCTTGTTGTTTGTTTATGTATGGCTTCTAGCCGATTTTAAGTTAAAGTTGTTTCGCCCTTAGGGCGTGAGATGGTTTGGGCCTTCAGCCTAATTAAGAGACATGTTTTAAAATAAGGCCTTCTGCCTTTTAAAATTCAAATTCTTGTTTTTGAGTCTTAAGTGGTCAGCCTTCAGCCGGTTTTAAATTAAAGTGTTTTGCCCTTGAGGTGTGAGACTGAATGGCGCATCTAGCCGGGAATTAAGTTCTAAAATTGTTTGGCTTGCTCTGTTTTTAATATTTTCTTTACTATTGTAATGTTTGTCAAAGAATAAACTAGTATGTTCGAGCGCAACTGACAGGCACTCATTTTGGCTCCTTCCACAAATTAAACTATCTGTCCCGTCCTGCGGGCATAGTAGGCGATCTCAGAGTGGAATTAAAATTCAAGGTGAAAAGGTAACAGTGATACGATCCACTGCTATCCTAAGTGAAAGTGATGAAGAATTACATGATTTTCTGAATGGAATGGATAGCCTAATCAGAGTAATACGAAGTTTCAGAAATGAGAACAGTGAGAAATTTAACATTAGGATTGATGGCAACGAAGTAGATGAAGTTAAGGAATTCTGCTTCCAAGGTAGTAACATAACCAATGACGGACGGAGCAAGGAGGACATTAGAAGAAGACTAGCAGTGGCTAAAGCATTTCTGGCCAAGGGAAGTTTATTGGTATCAAACATAGGCCTTAATTTTCGGAAGAAATTTCTGAGAATATACGTTTGTAGCACAGCACTGCGTGGTAGTGAAACATGGAGTGTGGGAAAACCGGAACAGAAAAGAATCGAAGCATTTGAGATGTGGTGCTACAGACTAATGTCGATAATTAGGTGGACTGATAAGATAAGGAATGAAGAGGTTCTGCACAGAATCGGAGAGGAAAGGAATATTTGGGAAACACTGATAAGGAGAAGGGATAGGATGATCGGACATCTGTTAAGACATGAGGGAATGACTTACCACGGTTCTAGAGGGAGCTGTAGAGGTCAAAAACTGTAGAGCAAGAGAGAGATTGAAATACATCCAGCCAATAATTGAGGACGTAGGTTGCAAGTGCTACTCTGAGATGAGGTTGGCACAGGAGAGAAATTCGTAGCGGGCAGCATCAAACCAATCAGAAGACTGATGACTCAATAAAATATCATGTTTGGTGTTGTTACCCCGCGTGGTTGGGCATGTAACGGCGTGAACAACGTTAGATGCTGAATTATCACTGTGGAGGGCCCAGCGTACCACGTCTGAAGACCACTTCACATCTGCGCCTGCATTTTGACAATGAGTAATGGACCCCCTGCAACATCGCGCACCATTGGTCTGAGGCTAGCAGTAGCCGGATTGGGGAATTACCGTTCGCTTACGAGGTCCGCCATTAACAGCACAACATAAACGGTTGCGTTTGGAGCGGCGCCCTAACTGGGAAACATGGACTGCTGATGAGCGGCGTCACATTGTGTTTAGTGATGAATCGCTGTTCTGCACTACTATAGACGATTATTGTCGGCCGGCGACCTGCGGAGATATCTCATTCTTCTAATGTTTCGGAGAGGCACAGTAATGTTACTCCTAGCGTCATGGTGTGAGGAGTCATCTGGTATGACTTTAAGTCATGGCTGGTAGCGACTGAGGTAACTTGGCAGCACAGTGGTGTGTCACGGACATTGTGCTACCTCATGCGTTACGTCTCATGCGACAGTATCGTGGGACCGATCTGAAACATGATTATGCTCGTCCACACTTGGGATGGTCTCTATGAAGTGGCTACCTGCTGTTAAGGTGCTTCCGTTGCTATCGAAAACCTCAGATCCGTCCCCGATAGAACGTGCGTGGGACCATCTCGGACGTCAACTCTGTCCGAGTGGCAGTATCTAGTGTATCATGGACCATTAAAACAGTTGTGGACCAGCTTGCCTCAGGCAAGGATACGACGGCTTTATGACATCCTTCCCAACCGAATCACTGCATGCATCCAGGTCAGAGGTGGTACAGTGTCGTACTGATAACTGGGACCATACCGCCAAGTTGTTTTTAAATGTGATACGATTTTGTAACCACTGAAATAACACCACATTCATACTCAGACCGAGAAGTTGCGTTTCTATTCCTCCTCTCCCTCTGTGTGTTTCACTTTTTTTTTCTTAGCCGGTATATTTAGTGATATGGCTAATGAACAAATATAACACATTATTAAAGTATTGATGAACAGAAAGCGTCCGATCAACCGATTTCTTTTTTAGTCAAGTTGTCCCATCAACCCATATAATTTTCAGCATTGTTCTATGGCTACACATTTCAAAAGCTTCTGTTCTCTCCTTAACTGCTTATTATCCACCTTTCACTTCGGTACAAGACTACACTCCCTGCAAGTACTTCAGAAAAGACTTCTTACCACTTTATAACAGTTGTTAACAAATTTATCGTTTTCACAAACGCTTTCTGTTTATTACCAGCTTGAATTTTTATATACTCTCTATCTCGGCCATCGTCAGATACGTTGGTGCCAAAGTAGCAAAACCCATATAATATTTGTAATATCTGACTCCTGTACCTAATGTTACCAGCATCAAACGTTTTAATTGGGCTCCGTTCCATTATCCTTATTTTACTTTTGTTGTTATTCATCTTGCAATCTCTTTTCAACATACTAAGCATTCCGTTCAACTTCTATTGCGATTCCTTTTCCGCTTATATCTGAACTTCAACATCATCGTCGAACTTCAAAGTGTTTAATTCTTCTTCCTAAATTAAAGTGTTCTGTATGAAACCAGTTGCCGCCGATCACTGACTTTCATGTCTCGTGCTCTGTCTTTGGTTTCCCCGTTGTACACTTTAGTGGTTGTGTGCTGATAGCTATTGTAGTTGTCAATATATGTTTCAAGTGGACGCCATGAGACCATAGTGTTCACCGGGAAATGTTCTGTCTTTCAAGCTGCTATATGGTCGCGAATAAAAGAGTGACACGAATATAGAATAAATTTCTTTTACTTTACGTCTGTGGACACAAATGTTTCGTCATCAGACTACCGGGTTCGGTCTATAATGACCCTATTCAGATCTGTTCTATTAAATCAAGTCCTACTGTACTGAAGCCATATGGCAGTACATTAGGACATGTTTTTGTAGAACGGATCTCAAGATTGTCATTATAGACTGAAACCGGTAGTCTGATGACAAACGTTGGTGACCACACACGTGAAGCAAAGGAAATTTAGGACATGTTTTTATAGATCAGATCTAAAAATGGTCCTTATAAACCGCAACCGGTAGTCCGTAGACAAAAAATTTGTGCCACAGACGTAAAGGAAATTTACTCTGATGTACCAATGTATTTTTCAAGGGAAAAATTGGAGATTGTCCTACAAAGTTCTCGAGCTATTGCTATATTTCTCGAGTATCAATACGACATGGAAAAGGGACATTGTGGCACATAGTAAACCCACAGGATCACCTTATCGAAAAAAGTGTGTCCGCAAATAGATAGAATCTTGGAAACTGCAACAAACAAATCAGCTAATACAGAAAATGATACCAACGGAAGTAAAAATGTATAAATTCATCGATACAGTGACGAAGCAAGACGAAAGTGTTAACTTCCCAACAAAATCGCAAAATTTCCGCAGTATTCCTGGTATGCCCTCTCACTTTCTGAAAACTGAGTCGCCAATAATACAGCTAAGAAATCTTGACTCACACAAATTTTCTAATGGATCGCGGCTGGACAACACAGATCTTTCAAACAACAATGTAGAGGTGTAAACATTAACTGGAAGAGAAAATGGCAACTCAGCTTTGATATCACGAACTCCTACCTTTTCAACTAACTTATCATTCAGCTTTAAGATGCTTAAATTTCCGATACAATTCGCGTACAGTTCACTATCAATAAAGCACAATGAAATACATTCCATTATTGAGGAGTGTGTTTAAAAGAATCGTGTTTCTCGGACGGAGAACTAAGCGTAGCGTCTCAGACAAGAACGAAAGTTATTCGTCTTCTTAATCGAAAGCAAAACACCAAATGTAGTTTATAAGAATATGCTTTGATTACGTTGGATGCTATAAAAAGAGTATGCATAGTTTTATTCAATTCAGAAAACGAATGGAAAGAAATACGGCAGAATTGGGACGTTTTCAGCTACCAACATACAGGGTACTTCAGCTGTCCTTAACTTTGGGTTTCATGCGACCCACAACGCCTTCAAAAACCACTTGCAAGATGTTCATTGTCTCTAGGTCCCTACCCGCAAACTCTTAATCCTTCAGAAAAAAAGAGCTGGTGCTAACTGAAGGAAATTTAATGCAGTTAAATTTTGTACAGCGGTATATTTTCTCTGGAGGCCACGGTTTTCAAGATATTCAAGGAAAACGCGTTGATGGCAATTTTTGTACGTTTTTCTTGAATAATTCGTAAACTATGGCATCTAGCGAACTACATTTAATTTCCTACAAAAAGGTCCTGTTAATTTCTTCTGTGGGACTAATGAATTGCACGTAGAGAGCGAGAGAATGTGAAAACCTTGTACGTGGTTTTTGAAGATGTTGTTGGCTGCATAAAACGCATGGGGTGGCCTGGTTTTTATGAAAAATATTAACCTGACTAATCTGCCATTACGACCGTGCCTTTCTGGGATTACAGTACTTATGGTTCCTATAAATTAGATTGGTTGTTATTTGAGTACTATAGACTGGAAGTGTTATATGTATTAGCAACAGAGAAAGATGGGTACTAAACAATATGTAAGAGAACCAATAGGGATCGATAAGAATGGAAAATCAAGAACCAAGTGCTCTAATACCGTGTGAGACAGGGGAACTATTTTTCACACCTACTTTGCGATTTATACATAGAGGAAGCAATTACTGGAATAAAAGGAATGTTTGGGAATAGGACAAAACTTCAGGGCGAAAGAATATCAGTGATAAGATTCGTTTATGATATTGATATCCTCAGTGAAAGTGAGGATAATCTGGAGGACCTGTGGAGTGGAATCAACAGTTTAAGGAACACACGGTATGGATTAAGAGGAAAACGAAGGAAGACGAATCTAATGAGGTGTAGCAGAAATGAGATTAGCGATAAGCAACAGGAAAAAATGCTGACTATTAAGTAGATGAAGTTAAGGAAAAAAATGGTTCAAATGGCTCTGAGCACTACGGACTTAACTTCTGAGGTCATCAGTCCCCTAGAACTACTTAAACCTAACTAACCTAAGGACATTACAAACATCCATGCCCGAGGCAGGATTCAAACCTGCGACCATAGCGGTCGCGCGGTTCGAGACTGTAGCGCCTAGAACCGCTCGGCCACCCCGGCCGGCGAAGTTCAGGAACTCTGTTACCTTGGAAGCGAAATAACTCATGACGGATGGGGATAGGAGGACTTAAAAACAGAATAGCATAGGAAAAGAGGCGACTCCTAGCCAAAAGAAGTGTAGTAGTATTAAACATTCTCCTTAATTTGAGGCAGGAATTTTTGAGAATTTGGAGCACAGCATTGTATGTAAATGAAAAATAAACTGTGAGAAATCCCGAGAACCAGAGAAGAAGACAATCGAAGCATTTGAGATGTGCTGCTATAGACGAACTACTACTTTACAACTTTCTATCTTTGGGTCTTCACAGCTATATAACATGGCTGCAGTAGTTATGGGTGTGTAGGACCACACAGCTGTGGGGTGGTTTTTCACTTTCATTACCACCGTAATCTAACACAGACATAAACTATCAGAGTAACTACGCTTTTATTAATAAAACGTTTACTGACAGGCATCTTTAAATGAAATAGTAAATTAAAAATGCTGCGTATGTTATTTCCTCAACGCAACAGCACAATGTGACTTCCACATAATTTAATGGCCATATCTCTACTTCACATACGAATATTAAAAAATCCAAACTTCGACCTAAATGTTTTATAGGCTAGAGCTGTCAAAAAAATTAAGTCTGGACGAGCTTGCATAACTCAAAGTTCGACGAATTTAAGAAATAATTCAAAGTCCAGTGACCGGAGAAAATATTTCCAATTCCAACCACATTCGGAATATTTCTGAATCTCGTGATGTAGCAACTATCAGAATTTCTCCAATGACTGCCGAAAATATTCCGAAGCCCAGCACCAGCCGAAATATTTCGAGGTCCCACACCTTGGTAAACTAGCAAAATGTTTGCAAATCCATAAGTGGCAATCTCATTTCAGATCTCACGACGCTCACTTCGTAACTATGCCAACACAAAGACTTAATCACCCCCAACTGTAACAGAGGTGAGAGTTTCTCAGTGCCATTCAGTTGCCATATTGCTTGTTCATTTAAAATTCTCACAACTTAAGTTCAGATACATGCTATACATATACGTTTACGTGTCTTTCCAGTGCGCATCTCTAGCTTTTATGTGGTGGGTGTTTTTGGTAATGGGTCTATCCGCGCGGGATTAGCCAAGCGGTCTTGGGCGCTGCAGTCATGGACTGTGCGGCTGGTCCCGGCGGAGGTTTGAGTCCTCCCTCGGGCATGGGTGTGTGTGTTTGTCCTTAGGATAATTTAGGTTAAGTAGTGTGTAAGCGTAAGGACTGATGACCTTAGCAGTTAAGTCCCATAAGATTTCACACACATTTGAACATTTTGGAGTGGGTGTTGTTTTTAGGTACTAGTTTTGGAGCTCGCAAATGCGACAGCGTTATTTGTTGCGACGTAATACTGATTTTATCGAGGTACACTGCGTGCTCCATAGATTGTGGCATCTGAATCGACACGTCTTTATATCTACTATACCATGCTGCGCTGGGTTTTTGAATTGTAAGCAACATCAACAATATTTTTACTAAAATTATATACAAAGTACGTAAAAGTACTAACATCATGAAAATATGTATATGAATTCTTAAGTTTCTGTATCAGACCAGCGTCCTATGTGCTATTACGCCCCTTTTGAGTCATCGCTCATCTCTGTGCTATTAATATAGTAAAATGTACTAATTTTCTTAAATTACGATAATATGCACGTCTTTATGGACCTGTGGATGGCAAGGTAATTGTGCTAGGAGGTTTAGCGTAGGTTTATTTCGTTTGTATCATCGAGACCTGTAATTTGAGAATTCTGAAACTACAAATAAAAAACTTTCTGGCAGATTAAAACTGTGTGCCCGACCGAGACTCGAACTCGGGACCTTTGCCTTTCGCGGGCAAGTGCTCTACCAACTTTTTTTTTTTTTTTTTACATATGTATATATACACAAAGCAACCGTTCTTCAAGGTACCAGTTAAACATATACAAATGAGTGTTAGGTAAACAAATTATTAGAATAACATTGAATGCAACAAAATATAACATCCTTTTTTGTTTCTTTTTTTGTAATAATTTGTATTGAAGAAACTAAAAGTACATATATATTCACTATGCAAGAGTTCTTCAAGGTACCATTCCATTTAAACATATACAAAATAACTGTTAGTTAAGCAAAAAAATAAATAAATACATGAAAAAGAAAAAAACATTAAATACAACAAAGAATAACATATTCTGTCTTCTTGCTTTTATTTTTTTTTTTTTTTTGGTCGTTGCATGGGAACGTGGATAAGGGTGTTGCATCATGTGACAGGTATGCATGGTACACCCCAGCTTTGAGGGGGGTCAAGGAAGACGCTGCGGAGATAACCGGCAAAAGTTTGTCGGTAAGATGGTTTTCGGGTGAGGGTGCTATGCGAGGTCACAACTTTGTACCAGAAGTCAAGGACTGTATGCGGACCATTTTGAAAGAGGTATTCTAAAGCCAGTCCTCGAAACCAGATGAGAGTATGGTGCTTAGCAAGAAGGGTAGTGAAATGTCTGGGGCAACAACAGGAAATCCGGAGTTACCGTCGTTGGCGGGGCACGGAGGTAAAAGCCCACGATTCGTTGGATGAGGAGCCATACGTTTTGTTTCATGGGGCACGTAAGACGGTGCTCGTCGGTGTCTTCGAGCTGACAGTCAGGGCAGAGTGGGGAGGTGGCCAGTCCTATGCGATAAAGTCGACTGTTAGTCGGGAACTTTCCATAAACTAAAACATACCAGAGTGCAGACACAGACGACGGTAAAAAGGGTGCATGCACACACCCCCAAACCGTGCGCCAGTTAATGTCAGAATGCCGTAGCACCATGGGATCGCAAGGGTTGGACAGCATAAACAAACGATAATAATCTTTTGCACGGGGAGGACGGGCGACTGGAAGATCGGCCCGAACGTAGCTGAGTTCTATGAAACAATTGGCGACGTGGTACAATAATGGAGAAATAGGTGCCACATTGATCGGTGGATCGAGAGAAGCTGGTCGGAGGATATCTAAGAGACTACGTGTTAAGGACGGAACCGTCCCCTGCCAGTGCCGCAACAGTGTGTGGACAAAGAGTGCAGAAGATCGTGCCCGCACGTTGACGAGTCCGAGGCCACCTTTTGCAGGAGGCAATGTTAAAGTGCTGTAGCGGACTTTGAAAAGTGCCCCTGCTGACACGAAATATCCAAAGACTGATTGGATGCGGCGGCCATGGAGTAACGGCATTGGGAGGATCTGGGCGACGTGTACCAGTTTAGGGGCTACATACATGTTGACATAGGACACACGTTGGAGTTGGTTTAAGTTACGGTGCGCGTGACCGCGGACATGGTGCCGAATCGACTGCAAAAGCCGCCGGTATGCCAGGGCCACTGTGCGGTGTGTGGAGCTCGTAAATTCGATACCCAAGTAACGAAGGGTGGTACTGACTGGGAGTGGGTTCGGCACCATAGCCGGGAGGCCGCACCCAATGTGCATCATAGTCGATTTACGGACATTAAGAATGCTACCAGAAAGACGTCCATACTGGTGGATCCATTGGATGGCGTCATTGAGTTCCGTGGAGGAGCAGGTGAGAAAGAGGAGATCGTCCGCATAAGCCCTACAGTGAAAAGTGTAGTCACGCAAGGTGAGGCCCTGCAGTCTAGAGGTAAGTCCAGTGATGAGGGGCTCAAGTGCAATGGCATATAGTAAAGTAGACATAGGGCATCCTTGACGTACAGAGCGGCGTATAGGAATCGGTCCTACAAGCCTCCCATTGACTTGTACCATCGAGACGGCGGGAAGTAGTAACCGGCGAATGGCATCGACAAAAAGTAATGGGAACCCCATACGTGTCGCCACCATGAGAAGGAATGGGTGTCGAACGCGATAAAAGGCACTCGTGAAATCGACGGATACCAGTGCTGCACGAAGGCGACAAACAGACGCCAGTGCACGGTCGGGCACACAGTTTTAATCTTCCAGGAAGTTTCATGTCAGCGCACACTCCGCTGCAGCGTGAAAATCTCATTCTGGAAACATCCCCCAGGCTGTGGCTAAGCCATGTCTCAGCAGTATCCTTTCTTTCAGGAGTGCTAGTTCTGCAAGGTTCGCAGAAGAGCTTCTGTAAAGTTTGGAAGGTAGGAGACGGGTACTGGCAGAAGTAAAGCTGTGAGTACCGGGCGTGAGTCGCGCTTCGGTAGCTCAGTTGGTAGAGCACTTGCCAGCGGAAGGCAAAGGTCCCGAGTTCGAGTCTCGGTCGGGCACACAGTTTTAATCTGCCAGGAAGTTTCATATCAGCGCACACTCCGCTGAAGAGTGAAAATCTCATTCTACAAATAAAAACACTGGGAAAGTGCAGAATATACTACCTGATGGTCGGCGGTTACAGGTGTATAACAGCTAACACCATAGAAACATTAGCAGAAAGAGGGAACACAATTTACATGAAGAACTGAGAAACATGTTTGTCGAATAGCTACGGAAAGTAAATAAAATTCAAAATCCTAATTACAATTTCAAAGAAGATATTTTCATACCTGATTGAGGTTTTGCTGACCGACTTGTTTCGATCATAATGCAGTCTCACAGGCGACCTACTACCTAAAACATAGTATATTAGTGGGGTCATCAAATATGATTATAACATGGTAATCATATAAACTTCGTTGGAATCCCTATGTGTTTTTGTAGGAAAATGTACTACTTCATTTAAATTTTTGTGGTTATGTGGAAGCGTGCTCTCACATAAATTGGACTTCTATCAGTACTTAGAAGATGTCGTGAGAGATGAACAGTTCTCTACGCAAAGTATTTCTACTTCCAAGCACAGAGTCCATTAATGAGGACCATCTTGGCCGTATTACCGCTGACTCCATTACTATTCATATTCACTGCATTTAGTCGTTCATGTATTTAAAAATATTTGACTTGTAAAAAATTAACTATACCTGAGTCACTGAACTAAATAAATAGCTGCATGTTTTTACATATGAAACTTGTTCTTTCTGAGCAATTACTGGACCGTATTAAAATGCAGCCAACTGACGTTTTCCGCTAATTTGTGAATACAGATGAAATGAAATAGCCTCTATTCGGTGACGGTACGGAACATCTATCACTTCAGTGTGTAGAAGATGTCTATGCATAAAACAACATGAAGTCGATCTTGTGTGTCACAAAGATTGAAGCCGGCGTTGCCTTAAAAAAAAAAAAAAAAAAAAAAAAAAAAAAAAAAAAAAAAAAAAAAGAGAGAGAGAGAGAGATTCTTCTGGTCGATTAACTTGCAAAAGGTGTGATAGTAACTGGTGAGTACTACGGTAGTCATGTGGATTATATGGATGAAACACATGCGACTGAAGACGGATGTATTGAAAAGACAAAAGAAATATCTTTCATCTGAATAATGCATCTGCCCACATTGGTGCTTTGGTATTGGAAAAAAATTACGGACTGCAGTACACTTGACTCTCATCTAGTACCAGACCTGAAGAAATTTAATGCTGGAAAATACACTGAGTCGACAGAAGAGGTCACGACAATAGTGTTTTGTAGTCTTTCCAGAATCACACTGCAGCAAAAAGAGTTGAACCAAGTACACTGATATAAATGGAAATTAGGTCGAAAAATACGTATAGGTAGGACCTAAAAATACAGAATTTCTCAGCCAGGCAGTGATCTTTTCTCCACGTCTTCGTAAGTTCCATGTACAGTCAACATTGTGCAGCAACAATCCCCAACCAGTAAAAGAAAAACAGCATTCAATCTTTTTAGAAGAGTCGTTGATGTAGTCTACAGTTCTTTTAAGTTCGCTGGTTCCATGTGATGGATAAATGTGATATAGCGTGTCTGAATCCGAAAGCATCGGACTAAATCCAGAAACTGTGGTATGGGGTCTGAAAACGACCAACGAATGGCTGATTCCGGTTATAACTGTTATCGTATTAGGTGACTAAAATAAAAAGAGGTGAATAATACCAACCAGTAAGTCTGCATCGTAAATTGTTCGTGGATGCAGCGACCCTCATACCTTGAGTGTATCAGCATCGCTTCTGTTTATGCTGGTAGAAGAGCAGCAGTTACGTAGGTCTTTGTGGGTATCTGAAACATAACGTAGGTACTTTGAAGTGGAAGCAGGTACAACTTGCGGTCCCCAATAATAGATCCCCCGTATAAGTAATGGCCAGAAGACACAACCATTCCAGTAACTCGATGAACTCTTCTACATATCCTCTTATCTGCTGAGCGTTTTGACAATAAACTCTCCGAAAACATGCGATTTAAGTTCACTGGTTCCAGGCGATGGATAAATGTGATATAGAGTGTCTGAATCCGAAAGCATCGGACTAAACCGTTAGTAATAAATTTTCATTATTTAACACATTCGCACGTATTTTATCATCTTGCATGTCAACGCTGCTTTGTAAGAAAAATAACATTTTTTTTAATGTAGCCGAAATTAGCAAATTCGGAATACAGAATGGTATAGAAGGGAGGCAGGAAGAAGATAAGGGTTTAACGTCCCGTCGACTTCTGGGTCGTTAGAGACGATGCATAAAAGTGTTGTTCATAATAATTCTCTATTTAAACTAGACTGAACTGCATGTGACTGCTTTAGTCTTTAATAAAACTTGCGTCTGACTGCGTATTTAACTAAACTGAACTTTATCTGACTGCATGAAAATATTGTTGGAAAATTAATACTCAAAGTACACATCTGACTGCATGAAAGTTTGGTGGTAAAAAATAAATGAAAGTCACCAACCTGTATCTGACTGCGTCTGTGGATTTAGCTCGCGCACTCCTTCCCGTTTAGCCGATAATAAAACATAGCCGTAGTGCAATGGCATAAAATTGTCATTCTAGATAATTTTACTCAATTTGGCCCTGTTTGTTACTTAATAAAAATTCTGTCCTGATCTGAATAATTTGCCAACTGTGCAATGGCATATAGATTATTTTACTCTGATAAATGAAATTATTAGCTTTACTCATCGGAACTTTACTTTAATGTATCTTTTGGTTCAATGCAAGCACAGGATGCGTAGAACGACATAAGGTGCGAGATGAAACTCTAATTAAATCTAAAAAATATTTATTGTTCTAACTTTTAAGGCACATGTGAAAAACTAAAAAAAACTTCTATAGCATGGATTTACGAGAAAGTTTCACAAAACGCTTATTGCATCAGCAGTGGGATTTCTATCTAGCTTTTAGACATTATTTAACCAAAGAAAACCTATTTTATTAATTATTCTTTCTAGTTTTCCCAGGTATGTGCCGAGTTTCGCTCAATATATAGCTTATTATGTGCGTAGCGCCAGTTCTTACTTTGATGCTGCAGGCATCTAGCTCCGACTCGAAACACGTCTGCTGTCTCTGCGCATCTCCTCACCACTACTCAAACTTCTACCGCGTGCACCTAGCTCTGTTAGCTGTCAAAGATCTTTCTACTCGAAGATGTACTACTCGTCCAACCTTGCGGTTGGGAACTACCGACATTTTTCACTGGCTCTATCCTGATCGAATCTCAGCATATACCTTTCAAGCAAAAGCTCGGATTGTTTCAGGTATGGGGAAACAAATCGGCCGTGCTCTTTTGATGGAACCATCACGACATTTGCCTGTAGCTGTTTTGGGAAATCACGGGAAATGAGAATCTGGATGGCCGAACACGGTTTCGAACAGTCGTCCTCCCGTGGAAGCTAGGGGTGTGGCGTTTTAACTCTCTGTTCTTGATGTAGGGGCATATTATCCTCTGTAGCAAGGCTGTGTGAGCTGCATAAATATGTTACAATTTCAAGCAACATACACAATCTTTCGCGGTTGTAACTGATTGCATATGAAGTTATCTTTACTTATCCAGGTTACTGTAGGCATAATGAACATTTTTCACTTATCATGGGAGATTGATAGCCTTGCTAACTGTAAAACAACAGTGTTCAAAAACCAATTGCACTTACATTCCATGGATATTAAGTAGTTTAATATTAACCTTGAAGAAGGAGACGTGTGAGCTAGTTGCTGATCATATGTTCAATTCTAAAAGGTGAACTGTGAGTCGTTGGGCAATACTGATTTTTGAAAAACGGCTACCAGTCACAACAGTTGTTGACTTAATTAAACGATTTAATGAAGCAACGTGTTTCGAGGTGAAAACTTAATCAGAAGGCTACAATGGCAACACAGAAACATATAATAAAAGTTCACATAGATATTAGAATTGTTCTTTACAGTCTTGGCATGAGCTGTTATCATCCTGCGGAGAATGTGAAGGTGTGGTGGTCTGTATTTCAAGTTTAAGTACCTCACTGCTCACTGTTGATGGAAATCCAATCCACACGGAGTTCATACAAATTCCTAAGAATAGTTATTGCACGTGAAAAACTACGCAGTTAATATCACTCAAAAATGAATAAATTGTTCAAAGTTAAGTACAAATAAGCAATCACTACCAAATAATAATCCAACCAACACCAGTATACAAATTACATGTTACGAGTGCTGTAGCTCAAAGAAATTATCCTCAGTTGTTACAGGTACTCTATGGCTATATTTAGGTATTATTATTCAAAGTAAATATAGTGTTCATTAATATTAAGCCTTTTCCTGCTGCATGCGTCTAGCGTGTACTATACAAAAAAGGAACTAAAACTGTACAGCCATAATTTTAAGGGCTTCATGTTTTTGCATTGGCCTAAACGCCCCTTGGCTGCTGATTTACGGTAGGTGAGCCGTCGTCGCTCAAGCAACCTTGGCTGGATACTTTTATCTCCTCCAGCTCCTCAGGATCAGCGTGGCGTTACAATAAAAATTCTTCTGCAGTATATCTTCGAGACCAATAGTACAAGTTCATTAGCCATTGTATTGTATTGTATGTTAACCGGGGACCTAGAGACGACGGAGAGGCTCCGTCCCCCCGCAGCTGCAGTGGTCCACAACCATACGACGACTACCGCAGTCCACTTCAACCCTCCGCCGTCCCACACCGAACCCAGGGTTACTGTGCTGTTCGGCTCCCGGTGGAACCCCCAGGGCACGTCTCACACTAGACGAGTGTAACCCATATGTTTCCATGGTAGAGTAATGGTGGTGTAGGCATCCGTGGAGAACTTGTTTGCGCAACAATCGCCGACATAGTGTCGCTGAGGCGGAATAAGGGGAACCAGCCCGCATTCGCCGAGGCAGATGGAAAACTGCCTAAAAGACTGACCGGCTCACGGGACCTCGATATAAGTCCGCCAGGCGGAGTCGTGCCGGGGACCAGGCTCTCCTTTCCAATCCGGAAAGCCATGCATTAGATCGCACGGCTAACTGGGCGGGCTCTTTACCCATACTCATATCGAGCTTGCCCACTCAGCTACATTATAATAAAGACCTCCTAGGTATATAATATTTTGGAGTAATAAACTGAATGTTGATAGACGTACTCAGCAGTGCACCATGTACGCCCCCAACAAACCAAAGCAAAGTCCGGCCTGATCAATTACAAATTAACAGCCGCAAAATATTCTGATCATATTCAACATTAGGTTCGTAGAGTCGAACGCGTAGTACACAGTACATTCATGACAGAACCATTAATTTACATTACCATTCTGTTGCGACACAGGGAGCAGACGCTGTGTACACCAGGCTGGGCAGGGAGTGTAGGGGACTGGTCCAGTTTATGCCTGGAGGCGTCAGTGACACAGTGGTATATGCAATAACATCTTCAGTTTAAGTTTACGGAGTTGTGAAGTGTCTCGGGGTATTGGTCGGCAGTTGAACTTAAGCGCATGCCGTGACGAAGTGCTGATGCCCTGTCAACGAATCATAAGGTCAGCGAGCCACGGTAGCGTGCTGCGCTAGCGGTCGCCTGGGGATGGGAAGGCGTCACCTTCCCAGACGTTCTGCTGTTCAGTGCGGCTCACATCTCCCTGCCATGTGCTCAGGTCCTGACAGCCGACTGTGTGTTTCAGGACGTTGGTTGTTGTGAAAGCTAGGCCCTGGTAATCAATCATGAGTCGACGTGGGCTGAAGCTGGCCAGGGGGCCGCGTGTAATTGTTATGCCTGGTCGGTCCGGAGATGACAGCTTGCAGGTCATCTGTGATTGACTCTTCGTGGTAGGAGGCTGGCCACACACCACTCTTCTCCTCATCTGTGATGTCCCAGTAAGCAGCATCGAACAGACCACGGCTTGTATGGACCAGGTTGGCTGTGTCTCAATGCTTAAGACAAAAATCGGGCAGCAGGCAGAGGATATTCGATCAGCTTGTCGTAGTTTCACTGAAACTCAATGGACAATCATTATCTCTGGTTCTTGCAAGATGGACAGAAAGACACACAACTGAATGTTTCTTTAAGCTTCTACGGATCATTGTTTAAGGAGCTCAGCCCACGCCTACGATGCGGTGGCTTGGTTGTATGATTGCATTTGCCCTCACTTATTGGTCTAGTCAGCGCTCCTTGTCTTGCTGTTATAATTTAATAATTATGCCGGGTGCCGAGTTCGGTTCAAATGGCTCTGAGCACTATGGGACTTAACTTCTGTGGTCATCAGTCCCCGAGAACTTAGAACTACTTAAACCTAACTAACCTAAGGACATCAGTCCCCGAGAACTTAGAACTACTTAAACCTAACTAACCTAAGGACATCACACACATCCATGCCCGAGGCAGGATTCGAACCTGCGACTGTAGCGGTCGCGCGGTTCCAGACTGTAGCTCCTAGAACCACTCGGCCACCCTGGCCAGTGCCGAGTTCGGGTCTTTCTACAACGTTTCATTATTAAAGTGGCTCCCTGGCACTGAAGTTACGAACTGTTACTCCATACTACCTTGTTATGTAGCGCTGCATTGTTTGCGTTTCTACTTCACTTGCTCGCAGGTTGTGTGGCAATGCGCGCCTGGTGCCTTGATGTCTGTTACATCGGAAGTACGTCTTGTTGACATTCTGACTGGCACACCGGCCCAGAGGTAGACTTCTCTGTTCTGACCTCTCCAGTTACAGCTTTAGAAAAATTTACCTTGGGCAACAGATCTATTCTGCGGGGTAACTAATATGTGGTGGATACAGTGATTATGCTTGTTTCATAGTAGTCATTCTCTCCTACTTTGCTCCTCTTAATAGGAAATACACTATTTATCATCTTTCCTCCAATACATCATTTGCTTCCATACTGTAACAAATAATAACTAATAATTCAAATAAATACTTAGTTCAATATAAAGCATACAAACAAAAACCCTGTCTTCAACCTTCCCCTCTCACACGTTTTTTCTCATACTTATAACGTAAATATCTCCAAGTAACGCTCCCTTTTACACACACATAAATGTCAACATCACTAATCAGCCTTATTCGTTACTATTCTTAATGTAATAGTGTAACTCTTGCACCCTAGTGTACGTCTGAATCACCGATATTTAGCTACTTTTCAATCAAATTTTATCAAGTATAGTACCATATGCACTTTCACGTACGATTTACGCGTTAACATTGCTCTTCCCTAACGCATCTCTCATCTATATGTAGGTCAGTAACATCTAAGAACCTTTAAGAATAAAGTTTAAATTTGGTGAACAGGCGCAGAGATCATATATCACTGCTAAATTTTAGCACATGACAGAACAACTGAACATCGATAAGATGTCTTAATTCTACGTAACTGCACTGATGGAAAAAAATCGCAGCAGAAAGAAGGGGTGTGTGATGTAAACGAAAGATGGTAGGTGTGTTTATACCTCTTAAAGATGATGTCTATTAAAATTTCGCACCAGCCATATAAAAGTGGCGCTAGTAGCGCCACTATGAGGATGCCCGCAAGGTTGGCTTTAAATACTCTCAGTAACGGTCGTTAGCTTTAGTTACCTTTGAGGCTGGACGTAGTGAGTTGACGTTAATCAAGAATGTCTTTGGGGCGACATATACGCCATTGGCAGCACCCCACTGAGTTTCAACATGGTCGCGTGATAGGGCTACGATAAGCTTGATGTTCCTTCTGCGTGTCGTAGAAGGACTTGGCCGGAAAGCTGCCACTATACGATTGCTGGTACCGGTGGTCTCGAGAATGTATGGTCGCAAGAAGACCGGCTCCGGACAGTCGTGTTCTGCGTATGACTTTGGCGCATGGTACTGCATCTGCAGCAGCAGTTTGAGCTGTAGTTGGCACTACCGTGACCCAACAAACTGTTACAAATCAGTTAATTCGAAGACAGCTCCATGCAAGACGCCCTCTAGCGTGCATTCCACTGACCCCAAAACCAACGCCGTTGTGACTTTCCTGGTGTCAAGTGAGAGCACTGTGCAGATCTGTTGTTTTTTCTGATGAAAGCTGGATCTGCCTCGGTGACGGAATGGCCGTGGGTTGGTTAAGAGGTCAGTTGAGTGCCTGCAACTGACCTCTCCACGTGGACATACGTGGAGTTATGGTCTGGAGTGCGTTACAGTATGACAGCAGGAGCACTCTTGGGTATCCTACGCATCCTGACTGCATATTTGTACCTCAGTCTGGTGATCCAACTTGTTGTGTTGGCTGAAAAACATTCCGAGAAGTGTTTCCCAATTGGATAGCGATTGCCTACATACCACTGTTGTAACCCAACATATTCTACAAGGTATGTTGCCTCGGCCTGCTCGATCACCAGATCTGTTTCCGATTGAGCCCATGTGGGATATCTTCGGCGATAACTCCAGCTTCATCCACAAACAGCATTAACTGTGCCTATATTGACCAATCAAGTGTACAAACTGACATTCAGCCTGTGTAAAACACAATCCAGGAACTTTGCATTCAACATTCTGGCGGTTACAGAAATTACTAATGTACCAGCATTTCAAATTTGCAATGTCTTATCTCTTAAATTAACCTGTGATCTTGCAATGTTGATCACTTACATACGTTACTCACACAAATGTACGAAATTGCATTAGTTTATATTAATTATTTTTTGGTGCTCTGATTTTGTTTCCGTCAGTGTGTTTAACTTAGTGACAGAAGTCCTTCTGTTACACAAGATAAAAGAACTAAGGGTCATAACTAAATTCATAATCAATAGGCTGGCCGGTGTAGCTGAGCGGTTCTAGGCGCTACAATCTGGAACCACGCGACCGCTACGGTCGCAGGTTCAAATCCTGCCTCGGGCATGGGTGTGTGTGATGTCCTTAGGTTAGTTACCTTTAAGTAGTTCTAAGTTCTAGGGGACTGATGACCTCAGAATTTACGTCCTATAGTGCTCAGAGACATTTGAAACATTTCATAATCAATACTATATTGAAACGTCCCCTTAGAAAAATTATACACGACTGGTCTATGTGAAACGTCCTCTTTCAACAATTATACACGAATGTGCTTAAACTGACACACAATATTTTTAGCGCAACGCAATCTGACTTCAAAAAATCCCTACAAAAGAATGGCCCTGACTAACATTAACCTATATGTTTCACAAATCACTTACCTCACAAAAATCTTCGTTACTCGAACTACTGCAATACAGCAAGCGCCACTACTGCCAGCTAACTAAAAGATTCAAACTACGCAAGTCACTAACTACTGATAGGCACAGTTAGAAAATGAAAGATTTTAATAGAGAACAAACAATGTATTTACCTTTATAGTCATAATATATATATCAGTTCATGACACCAATTCTTACAAATTTCAAAACTCCGCCATCTCTCTCCCCACGTCCACCACCGCTGGCGGCTCACCTCCATCTGCGCAACGCTACGCGCTGTTAGCATCCAGCTGCCGCTGGCCAACACTACAATGGCAGATAACAATGCAAAGCAGCCACAGACTGCACACGGCACAGCCAGTGATTTTCATACAGAGCGCTACGTGGCGGCGGTGTTACCAATAAAGAAAACCTAAACATCCTATTTACATAGCCCCCATGCTCCCCACAAAAAAATTACAAATTGTTTTGGGCAGTGGCCAATACAGATTTGAAAAATTTTTTCATAATTACAATAACAAAGAAATGAAATGCACACACTTTTCGATACAATGTTGGTCAAAAGCAAAAATTTTCTCACAGTCCATAAAGACAGTCCTGATCATTCATCAAAGTAAAATTGCAGTGTTTTTCTCAAAGTCTGAGTAGTAAAAGAAAATGCACATGGAAGTAGTGGATTTCCATGTAGTCTTGAAGAGCTAGTGTTGTCCTTCCAACGGAAAGACAGTGCTGACTTTTGACATGCACACAGGTAATGGGCCACAACAGAGCAAACCCACGGCAGAGTCAGTCGAAGTTTTGAAGAATATTGGTAGCACACAGCAGACCCACTGTAGTCCTGGTAGAGAGTATGGTATTGGTGGGCCATCAAAGATACAGACCCACTGTAGTTCATGTAGAAATAATGGTATTGGTGGGTCATCAAAGGTGTAGACCCACTGTAGTCCTTGTAGAGATGGCCAGCAGCTATCTGTTTGACTATGCAGGCGCACAATCACCATTGAAGAGTCTTGCGGATAATATAGCAAGTCCATAACCACCACTTGTGCACTCACAAAAATTGTTTTTGAAATGTCCTTCGAACCAGCAATGCTGTTATCCAGTCCCTTACCGAATTATTAACACACGTGCAAACACTATCAGTCCCTACTTCTCACATATTGTCCATATACTATGACCAACAGAAATGTGTGCAGTGAAATGTAATTTACAAGTTACTTAATTTGATGAACTGGTGTCAATTACAATTTTATAACATAAGAATATAATAACAAAGGTACAAAATACATCTTTAAAAAACATAACAATACAGCTAACATTTGCAGTAGTACAGGCTTTACAAAAGAATCGAAATAGCAAATACATCAGTGTTACAAAAATTATAAGTACATACATTAAAGATCAGAAGAACTTTTGAAACATCAACTTCACAGATGAGCATTAGAACAAAACAGAATAAATAATGTCTAAACATCTTTACGAAGTAAATAACATGTCATTAATTCAAATTATATTTGAGGATGACAGTATTCCTCATCATAGTGAATGTAGCTTAGTATTAGAAAAATTCTGCAACATAAGTCTTATCAGATAAACATATAAAGACCGGTAGAACATAAATACACAAGGGTACACAAACACATAGTGGGATAACAGAAGGAAAGGACAGGGTTTGTTTTCAGTGTAACATTTGGTACTGCAGTCCAACCCAAAACTTCATTCTGTAAATCTTTCGTCATATCTCAACATTTGTTTCCACCAAAAATATCCTATCCAAGCATGCTTTCTGTATTTTGTTCACATCCTCTTTCAAAAATAGTTTTTATCCACTGTACACTACTTTTTTGGCCAAACCATTTTCTTATAGCTTCTCAATGCTTTTCTTCCAATTCATCATAGTTAGTTTCTTATATAGTCTATCCCCTCTTAAGCTAACTTAAACCTACTGAGCTCAGATGCTAAACTAGGGGACGACGCAATGCTGCAGCACAAAACAAATTAACACAAACAGCAATGACCCAAAAAAATGCAGATTTGCAAAGCAAGCAGCAGTAAATGTAATAACTTATATCTAAACATGACAAACCCACAAGCAGAAAAAATACTATACTAAAGACAACAATGCAGATAAGGGAAAGTTATAATCACATCTTAATGTGTATGGAATTAAAGTGGTGCACTACAAAAACTAATGCTACAACAAGTTACCAAGTACTTGAAAAGAAAATTATATATACAGTTACTGTTATTAGTCGCTTCTTATTGCTCTTTCCATTCCAACAGCTCCTTTTTCGAAGAATGTGGATCATAAAATAATTATTTAATAGATCTGTTGACAGAAAGTGCTCACATTAGCAAATGCATTTAATTTTATTTTATAAAACAAATGCTGCAACACAGCTGGAAACCAGATATCAAATGAAATAAGCAACTATGAAAGGCAAAGCATAAAATATCATTCAATAGTCATGTGACATTTCATAAATTAGTACAAATTCTCTCAACTCTCGTAGAAAGACGCTTGTCATTATCAGGTGTGCAGAAGTAAATAAGTATCTTTTCCAAGTAATGAGCGTGTCGCTTTTGCGATGCTTTCTACAAAGGAATGTCAATAGCGAGGATAATGGCCTCCCTTTTTTTCTTGTGCCTCTGAAAGGCACACACTAATGGCTTGTTTCCAGGTGGCTGTCGCCCAGCTGGGTGCCCACGACGCATTACGTGCAGGTGGTCACTTAACTGTCTTACCAAAATATTTACGACACCAGTTTCCACTACAGTGGCAGTCTCATATAAAAAATTTCACAGGTTAAGAATTTGCGTTACACATCTGTAGAAACAAAATTCTATTAATATAACAGTGTCCAAAAAGTTTTCGTCGGCATTGTAATACATTCAAGCATTTACATACATTTCATAACTCTTAAAGTACGATTCTAGGTTTTGAACAACCTTTTTCACAAACCAGAGTCCCTAACTACTACTTATTATTCCTTACCTTATTCGTCGACACTTCTTCAATATTTCATCATAACAGATACATAGCATAATCAAATAACTCATATAGCATCAGCTTATTGATCATAAACATACCGCAACAGCATAATACACATAGTCATCGCAATAACAACATCATAACACCTCAGTCAAGTTCTCAAAATCGTCGTAGCTTCTTCCACTAATTTCAAAACCTAAAAAAAAATCTCTGCTCATGTCAAAAGTGTCATCTACCACAAACGTACTTTAAAAATCATGATCTCATACCAAATATGTCATTCAAAGCTCTCATAGTATCACAATGGTTCCGAAAAAAAAAGAACATTTCACAAAGTACAGACAACATACAATTTCGTAAGTGTGAAGTTATCCAACCATGTAAATACGTGAACATCTGTCACTGATGTATTAAAATAAATGTTTGACTCTCCCAGTTAGATGATCAGATAGCTGTGTAATTTATGTGTTAGAGAAATATGGTACCGATGTGTAAAGTTGTATAAGCAAATACCATATTATCTAGGGCTCCTTGTGCTTGCCATACACATGCTACACAAAGTAAGCGTGTACCCCCTGAGGATAAATGTAATTTTACCCTCAGGTGTTGCAGATTACAGCAATGGAATGCAATGTATCAGGGAAAACCTTTGTATCATTGTACTTCAAATATCTTTAAAAATAAATGTTTTAAGTAAAAAATTAATCACTCAACTACAAGTACTGTAGCGCTAAACTGTGCATCGTGTTGTAAGATAATCTCTGTGGAAGTGTCGTAGTTATCGTCCTCCGAAAGCTAAGTTCTGCAGAAGTCAATGTACTAACCTCATGATAAACAAAAGTGAAGTGCTTTGCGTATAGATATCGTAGTTACTACGCTTATTGCTGTGATGAAGTAAGTACTGTGCTGTAACGTATTGTTGTGCTACAGAAAAGGCTGTCTCCTTGTAGCTGTACCACAAAAGTTACTACTAAAACATGTTTTACTTTCCAGAAGAATTCAGAAAAACTGTGCAGATATAAAATACATAAACCGCAAAAGCAACATTGTAAATTGTCACTCATTAGTAGCGTCGTGATAAAATCGTGTAGCTATCACATAAACTAACCACTGTGTCATCTGGTATCTCGCAGAAAGTACTTTAAATCCAGGATGTATTTTCAAGTAAACCAAAATGTTGCATTAAAATCTCATTAGCAGTACCAGTATATGTTCTAAGTATGTAAGCCTTATAGTCGTTACGTAATTGTGCAACTAACAAGCAAGAATGTACACACACAATAACACTGTGACGCCTATTCACTATAACAATGCATTCGTAATTTCTGTTTAAATAAGTTCTCTAGGTTCTAGACTGGATATTCCACTTCAAAACATTGTTGCATGTTAACAGTTTCTCAGTGTGACAAATTGTATTAGTAGCGTGAAGTGAAAATTTTATGGCAAAGACTAAGTTAAAAAGCACATTTTCTCTCAATAAACGGTTTTACATGTGAAATGTAGTACAATCCTTTACTCTTCCTAGTACACAGACTGTCAACTGAAAAGCAATTATCATGATTTATACGTCGGTAAGGAATGCTTAATCTTTTCTCAAGGTTAGTGTCTCTGTTATTTTTCTCTGAGCCAGCAGGCGCAGGTGGCTGCCTGCGGTGCGAGTCATTATCTGTTTCTTTGTTGGCGCGCGTCGTTATTGGGATTAGGAGACCTAACTTCCACAAATTCACCTTGACGAGGAGGCCCTGCCCTGTTTGAAGCTCTCCAGTTCTGATGCAGTTCAGGTCTGTCGTTACGATCATATCGTCTGTCGTCATGTCGGTAGATTCCATAGTTTCTTTCTTGTCGGCCACGTGGTGGAGAATTTCTCCCTGAATCGTAATTGCGCGCTGGACCGTTGCGTCAGAAGTTATTCTGTCTCCCGCGATAATAATAGTTCTGGCTGCCAAATTGTCTATGATTGTCTCTGTCATGTTCATTACTACGGAAATACGATCTTTCTCTGTAACTATTACTCTGCCAGTGGTTGTCATACGGGTAGTGTCTGTTTTGGTCACGATTTGTGTTGTGAGAATAGCCTTGTCGTGTCCAGTTGTTATTTCTTTCATTGCGACGGATATGACCTGTAATTGTTGTGCTTCTGTTTTTGCGTTCCACGATTGTCAGTGTCAATTTCTAATTCTTGTAAGAGTCCCTGAAAAGCTTCAGTGTCGTCTTTGCAACGTCCTACCAACATAATGTGTCGTAAACGTTCAGGCAATTTGATTAAGCACATGCAGATGAGTTCTGGGGGCTGTATGGGTTTGAAAGATACTGATTCTTATGCAACATGTCTTCAAAATATTTCATAGGACTGGAAAATTCAGATTGTTCGAAATGTTTCATCATAATGATGCTATGTTTTACGCGGTCTTGTGTAGTTTGAGACCAATATGCTGAGAGAAAGGCATGATAAAATTCTCCTTCACTGTGACAATCGTGAATGACCGATCGCATTCTTACAGCTGGTTCATTCTCCAAGTAGCCACACATAAATTATAATCTGTGCTCTAATGACCAGTTGGGAGGAAAACAATGAGAGAATTGGTGGAGCCACGCCTGTGGATGAATGTCGTTGCCAGAATTCTTAAATGTTTTGAATTTACGTGCAGTAATGAACAGCTTATAGTCAAAATCATCGTGTCGGCGGGTAGCATATCGGTCATTGTTACGTCGTGTCGGCGATTCCATCTCAAAATACGGTGCACCTTGCCAATTTCTTTCATAATTTCCGAAATACCCTGTGTTATTATTTTGTGGCTTTTCCATATTTCTAAGTCCCTCTTCCCGTGTTGGAGCGTGAGTGTCCTCTGAAATATGTAATTTTTGTATTACCTGCGTCAACTGATCTTGTACTTCCCAGATTTCTCTTTTGTATTGCGTATTAATTTGATTCTGATTTTGTTTGAATTTCTTAATTTGTTCATACTCTTCTTTGTCAGTGATGGCTACAGGTCTTATGTATTCAGATCATCATCTAACTTTGCAGATAAATTAGTGAACTGATCCGAAAGTTCGGCTACTTTCTCCGATAGTGAACACATTTCCTCAGTGTGTTTTTCTGAACCAAGTTTCAGAGTGTCCATTTGTGATGAAATCGAATCTACTGTGTCCTTAAAGTTTTCCTGAGTTCTTGCAAGTTGCGTAACCGAATCGGTGGATGCAACTGAGTCCATTTTAGCTTGCAAGGTGTCGTGACTTTCACGAACAATAGTTTGCAGTTCTTTTATGGCTGCTTCGTGATTCTGTAATGCAAGTTCATGCCGCGAAAAAATAGGTTGAAAATGCTCACAAATCTGTGTTTTTACCTCATTACAGATGTTCTGGCATTTCGGTTTAATGTTATGTAATTCAGTAGTTAAATCTTCATGTGTTTGGTCAAGTGTGGTGTATAACTTTTGAAGCTTTTGCTGTGTTTGTCTCTGATTTTGTTCCACTGTGTCTAACTGTTGCTGTGTTTGTCTCTGGTGTTGTTCCATTGTGTCTAACTTTTGAAGATTTTGTTCCATTGTGTCTAACTTTTGAAGCTTTTGTCCCATTTGTTTCATTAATTGTAATAACAATGCACTAGTGTCTGAAACATGTTCCTTAGTGCTACTCGGCAATGCATTTGAACCGGCAATATTCGCAGTTTGAAAAACAGAAAATGTGTCTTGACTTATTTGAGAAAACGGTGAGGATGCAAAACCTGAATCTACAGTATTTGCAAGATTGTGCTCTGTCATTCCCGATTCCTGAGGCGAGCTGTTGCCGACCGATCGATCGATAATGCTTCCCTGTTCACTACCTGTTTCACTGTGTACACCATTATTTGACGCCCGCTCCATTTTCCTATGCATAGTTACCAAATTACTACTTTGAACGTCTGTTAATTCATTACACAGTGGAGCTGGTAAGCTACGCTCGTCGTCACTATTATTTCTCAGTTTACTTTGGAGCCTAGTGTTACGTTTTTCACACGCCATTATTGTCACAATATTTCGCACGATAACACAGAAAACCACAATTAGAAGAGCGAAATAAAAAAAACACATTAACATAGCACTGAAAATAAAGTCTCGTTAATTGCTAGTGCAGCTGCGCAATACTTGGTGCAAATCTACATGCATGCCACAACTGTTTTACTGTACAACAATGAAAACTACAACTACAGAGGAAATTCTCTCTACAATTACGCGCTAACAATAAACAAAGGCTACACTAACTACACAAACTACAAGAAAAAATCAGAAGATTCCAGTGAGATATCCTCGGCTAAGGGTCAACATATGAAACGTCCCCTTAGAAAAATTATACACGACTGGTCTATGTGAAACGTCCTCTTTGAACAATTATACACGAATGTGCTTAAACTGACACACAATATTTTTAGCACAACGCAATCTGACTTCAAAAAATCCCTACAAAAGAATGGCCCTGACTAACATTAACCTATATGTTTCACAAATCACTTACCTCACAAAAATCTTCGTTACTCGAACTACTGCAATACAGCAAGCGCCACTACTGCCAGCTAACTAAAAGATTCAAACTACGGAAGTCACTAACTACTGATAGGCACAGTTAGCAAATGAAATATTTTAATAGTGAAAAAACAATGTATTTACCTTTATAGTCATAATATACATATCAGTTCATGACACCAATTCTTACAAATTTCAAAACTCCGCCATCTCTCTCCCCACGTCCACCACCGCTGGCGGCTCACCTCCATCTGCGCAACGCTACGCGCTGATAGCATCCAGCTGCCGCTGCCCAACACTACAATGGCAGACAACAATGCAAAGCAGCCACAGACTGCACACGGCACAGCCAGTGATTTTCATGCAGAGCGCTACGTGGCGGCGGCGTTACCAATAAAAAAAAAACGTAAACATCCTACTTACAATATTCCTTACTGCCGATCTTTAAGCTAAAATGTGCTTCTCTTCACATAATCAATATTGTCGTATGAAATTACAACTAAATGAATACCATCAGCTGCTAACGGGCGTTCAAATACATCAACGCGGACAGTTGATAATGTGTGACCCGACCGCGACTCGAACACGGGATCTCCTGCTTAAATGGCAGATGCTCTATCCATCTGAGCCACCAATGGCAAAGAGGATAGTGCGAATGTAGGGATTTATCGCCGGCACACTCTCCGTGAGAACCAGATTCTCAGCTTATAGCCCACACACGACATTCGTAGTGCCCCTGCCATTAAACCCATTACTCGCGGCAGACAATCCACCGAGTCCTGTAAGAGATCAGGCAAATCGTGTGCATCCGCACTGAAGAAGGTCATCAGCCGGAACGATATGAAGATGGCATCTGTTATTTCGGACATGTCCGAAAGAACAGACACCATATCCATATAAGTATATAGTTCTGGCAATACCTGCCATGACCTTCCTCTTCTGTGCAGACGCACGCATATTACCCAAACTCTTACGGGACTTGCTAAGAATGTCTTCCACGAGTAATGAATGTGTTGGGTAGGGACACTACGAGTGTAGTGTGCGACATATAAGGTGAAAATGTGGATCTCGCGGGAGGCGTGCGCGACATAGTCCCTGCAGTCGCAGTGTTCTCTGTGCCCTCGGTGGCTCAGCTGGATAGAGCGTCTGCCAGGTAAGCAGGAGATCCCGTGTTCGAGTCCCGGTTGGGGCACACATTTTCAACTGTCCACGTTGATGTATATGAACGCCCGTCACCAGCTGATGGTATTCATTTAGTTGTAATTTCATTCTCGAGAGCTGCACGGTCACCAGCGGCATCTGTCCTTTCGGACATGTCCGAAAGAACAGATACCATCTTCATAATATTGTGGTAATTTAATTAACACAGCGTGCCTTACACCCTACAAAAATACATCTTCAGCATCTAATATTCAGTGTAGAACTTCGATTATGTAGACATAAGATTTCTTACTGCAGTTATGCCTCAGCTTCCGCAAGAAATAGGCATAACGTACTTCATTATCGCACCACTGATTCTATTTAACATGCAAATTACTAAAGCGACAGTCAAACAATTGAACCATTAACAACAATGTCTAAATAAAGTGAATGTCAACCTAGCTTTTAACTCGTTCCATTCTTTAACAGTAAAGAAATAAGTAATATGGCGAAATCGCCTGTGGCAAGTAATAAAATTACATAAATATTAAGAAACGTACATGCAAAACTCTTGTTGAATAACTGAAACTCCTTGCCGTATTGCTGCGTGAGGCACACACCGCATCCATAATAGTTTTTTTGGGTGTCTCCCCTCAAAATAACATAGCCTCCTCCAGGGCATGGAGAAACGATACACGTTAAGTCTTCTCCTCCTGCGTTACCGTTCAACCATTCATTTTCTACTAGTAATACGTCTTATCTACAGATCGTAATATCTGTGGCACTACACCACATTATACCTTACATAAAACAATTTCATAGGATAATGTTCCATTCCAGCATGTATGTCTTTTCAAGTACCTTTCACAGTAAGAATTAAACCCACACTATGTTTCGGCATCTCCTCTCATATTCAATATCCCCTGAGACAGAATGAGCTCAGGGCTTAAATCTTCATCAGTATAGTAAAGTGAAGGTACTTCTAGAACTCTCCCAAGTTTGTTTAAAATCTAGTTCTTGTCTAGCCTGTTGACTGAGATTTATTATGAAACTAATTTCTAATGTTTCTTTATTCTCATTCTCTTTAGTGCGCTCAACTTTTAAAACTTTTCTTCTCTGAAAATCTTGATACTGGACAAGAATCTTTAATTTTTTCTATTTACCTTTCCTTTCTTCATACTCCACATGTTCAGCTTCCTTCTCCGCCTTATGTTTTGCTATTCTTTCTTCACATTCCTTACATTCAGTTTCCCTTTCTTCTTCATCTTTCTCTTCTCATACTTTTTATGCTTAGCTGGACTTTTAACTTCCAATTTAACTCTCATTTCTTCCATTTCAATTTTCGTAACCAATACACTGCTCAAAAGAATTAGGTGAACACGTGTATCAACGTCCGGTATGTCAACCATTTTGACGCAGGCGGTACCTGTGATCTTTTTGCACAATTTGAGATCATCGCTTTCAGTCCAGGCAGCAATTAAAATCATTCGCTATCTGTTGGCTGTGTTATGCATTACAGTATAAGGTAACCCCTCGGAACGAAGTGAGTACCGGTGTCCTGGTATTTTCTAGTGAGATACAGAGATGGAAGTTACCATTTGTGGACGTTATATTTTACTGAGCACATGCGGTTCTTCATCTTAACACACAAGACGGTCTCATAAGAGCCACTGGAGCCGCTGTATCTGTTCACATTGTAATGAACAGATTACGAGAAAGGACCTTACGACACAGACAGTTAACAACAGGTTTTCGAGTGATTCTCAATTTGCTGTTGCTCAGAAACGGCATATACACGTACAGGCTTGAGCTGAATGCCAATATGGCGCCTCACATCTCTGAGCTGAAAGGAGATGGCGTGTATGTGACGTAGGTGGCGTTGTGCTATTTCATTGGTCAACGCTCAGACGCACGCTCAGAATATCTGACATGCCAGATATTGCTCTGCACATTCGGAAAGACTCCCGAACGTGCCATTCCACGCTATGACGTCAGAAACTCCGCACGCTCAACGCCCAATGTTCGGTTGCACAGTCCGTGTGCCGACAGCTTAACGACGGCGCTTATCACTGAAACAACCGGTTTTTGGTTACACCGGTTATTTAGTCTCCAGTTTAGTGCCACTTTTTAAATCGTTCAAAATTACCGGTTTATGAAATAACAGATTTTCGGTTTATTATTGCTGTTACTTGATGTAATAAGCGTAGATTTCGAACAGAGAATGAAACTTTTAGTTGAGGTGAAGGAGTAGGACTCCATGATCAATATGGGGTTGAGGGTGCGACAGAAATTTGTGTCATTGTCCGCAGAAAAGTTTGCAAAATGTGAAGGACACGGACACAACTATAGTGACAGCGAAACGTCAGAAGTCGATAACTTCCCTGCATCGTGAATTTTGGATAGAGACATTTTTTCACCCTGAAGCAGCAACTATATAAAACGTTCAGTTATTATCCCAATTTATAGCACTTCAATAAAATCAATCAATTTTATCATCTTTTACAAGAAACTTTGTGCATGTTTTCTCTTTATATGATGTCGTAAGTTTGTTTTGCCTCCGCCCTTGTTAAATTTTTTAAAGCAAACAGAGTGTTAGGCTTCACTGCTACGGGACTAACTAGGGATGATCCTATTCGGCAATACAACCCATGACTGAGGACGACAGCTACCAGTCGCCCTACAGACCAGGTGCAGCCAAGTCTCGCAAACTACGCGCACAAGCTTACCGTCCAATAGGCCACGCCACACTGTAACAGGTACATCACTGTCTCTACAATGACGTACCGATTCGTATGTCACGTGTTTCTTAATAGTGTCTAACAGTAGGCATTGTTATTAAAATATTGCTTATCGCTTCAGTCGATTTCTGTAATAATCCAATATTTCAAAGCAATGAAAATTTTATGAATAAACGTTACTCGTTAAAAAAAAAATATTAATTAGAAACGATTAACGTCGTCGTTCCTTTAGCAAATGGATATCCTGGAGTTTTTACTAGATTATTAGTAAAAAAACTTAGAAAATCTGTTATAACTGAGACCAAACAAATACCGAAAAATACAAGTTATTTAGGACTAAAATAATAGTAACGGTTTTAAGCGATAGGTCTCCCTCATCCCTTGTCGCCGCTCCGTAGCTGACTCCGTATTTCTCCTTCTTTGGACATCGTACTCTCACATTCTAGGACATTTATTTTACTACAGGTTTCAACGTAAACATTAACAAAGGCTTTATCTTTGCACTTGTCTTCCAGGAGCTATCAAATGCAGTTATAAAAAGGTATACGGTTCCATTTAAAAACAGTACTTTCTTCAGTACCATTGTTGATACCAGCGCTAAAAACATGAACCAAAAAATAAATAAAAATAAATATAAATATACGTGCCGCTCGACGCTCTAACGTTTTCCGGAAACCACGTTTTGATTTGTGTAACCGTTCACTGTATAAAATGTTTTTCGTCTTACGTGACTCACCCTATACGATACAAAGAAGGAACTAAAATTGTACACTCATCATTTTAAGGACTTTATATCGCTCGCTGCATTGGCCCCCCACTCCATGGCTGTTGACGTGTTGTAGGCCAGCCGACATCGCTCACGCAACCTTGATTGGACACTTACACCTCCTCCATCTCGTGAGGCGATAACAAAAAACCGTTTCGGCAATATATCGTCCAGAAAGTTAATACAAGTACATTCCACGCATTCATATGAAGCTTCTCCGTTCAGTAGTGATCATATACAAAAAAAATCTCCTATTTTACAAGATTTTGAAGGAGTAAAATGAATTTTGGCAGACGCTGCAGGAGGGCCGTCACAAAGAATACCTTAATACCAAGAAATATTCCCGTAGTTTGTTGGTCTGCTATTCACCCAAACTTTTGAAATAACTACTCACTTTGTTCATATGGAATGGGTGTCTTCTTGCGGTGTGTTCAGTTACCAACGTACTATCTCAACATTCCCTAATATTAGGTTACTTTATGCTTCTCCGCAGGATGACCGCAGCATGCGCCAAGAGTGTAACGAACGACTTGAACACCTACATAAACTTTCGGTAAATGTTTATGTGCGGACGTTGTACCCTGAAAGAGATGATGATGAGGATGTTTGGTTTTGTTGGGCGCTCAACTGCGCGGTCATCAGCGCCCATACAAAGTCCCCATTTTTCATACAGTCCAGTTTCTTTACTCAGTCCCATTTAGCCATTGTCACGAATGATGGTGATGATGATGAAAATACGAGGACAACACAAACACCCTGAAAGAGAGATTTGTAATTTTGTGACTAGTGGCGAAATGTTAAATCCTTTTCGCATTTTTGAATCTGTCAGGGTCTATTAATGGTCAATATGTTTTTCAACCAATTATTCTTGCAATATATACTATGTATAGAGACAGCTTTCTTCTAGATGTAGCAACAAGAGTGCTAATGTTATATATATATATATATATATATATATATATATATATATATATATATATATATATATATATATATATTCCCATGGATTACTTCATAGAGTACAACTGGCTACTAACGATGGACTGACTCTCGCCATTATTGATTAGTGTCTATACTTATGAACACGTGGAGAAACGTAGCGCAAATGTTTCAAGACAGTTTCGAAGAGTCGAAGGACGATACATTGCGGTAGTACTATCACTCATGTAAACAAGTCTCTTTGCTCTCGCAGATTTCTGAAGTTTGTTTTTATATTTAATAAATGCCATACTTTAAATAAATATTTATTATCTAACGGATAATGAATGTTAGTAGTAACTAATATGGACGTAATGATCATGTAAGTTCGCATTAAACATGAAACGCCAAACATGACTGGTAAAGGATAACATCACAGCCCTTGATGGTGTGCATTAAGCTCATAGTACTTTACTTTTATGGAAAAGTTTGTTCATAGTTTAACTTACAGTCGCGTCACCTCTGTGACAGCAGCGCTCTATGCAGACATTGAGCTACACTTCTGAATATGGTAGCGGATGAATATGAATAGTGTCTTTATAATATTTTGTAACATAGTTTTTACAAATGGGAGCCTATTCACAGCAATAAATAACATCAAAAAAGAAAGAAGACACATATTTGTCTTTCCTAAGGTTACTAAACACTCTTAGCTGTATGAAACTGTACGTATCATGACGGTTTATTTACGAATCTCTTTTAGGCTGCAAACATTTAACGATGAACGCAGTTTACATTTTATTAAAAAAGTAGTTACGAGTCGTGTCACATAAATTCCAGCTAATGCGGATTTAATTATGCTAAAATCAAGTTAGAATTTCAAAAAAAATTAATTCTTGAATTTTTATGAAGGTAATTTCACATTATTTACGTTCCTAAATTATGTGTAATTAACATTGCTGAAACTGTTAAAATAAATATTTTATTTTAATCCTCCACTGAATCTATCATCCAAGGCAGGATAAAATGTGTCGGCCTGAATACAGGAGAGTACTTTCTAAAATATTGTGTCAAGAATTTGCAGAATTTTTCCAAAGCATTTTCTCGAGATATTTATTCATATAAATACGTCGCGTGCTTGTCTTCTTAAAGCGCAGCTAAAGAAGAGGCAGATTTTCCAGAGGCTGTCAGTCTTGGATTTAGATTAGTTTACTTTCTCTTCTATTTACTTTCTTGACAGAGAACATATGAATTCCTGTTTGAAAGTGAAACAGCCAATGGAAAACGCCAAGTAAAATTTATTGTCGTTTTATAAGCAATTAATAATATCGAAGTTAGTAAAAGAATAGAAATATCCTTATCCACTCTAACAACACCCTTGATGAATTCAACAGTTAAAGAATGTACCGGTAAAATTTTGCCGTCAATCACAAGTAACTGTTACAGATCCTTGTCAATGAAGTTTCGGGCCATGGGGTTCCATTTACATATTTTTAAAT
Source organism: Schistocerca gregaria (assembly GCF_023897955.1). Classification (NCBI taxonomy): domain Eukaryota; kingdom Metazoa; phylum Arthropoda; class Insecta; order Orthoptera; family Acrididae; genus Schistocerca; species Schistocerca gregaria. Next base: position 556,089,760 of record NC_064920.1, read on the forward strand.
CACGCCAAGAAGGCAAACTTTTCGAGATTATTTTACAATCTTTCAACGTTTAATGCGATGCCAGTAACTTACTCATTAACTATGTGTAACTTTTAAATCTTCCCCCCATGAACCATGGACCTTGCCGTTGGTGGGGAGGCTTGCGTGCCTCAGCGATACAGATGGCCGTACCGTAGGTGCAACCACAATGGAGGGGTATCTGTTGAGAGGCCAGACAAACGTGTGGTTCCTGAAGAGGGGCAGCAGCCTTTTCAGTAGTTGCAGGGGCAACAGTCTGGATGATTGACTGATCTGGCCTTGCAACATTAACCAAAACGGCCTTGCTGTGCTGGTACTGCGAACGGCTGAAAGCAAGGGGAAACTACAGCCGTAATTTTTCCCGAGGACATGCAGCTTTACTGTATGATTAAATGATGATGGCATCCTCTTGGGTAAAATATTCCGGAGGTAAAATAGTCCCCCATTCGGATCTCCGGGCGGGGACTACTCAGGAGGATGTCGTTATCAGGAGAAAGAAAACTGGCGTTCTACGGATCGGAGCGTGGAATGTCAGATCCCTTAATCGGGCAGGTAGGTTAGAAAATTTAAAAAGGGAAATGGATAGGTTAAAGTTAGATATAGTGGGAATTAGTGAAGTTCGGTGGCAGGAGGAACAAGACTTCTGGTCAGGTGACTACAGGGTTATAAACACAAAATCAAATAGGGGTAATGCAGGAGTAGGTTTAATAATGAATAGGAAAATAGGAATGCGGGTAAGCTACTACAAACAGCATAGTGAACGCATTATTGTGGCCAAGATAGATACGAAGCCCACACCTACTACAGTAGTACAAGTTTATATGCCAACTAGCTCTGCAGATGATGAAGAAATTGAAGAAATGTACGATGAAATAAAAGAAATTATTCAGATAGTGAAGGGAGACGAAAATTTAATAGTAATGGGTGACTGGAATTCGAGTGTAGGAAAAGGGAGAGAAGGAAACATAGTAGGTGAATATGGATTGGGGCTAAGAAATGAAAGAGGAAGCCGCCTAGTAGAATTTTGCACAGAGCACAACTTAATCATAGCTAACACTTGGTTTAAGAATCATGAAAGAAGGTTGTATACGTGGAAGAACCCTGGAGATACTAAAAGGTATCAGATAGATTATATAATGGTAAGACAGAGATTTAGGAACCAGGTTTTAAGTTGTAAGACATTTCCAGGGGCAGATGTGGACTCTGACCACAATCTATTGGTTATGACCTGTAGATTAAAACTGAAGAAACTGCAAAAATGTGGGAAATTAAGGAGATGGGACCTGGATAAACTGAAAGAACCAGAGGTTGTACAGAGTTTCAGGGAGAGGATAAGGGAACAATTGACAGGAATAGGGGAAAGAAATACAGTAGAAGAAGAATGGGTAGCTCTGAGGGATGAAGTAGTGAAGGCAGCAGAGGATAAAGTAGGTACAAAGACGAGGGCTGCTAGAAATCCTTGGGTAACAGAAGAAATATTGAATTTAATTGATGAAAGGAGAAAATATAAAAATGCAGTAAAAGAAGCAGGCAAAAAGGAATACAAACGTCTCAAAAATGAGATCGAAAGGAAGTGCAAAATGGCTAAACAGGGATGGCTAGAGGACAAATGTAAGGATGTAGAAGCTTATCTCACTAGGGGTAAGATAGATACTGCCTACAGGAAAATTAAAGAGACCTTTGGAGAGAAGAGAACCACGTGTATGAATATCAAGAGCTCAGATGGCAGCCCAGTTCTAAGCAAAGAAGGGAAGGCAGAGAGGTGGAAGGAGTATATAGAAGGTTTATACAAGGGCAATGTACTTGAGGACAATATTATGGAAATAGAAGAGGATGTAGATGAAGACGAAATGGGAGATACGATACTGCGTGAAGAGTTTGACAGAGCACTGAAAGACCTGAGTCGAAACAAGGCCCCCGGAGTAGACAACATTCCATTAGAACTATTGACAGCCTTGGGAGAGCCAGTCATGACAAAACTCTACCAGCTGGTGAGCAAGATGTATGAGACAGGCGAAATACCCTCAGACTTCAAGAAGAATATAATAATTCCAATCCCAAAGAAAGCAGGTGCTGACAGATGTCAAAATTACCGAACTATCAGTTTAATAAGCCATGGCTGCAAAATACTAACGCGAATTCTTTACAGACGAATGGAAAAACTGGTAGATGCAGACCTCGGGGAGGATCAGTTTGGATTCCGTCGAAATGTTGGAACACGTGAGGCAATACTGACCTTACGACTTATCTTAGAAGAAAGATTAAGAAAAGGCAAACCTACGTTTCTAGCATTTGTAGACTTAGAGAAAGCTTTTGACAATGTTGACTGGAATACTCTTTTTCAAATTCTAAAGGTAGCAGGGGTAAAATACAGGGAGCGAAAGGCTATTTACAATTTGTACAGAAACCAGATGGCAGTAATAAGAGTCGAGGGGCATGAAAGGGAAGCAGTGGTTGGGAAAGGAGTGAGACAGGGTTGTAGCCTCTCCCCGATGTTATTCAATCTGTATATTGAGCAAGCAGTAAAGGAAACAAAAGAAAAATTTGGAGTAGGTATTAAAATTCATGGAGACGAAGTAAAAACTTTGAGGTTCGCCGATGACATTGTAATTCTGTCAGAGACGGCAAAGGACTTGGAAGAGCAGTTGAACGGAATGGACAGTGTCTTGAAAGGAGGATATAAGATGAACATTAACAAAAGCAAAACGAGGATAATGGAATGTAGTCAAATTAAATCGGGTGATGCTGAGGGAATTAGATTAGGAAATGAGACACTTAAAGTAGTAAAGGAGTTTTGCTATTTAGGAAGTAAAATAACTGATGATGGTCGAAGTAGAGAGGATATAAAATGTAGACTGGCAATGGCAAGGAAAGCATTTCTGAAGAAGAGAAATTTGTTAACATCGAATATAGATTTATGTATCAGGAAGTCGTTTCTGAAAGTATTTGTTTGGAGTGTAGCCATGTATGGAAGTGAAACATGGACGATAACTAGTTTGGACAAGAAGAGAATAGAAGCTTTCGAAATGTGGTGCTACAGAAGAATACTGAAGATAAGGTGGATAGATCACGTAACTAATGAGGAGGTATTGAATAGGATTGGGGAGAAGAGAAGTTTGTGGCACAACTTGACTAGAAGAAGGGATCGGTTGGTAGGACATGTTTTGAGGCATCAAGGAATCACAAATTTAGCATTGGAGGGCAGCGTGGAGGGTAAAAATCGTAGAGGGAGACCGAGAGATCAGTACACTAAGCAGATTCAGAAGGATGTAGGTTGCAGTAGGTACTGGGAGATGAAGCAGCTTGCACAGGATAGAGTAGCATGGAGAGCTGCATCAAACCAGTCTCAGGACTGAAGACAACAACAACAAAACAACAACTTTTAAATTCAGTGGTGATCCACAAACACACACACACACACACACACACACACACACGCGCACACACACACCACACACACACACACACACACACACACACACACACACGGGCGCATGTCAAACACAAAAGATTTTTCTGGGATAACAAAAAATAGCTCGAGTTTCGGCCAATGTTTGCCGCAGCGGGGTTGCTAGGATATTAGGAACTTAGTGGAACTGGAACTGAAGAGATAATTTTTTGTCCTATTGCCTGTGTGCAGGTCTTTGATTCTAAACAACACTCCTGCTACTCGCCTTGGGAATAACATGTGGAAAAAAGCTTGGAGTTTTAACAGTGTTTTGTAAGGTGAACGAAATAGGCGTATGATTAGTCACTGCATTATTAGTAAAGTCAAATTTTACGGAAGTAAACTATGAAGAGAAATGTGCGCTCACTGTTCTGTTGTATTTACTGTGAGGTCGCTGTGTGGTGACAAAAATATTGCGATAGCGATATCCACATATGTATAAGAACAACGCAGTGGCGGCGCTGTCATTTGCAGTTACATGAGTTTTCAACGTGATTACGGTCCCACGACGGGAATTAACAGACTTTTTTTTTTTTTTTTTTTTTTTTTTTTTTTTTTTTTTTTTTAGAGATTTCAGTATTCTGATATCCACAGCGTCAAGAGTGTGCCGGGAATGCCAAATTTCAGGCATTACATGTAACAATGGACAACGCAGTGGCCGACGGCCTTCACATAGAAGCCAAGAGTAGCGGCGTTTGCGTAGAGTTGTCAGTGCTAACAGACAAACAACACTGCGTGAATAACTGAAGAAATCAATTTGGGACTTACGACGAGCGTATCCATTAGCACAGTGTGTCTATGGGCTAATGACGGAAGCGAGTGCCTTTGCAAACATCACGATAGCGTCAATAGTGTCTCTCCTGGGCTTGTGACCATGTCGGTTGGATCTTAGGCGACTGGAAAACCACATCCTGATCAGATGAGTCCCGATTTCAGTTGGCAAGAGCTGATGGTAGGGTTCGAGTCTGGCGCCTTGGACCAAAGTTGTTAACATGGCACTGTACAAGCTGGTGCTCCACAATGTCATAGACTGTGTTTAAACGAAATGGGCTGGGTCCTCTGATCGTACTGAACCGATCTTTACTAGAAATGGTAATGTCTGGCTACATGGAGATAATTTTCAGCCGTTTATGAACTTCATGTGTCCAAACAAAGATGAAATTTTTATAGATGACACTGCGCTATGTCACTAGGCTACAATTGTTTGCAATTAGTTTGAAGAATATACTGGACGATTCGGGCGAATGATTTGACCAACGAGATCGTCCGTTGTGGATCCCGTCGAACATTTATAGGACATAATCCAGAGGTCAGTTCGCGTACAAAATTCTGCACCGGCAACGCTTTCGCAGTTGTGTACGGCTATAGAGTAAGCATGGCTCAGTATTACTGCAGGCGATTTCCAACGACTTGTTGAGTCCATGCTAGGTCTAGTTACTGCACTGTGCCAGGCAAAAAGAGTTCCGACACGATATTGGGAGGTATCCCGTGACTTCTGTCACCCTTGTGTAGCGTCGTCTGGTGGAGTATATGCATGAAGTCGCCCCCATCGATACAAGAAGCAATGCTAATGCGGCAAGCTGATGAGAGGTTTAGAAGTCCTTTTCCTGCATAGCTGTGAGCGTAACGCGGCGCGCTGGGTGCGGTAGACGAAGATGCCGTCACTATCGCATTCTTCCCCCTCCCCCCCTCCCAAAATTTGTCCCGAGTGGGTCGCGGATGTGAGCAGAAATGCTTAAGATTGCATAAGATGAACATGTAGGAAAGCAACCTAACGTCAGCCAGGGCGCTGGGAAACAGGAGAGGTTGCGTTTTTGTGACAAGGGACGCTGGAGTTACATGACCAGCTACGACAGAATGTTCTGGAAGGACGACAGGACACGGGAGACGTTCCTGATCGCGGGGGATTGCATCAGACGAGCCTATATAAGAAGGGCCGCTCGTGCTGCTAGGAGATTCCTTCGACAGTTGCCTCAGACTCTGGACCTGAGTTACTTTGCCCTCAGGACGAGACTTAGTTCATGGTGGCACTTAGCTGCCCAGGGCACATGCAGGATTGCTCAACTTAGATTCAATGTGTTGGTGCCTCTTAGGGTTCGACAGTGGTCTTATCCTGCCTCATCTTTCATCTCAGTTATTTCATCAAAAGCATACCTCCTTTATCCTACCGTGTTCCCTTATCTGCAAAGAATTTCCAACTTGTTTTCCAGCACCAGGACTTCGAGTTGGACGAGTCACTGGATTTAGCGTCTAGCTAACATACTGATCCGCTCTCTGGAAACTATAGACGCGACAAATTGCGCTTCGTCGTCGCATAATGACGGGGTGGGTGACGACGAGAGGTAGGCCTATGCCGCGGTGATGCGTAGGTGTTGGCTGTCGTACGATGGTGGATGGCACGGCCAACCTGTGTGGCGACAGCGTTTTGCGAATCACCAGGAAAATGTATGCAGAAGCCCGAGATAGGAGGGCGCATAACGCTGTAGAGCCGGTGCATGCTCGATACCCGTGATTGCCGTCGCAGCAGAGTGACGTGTTCGGCGCCTGTTGAAGTGGCCGCAGCGGCTACGGAGGCGGGCACGGAGAGGGATGGCGGTCATCGCTGAGACAAACGGTTTTCGGTATCACCGGTTCTTTTCGTCTCCAGTTTAACCTGTTCAAAGCTGGAGCTTTGTTGAATTTTAACGATTTCAGTTCTTTCTCAACACCACTGACACTAATACTAGTTTCACTCATCTTTTCAGTGGTTTGTGTTGTTGTGGTCTTTAGTCCTGAGACTGTTTTGATGCACCTCTCCATGCTACTCTATCCTGTGCAAGCTTCTTCATCTCCCAGTACCTACTGCAACCTACATCCTTCTGAATCTGCTTAGTGTATTCATCTCTTGGTCTCCCTCTACGATTTTTATCCTCCACACTGCCCTCCAATACCAAATTGGTGATCCCTTGATGCCTCAGAACATCTCCTACCAACCGATCCCTTCTTCTCGTCAAGTTGTGCCACAAACTTCTCTCCTCCCCAATCCTATTCAATACTTCTTCATTAGTTATGTGATCTACCCATCCAATCTTCAGCATTCTTCTTCAGCACCACATTTCGAAAGCTTCTATTCTCTTCTTGTCCAAACTTTTTATCGTCCCTGTTTCACTTCCATACATGGCTACCCTCCATACAAATACTTTCAGAAATGACTTCCTGACACTTAAATCTATACTCGATGTTAAGAAATTTCTCCTCTTCAGAAAAGCTTTCCTTGCCATTGCCAGTTTACATTTTATATCCTCTCTACTTCGGCCATCATCAGTTAATTTGCTCCCAAAGTAGCAAAACTCCTTTACTACTTTAAGTGTCTCATTTCCTAATGTAATTCCCTCGGCATCACGCGACTTAATTCGACTACATTCCATTATCCTCGTTTTGCTTTTGTTGATGTTCATCTTATATCTTTCTTTCAAGACACTGTCCATTCCATTCAACTGCTCTTCCAAGTCCTTTGCTGTCCCTGACAGAATTACAATGTCATCGGCAAACCTTTTCAGTGCTACGAGGATTAAATTGGAACAGTTCTCCTGGGTTTTCCTTGGTAAAGGAACATTTGAGAATGGAGTAAAGCAATTCAGCTTCTGCTTTGCTATCCTGAGCTTTAGTTCCTGTCTGACTTGCTAGGACCTGGATATTAACTTTGGCGCCACTAACAGCCTATACATATGACCAAAATTTCTTTGCGTTTTGTGAAATATTATTTGGCAATGTTCTGCTGTCGTTGTTACTAAACGATTTTCGGTGTTTTTATAGCTGCTTCTTCCAGTATCAGATGTAGACTTCGAACAAAGACTGAAAACTTCTAATGAATGTGATGGAGTGGGAGACAGCAGTCGATATGGGGTTGAGGCTGCGGTAGCAGATGGTCTCATTACCTCTAGCAAGGATTGCTATGTTGAAGGAAGAGAGCGTGGCGACAGTGAGGGCAAATGGTCGCAAGTTGATAACTTGGTATCAATTTTTCGCCCTGAAACAACCGCAAAATTAAGGGTTGATCTATTATTCCAAGTTTGTGGTACGTCAGTAGAATGATAAGTATATCAATATCGCCGGCCGGTGTGGCGGAACGGTTCTAGGCGGTTGCAGTTTCGAATCCTACCTCGGGCATGGATGTGTGTGCTGTCCTTAGGTTAGTTAGGTTTAAGTAGTTCTAGGGGACTTATGACCTCAGACGTTAAGTCCCATACTGCTCAGAGCCATTTGAACATATCAATATCTTCGAAGGAACATTGTGAATGTTTTCTCCTGATGCGATGCCGCAAGTTTGTTGTACCTTCTCCAATTTTTAATCGCCTAAAGCAATGGAGCATTGTACTTCTTTGTTACTGCATTTTGTAAAATACTTACAAACTATGGATGGCACCGTTCTGCAATACAGCTGATGTTCAAGGATGATAGCGAGGAACTATTGTAGCGACCAAGTGGAAGTAAGTCGTGCACGCTGTACTCACACACATAGGGGATGGAAGCTGACTGTTTAAAACCGGTACCGGTAGTTTCGTCCTGAATAGTCACTGTTTTTCAGGGTATCTGTTCTATCTCAGTTATAGGAGGTCTTTTTTCATTTTATTCTAATAACCAGGTAGAAAAGTCGGCACATCATTTTACCACAGCACCAGTGCTAAAATTTTTGGTTAAAAAAAAAAAACAAGCAAGTAACTTTTATTCGCGAAATTTCTATTGCTTTGAAACATTGTGGTATTATAGAAAGTGAGAAAGGCGACCTCTGCTATTTTAATTCCAACGCCGAAAGTTAGAAAGGAGCAACAAATACATGACATAAGGATCGGTAGAGCATTGCTGGGACTATACTGTATCTGTTGCCGTGTGACGTGGACTATGAGACGATAAGTGTGTCTGAGCAGTGTAGCAAAACAAAAAAGAAGACACATATTTGTCTTACCTAAGGTTCCTAAACACTCTTAGATGTATGAAATTGTACGTATCATGATGGTTTATTTACGAATCTCTTTTAGCCTACAGGCATTTAACGGCGAACGCAGACAGGGAACAGGAGTAAGGAGGCTGAAGGACTGCATCCCCAGATCTCCAGTAAATGAGACCTTACCCCTCTGGAGGGCAGCACAACCGCAATATTTGCTCTTGTGTACAAATGGGAACCACTAGGGACCGTTCGAAATCTGAACGTGATGCACAGTAGCGAAGATTTTAATCCCTCCTATTTCGTGTCCCACTGTGTGATCAAGGGGCGGGGGAGAGGGGGAAGGCCTGCGACAGTGTGGCATCTATGAATAAAACGACAGAGGGTCTCTGTAAGACTTTCCAGTTAGGCAAAACCCTCAGTAGCACCCGCATACTTTTGTTGGGAATTTTGAAACTGAACGTAAGCAGAAACAATATTTAAAGGAGTCAGAGGCGCTTGCAGGCAGGCAACTGGATTTGCAAAGGTGTCAGCTAGTTGCCTATCTGCAAGCATCGCGGACTACTTTTACAGATTGTTTCTGTTCACTATCACATTTTTTTTAAATTCTCGGTAAAGGTGAGCAGGTGCCATCGTGGGTTTTGCCGAACTGAGATTTTTTTTGAGGTGGGGGGGGGGGGGAGGGGGGTTTGTCTTAGAGAGGCTCCTACCGTTTCATTCACGCTTGTGACAGTGGCGCACGCTACCATGTTCACATCAAATGCGGACGCGAAGCAGAAGGAACGAAAATACGTAAGTTACGTTTCCTGCAGTGGGTCACGTTCAAATTTTGTCGATTGGTTTTGAACGGTTAGCTGTCGCCCACCGCACTACGAACTGTAGTTTACAATCTCCAAATCTGTGGAGATCTACGTCCTAGAGAAAGTGGTGGTCCCATTGGCGCACTTTATGCCACCCCATGAGGCTTCCTCGAGCCGTTTCTGAGCTGCGGTGTGTGACTGGAATATTTTCCTCGGCCACTCCTGAGAAAACCGCGTGATTTAAAAGCTGGGCGTCGCTGTTCGAATCTCCATAGTCAAGGAGACAGAAGAAGAGGTGAAATGCGGATAAGTGGGTCAGTGACGAACTTTACATCATGTGATATGTCCATCGTAACGTTGAGCAGAATTGTGGTGAAATCTAGTGTCGATGTGACATCATTAATCAAACTTAGACGTCTCATGAACTTGTCAGCTGACGCCTCTTTTCCGCACGTGTCGACACCTTGCTGTATGAAGCGTCGTCGTGCCCGAGGGTGACGTCACAAGGAGCCATCCTTTTGAACCGCTAGAGAGGAAGGTTGTACGCACACTAGGATCGTATTTGAAAGGTATGAATCGCAATGGATAGGAATTACAGGTTTTTGATTACGTGATCCATTACTTCTGTTGCGCAGTGTATTTTATAATACTAATCCTGTCTGCTGGCAAGTGCTGCACCGGAGGCTGAGGCAGTTTTCCACCTAAAGAAGAGACTGCTTACACAAATGATAATCAGAACCATAGCGTCAGCAGGAGCCGAGACTCAGTCCTGCGACTGGATTCGTGATTTACTGTCAGAAAGTCACAGTTTGTAGTAATCGACGGAAAGGCACAGAAGAGAACGGAAGACATTTTTGCTGTTCCCCAAGGAAGTGAATAGCCCCTCAGCTGTCCCTAACTTGTTAAATGATTTAGGAGACACACTGAGCACCCATCTTAGATTATTTGCATATGACGCTGTCATTTAGTAAAGTCATCAGAACATTACAACCAATTACAAAATAATTTAGATAAAATACCTGCGTGATACGAAAAATGGCAGTTGGCTAAAAAATTATGAAAAATGTCAGAAAGCACTGAAAGGAATCCTTTAAATTTCGGTTACACGATGATCACACGAGTATAAAAGCGGTAAGTTCAATTAAATACCTAGGAATTACAATTACGAACAACCTAAGCTGGAACGATCACATAGATAATGTTGCGAAGAAGGCAAACCAAAAAGTGCGTAAATTGGTAAACACTTAGAAGATTCAACTAATCCACTAAAGAGATTGCCTGCAGTTCGCTTGTCCGTCCCCTACTGGAATATTACTGGGCGGTATGGGATCGTTACAGACAGGATTAACAGTGGACGTCGAAAACATTCAAAGAAGGGCAGCTCGTTTTGTACTGTCGCGAATCAGAGGAGAGAGTGTCGCGTATATGATACGTGACTTAGAAAGTTCGTCCAGTGAATGGAGATGGTCAGGTGTTAAGGTGTTGTTTTGTTACGTCAGGTTCTAGGCTGGAAGTATTTCCAATGCCTTAAGCGACCGACACAAGAAGGGCTGGGTCAAATGTACTATTGTGGTCCCAGTAATAGTAGCCGTGAGACGAGAAGCTGTTCCTGCTATGTCACGTTGTACCACTAATCAGTAACCTACTACATCGTAACACTAGTCTCATCAATTCTTTAGGTCGATCCTTCATGTTTGAACGTGGAGTAAACCCAACGTACAACAACCCTTTGGACGTAAGTGCGTGACACCAGGTTAACACTTTGGCAGTCTTCTGCATCTGCTTTCCCTAATAATAACTGTACCTCACATCCCTTTGTTTCGGTCAGGACCATCCGTGACGGACGTACTGTAACTCGTTCCCTCTGGCAGCGACGGAGCTCATCTGCCGACATTAACACGTAGCTTGCCTCTTCTTTGTAGATCAATGTCACCTCCTATATCCTTACCTGAATGTACTTCCCCATAGGTTACCATTTCATTTGTTATCGATGGACAGTAAAACGCTCGTAGCGTGCATCGATATTCGCTTCTGGAAAATGGACGAGTATTTGGAGTCGGACTCTGTCGGTGTCAATTCCACCACGGCGCCATATAATGACGACAAGCTCTGGTTAGTCCGGTTAAATGTGTACTGTTCTGCTGTCTTTAACAATTTCTCACCTGCGTCCCAACCATCCCCTCTTGCGAAACAGTCAGGCTTGTGGCACCAAATCTACTACTTGGCATAAGTATCCCCGTAGCTGCTCATAAATGACGCAACCCCTGGTACTTTAATTGTGCATCCTCCAATACGTCCTTCTTCTGAGCCCCAAGGTGTAATTCGGTGAAGGTGTTCACCAACCTCTGTACTTCATTCCTTACTCTCTACATATTGAAAGTCAGTGTCATTGTCCAATAGTGGCTGGTTAGGACGACGTTCTCCAGCCGGAGAGCAGGACCCCTCCTTATAGGTGATAATTCTGCAATGAGGCCCACTACTTCCCCACTTCACCAGAATCATGGCACGCATCATGGTCGTCCTCAGTGGTAACTGCATCTGTGAAATGGAAACCCCATCACTATCCCTCGCCTCTTACAAAGACAGGACGCCTTTGTGGTCTATTGTTAAAACAACAAAAATGACGTGACTCATTCCATTATGTTAACATACCTTTGTACTACTTTAGCTTTATACTTTACACGACGCCTATTGCTATAATGCACCACCAAAGTGAAAATATAAATCCCGCAGTACAAACAAAAAATAATAACCTACAAACACAACAAAATGTGCTACAACACTCAAGACAACTTCGTTACATGCTACTTAATTAATTATGTGCAGCCAATATCGTCAAATTATACAGAGTAACCTATTTGTCTAGAGATAACGAAATATCTCAAAACGACGACTGGATTAAAAAATGGAAGTTACACTTCTGAGCAGAACGAACGCTGTCGTAATGCATTCGTTGTCAGATATGCTAGCATCTGGCATGATGTTGTGGGGTCCCATTGTGTACATAACACGATCACCTGAGGTTCGCATAATTGGTAATCGGAACAGCAGAGATTAAATTACTGGCGTTTAAGGAGAGACGTTCATGAAATTGACCGAAGACGTCAATATTCAATTTGGTTTCTGTTCATTAGCAAAACTCACGGACAGTAAGTTCAAGGACGGAATTGTATCCAAAATGCTTGAAAAATAACTAAATGTATGACGCGAACTTCCTTCCACGCCAACTTTTTGAAGCAACACTTCAATACTAGCTCCGTGAACAACGGTTTCTTGGATTACTTTCAAGCAAAGTTGCACAGGATGTATTTAGAAAGCTTTGATATATGCACATCAAAAAACGTTTTGCATCACCTCGGTTCCTAGAGTTCCGGAACCTGTACAGAAAGTTGGAATAGAGATCAACATAAACATCATTTCCGCCCCTTTTTATTGCTCACAAAAACCACACATTGGTTGTTTTACCACCACGCAGTAAGACCTTCAGAGGTAGTGGTCCACATTGCTGTACACACCGGTACCTCTAATACACAGTATGCCTGTATTCGTCGTGGCATACTATTCACAAGTTGATCAAGGCACTGTTGGTCCACATTATCCCACTCCTCAACAGTGATTCCGCATAGATGCCTCAGAGTGGCTGTTGGGCCACGTCGTCCATAAACAGCCCTTGTCAATCTATCCCAGGCATGTTCGATAGGGTTCATGCCTGGAGAACATGCTCTCCACTCTAGTCGAGCGATGTCGTTATCCTGAAGGAAGTCATTTACAAGATGTGCACGGTGGGAGCGCGAATTGTCGTTGATGAAGACGAATGCCTCCCCAATATACTGCCGATACGGTTGCACTATCGGTCGGAGGGTGGCATTCACGTATCGTACAGCCAATACAGCACCTTCCATGACCACCAGCGGTGTACGTCGGCCTTGCATAATGCCACTCCAAAACAGCAGGGAACCTCCACCTTACTGCCCTCGCTGTACATTGTGTCTAAGGCGCTCAGCCTGACTGGGTTGCCTCCAAACACGTCTTTGACAATAGACTGGTTAAAAGCATATTCAACACTCATCGGTGAAGAGAACGTGATGCCAATCCTGAGCGGTCCATTTGGCATGTTGTTGGGCCCATTTGCACCGCGCTGCAAGGTTTCATGGTTGCAAATATGGACCTCGCCATGAATGTCGGGAGTGAAGTTGCGCATCATGCAGCCTACTGCGCACAGTTTGAGTCGTAACACGACGTCCTGTGGCTGCACGAAAAGCATTATTTAACACGGTGGCGTTGCTGTCAGGGTTCCTCCGAGCCATAATCCTTACGTAGCTGTCATCCACTGCAGTAGTAGCCATTGGGTGGCCTGAACGAGGCATGTTATGGACAGTTCCTGTGTCCCTGTATCTCCTCCATGTCCGAACAACATCGCTTTGGTTCACTCCGAAACGCCTGGACAATTCCCTTGTTGAGAGCCCTTCCTGGCACAAAGTAACGATGGAGACGCGATCGAGCTGCGGTATTGACCGTCTAGGCATGACTGAACAGCAGACAACACGAGCCGTGTACCTCCTACGTGGTGGAATGAGTGGAACTGATCCGTGTAATAGGTATTGCTCATGCATGGTTGTTTACATCTTTGGGCAGGTTTAGTGACATCTCTGAACAGACAAAGGGACTGTGTCTGTGATAAAATATCCACAGTCAACATCTATCTTCAGGATTTCAGGGAACCAAGGTGATGCAAAAGTATTTTTGATGTGTGTATATTCCTTTGTCTATAAATCATCTGTGACCCTGCTTCACATCTTAGAAACAATAGCAAAGCAGTTGCTTTGTTTATGAAAATAAAAATGTCGTGTGACTAGGGCCTCCCGTCGGGTAGACCGTTCGCCAGGTGCAAGTTTTTTGATTGGACGCCACTTCGGCGGCTTGGGCGTCGATGAGGATGAAATGATGATGATTAGCACACCACAAAACCCAGTCCCTGAGCGGAGAAACTCTCCGACCCAGCCGGGAATCGAACTCGGGCCCTTAGGATTGACATGATGTCGCGCTGACAACTTTTTTTCCTTTTTTTTCATCTTGTTCGCTATTGATCGTTGTGTTTGGTCATTGCGGACGTTGCAAGACATCCTGTTCAAGTTCGGTGGTTGATCCTTCCACTCAGCTTTTTTTTTATTACAGAGGCTAACCGGCTATCTGACCGAATACGCTGAGCTACCGTGCCGGCATCACTCAGCTACCGGGGGCGGACTTTGTTTATGAAGAAAAAATTCCTTTGGTGGACACAACCTACTCACAAAGAAGATGATGGACATTCTTCAAATCTATTATGACAAGGCTACCAGCCAGAATCAATTCAGTGTAAGTGACATGAAAAGTGCAGTATGGCCTTCATATTTCCACGTGCTGTCAACAGCTGAACATCCCATTCATGATCTGTTTACATTAGTTGGTATAAATATCTACAGGCTAAGATGAATAACAACCCCTAAATTCGCCAGGAGAGGCATCCAAATTGCATCTTGGACGTTGTCAAGCCAGTTTACAGGTATCTGTTCTATCTCGAACTTGTAAAAAATGTGGGTTGAAGGCAAAACTCAGAACCCAAATGAGTCTCTAAAATCATTCACATTGAATCGATGCCTAACACCACTGTTTCAGCTACTACGGTTCTCAGAATTGCAACCTGTGTTGCAGTTGTTGTATTTAATGATGGGAACCAATGGAGGATGAAGGCATTAGAGAGAATGGGCGTTAAGAAAGGAAATTTTGCTGAAGACTTCTTGGAAAGAATAGACTTACACCTTCCTGCAGTTGAAAAGTCATTTGAAGAGTTGGTAAAGGAAAGAAGGCAGAAAACAAAAACCAGAGGGAAAGACTTGAAGGGAAAGAGGGAGCTAAGTACAAATTTGAGGCATTCTGAAAAAGGGATAAACATTTGATAGAACTTCAAATTGCATTTTCTCAAGATCACGTTGTTTAAAGTTTATGTATCTTTTTCTCAGAATCTATGAAGGCCAGAATCATGAAATTTTGTGCACTTGTAAACATTTTCTTAAGAGTAAATTTTGAAATTATGAGTTTAAGCTGAGATTTTGTATTATGCTTCCAGAACTGTAAATTAAAAATTTAAGTTCTCCTATTCGATATACTCGAAAAACCTCATGAGAGAAATCTACTATATGCAAAGGGATGAAACGCCGAAAATTTTCTAGAAATCTGATCATTCCTGAGAAATAGATAGATACATTATGTTTTGAAAGTAAAACTTTTAAATTCCATAAAAATGATGAATATAAGAAATATAAGACACTTAACAATAAATGTGTTAATTTCATGAGAAACAAGGTACAAAATTTCATTGCTATATCTTCAAAAATGTGGATTTGGTGCATCTTTTAAATAGTGCGTGTTTTTCATGAACGTTCCCTGTTAAGGTTGGCGACTGTCCCTTGTCTTCAAGGTCTCCTTGATGTTATGTTTCAGCAAGTGTCTTGGACAGTAGTACTGTTCAGCACTGAAAACATTTACCATCGGTAACTGAGAGACTGGTACTCCACCACTCACCAGCCAAAACGATTAATGAGATGAAGAATATGCGCTGTATCTCCTAAACTGAGTACCACAGTTTTCGTATCCCAGGCGGCCTGAATGAAACGAGATTGCGTCCGTTGGCTTGCGAGATAAAAACTGATGGGCCTCTGCTATTATTATTCTACCCAGTATCGGACCGTGGGAAGGAATGGACTACGACCTTACTTGCAAGGATTTGAATGGATTCTGGGGAAGGTGCTAGAAATGGCAACACAAATAAAGATTTAGAAACTAACGCTAAGGGCTATATTCTGAAATTATCACAGAATAACGTATTCTTAAGTGAGGGCAGTCTCCAATGACAAAGACGCATTTGCAGAACGACGTGCAGAGGGAGCATCTACCTATATCTACACAAGTTTAACTCGAGAACAGTTCGAAGAGAGAATACTGAATTATAAGAGCAAGGCTTCGGCAACAGAAATGGAGTGGCAGATTTCGGTGAACCCTGCCGCACGGCTGGTGCTGTTGCTCTCCCGTAGTATCGCAAAATACTCGAGACCGTCATACGACCGAAACGACGATCAAATCCGAGCATCATTACTAGACTGTGCTCGAAGTAACGAACCGTTAACTAAACCACAGCATGGTGGAGCGTACCTATCGACAAGAGGCGATCGCGGGCGAGACGGCGGCTGGCGGACCTTCCAAAAAGACGTTGCAGAATGCGCTGGAGCGGCGATGTTCAGAGGTTTTGTTAGATAGTCGGAGCTTCACACTTGTGTGTGTAGTTCTGGTGGCAGCTTGCTGGGTGGTCAAGAGGCTAACTGGCGCCTGCTGGGCTATAAAACTCTCCGCTTCCTTTTTGCACCACAGGTTTCCTACAGCGACGCAGCTGCGACTGCTGGGGCGTTGGGCTTTTCTGTGTTCGTGCGCGCCTCAAGACCAAGAAGAAGCTCCTTTTAAATTTGAACCTTTTTTAACGGTCGCCGTCGTATTTAACAATTTATTAATTCCTCTCAAAATGACAGCAGCTGAAATCTGTTTACATATTTGGTGTTCTCTGATGCAGAGAATTGTTATTACAAAATTTCTGTAATTTCTGTAATTATTTAGGTTCCTTAATTCGCGGTTGAATATTAAGACAAGTCGAAGCAAAACTGACATACAAATTACGGATAGAGCAGCGGTTTGTTTCTCATCAAAAGGTCCCGAATCTGTCACCTGATTTCATATTCATTAATGATTTTTCTGCACAACATTTGTTTTCGGACTTGCGCGGCTACTGAAGCGCTCGTAGCTGCATGTGACTTTCTTGGGGCCGTTCGTAACATGTTGTGTTGTAAATATAATACTGAAACAAATGAAATGACTAACTCGTATTTGTCATCAAAGCTCTGTTCGACACGATGACCAACAGGAACTGATACCAGAAGTGACTCCCCTGTATACTACATTTCACACTATGTATATCCCCAAATCACATACAGTTTTAATCATGCATTCTTACTGCTATGCTGTAAAGGACAATAAATAATATTTCATAATTTGCTCTCGTTTTTGCAATTTTAATGGCTAACCGCGTAATTACTCAAGAATATCTACTGCTGTTGGGGGCATGACCAGGGTATTCTTTCTCCATTAACATTCGTAACCGTTAAACACTATAGAATGAGCAGACTTAAGTAACTAGGCAACACGATTTCTTATTTGCTTAATTTGGGTCTTTTTCCTGGACGAATTTCTCTGGAGGTAGTTTACGTTAAGGTGGTCCGTTGAAAGTGAATAACGGCGCAGCGCGAATCTCATATTCTCGATGGGAACAACTGTGACAAGAGGCCGGCGACAAAGGAAAAAGAGGGGTCATTAGTCGGAACGACCTCTGTCGTTATCGTCTAGGGTGCAGCTTGCGTAAAAATCTGTGAAATGGAGCGTAAACGGAGAGAGACGGCAGACAGGTAGTCAAGAGAGCGCGGAGACGCACGAGACGCACCTGACGGAGAAAACGCACCGAAAACGTTAGCCCATGGGTCGACATCATCGAGTCACCCTTCAGATCAGTGCAAGTGGGGGAGTGGGTTGACCACTATTCTTCTACAATACATTTTAATTGGCGTTAGTTTGCCAAATACACAAACGTTCATTTGTGAAGTTTACGTTTTTGACGGCTGAAACATTATTACAAATTTCTTGCGTTCGTGAGTGTTAAAATATGGAACTGGATTTCCCATAGCACGCGTTAAAGGAAAGACAGAAAACGAAACAAGGAAATACACGGAAGTGCCAAAGAAACTAGAACACCTGCCTAATATCGTACTGTAGAACCTCCTCGAACACGAAGAAGTGCCGCAACATGACGTGGCATGCACTCGACAGTTGTCTGAAGTAGTGCTGGAGGGAACTGACACCATAAATCCTGCACGACGGTCCATAAATCCGTAAGAGTACGAGGAAGCGGAGATCTTTTCTGAACAGCATGTTGCAAGGCATCCCAGATATGCCCAATAATGATCATGTATGGGGAATTTAGTGACCATCGGTAATGTTTAAACTCAGAAGAATGTTCCTGCAGCCACCCTGTATCATTTGTGGACGTGTGTGGTGCCGCATTGTCCTGCTGGAATTGCCGTCCGTCGGAGTGCACAATAGACATGAATGGATGCAGGTGATCAGACAGGATGCTTACATGCGTGTCACCTGTCAGAGTCGCATTTAGACGTATCAAACCTCACACCGTTACGGAGTCTCCACCAGCTTGAACAGTACCCTGCTGACATGCAGGGTCCACGGATTCATGATGTCGCCATACCCGTAGACGTCCATCCAATCGACTCAATCTGAAACGAGACTCGTTCGACCAGGCATGTTTCCTGTCATCAACAGTCCAATGTCAGTGTTGACGGGCCCAGCCGAGACGTAAAGGTTTGTGTCGTGCAGTCATCGAGGGTACACCAGTGCACTTTCGGCTCCGAAATCCCATATGGATGATGTGTCGTTGAATGGTTCGCACGCTGACAATTGTTGATGGCCCAACACTGAAAACGGCAGCAATTTGTGGAAGGGTTGCACTTCTGTCACGTTAAAAGTTTCTATTTAGTCGTCGATGGTCCCGTTCTTGCAGGATCCTTTTCGGCCCCAGCGATGTCGGAGATTTGTTATTTTCCCAGATACCTGATATTGACGGTACTCTAGCGAAATGGTGAGAAATGGGAGAATCCTCACTTCATCACTACCTCGGAGATGGTGTGTCCCATCGCTCGTGCGCTGACTATAACTGCACGTTCAAATTCACTTAAATCTTGATAACCTGCCATCGTTGGAGCAGTGACCGATCTAAGAATTGCGCCAGACACTTGTCTTATATAGGCGTTGCCGACCGCAGTGCCGTCTTCTGCCTGTTTACATATGTCTGTGTTTGAATACGCATGCATATACGACTTTTTGCTGCTTCAGTATAATTGCTACAGAAAAACGATCCTTCGTTCTCATGATTTCGTTTGCTCCTTTAGAGGACTCATAGATAATTAATTAGCTTCACTATTCTTGTCGTGAAACTTATTTATGCAGTCATTGTGGGTGTGTCGTCGGTCCAGTGTTCCTTGCGTCTTTTAGCCACAGAATTCTTCTTGTCAGTTGTTTGAATTTGGCGTTGTGAGAGCTGCTGCTTTATTTTGTATCCTCCCCTTAGAAAAATTTACGAATGGTTGTGCTGATAAACCCCTTACGTTATTTGATTTTCAAACAGCTGAGCAAAACTGAACGTGGATAGACATTTCTCTCTTTACTTATTCAGATCATCAATAAACTGACACACAATATTTTTAGCACAACGCAATCTGACTTTCAATGATCCCTACAAAAGAATGGCCCTGACTAACAATGAGCTACATCTTTCATGAATCACTTACCTCACAAAAATCTTCGTTACTCGAACTACTGCAATACAGCGAGCGCCAATACTGCCAGCTAAATAAAAGATTCTAACTACTGAAGGCACTAATTACTGAGAGGCATAATTAGAAAATGAAAGATTTTGATAGAGAACAAACAATGTCTTTATCTTAATAGTGTTCAAAAGTCGTAATATATAGATCAGTTCATGACATCCAGTCTTACAAATTTACTGTCTCTGATGGACACACGTCCAGATCATCCGCTCTCAAAACTCCGCCATCTCTCTCCCCACATCCACCACTGCTGGCGGCTCACCTCCAACTGCGCAACGCTACAGGCTGTTCACATCCAACTGCCCAAACACTACAATAGCGAATATTCCAACAATGCCAACCAGCCACAGACTGCACACAGCACAGCCAGTGATTTTCATACGAGTACAGAGCGCTACGTGGCGTTACCAACATAGAAACCTAAACAGCCTACTTACAATCTGTCTGTGTGTCAGTCAACAGCGACATCTTTAGATCCTTTCGCGTGTTTGCTAACCATCGAACCTTTTTTTCAGGTCCCGTTTATTATTTTGAAAAGTTTTGTTGATTAACTACGAGCCGACCGTAAAATTTTTGACGCCTTTCCGTACAATGGATCTAAATCTTTCCTTCAGGCTGTACGATTCTTCTGATGTATCGCGTCCATATGGTGCCTTAGATCTTAGGGCCAAATATTTTCCTCACTATATCCTGTCTCTTTCATCCACTGACTTGGAAGTTCTTGAGTAATGATGTTATTCAGACTGACTATTACACAGTGTCGTGGTTTATCATAAATCTTACAGATCTTGTGCCGACTATTCGCAATCATTCTGCACGAGTCTTACTGCTTATTTTGTCATTGACAGTCATGTCATTGATCTCACTTAAGAAATCGAGGTCCTTAACTTTAGTGATATAGGCATGTCTTGTGTGTTCCCAGAGCTGTGCGTTTTTAGCGTCTTCTGATAAGAGATTTGGAAGTGACTCTCGACAGTGATGTTATATGACTCGTCAGAAATCAGTGGTAGTCCTGGTAATTATGATAATCCACTGGAAAATAATCTGCTTGACAAAAGAAGTGAAACACCCACAAGATATAGTTGGACGTACATTTAGTTTCCTACATGTACACACCATGTAAATGTTTAGAGTTGTCTGTGACTGGAAAGACAACCACCAGAGTGCATCAGTGTTGTTCGTGGGCCGGCCTATGTGGCCGAGCGGTTCTAGGCGCTTCAGTACGGAACCGCGCGACCGCTACGGTCGCAGGTTCGAATCCTGCCTCGGGCATGGATGTCTGTGAAGCCCCTGGTTCAGTTAGGTTTAAGTAGTTCTAAGTTCTAGGGGACTGATGACCTTAGAAGTTAAGTCCAATAGTGCTCAGAGTCATTTTTTGTTGTTGTTGTTGTTCGTGTTTAGCGGTGTTACCAGGTCTGTGGAGATGTATAAGGGACACGGCCAGCTTCAGATAATCAGGGATCATTATGAAGGACTCCGAGACGCCGCGTTCTCGTGCGAGGTAGGGTTATCAACATCTGGCAGAAATTGAGAGGGACCTCGTTGAGGTTCTGTATTCGGACAGTTTGTCGAATCTTACAGTGTCCAGATTTGCAAGGCATTCGGATGTGACAGTGACCTGATTAGACTGCATGGGAACATGAGGGCAGGGACACTCGTCAAATTTCTGGTCAACTACGTATGATGACCATAAGGAAGAACCGCCGTATTGTGCACTAGTCACACGGTAACCACTTCACACTTGTGTCTGCCATCCGAGAACAAATGAGGGACTGTGAGATCTTACTTCCCTTCGGCGTACATAATGTTCAAATAACGTACGGAAATGCAGCTGGTTGACCAAGTCGACAACCACCAATTTTTCGAATTGAGACACCCTGTCATTTTTAAGTGAAAACTGTGCAAGAGAATTAAATAATTAAATACCTCGGTTTTCACAGAAACACCGTAAACCAAAGATGACCGACGTCAGAGGTTGTCATTAGTGAAATTAATAATCAAAAGTTGAGATAATATAAACTCTGTTCGTCTGTTATTGACAAGTGAGAGAGCAAGATTTCTTGCAGGATTTAACAAGGAACCATAATCTCCATTTTTAATTGCTAATTCAATTGTAACAGACTCCTTAATAAAGTATCGTTATACCTGGAAGTGCATGCCAGAATCTCTGTGTTGTTATATTCCATAGTATGATCGTTCTGCAGCGGCAGATTTGCTCGACTGTTGTGTGTGTGTCACTTATGCTCGATACACCAGTACTCCACCGTTCTGATAGTCTGACCAATATATAGCTTTGCTACCACTGCAAAGATTACGGTAGACATCCGCCTTACGCAAACCAAGATCGTTCTTTACGGACCCTAACAGACCAAAGTCTACGGCCATCTTACCTTAAACAGGGAGCATTTCAAACACGACTGGTCGCATTTTGCTGAAATATATGAGGTGTATTTTTCGACCAGCATCTAAGATCAGGGTCCTTTTAGTTTTTCTATGTCCATCCTTCTGACTGGAGGTTTGAGGGACTTTGGGCGTTCACTTACGTAAAAAAATTGAACACCTACGTAGTTACGGTGTTATTTATTATATGGCAACAAGTTTCGGTGCTACAGTACACCATCTTCAGTCCTTAAATGGCGCTGAGGGGATTACGTCCAATCGTATACACGATTCATCAGCGCACAACATCTATTAAATGGTTTTCGCGGACTATCTCCAAAGAGGTGTTGGTAGACATAAAAGTTTTCTGGGGATGGTACCGCCTCATATTGTATAAAACTAGTGCTGGAGAAACCTACGGTTTCGGCCACGGTTGCAGCGTGAAGGACCCAGAAGAAGGCCGCTGCAACCCTGGCCGAAACGTTGATTTCCTACAGCACTAGTTTTATACGATATGACGCGATACCATACCCAGAAAACTTTTATGTCGACTGAATCTGGCCGCGGAAGCCTCCACAATTATATCAACTGTTGGTAGTTGATGGTTGGGGAGACAAAATTTGAAAACCACTTGTTGGCCACAGATGAATCATGTATACGGATGGTATTAACCCCCTCAGCGTCAGTTAAGCCTGACAGAGACTGGTAGCCTTATAATAAATAACATCGTAAGGATCGAAGGTGTTCCATTTTATTTCGTTCCGTAATGAATAATCATGGTTTGCATAAGGCGGGTGTCTACAGTTTTCCTTTCAGCTGTGGCATTCCAGTGTTGGTCAGACTATTAGTACTGTGGAGGACCGGTATATTCTGCACAAGCGGCACACACGCTTACAACAGCCGAGCAAATCTGCCACTGCAGAACATTGTCTTGGCACCGGTCATCCTATCGAATATAACTACACGGAGATTCTGGCATGCAATTTCAGGTATTCGGATAGTGGTATTAAGGAAGCTGTTGAAATTAAATTAGCAAGTAACCTTGTAAATAGAGATGGCGGTTTTTGTTTGAATTCTGCGTGGATTCTGCTCTCTCACTTCTCAAAAAACGGAGGACAGAGTTTAGGCTACCTCACCCATTGATTATTAATTTCACTGTCGAGAACTTCTGACGTTGATCATCTTTGGTTTCATTATGGCGCTGGTGTTTTCATTGTGTGTGTCTTTACAGAATTTCTGTGGAAATCGAAGCTTTTAATTCGTTTGCACGGCGCTTACTTGATGCAGTTTTGCCTTCAAAATGGCAGCGTGCGCTCCAGCCGAAATATCGGCGTTTGTCGACGACGCCACCCTGCTGGATTCCAGTATACTATGTGAAAAGTGATGGACCCCATGTGACGTTCCGTGTGATCCCGTACCACGGGCCGGAGACTAGCAGCAGTCAGACTGGTGGACATGTGGAGGCTGCCATAACACCGCATCATAAACGTCTGTTTCTGGGGTGGTACGATGACCGAAAAACAAATACTGCTGATAAATAGCGTCGTACTGTGTTCAGTGATGAACCGTGGTTCTGCACAAATCACATATTACCATCTTTGGCGAGTACGGTGACGGCGATAGGCCGCATTCTTCTAACATCTGGAGAGGCACGGCAGTGTTACTCCTGGTTTCGTGGTGTGCGGAGCCATTGAGTATAACTTGAGGTCACGGCTAGCAGTTATTGAGGGAACTCTGACGACACAGCGGTGCGTCACGGACGTCCTACATCTTCTTGTTATTCCTCCAGCAGTACTGCCGCCGTGCCATTTTCCACCAAGACAGTGCTCATTCACACGTGGCACGTTTTTCTATGAACTGGGCGACGTTGAGGTATTCCCAACAGAATCCCCAGGTCTGTCCCTGACACAACATTAAGTGGGACCAGCTCAGACGTGAACTCCGTTCCGGAGCCGTTACACGGGATGGCAAGGACCAGTTGCAACAGTTTCTGGCCGGCTTTCCTCGAGAGAGAATACAATGACTTTGTGATACCCTTCGCAACAATGCGTGCATCCAGGTGACAGCGGCACACCGTCATATTGACAAGTGGGCCTATACTGTCAAGATATTCGTAAATTTCACTCGATTTAGTCATCACTGAACTAATATCACATACAAACAATTCTGTCGGAGGAACATCCAGAAGTGGGCATTATACCAGGCGTTGAAAATACCGCTACAGTTGTAACGTCCTTTTATTTAGAACACGACCGGTATCGGGCTCTTATACGCCCACCTTCATGTGTTATTAGTTCTTGCTCTGACCCCGAGCGCCGCAGGACTCCGTGTTCTACGCTCTCTTACGATACACCGCGTCATGCACTAGTACACTGCGGTACACAGGGTCGCAGCACGAACTAATAACACCTGAAGATGGGTGTATAAGAGCCCGAGACCGGTCGTGTTCTAAATAAAGAAACCTTACAGCTGTAGCGGTATTTTCAACCTCTGATAACATCACATACCTACACAACCATTGAAGACTCATTTCGTTTCCTCCTTCCCTTCTGCGTGCTTCACTCATTTTATCTGGAGTGTAAACTTACCTGGATCATGACTCTGGGAGATTAGAAATACATCTTTTATACAACTTTGTGGGAATGATAGAGAAATGAAAAGAAAGAAAGGATATTTGGTTTCAACTTCTCGTCGACGGTTGTACATTGAATACAAGTTCGGATTGTGCGACGATACATTAGGAAAACGGCCTTGTTGTTTTCAAACTAACATGTGGACATTGGCCTTAACTGATTTGTCGAATTCGCGAGGAACCTATAACTGGATGGCCAGACAAGGTTTCAACATCGTTTATCCTGACTGCGAGTCACACCACACCGGCAATGCCACGTACTCCGTGACTCACAGAAGACTCCGCACCTACATCTCCAACTTGTAGCCGCTACTGCAAATTTTCTTCACAACCAAATCTTCCACAACGACGAAACGTATGCTCCCCCATCTATGCAATTGGTACCGAACATGCGTGCCAATTTATGAGCCATCAACACCATCAGCACAATTGATTTTATATGAAAATCCTATTTGTGAATTTTCGGTAAAGACTGCAGCTGAAGGATCATTAGAAATGATATTCAAGTACACATATTCACATAATTTTGGAAAGCGCAGCGAACTGATGTGTGGTCATAGAATAAACTTTAAAAATTGAAATACCACTGTAGAGAACGTATTTTGTTGTATTCGTGTCGGATGAAATCAGAACAAGTTTGAGATCACGTGACTGTTTTGTATTCAACACACACACAGAGAGAGAGAGAGAGAGAGAGAGAGAGAGAGAGAGTCATACAGGAAGAAAGAGATAGAGAATATAATAGTCTTACATAGTATGGTCACTGGAAGGTATGTGAATAAAGATGGATACCGAGAATTCCGAACTAGATCGGTGGAACAAAAGCAAACTCAGGAAGAACAAAGAGAAAATGTACGGAAAGGACTGAAGAAAATACGGAATGAAGCCGTTTAGAAAGAATTCTCATAAGACAGCAATATATGGCACTCATTATGTAACAGGCAGCTGGCAGGGCTGTAAATTCTCCGCCGTACGACGTTTATTGCTAGTTAACAAGTTGAGTCAAATGAATACACAGCTCAGCTTTGAATAATTTTTCGAATAAGTATCAAAGGAAACCTAAATAGTAGCAGAGGTTGAAAATACCGCTTCAGTTGTAAATTAATTTTCACTCGACCGGTTTCGGGCTCTCATAAGCCCATCCTCAGGCGTCGCAGCTTTACTGTGGTCCCCGAGCTCCGCGTGTACCATGCGCGGTGTGCTGCCTATGAGAGCAGGCTACTCCCTGTTCTGCACTCATAGGCAGCACACCGCGCATGGTACACGCGGAGCTCGGGGACCACAGTAAAGCTGCGACGCCTGAGGATGGGCTTATGAGAGCCCGAAACCGGTCGTGTGAAAATTAATTTACAACTGAAGCGGTATTTTCAACATCTGCTGTAATGTTCAGTTGCGGATATTCTTCCAACAGGTTTTTGTTTGTAAAAAACACTAGTTAGAATAGAAATGAAAGTACTCAGATAGTAATAAGGCGTCTATACTGTCGATAAACAGCTACAAACATTAATTAAGTAATGCAGAATTCTGTGAAATAGTTTTTTAAACATATCTGATGGGCCCAAATAAACTGTTTTCAGTTTATTAAGCTTAGGCTCATGCTAAGGTCAACAGATAATGGTATACGCGTAAACTGTAGTAGTCTGACACAGATTTGTCAATTACCCAGAAAACATTAGGCTGAGGCAATAATACTGCAGACAGGAGTATTTTCATTGATGAAGAGACTATTGCTAACATCAGAAACACTGCGATCTTTCGTTCTTTTACACTGCTGGAAACAACTATAAACATTGCGGTGCCTGTATTACTATAGATTTCTTAAATTGTTTTTTGTTTTATCCTTATAGGAATCTCCTAACGGAAACAGATAATTGTGTAACCAGTGCAGTTTTCGTGGGTTCTCACAGCCAACATTAACTAATCTAAGGAAATAGAACAATTATATACTGATG